>NC_047021.1:37885205-38575803 GCF_902652985.1 Pecten maximus
CCTACGTGAAAGGCGAGCTTATATCTTTCACAAAAATAAACACATTTCTTGTTCCCAACCATACGGCCAGGGGTTTGGGCGCCGAGTTTAATTAATGCATACATCGATATTGCTTAACCTAAGGATGTACACATCTGTGATGTCAAAAAATCCTTTTTTTCTGACGTACATTATTTGAAATGTGAGTTAATGGCATAACAGAAAATGTAAGGAGAACTATATGTCCGTGTACTCGTTTTTATGCAATTATCGGTTAGATACCAATGATACATAGCATGTGATTTTAAGTAACTGTTTCTGTTTTTACCTTTTATAGGACAAACCCATAAACTCAACATATTCTGTTTTTTTGTGTGAGATATGTATGAGTGATTTGTTCACCATGTTGGGGACAGAAATCCATAATGCTTAAGTTACATCAATTAAGTAAAAAAAAAAAAAAAAAAAGAAGACAATAAACCTTACGCAATATCAAAACGAGACTTGAACGTGTTTGAATAAATAACTGCGATTATATATTTTCCCGGTAGTTAGTAACAGTGTAGAGTGAATTATGTGATCCTCAGAGCGCCTCAGCATCTCAATCAACGTTCTCGAGCCTAGTAAAAAACAAATAAATAAAATATCGGCGAGGGACAAAACGAGGGAAAAGGGCCAGGCAGAGAATGAAATAGTAATGAACAGGGGAAGGTAATTTTCCGGAAAGGCGAAACTTGTCTACAGTTTTCACTCGTGGACAAGAGCGTTTATGGTCTATGCGGATGTTGTTATTGGGAATCACCCAAGAAAAGCACAATGATTATTAAAGTACATAAAGGACATCCGGTTCGGTTCATTTGGGGTTAAATACGAAGAATTGAGCGTTATAAAAGGGGAAATATCCAAGCTAATTTTGGGGACTGATACAGTGTTTGTGATATCAGAAACCAGGGATGCTAACAATACATTTCCTATATCCCAGGCAAATGACACTAATACCGCTTGAACTTTGACCCAAGAGGGGATGACAACATTCAAAAGTTTGTTCTTGTAATAAATACTACGCTCCCGACGTCACGAAATGCACCTAGAGAGAATATGTTGGTGCTTAGCGTGATCTCTGACCATTATGAATCTCGAGATCTAGCATTTTCTCATAATGATACTACCCTTGTAACAAATTATAAAACCTCATCCAGGACGCAATCAGCGTCTGGACATTAAGAAAACAACAACTTTAGAGTAGCACATCACTGCCATGTATAATTCCATACAATAAAACGTCTAATATCTTTATCACTCAATACAGATTAAATTTTTATTAAGTGTAGTTCTTAATGAACGGGTGTTTAAGCAATCAATATCCAAACTAAATAAATGTTACGTATTCGGATTTCGGGAAGAGTATTGGTATACTGATAACCGTCACGAAATTACACGTAGACTGGTTTTAATGAGCACAAGTAATAAATCAGGCAATCTACGTTACTACAACAAACAAACGTCTATGTTGTAAACTTTGGTTTGTTTGTTTTTGTTTAATGTCCTATTAACAGCCAGGGTCATTTAAGGACGTGCCAGGTTTTGGAGGTGGAGGAAAGCCGGAGTACCCGGAGAAAAACCACCGGCCTACGGTCAGTACCTGGCAACTGCCCCACGTAGGTTTCGAACTCGCAACCCATGTCAGTGGTGGAGGGCTAGTGATAAAGTGTCGGTACACCTTAACCACTCGGCCACCGCAGCCCCAAAAACACGACTGAAACTAGCACGATATCGATGCTACTCCAGTGCGCGCAAATCAACCGTGACATAACCAAATCTATTGAATTGATAATTGTTTTGGATAACACATCTTTCCTGCTATATTTCAACATTTATTAAGGCTCTTTTTGAATTTTCATGCTTCTAGCACAAGCACCACAGGCGTCAGTTCTGAATGCTCGGGATCTTGCCAAAACGTTGCCGTGGTTAATATTTTCAAATAATAGAAGAAACTTAAAGTTGGGTTGAAATATGTCCATTTTTATTATGTATGAGGCTCTTTTCAGCTAAACATTGTTACTTTCAATGAATAATGATATAATGGTATTCTTATTCCTTGTCCTGTTTTACATATAGCTTTGATCATATTCCTTCCTTTAAATATATATTCAACATTTTTTTTAAAGCTGTGAAAAAATTATAATGTACTAAAAAGAAAGCCTTTATTTTAATCCTAATATATTGGGGTTTTAATACCATGGATATAACTAATAAATATGTTGTCATCATCAGTAGCCCATTGCAATAATTACATAAAGTTAGGCCAAAATATCATGTTACCTGTCTCTGACGCGAAAAATTGGAGCATTTTATAATTATTATTTTTATTAATGTTTGCTTTTGACAATGACTTCCAAGTTTCACATAGAAGGAACTGTCTGTATACGTCTTGTATGTATTGGTGTCGCATGTGTGTTTTATAAGATGTTTAAATCATGCTGATAGTCTTTGCTATTCGTTGTCTTCAAATACATTGACATTGGAATAGGAAAACAATTAATGCCAAATCCTATAGGATCATTCAGCGATAATCTACTACTGATTTCAAAACTGGTACTCGAATACATCGGATATCAGTTTGAGTAAAGTGTGTGCATTTCATGATTTCCATCGCCACACAGATTATGGCATGGCGACCACCAACTGTCCAGATAGGTTTCGAGAGATGGAGGGAAATAGGGTCAGTAACAAAACACAATATGCAGAAAAAAAACAACAACAACAAAATGCGTAGTTGTCTCCTTGATTTTAAACTTCAATTTTTACAAATATGACATTACCTTAAGATGTCGTCAATAAACAACGCAAAACCAAAGCTGCGAGGTGGTCTGTATAACTGTTTGAACTTTGACCCAAAAGGGGGCTGTACTATTCAAAAGTTTGTTACAGTGATGAATATTACTCTCCCGATGTCTCTAAAGGAACCACGGAACCAAATGATTTTATATAGATGTTAAAGTTAACGTTTACCACTGTCCTGCTTAAATGGCGTTTTGAACACTGTTCCACTAATCCTAATTTTGAAGAATGTCATCCCACAAACCTGTAAATATATCATTTACAAATTCTACTAATTTGAACCTTTTTTATATAGGGGCCACCATCTTGTATTGAATTCAGCAACAAAAATTCACCTAAATTTATAATTAATTACACATTTAATGAACTCCTCCTTACAAAAACAGACTGAAAATAAATAATTATTATTTTTCATATATACATTTACATCTACATATATTGCTCAGCCCAGACATAAAACTTTGGAAACTTCTCTCAAATGAATATCGAATCAATAGGCCCCCGATGTATTCACCTTCCTATTAAATCTTCTGCCCAAACAGGGAAATCCAAAATCAATACTCTATTCATTATTTGGTTCTGTGGTACCTATTTACACCCAGATTTATTGTTGCTTAGCGTTACATCTGACTATAAGGCATATCTAGATCTAGTTCAAACTGAACATGTAATAGATCATATTGCCTCCTCCAGGACGCAGACAGCGTCTGAACATTTAAAAAAAAAAAAACAACCGTTAGAGTAACAAACCACTGTCATGTATAATTCCATAGAATAAAACGTCTTATATCTTTATCACTCAATACAGATTCAATAAAACGCGTAAATATGATTTTATCTCGTTAAAATGCAATAACTACTGCGTTAAAACGCGATAATTATCTCGTTAAAACGCGATAATTATGTCGTTAAAACGAATTCATTATCTCGTTAAAACGCGATAATCATCTCGTTAAAACGCGTTAGTTATTGCGTTTTAAAGAGATAAAATCATACTTACGCGTTTTAATAATATAGTTATCGTGTCTTAACTAGATAACTAACGCGTTTTAACGAGATAACTATCGCGTTTTAACGAGATACATATTTTTATTTTGCTTTTCAAAATGAACCGAATAGGCTTTCGTACTTAAAAGACAATGTGTATCGTACAGCGTTTTGTTGCTCTTTTCAAAAGTAAGGTTGACAAATCCCACGTATCAGTAAAACGGTCGGTATTTATATCGCTAAACACCATTCCATTCACGGATCCAACAGAATATCACAACATCACAATTTATTCTGCGATTGATTTTTTCGGTTTGTTACATCCGGGCAGTGTCAGGCATCACACATGCGCAGTTCAAACAAACATAGTAAAATAGTACTTGCAACATCAGGTGTTTTTGTTTTATAAGTGAGATTATGTTTTGTTTTTATTTTATTTTAAGGTAATGGTAATCAGTAATCGGTATCATCAACTTACGGGAACAATTCAAGGCAAAATAACGAAACACATAAGCACCAATGCACGTTCCTAGAACATTTCCTAAATTGTCAATTGGATATGAAACGGAATAAGTTATCGTATTTCTTGGCTCTTAATCAATGTTTAAGTATAAACACAATATCGCTAATTCTTAACAGATATATATAGGATCGTAAAAGAGTTTTAATTTCATTGGCGAACAAAACTCAAATCTTACATTAATTGAAACCAAATATAAAATACATCTCATCACATAACTCAGAAAGAAACATTGTGACAGGTATTAAAGTTAGAATGTGGATAGAAAAGCAAAACGACTTCATTAATTTTCATTGCATCATATTCAATTCATGACGTAACTTCATTGTTAACGTTATGACGTCATGATTTCCGACTGGTGAAGCCAATGTAAAACGCTTCGTGATATATTTTACCAGTGACATATGCGCAAAAATACTTGCAGTATTGAATCGGTGATTTCACTGGATACCAGCTCTATGTTTTAGATAATGGTAAATACATATGTATACAGTACTAGGAGGGTGATTTTGTATTCAAACCCTGCGGGAGCGACGAGCGGCGGACGAGCGGAGGGGATTAAAATCACCCCGCGATGTCGCCCAAGCGATTTCGCGGTGACATCGCTCCCGCAGCGACATCGCGGCGAGATCGCTCCGGCAGCAATGACTTGAGCGATGGGTATTAATGATACATGTATCGATGTGTTTGACCGCTAGCAGTTGAGACGATTGGTAGATTTTGTGACTTACATGCAAGTGTTCACTATTCCAAACGTAAGACTCGAGTTCGAAATGATACGGTTCTCCCTGGTGACCATGCTTATAACTAAATAAAAAAGCATCTGGATACCGTATAGTGAGTCTACGAAACTCGCTAAACGTCTCAATTGCTGCCGTTGTTAAATGATGTGGTTTAATGATCTGCAATTCATTGGTTGTACAGCATAAGCCTATGCATTTAGTCACTTCTGATTTAGCTGACCTGTTTATAGATGGCGCTTTGTGCATGACCTCAGATGCCATGACCTCTGGGAGGCCACACAAGGGGTTCGTTATTTTGAAAGATCACGGACTATTTCTATGTTATCTAACAAAGTTCTTGTTTTCACAGTTTAGTCATCACATATATCTGAAGTATTTAGCTAGTAACATGACTGTTTGAGAAATTGATCCATATACATGTACGACCCGTGAAGGAAGAAAAGAGATTAACATCAGATCATTACTTTTTGTAGCGGGTTTATTAGACTGTAACATTTGAACATTTCGAAGTTTAAATAAACGGCTTAAAGACGTTGCGTTTTTCATACTATCATTATTTATGTTGATATGCTACTTGCGGTGTACAGGGACGGCTCTGGTGCGGCTAATAGCATAGACACTTCGGTGCGTTGATATCGAAATCCGTGTTCATATTTTCCAAACTATATATATATATAGCAGTTTATCAATTTGAAAATTGGTTGATTAATTAATTAATTGATTTCAGGTGCTCTCTTTTCGCCAGCAAAGAAATAGTAATTTAAGTGTGTATACTTTATATGTTGTACATATATTTTTAAATGGAAATTGTCAAATAAAATATTTTTTAATATATAAAGACCTCGGAATGGTGTGTATGCATAGTCCAATGTTTTCAAACCTCCAAATCTCTGACGAGTACAAAAATATTGGAGAAATAAGAACATCAAACAATTTTAATTGTAGGTCTATTAACATAACACGTCTATCTTTCTGTATAATGCATGCATTGCTTTTTGAGCAAGATAAACAAGTTTTTTCTTGCTTTACAGAAACTACCACTATATTTATACTACAATCATATAAAAAACAACTTCCTGTGTCCAACTTTTCATCAAATAGAGTAAAAGGGGTATTTTGTGCTTTAGAGTGTCCTTTTTCAAAGATTTTAACTTTGTTCTTTTAAGATTAACCTTAAGATTACAAATATCAAAATACAAAACAAAATACATTACACATATACCCAAGCGGTCTTGGAATAAAATATCGAAATTGATCGACGTTATTTTGCATTAAAAATCTTCCAGATCGTTTAGATATACGATGAATCAAACATAAAACAATTGGGGGAGATTTTCCCCTTGTATTACCCCGACATGAAAACATTAAGACATTGGTCATACCATTGCTCGTTTTTACACACGATTTGGTGTAATCATAACATTAAATATATTCACCGTAATGTTACTTTTTATTAATTTCTTCCTAAAACCAATCCTGCAGGAAACAACCAACCAATTGTAAAAAAAAATTAAACATCCCCTGTGTATAGAAAGTTGAGCCAGGGATAAAATGCCTGGCAGTCACTGATTGGCCAGTATGATATGAAGTAACAAAATAGATGTGAACCTGATAGGTGACTATCCATAAGAAATGTTGATAGAAATTTCGTAAGTTCAATTAACTTTTCCCCAAAGTTCAGGTTAAAATAATTAACAGGTAAACCTTTGAGTTTTTGGAGATTTTTACTGCGAAATTCACCCGTTTTCAAAATGGCTACCCTGGACAAAATTTGAGCTGAAGGATCCAATTTTTTTATTTCGTTTTATATGAGACCATTAACTTTTGTTAGAAACCATAATTGCCAGGAATTTTAATGATATACTCCGAAATGTTAACACTAAAGTCTATGGAAAACAATTGGTTGGTTGGTCCCTGCAAACAGTATATATCTAAATGAATACACAAGCACATGCGTGTTAACATGTTGTAGAAAGCATATCCGTATTGCTTCATCCTCTAATAAATGTAATAATGTAAGGGTGGGCATTTCCTTGAGCATGAATAATTTATTCAAACAGTTCATTAGGCATTGACACACAATGTAGCCAACATTTCCTTGATCATCAATAATTTATATAAATAGTTCATTAAGCATCGGCATACTAAATATAAAAGATCTAGGGAATCACGTACGCCATTGTCCGTTTGTGATAATATCAAAACAAGGCTGACGTGTAATTTTAGGCGAACGTCATTTCAGCTATGATATCATTCAATTGCCAATAGCGCATACACAGGTTTATATCCTTTGGGAGTTCACACACAAACAATTAATGGATATATTAAAATGATAACGGAAACTGTTATGAATTATTTCTCTAAAATGATATGAAAGTACAACTTCAAAAAATAAAGCCTCTTACATAAATCCATCTTCGCTAGCCAAGGCTTCTGATTACGTTACACTCCACGAACCCTTGGCGGATATAGTCGTGTTCAAACCGTCGCGCCCTGGAATCCCAGGGCAACCAATCAAATCGCATTTTACATTCAGGCTTGGTTTCGCATTAAACAAAAACTGCGGCACCCAGTACAGAACTACATTGTCGACTATGTCATGACATTTTACCTAAATACAGAGATGTACAATCATTGGGGAAACATTCACAGTGTTTGATCAATTTATATAAGTCATTGATCACACATCTCATCGAAATTGACACAAGCCTTCATGTGTGTCTGTAAACATCACCGATGAAGTACATTGCATTGGTAACGCTCATTTTGATTGGTCGAAAATTTCATGAATAAAGGATGGTAATTTCGAATCTCCGCTAGAGGGCCAGATTTAACGACTATATCCGCCAAGGGTTCGTGGAGTGTAACGTAATTAGAAGCCTTGGCTAGCGAAGATGATAAAATGCATGCATTGAAATAATTGCCAGTCATATAAATGTTTTAATTGCGAATCAATAACAAATAAAAGCTGATAAGCGGTATAGCTTGATTAAAAATGGTGCAAATACAATTTGTTTTCTATTATAATTCTTAAAAAATGAAAATAGCAATTTCACTTTCTATGACTAGAAATGTTTAACATTCTATCAATATGAATATATTTCCTGTTTGGTTTCAATATTGACCATAAAACGAGTTTAAATATTTAACATAGAAATGATAACTATTTGTATTTCGTTAGCCTGGAAAGGTAATCGACCATTAATAAGGCCCAGAAGATACTTTCTAGTGGCGGACTTAGTTTTTGTCCGTTAGATTCGAAATATCATGCTTTCAAAGTATATATTGGCAAATGCCTTAAGAAAAACAAAGAGAACAAAAAAAAATCAAAAAAAAAACAAATCGACACAAACAAGAAAGTTAGAAGAGACGGACCGCAAGTTATATTCGACACAACTGCAGTATTCGAATAAACAGTTATTAAAGCATCTGTGATAAATTTACGCCCAAAAAGAAGTGAAAAATTGGGGCCAAATAAAACATTCAACCCATCCTATGTATTCGATTCAAGTGTGTCTGACACCATTCAGTTTTACTGTATGGAATACAATGTTAACGTATTTCATGTAACACATGTATCTGAGTAGCAAAATAAGGCTGTGTGTATGAATCAAATTATGGTCACAGTATTTCAGAAACCCAGAAATAGTACCGGTAGCCAAACACCGGACAATACCAGCATCTCCCAATGGTACCATAGGAAATCGGAATCCACTATGTAGTCTAAAGGGATATAGGACGTCAAGAGTCAACTGCTTACCAAGGGCTCTTAAATATATATATAAAAAATTGAGCAAACGTCCACCTTGGTACCTAAAGGGGAAGTGGACTCTGTTGTAACACAGAAACCCTTTCCTGCCACTGACCTGTCGTACAGCAGGTTAGACCAGAGTAACTAGCCGACTGGCGTCATGCTGTCCCCTCTAATTCTTTCTGGATTCACCCAACTCCTACCTAGACAACCAATCCATCCCGACCCCCTCCCCCGTATCCCATCCTAGTAAAACAGTGTGGCTGGTGGGATTCTGATATACTTCTGGTTTAAGTATCGGTGCTCAATCGACCCAAAATATCTTAATTATACTATCAGGGACCCACTTTGCGCTGATTTAGGAGTACTGCCAATACGAAGCGAATGGGACCTAGAGTGGAACAAAGGAACACCAATTAAATAGATACAAATGTTTCTTTAAAACAGCCGAGAACTGATAACGAGTTAAAGGAGACCCATTGAAATGTATAAATAACTGTGGATTCAATGACTTTGGTTGAGTTGTCAAATAATTCTGGAGCCATGCTACAGGGCACATTATAGAAAGAATTTACCGAAACAACGGAAACTGTTACCGACCCTCCGTCTGATCAGTTTTGACTGTGTTATTGTCAATTCTTCATGCAGACTAGGTCAGCTGGATATCACCACAAAAGCCAGGCTATGGGGACGCATATCTGTTATCCCCAATTTTTTTAGAGTAGATCGTTTAGATATACAATGTATCAAGAACAAAAAAATGGAGAGAGATTTCCCCTAGTATTACATTAAGAAATTAGTCATACCATTGCTCGTTTTTACACTTTGGTTTGTTTGGTTTGTTTTTGTTTAACGTCCTATTAACAGCCAGGGTCATTTAAGGACGTGCCAGGTTTTGGAAGAGGAGGAAAGCCGGAGTACCCGGAGAAAAACCACTGGCCTACGGTCAGTCCCTGGCACCTGCCCAACGTAGGTTTCGAACTCGCAACCCAGAGGTGGAGGGCTAGTGATAAAGTGTCGGGACACCTTAACCACTCGGCCACCGCGGCCCCTACACACGATACACGTGTTATCATAGTATTAGCTATAGTCCCTGTGATATTACTTTTTAATAATTTCTTCCAAAAACCCATCCTGCAGGGAACAACCAACCAATTGAAAAAATAGACTTTTGAAACATCCCCTGTGTATAGAAAGTTGAGCCAGGGATGAAATGTCTGGCAGCCACTGATTGGCCAGTATATCATGAAGTAATAAATATGAAGCCTGATAGGTAACTATCCATAAGAAATGTCCGATTGATACCCCCCCCCCCCCCCCCCCAAAGTTCAGGTTATAATAATTACATGTAACAGGTAAACCTTTCAGATTTTTGAGAATTGTTACTGCGAAATTCACCCTATTTTCAAAATGGCTACCCTGGAAAAAAATCGAGCTGAAGTACCAAACTTTTTTTTTTGATTACGTGTTATATGAGGACCTAAACTTTTGTAATAAACCATAATTGACAAGAATTTTAATGATATACTCCGAAATGTTAGCACTAAAGTCTATGGAAAAACAATTGGTTGGTTGGTCCCTGCAAACAGTATACATGGTATGCGTGGTGTACGTGGTAACATGTTGTGGTAAGCATATCTGTATTTTTCATCCTATGATAATAATGTAAACGTGGGCATTTCCTTGACCATGAATAATTTACTCAAACAGTTCATTAGGCATTGACACACAATGTAGCCAACATTTCCTTGACCATGAATAAGTCATACAAACAGTTCATTAGGCATCGGCATACTAAATATCTAGCAATCACAAAATCTGGCGAATCACGTACGCCATTGTCCGTTTGTGATGATTTTAAAACACGGTTGACATTTAATTGGAGGCGAACATAATTTCAGCTATGATTTCGTTCAATTGACAATAGTATATCCACAGGTTGATCTCATTTGTTCTTAACAGTCGGAAATACACATCCGCTTTGGAAAATCCAAACCACATACCTGTACAAACAATTAATGAATATATCAAAATGAAAACGGAAACTGTTACCGATCATCCCTCTGATAAGGTTTTAACTGTGTTATTGTCAATTCTACACGCAGAGTTGATCAGCTGGATATCACCACATAAGCCAGGCTAAGAAGACGCATATATATTACCCACATATTTGATAGTAGAACCGAGCCCCGGCCGCCTTGGTGAAAGTAGAATATGTCACTACTGTGCCACCCTACCACCCTTATCATGATATAAACTTTCTTGATTTCATTATCCCCTCATGAAATCAACCAAATCAACATTCAATCCTGAAATAAATCCTGTATAATGATATGCAGAAAAAATAACCGTATACTATAATTAGGGGAGGGGGTTCAGAAATTGATTTATCTCGGGCCTGGGGTAGTGTTTCACATCATTCCCTACACAGACGACCAAAGTTCTGTGTTCGATAGTTCGCTATTCAAATCGTACATTTGGATCGGGAAGGACAAGAACATTATTAAGGTATATTCATTACTATGGTCATAATCAAAAAATAAATATACAATAATATAGATGAAGAGGCAAGGAAAAGGAGGGGGTGGGGGTCGGGGTCAGAATGATAGCTTGGCGAATCTTTCCGACCTTGTTGTGCAGCTTTGGCGATTTTTACAATGTCAGCTGGAGAAATATTAGGATCACCCTTACAAAGAACATCTAGGTCGATGGAACCGTACCATAACTAATCAGAAATGAGTGTTCTTTTTAAGTTGACTTACAATATTTCGTCTTCAGTATATTTACAATGTACGTTGTACAATTATAAAATGAAGCTAACTTAAAGTTCTTGATGTATTAGATATCCATTGGAAAATCAAAAGATGAAATTTTCTCTCATATTCGTCATATTGAATAAAGTTTTCCCATGTATGATAGCTATGTAAGTCATGAGCGCGGAGTAATCTGCGTTCAAGGGTGGAGAACTCTAACATCGTTGTCTGATTGTGTTCACATCTGTCAGCTATCAATATAGATATGTATATAGACTTATGCAGTGGATACGTGTATCGTACCAGTCTTAAACCGATAGGGACAATTCATATGAGCAAAAAGAATACTCTGTTACTGTACATGCCTACCCTGTAAGTTTGTCATTTGTCTTTAATAAAAACATGCAAACACACAGTCAGTAGACAATGATAGAAAATTTTATCAAATTTATGAATAAATGCTTTTTAACGAAATGTCAAACACCAAAACCGACAAAATGGTTCGGTCTACATTTTGTACGTTAGTACAGTGGCCCAAAATTTTGCTGATGATAGAATTATGTTGAAATGAAAAAAAAAAAAAAAAAAATCATAAGAAAAATTGAAAAAACTCATTTCCTCGTTGATTTTTTTTATTTTTGATAGAAATTCTTTTCTGAGATGTTGACGATTTGGTCACGGACACGTCAAAAGTCGGTCAAGTTGAATCGTCAAATTATAAATTTGTTCATCACTGAACCATAAAAGGAATGAAACTTGTGTGCAATCTTACAATTTGCCAAAATTGGTATGATCTTATAGAATATCATCAATGTTTTGGTAAAAACCTGAAATACAGAAACTTAAAAAAAAAAAAAAAAAAAAAATGGATGGTTTAGAGACATTATGACCAGAAAGCTGTGGTGACATGAGGGGAAACTCTTTCATTATGTGTGTTTGTTCTGCGGCAAGCTTCGGGTTTCATTACATTTTGTGACCCTCGAAAAGAATATTCCTATCAAACTTACATATATATGAAAGAGTCGTATGATATTTATATGTATCATTGTAATGTATTAAAATTTTGTGTTCTATTGTTAACATATGAAACCACTAACATACAGATATGCTATAATTATGTTTCAAAACAACCGACACAAACAATTGATCTAAATATCATAAACGTCTTGAAGATGTTTCCTGTTCCGGTTTTGTTAGTTTCCGTCACACTTCGCTGACAAGGTCTGAAAGAAATCATACAAAGAGCTTAAAATACAATCTTTTTCATTCCTTTAAATAAAAGGATGGAAATACATTATTCCTCGTTGATAACCGTCCATAACACAGATTTCCAAAGAATTGTACAAAAGACAAATCACACATCATTTAATACAAACTGAGTGTAAAATACAGTAGATTCTCAACGAATCAAACTGTATGATACAACTTACATCTAGGAAAGGAAAGGTACTAAGGTATTGATACATAAGAGGCGATAGAGGCAGCTGAAAATAGCGCAGTGTAAGTGTCGGGAAGGGGGTGGGTTAGATTGAGGGCTTGGTGGTAGTGATGTTGGCTGGGGAGTTGGGATGAGCTGGGGAATACATTTGTACCATAATACAATACAAGAGGCCCAATGGGCCTGTATCGTTCACCTGGTTCTACAGCAAATTTGCAGTTGATTGAGGTCATTTCTACAGATACTATGCTGATAACTAATTTATTCAATGCATATTATTGGCCTAACATCGGGTCTTGGTGACTCTTGGCTATCACAAGATTTAAAAATATTTCACCCCTGTGACCTTGAATGTAGATCAATGTCATTCATTTGAACACACTTGGTAGCCCTACACCCAAGCATGCTACAGACAGGCCCAACCTCAAGTGCCTGAGCCTCTTGGTGTTTGAGAAGAAGTTGTTTGAAGATATTAGCCGATTCGACCCATGTGACCTTGAATAAAGGTCAAGGTCATATATTTAAACTAACTTGGTAGCCCTTTATCACAGCATGCTACAGGCCCAATTTCAAGTCCCCGGGCCTCTTGGTTATTGAGAAGAAGTCGCTTTAAGATTTAAGCCTATTTGACCCATGTGACCTTGAATGAAGGTCAAGGTCATTTATTTGAACAAACATGGTATCCCTTCACCACAGCATGCCACAGGCCCAATATCAAGTCCCTGGGCCTCTTGGTTATTGAGAAGTTGTTTGAATATTATAGCTTATTTGACCCATGCGACCTTCAATGAAGGTCAAGGTAATTTCTTTGAACAAACTTTGTAGCCCTTCACCCCAGCATGCTACAGACCCAATATCAAGTCCCTGGGCCTCTGGGTTATTGAGAAGAAGCCGTTTGAAGATTATAAATTAGTTGACCCATGTGACCTTGAATGAAGGTCAAGGTAATTTATCTGAACAAACTTGATAGCGCTTCACGCAAGCATGCTACAGAACCAATATCGAGTCCCCAGGCCTCTTGGTTATTGAGAAGAAGTCGTTTGAAGATTATAGCCTATTTGACCCATGTGACTTTGAATGAAGGTCAAGGTCATTTATTTGAACAAACTTGGTAGCCCTTTACCCCAGCATGCCAGAGGCTAAATATCAAGTCCCTGGGCCCCTTGGTTATTGAGAAGAAGTCATTTGAGGATTATAGTCTATTTGACCCATGTGACCTTGAATGCAGGTCAAGGTGATTTCTTTAAACAAACTTGGTAGTCCTTCACGCAAACATGCTACAGGCCCAATATAATGTACCTGGGCCACTTGGTTATTGAGAAGTCGTTTGAAGATCTCCTATTTGACCCCTGTGACCTTGAATGAAGGTCAAGGTGATTTCTTTGAATTGTAGCCTTTTACTACAGCATGCTACAGGCCCAATATCAAGTCCCTGGGCCTCTTGGTTATTGAGAAGAAGTCGTTTGAAGATTATAGCCTATTTGACCCATGTGACCTTGAATGAAGGTCAAGGTGATTTCTTTGAACAAAATTGGTAGCCTTTCACCATAGCATGCTACAGGCCCAATATCAAGTCCCTGGGCCTCTTGGTTATTGAGAAGAAGTCGTTTGAATATTATAACCTATTTGACCCATGTGACCTTGAATGAAGGTCAAGGTCATTCATTTGAACAAATTTGGTAGCCCTTTACCCAGCATGCTACAGGCCCAATATCAAGTCCCTGGGCCTCTTGGTTATTGAGAAGAAGTCGTTTGAAGATTATAGCCTGTTTGACCCCTGTGATCTTGAATAAAGGTCAAAGTCATTTATTTGAACAAATTTGGTAGCCCTTTATCACAGCATGCTACAGGCCAAATTTCAAGTCCCTGGGCCTCTTGGTTATGGAGAAGAAGTCGTTTTAAGATTATAGCCTATTTGACCCCTGTGACCTTGAATGAAGGCCAAGGTGATTTCTTTGAACAAACTTTGTAGCCCTTCACCCAAGCATGCTACTGGCCTAATATCAAGTCCCTTGGCCTCTTGGTTATTGAGAAGAAGTCGTTTGAAGATTATAACATATTTGACCCATGTGACCTTGAATGAAGGTCACGGTGAATTCTTTGAACACACTTAGTAGCCCTTCAACCCAGCATGCTACAGGCCCAATATCACATCCCTAGGCCAATTGGTTATTGAATAGAAGTCTTTTGAAAATTATAGCCTATTTGACGCATGTAACCTTGAATGAAGGTCAAGGTCATTTATTTGAACAAACTTGGTAGCCCTTCACCCAAGCATGATACAGGCCCAATATCAAGTCCCTGGGCCTCTTGGTTATTGAGAAGAAGTCGTTTGAATATTATAACCTATTTGACCCATGTGACCTTGAATGAAGGTCAAGGTCATTCATTTGAACAAATTTGGTAGCCCTTTACCCAGCATGCTACAGGCCCAATATCAAGTCCCTGGGCCTCTTGGTTATTGAGAAGAAGTTGTTTAAATGAAAAAGTTGACGCTAGACGGCCGGACCGTCCGGACGGACGGACGAAGGACGCCGCACCACGGCATAAGCTCACTTGCCCTTCGGGCAGGTGAGCTAATAATGCATAAGTGAATTTTAAATGAACGTCTAACACAAGTGTATTTTCCTAGCTATGTAACTATACTGAAAATGTAAATGTCAATATTTTACATACATACGATCAGAAACAGACATACTATATATTGAACTAGAACTGTTTTGCATGATATCAGAAACAGACACACACATTACTTACTTGCAGGTACTAGGTGACACTGCTATCTCAAGCTGTCCAGTTTTTATCCAGGATAATACCTCGTAAGAACAGCTAGTCTCTGTGTCCATGACAACAGCCTATTGTTGATTTAAAGAACAGATATTGTACAAGTACACTAGTGTCCTCCCTATTTGGCTTAGGGGGTTGTTCTTTTGTATGTGGATATAATTATGATATCAAAATTATGTTTGTACAGATGGAAGTGCGTGAGGCGTCATACTGTTGAAGGAACCTATATTTTTACATTGTATGGGGTCGGGACAGGTGACCTCCAATTACTTTTTATGTCCGATAGGGAAATTGAACACTGATCGCCTCGGTGAAATCTGAGCTTATATTTTCACAAAAATAAATATATTTCTTGTTTCACAACCAAAAGGTCAGGGGGTTGGGCCCCGAGTTTACTTTAATGTATACATTGTTATTGCTTAACTTATGGATGCACACCTCTGTGATGCCGAAAATCCCTCTTTTTTCTTATTTACATTTGGAAATGGCAAAGCAGAATGTAGGAAGAACTATATATGTCCGTGTGCTGGTTTTTATGCAATGATCGGTGAGATTCCAATCAGACAAATGATATGTGATTTTAAGTAAATGTTTCTGTTTTTACCATTCATAGGACAAACTCAACATCTTCCGTATGTGTTGTGGGATAGGTATGGTTGCTTGCTGAACTGACAAACAGTTATGTTTTCTTTTAAATTGTAGAAGTTAAATGTCTTTGTCCTGTTGATTTTGAAGATCTAATGAGAGTTCCGTGTGCTTCCTTTTCTGTCCCATTACCATTTGAGTTATTTGTCACCATTTTGGGGGCAGACATCCAAAGTTGTTATGTTACACCAGAAATGTCAAATATTTTTCACCTGTTATACATGATTTTCATTATATTGAAAAACACAGCGTAAATGAACAAATTGGCACCAAAAACAAGCATTATTGAATAGTTATTATACGTATGTATTTCTCGCATCAGCTAGCAGATATTTTTAAAACACAGTCATTAAATATGACAGAATATCGATATTTTTACGAGTGCGAAGCACGAGTGAAAAATATCGAAATATTCTGTCATACTAGTGAAATATATGTTATATTAAACGGGAAACCATTCACTTTTCTTTTTATTGCATTTTAAATATTAAAAAACAAAATTGAAATCAAAAGTGCGGGAATCAGTAACACAAATCAAGACGTCATCTCTTTGTAACGTTATTCCACGTCAACTTGACTGCACCGTTTTGAAAGGATGATCAACGCAATTTAAGTGTTTTCTGCTGTAATCGGAGAATCTGTGCAAAGGTAGCTCTCGTCAAGTGAGAACTTTGTCAAAAACTAGTCTGAATATTCCAGAAATACAACAAAAGGATTGATGTGTCTATTTTCACTTCGATTGTGAAAATCGGGCAAGTTTCAATGAGGCGAATACAAAGGGTCCCCCTGATTGGTTAAAAAAAAAAAGGGGGGGGGGGGGGGGGGGGGGATGCAAAATCTTATATATTCAGTGCAAAATCTTCTATTTTCTCTGCAAAATATGATGTTTTCATTTTCAGTTTTATTGGTTTGATGAATATCTATATTTCTCTGGCAAAAATACTAAAAATACATACATGTATATTGGTCAAAGAAGTAGCATTTTACAAACATTGACATGTACATCAGCCATTTTTGTATAATTTCTTTCCTGCATAAAATGCAGAATGCAGTATGGCTAATGTACATGTCAGTGTTTGTTAAATGTGAAAAAACCTTGTTGTTAATAGTACTGTTTACATATCATGTGGTTGTATTTGTATTCTCTGTGTCTTGATAAAGGGGCGTACTGCTTCGAAAATTTGACATTTTTCATTGTCCACAATGTTCGAATTACTTCTTTGCCCCATACATATAGTTATGTTATTGATACCTTAGCAAATAAGATGTACGAGATCTCTCTTAAAGTACAACAACACGTACACGAAGGGGTCGGGTGGCACAGGGGTAGCACATTTGCCTTTCACTAAGGTGGACGGGGCTCGAATCCCCGATCGGACATGAAAATGTATGGGGTCACCTATCCGACCACGTGGGTTTTCTCCGGATAATACGGTTCACTACCACAGAAGACCCATCGTGCACTTCCATCCGGGCCAACAAAAGTGATTAAATAAGTTCATATAAAATGTTTCGCAATTGCTGTAAAACAATTAAAGTTAGATATTTATGAACAATTTATGTCGTAGTGTTCCTGACCATATCATTTAAAGCAGGTTAACTCAGCGCAGCCTCTGAAGACATTATCTAAAGGATGGCATATGTTATTCATCTGTTTTGATCTGGTTGTCCTGTACCCCCCGATTTATGGATTGTCCATCTTTACTGTATAATTCAGGGGGTACAAGGACTGTAACAAAACGTGTTCTGTCAACAACAGTCGTACCTGGATAAAACCGACGTTTTACAGACGACAAAACATTAACATCCAAAAGTTCACTCCATTTTTTCAATTAAGGCGGGTATATGTAAAAAATGGACAAAATAAAAAATGACTTAAAATCTAAGACACTGGGTATGCACAGGTACCTATATCAACTCCGTCGGATATCAACAGACTAGAAGCCTTACCGTTAAAGACAGTATTATATATTGCCATGATCACCTTTCGGTGAGTGACAGTAACAGTCTCGTCCTTAAGCATCTTAAGCATTTTATTCACTAAACTACATCCTGTAACATTTCAACCCAAAAAATACATCGATTACCATCGCTTGACTTTTTGACTTGTTGTGTTGTCATTGCTGTAAATAACATAACTCCCATTGATTTTTCCGGCACCTGCCCTTATATAGCGATGTTTTTTTTAAATTTTTGTTCATGGCTAGCCGTAGAAACCCACAAACAAAACCACCACCCCCTCTTTAAACCCCAATAATCAAAACCATCCACTCCCCTCACCGAACGACCCGACAAACCTCATCCCCACCCCGACTCCAACCACTCTTTAACGCTACTTTCTTAAATTAGGAAATATATTTTTTGAAGAGCACGAAGTAGTACAACGTTAATCAACTAATGTACAGTATATTTAACAGAAACAGTAGAATAGGGACAAAGACGGCTGCGCGAGGGAAGCATAACAAGTGACGACATATGTTCCTGTTTCAAGAATTATGAAGTATTAACTAATGATGGCGTTATTCATTTTCCAATGAAATCCAAAATAAACAAATTATAAGCAACGTTTCTCAAACCTTCCGTGAGCGTTAAATAATTTTTAGTCATATCCTCTTTTTATTTCAATATATTATGTATTCAAATTTATAATCATATACACCTGTCTATACATACCTCAGTAACATAGAAACCTGGGTGCGATCCAGTGTTATCATGACCAATTGTAATGTATCTCTGTGCACCGACATCGCCAAATTGTCCCTGCAGAAATAATGAAAAAAAAAAAAAACAACAGACAATCGATTCATTTTTTTAGAAGTAAGGTGAACTAAGAAGAAAACAATGTCGACAAGTGCCGGGAACCAAAATCAAAAATATCCAACATTAATATATAAAGTTAATATTACTGAAGATCTAGATGATAGTTGATTAATAAAATTTCTTTACCTCGTAACTGTCCTGAGAGTCACGATCAAACTTCATAGATGTAGGGAAGTGTACCTTAAAATGTCCCAGTTGACCATATACTACCATGTACACATTTGCATCTGTGCCAGCATATGCAATAGGTCCGGTCATAATTAAAAGCCATACAATCTCATGATAGAACCTTTAAAGAAAGAGACGGGGATAATGGTGAAAAAAAAGATTATCAACGAGGTATTACCGAGAACCAAACATGTTTACTGTAAGATTTCAGTGTCTGTTATAACATGTTTACTGTAAGATGTCAATGTCAGTTATAACATGTTTACTGTAAGATGTCAATGTCAGTTATAACATGTTTACTGTAAGATGTCAATGTCAGTTATAACATGTTTACTGTGTGATTTCAGTGTCTGTTATAACATGTTTACTGTAAGATGTCAATGTCGGTTATAACATGTTTACTGTAAGATGTCAATGTCGGTTATAACATGTTTACTGTAAGATGTCAATGTCAGTTATAACATGTTTACTGTAAGATGTCAATGTTGGTTATAACATGTTTACTGTAAGATGTCAATGTTGGTTATAACATGTTTACTGTAAGATTTCAATGTCGGTTATAACATGTTTATTGTACGATTTCAATATTGGTTATATCATGTTTAATGTAAGATTTCAATGTCGGTTATGACATGTTTACTGTTATATTTCAGTGCCTGTTATAATATGGTTAATGTGAAACTCTCTGTCTGCTGTAACATGTTTAGTGTGAAATTAAAATATATTTCGTACGACTCAAACTCCTTGCGCACATCCCTCTCATCAAAGCAAGATCAACTAACCCCAGGTAAATCCACGAAACGTGTCAATGTTGACATATTGAATTATAGATGACAGAAGAGAGAGTAGTAAAAGTAGGCCATGGCCAAAGGCAAAATATTAGCCATTATATTCAACACGATTACCCTGATACCATGATGACTGGGAGATTCCAGAGTTTATAACACGATGACCCTGATATACAGTTTTAATACCATAATGACTGGGAGGTTCCATAGTTTATGAAAGCTTTAATACGTGATTTCCGTTTCGGTGATATTGAGTGCAGTATTTGCTAGATTTATTCTCTTTGAAGTTTTTTTTATGAACCTCCATACAAATCTATATTTGTATTTTTACATTTGTATAAGTGTAATTGATATCGAGTTTGAATCATGATGTCGTTATTATGATGATATTCTTGTTTATTTTTTGTTTGTTTTGTTTTTGTTTTTCAAGTCATAGTTATTTCAAACATTTTCTTGTCCCCGAACCGCCATATAGTATCGAACTGCCATAGATACACTGTATACTTACAGACCATATCGAAATCTGTCGACCATGTCCCTCCCAGTACACACGTACGACTGTTTATCTCTCCTCCAATGTTCATGAAGTTTTCGTCACATTCGTAAGTTGCTACACCTCCTACACTCAGTGAAGTTACGTCAAAATGTCCATCTGTGATCCTGGGCGGTGAATCACAAACTGTAGCAAATATACACATATCCGTTACACTGCAATTTTAATTCCATTAAATGAAGAATTGACCATCTCGTACTACGTTCAATATTCATGACTTACAAGATTTCATGCAGTTTTTATAAAACATAAAATTTACTTTTCTTATCACATTTTCCCCAGATCTTTTCATTGTTTTTAAGATTATGATTAACTCTATGTTCGAATTCCTATTTGGTTACTTTAACAATTTCATGAAACAATTTTCAATACCATCTGTATTTTATATAATCATTTCTTATAATACTGATAAGTGTTTACAACATACACTTACATAATCATAATACTATAAAGAAATAATTTCAATTTGATGCATAATTTTACAATCATGTAACTTTGTAGACTTTGCCTGCTGGATTATATAAAAAGAAAATGAAATGGACAAATACTCTAAGCGATACCTTTTCTTTATTTCAGGGATTTCGCAAAGGCAGCGAAAAATTACGTCATCTTGTTCTCTGTGAAATTAAAGGCTGCTAACAATAACATAAATAAGTTTCCTTAACAAAAAAAATCAGCAGACATTTAAGGATAATTTCAAATTAAATAAGTTCAAAATATTTTTGAAAATAGAACCACGCATACGTATTTGTTCACATCCGTAGTTGCTAGGGATCCATGTCTCGTCTTCCTGACACGTGATCACATTTGAGGCGCTAGCCGGGGATACGGTGTAGCCATAGTTACAGTTGTAAATAGCATTACAGCCATTGTAATCGTACAAATTGGCGCCCGGTATTTGTCGATGTTTGGCACATTCTAAATGTATTAATAACAACTGTAGTTAAAAGAGAATCAATTCATATTAAGTTTAATTTAAAATGCAATATAAGATTGATAACCTCTACATTTGCAAAATCTTTTGACAGCAAGCAAAATACAAATTACTGTAATATAAAGCATCAATATTTTACACTCGTAACACAATTTCAAGCGAAGAACTCAATGTATTTAATACAGATGTTTCCACATTGTAACACAGATCTTCTCGGTGGATGTAAAAAGTAAGAATTTCAAACAAAGGTCACTATATGTCCATTACACATGCTATTACTGCCGCGACGTCATCAGCTAAGCATGTTGATTGAAAAAGAAGATAGTTTGAGAGTCAAATAAAACATTACCTGTAATCTTATTGTATCCTACTTTGTCCCCGTTCCCGGTGATGAGAGTCTTGCGAAACATGTGGCACGTCTTGGTGTTGCTGTCATAAACAAATGACGTACACTTACATCCCAGCTGAACGCAGAGTGACGTACATCTCATCTTAGTGTTTACATTCTGCTGTCTCGTCAACATGTTCATATTGTCTGCGATTGCAACGTCATTGACGACACCGAATGTACGCAGAACTATGTCCTCAGATCTTGTTTCTTTAAAGAAGAATATGTTTTTTTCTGTGAGTATTTAATGACAACGTATATTGCATTTTTTTTTTAAATTCAAAATTAAGCATAAAATGCAAATAAATGGTAACAATGAAATCAATAATCAATTAACCTAATAATGTAACGAAATTTCTCCAAGTAACGGTTTCAGGTCATGGATGACAGGTGGTGTTGGAATCAGATGACAGGGTTTACGAAATACCACTTCCATGAACTTGATGGAAAAACTCTTCATTGTATTGTTATTGGAAATATTTACCGTATTTAAGTTACTTGAGTGTGGTTGACAGTAGTATTTAAAAATGTATAAGTCCACAGAACGAATGCACGAGAGATGTACAGGAAATATTGATTTACATGATTGCGTACATATATATCTTGCGATTGGAAAGACTTTGACCAGGATGGAGGGAAAATTAGTGTGATAGCTAAAACTCTGTCACTGGTACATTCCACCATTGATGACATATACAAAATTCTACAGAATACAAAAGTTCAGTCTGCCTGAAGAAGCCTAAGAGGGCAGAAAGGCCTTGCGGCAAAGCCTTGCTTTTTTGTTATTTCTTATACCTTCACCTTCGCAAGGACAGATTTTTTTCTTATATGCTATATATATATATATATTGTATACTGTAGCTAACTATCACAATTAATTACCTTCCTATCTGTAAGTTTCTATGTAGAATATATCAATATTGATGATCTACAGGAATACTTATTTATACTATATTATGAACAGTAGCTAGTAACATAAACAACAATTGCAATATTATATATCATATACCATTATCTAAAATGTTACACAAACTTGTATTCCTATAATATTGATACTCATTTTCTGCTATAAGACAATGCCATATTGGCAATAGCATGTTAAACATAACCCCTCCCCCCAAACAATCAAAATTCAGTTCTATCTGTCTGACAAATGTACATGTATATAGACTATAAATTTTACTGTTAAAATCACAACTACATAAATGTATATCCAATATGGTTTGTTTGGTGATGAAAGGTAAATTACTCTATGTCTTGTAAGTATATGTAGGGCGATTGCCCGTGATCTTGCAATTAAGATTTCTGGAATAATACAGTATTTGGTTACTTTTGGAATCATACTAATCGGTCGCTCTTTTATATCACAATATCTCTATGTACAGTGAACAGGTGTTTTTGTTTTTAAGGAAAGGTATTGCTATACGTATTATCAACAGCTATGGTCATTTAAGGATAACCTCATGTGTGCGAGATGCGTGTGATGCATGTATGCGTGTTTTAGGACGATGTAGTATGTCCCTGTTTGTATACTTGTGATTTCGGCTATATAGTGCTATCTCTCTGAATCATACTGTCAATGAAACCTCTCAGGACCCCCCATCGATCACAATGAATTGACAACAGGCATTCATAACCCTATTTCCAAAATGCTGAGGATGAAGCAAGAAGCAAGCAGACAGAGCCCAGCATCTTCCTCATGGAGCGAACGTTCAATGTATAGGCTAAAAACATCGAGACAGTGTATAGGAAAATCCCTGGATGGAGCAACCCTAGTTATTGATTGGTTGTATTCAGTCTGCTTGTGGGGTGCTTCGGCCGTATAGACGGCTCAATGGTACTAAGGGAGTTAAAAAGTAACTTATGATATGAAAGCAGGCTCACGGTCATGGCTGGATTTTCATGACGTTTATAATGGGGTGACAGTGATGCCAGAGAGGTTCTGGACAACAAATGACGTGCCAGATTTTTTCACAGACAGTACTGGGGTAAGTGAAAAAGGTTTTTAGTGTTAGTAAAAAAACACAAATGGGAGAGTTCAGTTCTAAATGGAAATTCACCAAATTCAAGAACTCTACATGTGGGAAATGTTACATTAACATATTATTGCAGCACGTTGAATTGACTATACGGGAGTCAAAGGCAAGTCAAAAAGGAAACAAACATACGATGGCCGATAGCGGCCGTACATATAATACATGTACACCTAGTTATACATAAATATGTACTAAATGACAATTTTCAATAATATATACAAAAAAAAATCATGTATGTATAGTCCACAGAGATCGACTAAAGTCCAGATGAACAGTCATTACTAGATTCCCCCATCCCATCAAACGTATCCTTGTAAACCGATACAGGCCATTCTGTCCAGTATTGCTAGTACTTCTGATTCTGATAATACAGAGAAGAGGACCATGCGGTTCACCTAGGCATTTTTGAGGGAAATGAGTTCACTATGGAAAACAGATCTTCAGCAGAGGGATTACCAATTCAAAACACTCATATCCTATTAAAAATATTATATACTCCCAGATATTCCGAAAGGCTCGAGACGGATGTCGCTGGAGAGCTCTCCTTATGCCTGAATTGATGAAATAATTTTCCTTTCACGGATATCCAAATCTAAACGCTTACAGACTTTAAAGCATTATCAGTTATCACTGCCTGCGGGAATGATGCTGGCAATCTTTACACTTCGTCCCGATACCACTGTCGGGAGACACTGGAATACAGGAAAAGCTTCATCGCGTTGGGAACAATATTATTTTCCACGTTTAACTACCATTGTGTTGGAATATGTGCGTTTTTTGCCCCGCTTGCCAAAAGCGCGAGGTACCTCTAGTAACCCAGCGATACTCAATTACCGATTTACCAACACCATGTAGACCTTTCCATATGTGGGAAATTGATCTTTATGGACCACACCCTCAGCCAAATCATATGCGTTTACCGTTGTAGACTTATCATGTAATATTTGCTATTCCTATTGCTAACAGTGACGTTCTTTCTGTTGGTTAGGCATTGTTTCAACTTGTGTGTATTACATTTGGTATATGTAACACATTACTTTCTGATCAAGGGTCGGAATTCATTGCAAAAGCGACCCAGGAAGCATGCGGTTCCTTACAAAGGCAAAAGCACTTTGCCCCAAGTCATTCACACCTCTGTTTTGGGGCATGTGAGCGAACACACAGGTCTCTTTCCTACGAAACTGGCCCCTTATATGAATGGGCGCAAGGATAATTGAGAAACAGTCCTTCATGGATACCCTCATTAATATAAAGACGGGTTACTAGCCCTTGAGGTCATCTACGAGGACATGCCCTCCTCCTCTTTATTGTTACCAGTTCTTCAAAATCTGAAAGGCATACCCCGAGATATTCAGGCATATATTGATCACGTTCACCAAAGCTTGGGAACCCATTCGTACGGATAAGACATAACAAATAACCAAGGCCCAGTCAAAAATGGTGGCTGCCACAAATGAGGATCCTATTGCTCCAGCCTTTAAGGGAGGAGACTATGTCTACCTACGCCATGGATTCAGAACCTCTTACGTAGTGCGGATCGTTCGCTCGGATCATTTGATGACATAATATGGCTCTTCTTTCGGGAAACTTATTGAAGTTCCGTGCATATTAACCAATTGAAATATAAGCGCACACACTCCGCAGTCTTTAACGAAGTGTTTCTACTTGTAAAGGTGATACAGGCATAAAGACTGATAATCTTGGTGGATTTTTTTAAACATCAACCGGGATAGGCTTTGAGCAAGATTTCTGAACCACTTTGTTGGGATCATACTGTAGAATATAGATATAATCTTAACAGTGACTTTAACTTCTCAAACCGATACCATTGTAACCGTCAGCAAATCACGCTTTAAATTTGCAAGCTGTTTCGATATCGATCTAAGGATAGTATTGACCCGGATGTATTCTCACCTGAAAAAAAAAAAATCAAAAGAGTGCTGGCTCAAAGAGGGAAAGCAATTTAGGTTCAATTTGATTCGCTTAATTGTCTAGCCCGACGTGCTGTCCTTGGCAAGAAACCCAAACAAAGTCTAACACTTTCTGACAAGTACTTAAAAAAAAATGCCTACATTTTTTCTCTTGCGGCAGGAAAAAATTGCAAAATACTAGGATTACTTTCATGGATAGCTTTATAATTTGATGGATTATAAATACATAGTGTTGCGAGTTGGTTGGTTATTCCAAAGAGCATGAAACCAATTAATTGTCTATCATTATATATTAGTGACACCCGTCTTTGATTTTAATAGCAATTGATTCAAGTTTTATTTATTAATTTTGAATAAATTCTCCCTTCGTTTAAGTAAGCAATATTCCTTTATCGGATGTGAAAAACATGTCGACTGCAAAACCACGAACAATTTCTCCGCATACTTGTCATTTTGACAAGGAAGTGAAAAAGAAGTGCCACACCTTGAATTAAAAACAAAATATGTGGTCACAACCGAGCGTCATGACGTAGCTACACAAGTGTTTGCTTTCGTCACAAACAATCGACACATTGTGACTTTAACAACAAAAATGTAAGCTGTCATAATAGGTAAGTGTCAGACCATTTGTTGGGCTATTCTCGACCGTAAAGTAGACAATATAAAAGGATAGTTGTTCTAACATCTCTGTTATACGGGAAAATTCAAAACATGGGTAGTTTACTTCCAACAAACACCTATACTTAACGCCTTCCAACCAGCTTACACAGACTTCTATTCATATGATGATAAGGCAAATAGCACTCTAGAAATTGTGATGGTTCATGGATATGGGCATTTCAGCTGAATAGTCCAATAGCTAACTTTTGTGGCTGTGCGGTTGAGTGTCGTGTCTGTGTACCGAAGTTAAGCAACGTCGAGCGTGGTCAGCTCTTGGATGGGTGACCGCACCGTTGTCCCCCCTGTGCACATTACACAAGTGCAATCAATGATTGCGAAAGCTCACCGGCGGCAGCAATCACACTATGCATTCATTTTTTTATGTATGTATAAGCATGTCATTTTGAAATTGTATGTCACATAATATCGCTCCTAGACCTTCAATGGATGTATAAACCAAATAAGAAGGGTGTGGACTTACAAGCTTTCCAAAACTAACCCCTAAAATCTTTAAAAGTGGGTTTTGTGTCAAAAAAAAGTAAGTCCACTAAATGATAAAATGTTGAAAAAAAATCACACATTTGTTTTGCATGATTTTGCCATAACATCACTCCTAGATCTCTAATTAATGTATAAACCAAATTAGAAGGGTGATAGGTTGGACTTACCATCAAAACTTTAAAGTGAGTTTTGGTGTCAAAAAAGTTAAGTCCACAAAATGGTTAAATGCAAAAAAATCAAAAAAAATTTTCCTGCATGATTTTGCCATAAAATCATTCCTAGACCTCTAATGAATGTATAAACCAATTAAGAAGGGCATGAGGTGTAGACTTTTGGACTTACAAGCTTTCCAAAAACTGACCCCAAAAACTTTAAAGTGGGTTTTGGTGCCAAAAAAGTTAAGTCCACAAAATGGTAAAATGCGAAAAAATCACAGTTTTTTTCTGCATGATTTTGCCATCTAATGAATGTATAAACCAAATTAGAAGGGCATGATGTGTATACTTTTGGACTTACAAGCTTTCTAAAAACTTACTCCAAAAACTAAAGTTTTGGGGTGGGACGCCGACGCCGGCGCCGGGGTGACAGCATTAGCTCTCGGTTACTCGTAACCGGTGAGCTAAAAATGACAAATCTTATATCAATAGTCAAATAACATAAGAACAGCATAAATGAGTCTTTTCCTCTTCTTTGAAACGAAAATGTGGCATATCGTGCATCAAATGGACCATATTGTTGCAACTGCCATTGAAATGGTGCAAAATTGGCAGAAGAGGTGCTCATCTGAGCATCCATTGGGAAACGTGTGGTGCTCTGAACAGACAAGAAACATGCAACCCCGATATTCCGAACTGAAAACATGCGTCTAAACCTTGAAATTATATGCCCGTATTTAATTCAAAAGCTAAATAGAAATCTATTCACTTCTTGGATGTCGCGGTACACTATACAGAACGGACACTAGTGAGCGCCGAAGGTCATGCGTCGACAATAGCTATCGGAGGTACCTAGTGCAGTAGTGCCCTTTTCCCTAACGATCGTTTACAAAGTTAAAAAGCTAAAGTGTCGATAAGATGACTATTACTGCCTTGTCATTGTAATCGGGAGCATTGACTATGTTTTTTTTTTATTGTTATCATGAATAAGGACGGTTTCCTGTTGTAATCTGACTGAGGTTAAAGAGTGAAACTAGCATTAGAGATAAGCGTCTTTCGTATTTTAAGTGTTCAGACGGCTGGTACCGGTGAATGTAAGTTTCATTACTGTTTTCTGTAAATATAAGAAACATCAATTAGTATATAATATTTTCATGCTACTTATGATATTGTCGATTATCATTCTATAATCCTAGAATATACAAATATGAGTACCGTTCAACACGATGACTTACCCAAACAACCCAGACAACTGAGCAACAGGTGATTATATTCTACATAAGGAAAAGCAATGGCTCGGTATAAATACCTCATGGTCAAGCAGACAGGTTATTTTGTTCTGACTGTGTATGTACTGTAATAATTTGCGGGTTTACTCGGACATCTTTGTGTTTCTCAAGGACATCGTTCTTTTCATACAATTCTACGTGTATATTTATTAATATTTTTTTTATTATAAGCAGACTTTTACACCATTACCTGTAGAAAATGGCCTGTATTTGTCTTACCTGGTCATATGTCAAATAAGAAAGAAACAAAAGGCCTGAAAAGTCGTTTTGTCACCAAACAACAATGGGTTTTGATGGAAGGTATAGTTCGAATCCGTTAAAGTCCTTCGATAGAAAAAAAATAATATTGTATTCAGTTTGAAACGCGGCGTGGTCGTATAGAGGACGGAAAATCAATCTTTTTGACACTGTTGCTCAGAGGCTATCAACAGATCTAAAATTTTCAATGTTAAATGTTCAAAATCTGCATTTCATTCATCCCATATTTATAACGATTGAGTTAATAATATATAAAAGCTTGATTGATCAGCCAGCAAGCCAGCTGTTCTTGTGAAGATAAGGAATAAAAATTGCTAGCATTATCATTACCAGTAACAGGTATTCTTGAATATTGAAACACATAGACATGAATAACTAGTAATTCATCGAAAGGTTGGATTGTCACGCCGGCTATATTGATAGCAGAACCTACAGTAACTTGGATACAATGTTTAAGTAAATCTCAGTGTTGTTTTGACATCAGGATCACGAAATCATGGGTTTATACGGTTACTAAACGGCCATGTTGTTATTGTCTAACAGATGAAGCAGACGACAATGTGTTTCCGGTTTGTCCTGCTGGTGTCCATGGTTACCGTGGTGATCTGTAACCTAAAGATCGCCTCCTTCAACATCAAGTGGTTAAGTGTCAACAAAGTCTCCAACAACGATACATTAACTATAATCAAAAAGGCACGTGCATACCTTTTACCTTGTTCAGCAAAAACCTTTCGTTCATTAACAAAATGCAAGTCGATAAAAACCCTGCTATGACATGAAGGAATTTTCGTGTGCCACTAATGCGTTGTAAATACAAACTCTTCTTCTGAGTAAGGAATATGCAATTTCACATAATCTTTTGTAATGCTGCCGAGGCAAATTGTCACAATTACGTTCTTTACCTTGAACACATATTAACAGACGTGCTCAATTTTCGTCTTTTATTTACCTTCTGTTTTCATTATCAAAAATAATAGGTATATAGAAAATAACTTGTTGTATATGCGCTACAGGTTTTGCAAAGGTACGACATTGTTGCCGTGCTCGAAGTGAGGGGAGACCATGCTATCCACAATCTAGTGCAAGCACTCAACATGTAAGATATCGTAAACCTTGTGTTAAAAGGATTGTACAAATTTACACAAGATACAATATATTAACACCTTTCCATTCATATTAACAGATAGATAAAGTTGTGCAATTTTGTAGGATATTTTCATTAATATATATTTTTGAACATGTAATTAACCTCTTGCATGTTTTGTCATGATAGCACTTCCGGTATAACAACAAGTATGAAGTATATCGCACTATATTTTCTTGTGACAACCACTCCCTTCCCATTCTTACTGTATTCCTTATATTTTATTTTTTCCCATCTAGGGACAATCGTGACGATCCGTTCGGTGTGGTTGTGAGTAAGAAGCTGGGGCATAACAATCACTACACAGAATCGTACGCCATCCTTTTCCGGTATGTAATGTAGGTCTTGCATTCCTACGTCAAACGTACTGTATTATACAAAAATCTAGAGATATATTTTAGTAAAAACTATCGGATATCATTCGTAATTCAAATGTTATGTGAGATATTTCAAATTTCCAATAGTGAAAACAGCATGTGTCATTCTGAATATTTTACGGTATTTACAGCCATTTTTTTCGTTTTCCGGTCAGAATGAATCATGTGTTCGTACAGGAAGTACATCAGTTTCCGGATCATTATGACGTATTTGCCCGTGAACCATATGCTGTTCTGTTTCATTCTCTTGATTCACGTGAGTATAAGTTGACGACCTCGGAATATGATCTTTCATCTCCTAAGTAGTATAGGAGGATTCATCCGAAGAAAGGATCACAAATAATTTAATGTAGATGCTAACAATTTCTTCTATAGAGTTACTTTGTGGTAAGTTGTAGCATGGAATAATTCTAAGTCACAAAGATAACCAACCCTGAAAAATAGCCCAGCTGTCATGCTCACAAGTGTCTATAGCACAGGGTAGGAGCATTTGTTTGACCGTATTTGACTTTATGTAGGTATAAACACATATTTTGTTTTGACCTTGAAATGCAAATGGCCGCTGTGGATGTTATAACACAAATATGGCATGAAGGGAGGCATTTCAGCCATTAAAATGCTCCTATATCATACTTTTAAGACATCTGGTTATAGTAAGAATGACCCTTTTAAGACAAATTGTGAAACTGGTGAGTTTTGGGCCTTTTTCAGAAATATATATCTTTTGCCCCAAACTCAACTGATGAACATTTTTTCCTAAAAACAGTCTTCCTGCCATGTCTAGAGTTCTCTATAGTATCTAATATGAACACTTTTGACTGTTGAAATACCTTCTTATATGCCATAATTTTGTGATATTATTCACAACCGCCATTTGCATTTCAAGGTCTAAATAAAATCAGTGTTAATACATAGTACATTAAAGTCCAATCTAGCCAAACTAATGCTCCTATTTTGTGCTTTAGACCCTTGTGAGCAAAACGACATGACTGTTTTGCACAATAAATGCGATACAAATGAGTTAATTATGTCCCCCTGAAACATGCATTTTTCTCATGTTTTGTTGAAATTTACGAACTACTGAACATATCAAATGCCATGCAACAGCAAGGCACACAGTTTGACATAATACATATCAAAATTGTATCAAGTTACTTCTATTAAATTGCACCCTAGTAGGGATGTATAGCCTTGTAAAATATCAACTGTTTTGGCTGGATTTGCTGTTTAGATGCCCCTTAAGATGCACATTCACACACCCTGACATATTCCGAGAACATGGACAAACCCTCATATAGCCATGTATACATCCATCCATATCACATCCTCTCTGGAGATGCCATGAAATGAGGCCATTTAATCTATCTGTACAGGTCCGGCCAACTTTCTGTATATAGTACTTCACACACAGCCAACTGACACTCCCGCCGAGCTGGAACACATGGTGTCTGCTTATGAAAACATCACCAACCTACTGGGGATCCAGGTAAGGCGTTTTTATCATGTTTATACTAACATGAACTGCTAACTATTAAACGGTCGCAATATTTTGCTTGTTGTCTATATGAAAACAATCTTTGGGACAGATACATAGAATGACGTCAGTATGTTATAGATAATTTTCATATTTTAGTTTTGAATATCATCACGGCTATTTTTATCTGCATGTAGTTATCATTGTCTTGATCTGTTACTTGAAGAATTTCTTAAAAATCGTAATTCTCTAAAATGTTTGGTGAGAAGTCAAATTGTGCGTCATCTGAGAAAACTTACATTCGCCACCAGATTGCAAAATTCGGTCACAATGGTGTGACGTAAGTATGTCATTTTGTAACATTGTTATACTTATCGTAATGTGTGCACAGTAGTGGAACAGCAGACAGTCAGCTATTCTCGTCGCCAAGGCAACACAAAATATAGTCCCATACACGTTTTGATTATTACGATGTTGATACACATAAATACGATATTTTCAAGGTAAAATATTCATTAATAACAAATATTTATGATATTGTATAATAAAAACTTAGCAATACCCATATAAATACGAATTTAAAGTGCAGTGTTGACAGTATAGTATGTGAATAATTTGGTCACTCGAGACACAGGGACTCGGTTAAAAAAATGAGCACAAGGTTAACGTGACGACAGCTGTTCAGTGAAAGGAGTTTATATTCTCTCTAAAGCCTTGAAAAAATGGATTTTTTAAGGTTTTATAATTTGAGTGAATGTTGGATTTTTAGTCTTTCGATTATTTACAGATGTCATATGTTACTCAAAATTTAACGCCGAACCCCTGTGACCGTATGTGATGCAGTCTAATAGCCGGGATATTCAGAGCTCCAGAAAAAAGTGTAACAATGTGGATTTTAGTCGCAGGTTAGCTGATGATGTACATTGTGCTCTTGAAATATTGGATTTCATTGTCGTACTGGCGTTTTGAGATGTAAATTCTGATAATAGTACGTAAAGAAACATTGATTTGAAAATCGCGGTATTCGAGAGCTGGAAACTGGTGTCCTCCATATGTTTAGATTGAGTCAAATTACGACAATAATGTGTCCCTGTGCTCGATATAGCATACTGCTGCTACAGTTTGTTTTGTGTTGTTAAATAGTGTTAAAATTGAGGTTTATTTTCTGTGACCACTTAAATGGTATCAAGCATGGCATTCGAGATACAGCTAACGTTAGACCTACTGCGCTACGTACAGTGTAGGTCATGAGCTCGGTGCTATCGGGAGTGTCAGTGTTCTGTCGGATCCTGTTTTCAAAGCGTTGACGGAAGTGAAGATGACGACACCGCATTATCATCATGTCATCTAAATGAATCTGTCATCCTGGAAGTATAATCAATATTTTTTCGAGTAGACGACGACGACGACGACGACGACGACGACGATAATGTTGTTTTTTTTTGTAAACAAATGGCAATATTTTGTATTATATTGTTATCATTTTGGTAAAAATAGGAACATATAACATCAGACTCAATACATCGCTTATATTTTAAGGTCCGATCCTGTCCGTTATCCAACCGATATTACCCGATGTTTTGGTTCTGTGCGCGCAGTGGGATTATGTGAAAACATAGCATAATTTTGTTAAAATTATGCCATAATATGTTAAATAGTACCATTTATATTCAAAATAAATGCATAAGCATAACTGAAACGGTCCGATTCTTCTCCGATTCTGCCCGTTGCTCGATCCTGTCCGATCCTGTCCTATCCTGTAAATCGTCTAACCCGTGTGAAAACAACAGTAATGTAAAAAAAAAAAAAAAAAAAAAAACAACAACAACAACAACAAAAAATACAAAGATTAAATAGGAGACTACAGAAGCCCTGGAATCGCTAATCATTTGTGACCAATTATTTGTTAATAGTATTGTAAATACTACTGCATTATTTAATAATCAGTATAATTAATATTGTTATTGACTCTATTCATCTATTTTGTGTTTATGTTCCATTGTGGAGTACAATCGAGAAATTATTTAAAGTCCATTTTTGTTATTCTTTATTTGTCATTGTTTATTGTTATTCCACGTCTTTTATTGCTAATTAAGCAGGCAACCTTAGATCTTCTTCGCAGTAACATAAGAACAAATTTAAAGTTGAAAGAGCCTTTTAAAGAAAAAGTTAGATTTAAAAGGTTATCAGGTTCTCCTGTATAGAATGGTATTCCCAGATAAGACTAGCTTGTCTTTCAAAATGATATCTCGATAAAGATTCCCATTTACAGGTTTGTATACAGTAATAAAGTTATGACAAAGAAATCTGAAAAAAAATTAATATGTAATTCTTATGCTTAAAATGGAACTTTAATAAATTAAGCGTGAATATTTCAATATCATTATAACAAATAACCAATGCAAAACAATCTTAACGAGCAGTAACAATTTCAAAAATGGCTGCAATTTTTTGATACAGTTGAAGCTGTCTGTTTTGCTTGATCGCTTTCTATGCACATTCTGTTAAATAAATGATAACAAATACGAGAAAAAAAAGGAGGCTTCAATGCCAAATGTAAACCACGATCATACATGTCTGCGGATGTTTTTATTGAGCATCGCACCAATTTCTATTCTCGGCGTGCTTGATAAGGATATTTAAAATGACAAAGTACTTTATTTCTAGTATCCTTTATCCACGTTTTTTCTCATGAGGGTATTAACACGTAAGTGTAATATTTTACCAGGATGCCATCATAGCCGGGGACTTGAACGCCGACTGTAGTTACCTGTCACACTCGGGTCACGACCACAACCTTCTATACACTGACAATCGTTTCACCTGGCTGATTGATAGTGACGTAGACACCACTGTATCCACCCACACCGACTGCGCCTACGACCGGTACAGACGCTTATGGTTCTCATCTTACATTGGTATAACCCGGAAGACTCTTAAGCTCAAATTATCCCTTAGTTGATAGTCCCTAACTAACATAGCCGTGGTGTTGGCAGTCCTGATCTCCCATTGTCCTAGTTCTGAATTTGGTTGCTGGAAGAGTTAATTTTAATTATTTTGATGCTTTCTGCTGTTATTGGCGGTTCGTTCTGAAAGCCGTTGACATGGTGATTCGATACATTGAGGTATGTTTCAATGCAGGAAATTTATTTTTTTGGTTCAGCAAATTTTATCAACATAAAGACATAAGGAGTAGTTCAGAAATCATGTTTCCATTCCATTTGTAAACAAATGCAGTTAGTAAATCATTCTTTTGGAAACATGCAGTGGAGTATTTGGTCAAAATACCCAGGCCATGTGCCGATACAATCATAGGATCAAACGTCTCTTTTCAGGTAAACTTTTTTTCAGCAAATGTTTTTAACAATACCTATAGTTCTAAACACATGAATATCACATTACCACAATTCTTTCTTATTTTGATAACATATAACGTGTCCTAAAATACACAATGATAAAGTATGGTTGTTCCTCCTTCTATCACAATTTAAACAAATATCTTACTGCACTTTCGTTAAAGCAAGTGCCATAAAAACCTACGATTTCTTCTGCTAGACTTTCTATGTCGTCTTGGCAAAGATTACAGATTGGTAAGTGACTGAGTGCAATTCAAAAACGGTAAAATCCGGATAATTTTGTCTTTAACCGTATTATTGCAGATTCATCGTTACGGGAAATGTGAAGAATAGTGTTGTACCAAGTAGTCCACGCGTGTATAACTTCCAACAGGACATGCACCTCACGTATAACGAAGTAAGTGAACCATGACCACGATAAGGTTTATTTAATTTTACATTTCCGTTGAACAACTATTCGATATAACAACGAAAAAACATTGGTGTTGTCAACAATTAACAAGACATAGCGTAATTATATAAGTCTCGACTTTCCTGGTTTATCAGAACTTTTGACACCAAAAAATCTTCAATGAGTAGAAAGTGATAGGTCGCGAGTACGGTATAAATAGATATGTGTAACTATTGATATATTGATGAACAAATAGAGGAATTCGTTGAGTCGTTAATTCCCAAAATGCATAAAAGTATGACCTCAAAACTATGTTTTAGTATCACACTTAAGAAGTGAAAACAAAACATAGCTGGTCTATAACAGAGCGTTCAATTTAACCAAAAAGTGTTAGTCATTTGGAGAAGCAATAAATACATATATATATATATATATATTGTAGTTTTTTAAACTACCGAACATAAATGTTTAACACGTAACCAAAATATATACGAGCTGTGATACCCATATCACAGTGTACGTATGATCAAGGTTTGGAAGGAATAACACTGGTACTTTATTAGAAACTGAGCTAAACGCAAACTTTAAATTCAAATACTTTTTTTTCATGATCACTAATTTCCAGTTATTCGACCATACAATATTTATTGCGCAACAAATTTAAATGATTTTAAAGGAATTAGTATACCTCATGTTTATAACAGTGTCTGTGATTAGCCAAAACGTATCACGTTGCCGGAAAATAAAACATCATATTTCCCTGAGCCGCGTGAGCCAGGGGAATAAAACACCAAAGCTCCCTGGACCGCAGAAAAAACAGAAACACAAACGTTTTCGAGGAGTCGAAGAAGCAGAAATAGATAAAATTGTGCAAAACAAGAAAGCTCAGAACACGAACATATCAACAAATTTCTAAGAGAAATGGACAAAATGTATAAAGACTTGTCTTGGAATCGTATCAATTGAGCGACTTGGACCACAAGGGTTTGTAATAAAAATCATATTTCATATTTATTCTGCTTATTTTTTAGTATCATCATTACTGGTTTTTTTCGGTATAAAACAATTTGTGGTCCTGGATGCCGGGTAATATAATTATTTGCCCTCAGCTTCCATATTGCCCTTGGACATGCCCTCGGGAAATACGATACCTTCGGGTACACAAACCTTCATATAACCCTGCATCCAGGACCATAAATGCATAATGTTGAATCTTGACGGTACCGTTAGAAAAAAATCTATAGTCTAGCTTTCGCGACTGTACCCTGCTGTCGAGACAAAAACAAAAAATAACCTCATCTACCAAATTTTCTCAGAAACAGTTCGAGTCCTCCCGCGATATTATTAACGTAATCGGACCCAATTATAAGTTGATTAATAATTCAAATGCAAAGGAAATTTCGAAATGGTTTCCGAGTGAAATTCGTAGATGTTTAAGTTCTGCTCTTCAGGGATATAAATGTATATAACAAAGTTCAACAATATACACACATTAAGTAGCGTGTTTCCTCATTCATATTTGAATGTTTATTCACGATTCTTTTTTTGATCCACAGACCATAGCCGTGAGTAATCATTTCCCTATAGAGATGGAGCTCAGCAGCTAAAGAGAAGAGGACAGACCATTCGACAGTCTGATCGTTTCCTCCATTTTGTACAAAAGCAAACGAAAATAAAAATCATTTTTTTTAATGTTTATGTATCGTTTAGATGTATGTTTCTTAAACGCCAACAAATGGTTTTAAAACTAAGATTTCTTAAAACAAGAACATTCCATGTTTTTCTTGTGCTCTGAAACGCTTGAGTATAAGGTGACCTACCTTTAGATAATAAAACGGTTTTAAAAAGAAGGATTTAAAAAAAACAGCCGACATTTTCTCGCGCTCTAAAACGCTGGAAGACAAGGTCATGATCCTAATGATAATACAACGATGTTTTTTTATAAAGGATTTTTAAAAAGAAGAACAGTCAATATTTTCTCGCGCTATATATCGCTTGAGGTCAAGGTCATAATGCTGTTGATAAAATGCATGGCGTCCATGTGTGGTTGCACGGACGTTATCGTGGTGGTTGCTAGCAGTACAAATTACGCTTAAAATGTACGTACAATCTTCACCAATATTACGAATTTGTTGGTTTATTACGAAGGTTTTTATTCTATGAATATAAATCTAATATATTCAGGCATTTCCTGTTTATATGGAATTTCTCTTGTGGTAAAAAAAAACGACGATTTCTGTTTACGAGAACATAGGTCAGTGGATATTTCAGTGGCGTAAACAGCAATAATCAGTTTAATTATCTGTACTATAATCCTAGAATTGAAGACATCTGATTATGTTGCCTATAGTAGGGTTAAGAGAATGCTAGCCCCCGATAACAAGAAACAATGGGATTATATTGTTTTAAGACGTTGTTATGTCAAATAATGTGTCTTGATTTCTTAGCCGAACTGGGTGCTTAGGAAGTTGGCACGAGGTTATTTTTGGATATTTCTGAATTGTAAAGTTTTTTGGGAATGATTAAGAAACAAAGGTTTTCATGCATATATTAAGAAACGTAGCTGTCGTACAAAAATAATGTTTATATAATGCATACCACCTTTTGGGTACCATTTGTTGGCAATGAACACTCCCCCCCCCCCCCCCCCCCCCCCCCCCCGTTGAGTCAATAGTGTTGGAACAAACAATCCAGGTTCAAAAAAGTGAATAGATTGGTTGATAATCTAATGCTTAGAAAGCTTTTCACCTAGTTAATTGGAAATAATAGTTGTGCCCGGCTTGATGTTTACTTTATTTAATGGAAACAAGAGTATCAGCGGTTCTACTTTATGTTATCTGGAATAAGCACTTTTTGGAGTTTCACTCCATTCCTCCGAAACCCTTGAGAAACTAGAGCTTGCATAACTTGCTTTCATGATTTTGAACAACAATACCAGGCACACCTACAACATTGTTTCTATGTTAACATAAGATCTAAGTTATTTTGTATATTTTTTTCAGTCAACAATGGTTCTCAGACACATGGCTGACTCATGTACCTCATTTGTACACCCAGAAATTTGTAATGTTAATTATATGCTCATTAGTGAAATTATGATTTTGACACCAAAAATACTTTCTTACCAATACTTTTTGATGGCATTGCTTGTTGTTTGCGCCGTCAACCGAACCCGTCTATTGATTACAAATGACAAAATATAATGTATCTTGTGAAATTGTATGGACAAATACTATCTTATGGCACCTTTTCAGTTGTAGAAGGCCTTATGTACCTGTATAATACTTGGTTGAGATGGAACCTCTACAATATCAGAAGGCCTTATGTATATATATTACCTAGCTGTGTGGGGTCTCTACAACGCCAGAAGTCATAATGCACATGTATATAACTATTATTTAGAACATACACAACATGAAAACTAAATACAAAGAACTGGTTTTATTATCACAAAGGTAGTGTTCGTGTTGTCAAATTTCTCATATTATTGGGGGTGTAATATCCTCGCAACAGCCAAAGTAAAATGAGGAGTGGTCCCTTATGATTTCTTTTCGTGAAAATCAATAATAACAGAGCTTTCAACAAAGGGGAATAACTTCTGTACAAAGAGGCAAAAACCGAAATTATGATTTAAGGAAGAATAGCTTAATTGATATAAGTCAAAAATTTTGAAAAAAAAGTAAAAACAAACCCCCAAAAAATCACTGATTAAAACGTTCTGAAACATCATCTACATAGCGTCACATTATACTGACAAGACAAAATATTCACTCTTGCAGTTTTTGACACGTATGTGTGTCCTTGGTTTCCAGTACAAGTTAGTGGGTTCATTAGAATACCGTTCTGATCGCTGCTGTGACGGCTGGTCAATACTGAAATCATGGATTAACCAACAAAAGTTTATGTCATGTTACACGATGAGTGTTGTATATGATAAACGTTAACGATTAATAGCAAACAAAATACATTTCAGAGTATATACACGTTCACATCATAATGTCAAAAGAAAGTATTAATAGAACCAGTGCGAAAACACTATGGTGAAGGAGCGAAAACACGATGGCGAAGAAGCGAAGGGGCGAAGAAGCAAAGGAGCGAAGGTGCGAGAACACGATGGCACGAAGTTCCATCGCTCTTTCGCCATCGTGTTTTCGTTCCCTCGCTTCTTCGCTCCTTCGTCATAGTGTTTTCGCTCCTTCGCCATCTTGTTTCGCTCCTTTGCGTTTAGGTTGACAAACTTGTGTATAAAGGAATCGATGGTATTAATAACATGCTTTCTAATACATAATGTATACTACTTGATAGTCTTCTTCTTGTAGATCCCAACTTCAATTATCTATTAACGGTGTCTTTGAGTACTAAACAGTAAATGAGAATATTTCCTTTTAAATTTTAAGTACACTTTTTTTTTGTATTTCTAAGGGGAAGATTGCTTGTGATGGAGTCGATCGTTGTAGTTAACCAGGCCATGACGCATATCTGATTATAAAGTACTTTGTTCAGGGATAAGTGTTTATAGTGTTTTGATGAAATTAGAAATATAAATAAGGACCCAACCAAGGAACAGTAACATTGCGTGTTACTTTGAAGATATATGAGTCAGTTATTGTTTATTAATATCAACACCGACATCAGCTGTATAGAGGAATTATGCTAGACGATGAAGTATAGTAAATATACCATGTCAGTTATCTAAATCATGATCTAAGAAGGATAATGGATCGCTATTGCTGACGACAACAAATCTGACAAAGGAAAAAAACTAAATCTGGAGGTGACATTGGTTATTGGTACTTTTGTAATTCCTCATCCATGGTTGCTACGAGAGTATATATCGACGTCCGTTATATATATCAGTATTTAAACTGTTGTCGTTAAATCAATAATCATTTAATCATCAAGTATATACTAAGATACACCTTTCTATGACATTTTCAGTGATAATGTAGTCAGCAGAAAGTATAATAGCATACACTTCCTACGAAGGTGAGTCCAAAATGACACCATATATTATTGTACCTACATAAGTCCTCTTATAAGTCTAAAAAGAGTCAAAACTTGTGTGGTTGAATTTGTAAGATATCATTTTTTGACTTTCAGTGTCTTGGTGTTATAAGGAAAGATTTATGATTAGAAATCCGCATCAAAGTTTGCTTAGTGTTGTCTTTATTTCGTCTAACGCCATTAATGGATATTATGCTTGTGCACTCAGGCGTAAGACAGGTTGAAATCTATTTCATCCTGCAGATATTTTGCGTATATGTTATCGGTGTAATATATCCTAGAGCGTATCACATTGGCTTCACCATATGAACAATGAAATTACCTCATGATTTTAATTTGATGCAATGAAAATGTCTGAAGTCGTATGACTTTGACCTCTGGATTTTGACTTAAAAATTTGTCAGAGAGTTAGGTTGAATTATAAAAAATAGGCTTTCTTTTGATATCCTATATTTATCTGGTAAGAATTAGTGATATTTTGTTAGCTTAAACATTGATTAATGTTAGAAATGTTTATTAGTGCTTATGATGAGTTCCAATAATTTTGTCTTGGATTGTTCCGGTAAGTTGGTGTTACAGATTACTGATTTATGGACCGTCAAATTAACATATATTCAATTCATTGAAGATAGGTCCAATTAATTGAAGATACCTATTTGCTCGTAATTGAAAATAGGTTCAATTCAATTAGATATAGGTTTATTTCAATTAGAAATAGGTACACTTCAATTAGAGATGGGTTCAAATCAATTGAAGATAGGCTTGATTTAATTAAGGATATGTTGTATTTGAAGATAGGTTGAATTCAGTTAGAGATAGGTCCAATTCAATTAGAGATAGGTTCAATTAATCTTATTTAAACCTATATTAATAGAATTGTACCTATCTTCAATTGAATTGAACCTATCTTTAATTGAATTGTACCTATCTCTAATTGAATTGAACCTATCCTTAATTAGATTAAACCTATCTTCAATTCAATTGTACCTTTCTTTAAATCAATTGCACATATCTTTAATTGATTGGCGCCAAAACTGAAGAACAATGGCAGCGGTCCTTTTTCCCTATTTGTTCTGAATTGAAGATAGGTTCATTTCAATTAGAGATAGGTTCAATTCAATTAGAGATAGGTACAATTCAATTAGAGATAGGTTCAAATCAATTGAAGATAGGTTTAATCTATTTAAGGATATGTTGTATTTGAAGATAGGTTCAAGTCAATTAGAGATAGGTTTAATTTAATGAGAGATAGGTTCAATTCAATTTAAGATAGTCATACTGATTACCACCTTTAGATAAAATATTCATATTGTCTTACTTCAAGATCAATATCACCTAATGTTGCAATTACTATGTGAGATACTTGACTCTTCTATTTAAAAGTGGATGTAACAGGTGGAGAAATCCGTCGTAGAATACCTTGATGTGATATTCTATTGGATGCGTTAATGGAATGTTTTTTAAACAATACAAATACAGAAACCGACCGATATGTGAGATTTATCAACCTAGATATCTTACTTTTGAAATTATCGACAAAACAGATTTCGTCATTTTTTCTGATTTCTTTCCTTCCGATTAGTGAGGTGACAACATCAACATTGGACAGTGATAAAACTGCGAAGAAGTTTGTGTTGAAATTCGAACAATAATTACAAGGATAAATAAAGATGGCAAATCAGACGTCCAACGTACTAAAAGTGATCCTTATTTCGTATCAGCATGAGGTCATTTGAATATAGAACTGGTGAAACACATATGTAAACTACAAAGCTTAAGGTCAAGATTTCTCAAATCCTCAGATCCTCACTAGATCCTCATCAAATCCTCATATCCTCACTAGATCCTCATCAAATCCTCATATCCTCACTAGATCCTCATCAAATCCTCAGATCCTCATTGATCCTTGCTTCCATATTACAACTTTTGTACATAATTCATTCTGTACATTTTTCATTCTGTACATATTTTCTTCTTGAAAGTTTTACATATTGATGTATAACTAGGTGTATTATATGTACGGCCGCTATCGGCCATCGTAATTACACAATTTGGTGCCACATGAGCTGCAAAGCAAGGCATCGCAGTCGACACTATTAAGAAACGGGAGTCAGGAGCTTACAGGTTCTACATTCGATTATCAGTGGTATAATTAATTAAGATAACAACAAGATCAAAATAATGTCGCTACATGGTATTAAATGCAGAATGTCAAACATTTTGTTATGGTAAAGTGTTTCAAGGTGCCGTGTGAATATCTGGATAGTGTGCTCGTCTATTGCGAGATCGGCGGACACAAGGCCTCCTTGGGACTGTGGGATCCTCCTTCAGGTAACAACGGTCAGGTGTCTACATCCAGTAGCACGGTTATCTGGTACGACATGGAAGCAAATATATGCCAATATCAGCTAACTCACTCCTTGGATGAAATTGTAAAGTGTCGGTCAAAGTTAAAGAGGTGATAATCGACATAGAATGTTTTATCTTAAGGTTAAGAATAGTGTTTCCCCCTGTACTACAGACATATTGCCTCGATGTGATACTGGCATGGGGCAAAACATCTGGTTAAGCCACATTTTGTAGGTTGAGTCAGTTCAGACCAGCTCATATAACGTGATCATAGACAGGCAGACTGTGATAAGTTATAACAGCAGTGTAGTTCTTTATTTCTCACCCATGTTATACCATCGAGCAATATTTGTCAACTCCAAGGAAACCAGAAGGGATGCAATAGCAACTACATCGTTGTTCATTACCATCCGGGAGTTTGGTCCATCGTGTCGAAAATTTTATGATATATGATTTACCCTGAAGACATGACTGAATTGATCATAAGGAATTGATAACTCCGGGGTTGTAGTGGTATCGCTCCAGCTCTGAGCTCGGTTCTGAGTGTTAAGGATATTTCCAAACATTGCGGAGACATTGATAATTCCAATTAGTTGTAGAAACTTTATTTTAGGTTTGAAAATGTATGTGGCACTTACCAATTCAATAATTACTTCTTTCAGTAAATGATGATTTAATGCTAATTTTATTCTGTGTTTTAGTATATAGTTCTGAATCTATTTCTTCATATATTTATCAAAAATATTTTTCAGGGCTGTGAAAAATTAATCTTGTTCTTAACAATATGCCTTTAATTTAATAACAATTTATTTTGGAATTACCTCCATTTATACATCTATTACATATGTATTCGTCATTGGTAGTCCATTGCATTAGCTACATTTTTCATGTCGTTAGTCGTGTGTTTGCCTGGGAAAAAAGGAGCCGGTTAATTTGGATTTCATTATCATTATCATTATTTGATAATGCTTGCTTGCTTTTGACACTAAAATCTTAAGTACTACTGATACAACTTATAATATTTTAGATTTTTATCGTTTTCCTAGCATGCAAATCGCAGTGATATATTTCTGATTCGGAATACACTACTACTTAACTCGTATTCAGAATAACTATTATGTATATGTATCTTTGAACAATCCTTCTAACAACACATGTTTCTCAAGACGTATACCACCATTTAAATGACAATGTGTATCACACACAGACAAAGTTCAGTCACGTGCGTCCTGCGTCTTCGTTATGGAGTGGTACTACCCTAGTGCGCGCACCTCAACCGTGACTGTTATTCAGCTATGTCTACATCAATTAAAACGCATATCTGTATTTATGAATAAAAGAGTAAATGAAATACAATCATAATATTTTGCAAATATACAAGAATTAAGTTAAAGACGTAAATACACAAATATGTGTCATTTGTCGCCTACCTTGTATGGAAGTGATTATCAGTAGACTCAGCAAAATCACTTTCATCACGTTGGACGTCTGATTTGCCATCTTTGTTTACTCTTGTTATTATTGTTGGGATTTAGAAGTTTTATCACTGACCAATGTCGATGCTGTAACCTCACTGATCAGAAATCAGAAAATATGGCGGAATCCGTTTTGTCGATAATTTCAAAAGTTCGATATCTAGGTTAATGAATCTCACATATCAGTAAAACGATCGTTTCCTGTATTTGTATTGTCTAAAACATTTCATTAACGCATCCAGCAGAATATCACATCGATGTATTCTACGATGTATTTCTCCGTCTGTTGCTTCCACTTTTAAAAGGAGTTTCAAGTATCTCACAAAGTAATTGCAACATTAGGTGATATTGATCTTTAAGTAAGACAATATGAATATTTCATTTAAGGTAGTGGTGGTAATCAGTAATCTGTATCACCAACGTACCAACCCAAGACAAAAATAACGGAACTCATTATAAGCACTAATAAACATCTCTAGAATATTTTCTATATCACCAATTGGATATGAAATGGAATAAGTTATCGTATTTCTTTGCTCTTAATCAATGTTCAAGCTAACAAAATATCACTAATTCTTAACAGATAAATATAGGATCTCAAAAGAAAGCCCATGTTTTATAATTCAACCTAACTCTGCAAAATTACATTAGACAGATATTTAAGTCAAAATCTAGAGTCAAAGTCACGCGACTTCAGCCATTTTCATTGCATCAAATTAAAATCATGAGGTAACTTCATTGTTCATAAAGTGAAGCCGATGTAAAACGTTCCAGGATATATTACACCGGTAACATATACGCAAAAATAACTGCAGTATTAAATATAATGTAAGTATGGTCCGCACGCACGCACGCACGCACGCACGCACGCACGCGTAATATCCATTGATGACGTTAGACGAAATAAAGACAATACTTCGCAAATCTTGATGTGGATTTCTAAATAAAAAAGCTTTCCTTGTAACACCAAGACTTTAACACTGAAAGTCAAAAATGACATCTTATCAATTCAACCACACAAGTTTTGACTCTTTTAAGAAACTTAAGAGGACTCATGTCAGGACAATAATATATGGTATCGTTCTGGACTTACACCTTCGTAATAAATGCATGCTATTACGTTAAATAAGAAGCACTGAAAATGTCATAGAAACATGTATCTCAGTATATTCTTCAATTAATTGATTATTGTTTTAACGACAACAATTAAGATACTGATATATATAACGGACGTCGATATATACTCTCGTAGCAACAATGGATGAGGAATTTCAAAAGTACCAATAACCTTATGTCACCTCCAGATTTATTTTTTTTCCTTTGTCCGATTGGTTGTCGTCAGCAATAGCCGTCAATTCCGTTCTTAGATAAGATTTAGATTATATGGTATATTTACTATTCTTCGGCGTCTTTCAAGTCGTCAAGTATAAGCCCTCTATACAGCTGGTGTCGGTGTTGATATCAATAAACAATAACGGACTTGGATATCTTAAAAGCAACACGCAATTTAACTGTTCCTTGGTTCGGTCCTTATTTCTATTTTTCATTTCATCTAAACACCATAAACAATTATCCCTGAACATAGTACTTTATAATCAGATATGCGTCATGGCCTGGGGAACTACTACGGTAGTCGAATCCATCACAAGTCATCTTCCACTAAAGACATACTTGAGAGTAAAACGGGAATATTTTCATTCACTGTTTAGTACTCAAAGACACCGTTAATAGACAATTGAAGTTGGGATATACGAGGACAAGAATACCAAATAGTATACATTATGTATTAGAAAGCATGTTATTAATACCTTCGAATCCTTTATACACAAGTATGTCGAAACAAACACATTCATCTGAGAACTATCAATTTTTAAATGTTATTTCAAAGATAATACACACTGGTGCTAATAATATTTTCTCTTGATAATATGACGTTTACGTGTATACACTCTGGAAGTATGTTGGTTGCGATTAATCGTTAACGTTTATCATATACAACACTTTTCACATATCATGACATAAACTTTCCTTTTGTTGGTTAATCCATGATGATTTCAGACTTGACTAGCCGTCACAGCAGCTTTTGGTTTGGTTTATTTTGTTTAACGTCATATTAACAGCCAGGGTCATTTAAGGACGTGCCAGGTTTTGGAGGTGGAGGAAAGCGGAGTACCCGGAGAAAAACCACCGACCTACGATCAGAACCTGGCAACTGGCCCACGTAGGTTTGAACTCGCAACCCAGAGATGGAGGGCTATTGATAAAGTGTCGGGACACCTTAATTATTCGGCCACCGCGGCCCTTGTCACAACAGCAATAAGAACGGTATTCTAATGAATCTACCAACACGTAGGGAAACCAAGGACACACATACGTGTCAAAAACTGCAAGAGTGAATATTTTGTTTTTGCTTTAGCTATACAGTACACAGTTTAGAGGATATTTTAGAAGGTTTTAATGAGTGTGTTTTTTTTTGTTCAAAAAATTTGACTTAAATCATTAAGCTATGCCTCCTTAAATCATAATTTCAGTTTCTGCCTCTTTGTACTGAAGCTATGTCCCTTTGTTGGAAACTCTGTTATTATTGATTTTCACAAAAAGAAAACATAGGTGACAATTCCTCATTTTACTTCGGCTGTTTGGAGGATATTAAACCCCCAAAATTCAGCAAAGATATTCATAAATATGAGGAGTTTTGCAGCAAGTACAATAGTTTTATGATAATAAAACAAATCCTTTGTATTAAGTTTTCATGTTGTGTATGTTTTAAATAATAATAATATACATGTGCATTATGACTTCTGGCGTTGTAGAGACTCGATGTCAACTAGGTAATATTCACGTACATTAGGCTTTCTGCTATTGTAGTGGCCCCACCTCAACTAGGTAATACACAGGTACATAAGGCCTTCTACCATTAAAGAGGTGCCATAAGATAATATGTGTCCATACAATTTCACAAGATACATTATATTTTGTCATTTGTATTCAAGTGTCGGATTCGGTTGACGGCGCAAACAACAAGCAATACCATAAAGAAGTATCGGTAAGAAAATGATTTTGGTGTCAAAATCAGAATTTAACTAATGAGTAAATAATTAACATTACAAATTTCTGGGTGAACAAACGAGGTGCATGAGTTAGACATGTGGCAAAGAACCATTGTTGACTGAAAAAAATATGCAAAACAACTTAGATCTTATGTTAACATAGAACGAATGTTGTAGGTGTGCCCGGTATTGTTGTTCAAATTAACGAAAGCAAGTTATGCAAGCGCTTTTTTCTCAAGGGTTTTGGAGGAATAGAGTGAAACTCCAAAAAGAGCTTCTTCCAGATAACTCAAAGTAAAACCGCTGATACCTTGTTTCCATGATTAAATTAAACATCAACGGGGAGTGTTCATTACCAGCAAATGAACCCAAAAGTGATATTATATATACGATAGCTACGTTTCTCAATATATATGCCTGAAAACGTTTGATTTCTTTATCATTACAAAAAATTTTAAAGGAATTACCTCTATTTCCCCTATTGCGCCCCGCCCCTTTGGCCCCTCGGGGTCAGAGTCACCATTTATGCAAAATCTGTTCCCCTTCCCCCAATGATGTTTCTGACTAAATTGGGTTCAAATCCTTTCATAACTTTATGACAAGTAGCAATTTAAAGGAATAACCTCTATTTCCCTATAGGGCCGGTGGGTGAAAACCTCCCGTTAGGGCCCCCATAGGGACGGTGGAGCCCGACATACTTGAAACCCCAGCTCCTTAATTGGAGTCTGGGATTTCCTCGCCCCCACGGCCCGTCCATGCTCCTCTTGCAGAGCCCGAGATGACGGACCATGGGGACGACAATACTCTCCTGGAAACGTCCCAGGAGAGTACCCATTCCTCTTCCAGGGATCCCTAGAAAACCCGGGGCATGCCTTCTGGGACGCCAGAGTCTGACCCTCAGGAGGCCAGCCCAGAGCTCCGGCATTAGGCTCGTGGGGAGAGCAAGTGCCACCGCGGTTCTATTGGAACCCCAGGTTGCGCCCCCCCCCCCCCCCCCGACCACGCCACGTCCCCCGTTCTCTCCGTTCCTACTGAGGGATCACCCACTCATATACGTGGTGTGATCCCCGCAGGGGCGGAGGGGACAAACAACCCCAGAAGTGCTCCCTTGGGATAGGAGGACACCTTACGTGTCCGCCATCCCCAGGAAGAGGAGGAGGACCCGGAGGAGGCGGGGTAACACCCCCAAATCCGCCCCCTCCCCGTTTCGGAGTCCCTCCAGTCCATCCCTCCCCGACTGGGAGGGGGATTCGGAGTTATGGATTTCTCTTGAAACTTGAATGTCATGGATTTTTTTAAACTTAATCAAATAATGATAAATTGAGGTAATTCAAGGAACCCCTGGGGTGACTCGGGCTGGGGCCTTCGGAACAACCTCACCAGTCTTTAATTTTAGTTGTTCAAGGAACACCTGGGGCGACTCAGGCTGGGTCCTTCGGAACAACCTCACCAATCTTAATTTTTAGTGAAAAATTATAGATCTCCACTCAAAGGGAGTTGGAATGATAGTTAGGAAATATGGGAGTAAGAGCTCCCCGTCCGTCGTCTAAGAAAGCAGTTATGTCTAGAACTGCCAATAGGAACAATAAAATAAATTAGATAATAAACAATATTTCCCCCCTTTTTCTTATTATACCCTAGGTAATATGATAGGGCTTAAAATAAATTGTTTAGCGTGACGTTCAATGAGGGGCGCGGTTCAAAATAAGTAACGTGCCCACTCATGGATTAAATTAATAACATTCAGAATTAGCTTAAGGGGGCTCGTACCACTTGCTCCTCCAAGGAGGTTCCTCGACCTAGACACCCGCAGGCAGGCCTTGGACCCATGAGCATCCTGAACGACTCCTCTCCCTCTGCTCGACCTGAGGAACCAGAGTCCAGAAGGGGGCCTTCATAAAACGGTGAGGAGTGTAGTGAGAATCCAGGGAAAGTGATCTCCCCTGGTTGGAACTCGCTCCGTGCACGAGCTGGAGGTGCGCTCTCGTATATAATCCCGCGAGGTGACGGAGAGCGCCCTCTTTGATCCTGAACCACCACACTAGCAGGACAAAGAAACGTGAGTACTCACTGCATTGTTGAGGGTTTTGGGATACGGGAGCATATTCATCAGTCTTTAGAGAAGGCTGGTGAGAACCTATACCAGTTTTCTCTACAATATCATCCCAAAAGGGTTAAACGATTCTATCATTCTCACATACATGTACTTCATTTCGAGGGTAAAATATTCTTGACTATTGCAAAGACACCCATGATATACTTGTTTTATTACAAAATCGCTAAAACACACTTAGAATCAGTGACATCTCGACTAGAAGTCACTATGACTGTCATCGGCAGTGTTGACATCTGAGTGACTTAGACGCTTGAAAGGGTAGGACGAAATTCCAAAGTGTTACAGGTGTTCAATAGTTCGCATGTAACCGTGCAAATAGTCATTTTATCCGTGCAGTATATCGCTTATGCTATGCTTATAGTTAAGGAAAATCAAACACATTATGCAATATTTCTTGTATGGTATCGCGCCTTTTAGCACAACTGGTAAAATGGCACGGATCTGATCATACGAGTTTAATGTGTTTAATTTAACATTCTATAGCCACTGGTTCTGCATCAGTGACGGTTTCCTCACTGAAGGTGATCATATTTTGTTGCAGTGTCTGTATCCTCGGTGTCAGCATCATACGCTCCCTGGCAACCGATGTCTGATTGCAGAACCGATGAAAGTACAACTCAAATGTTATTGACTAAATAAACGTAATCGTCACTGATATCAAAATATAATAAAGAAACCTAACTTCCGCCCGTCTGGAGTACCTCCGTTAGCACGAGTATAAAAGAAAAATCTATGTCCTCCACCGGACTAGCGTCCATGTTACCGTATGTTTGTTCATGTAGCATATTGTCTATCAGTAGCTGAATGCCACTTAGCGCCGTGTCTAGACCCAAAGGAAGGAGAAGGAATTCATTAGAGCCAAGCAGGTGTTGAATGCAGTGTTCTTTGCCGATATCCAGAGCTCATATCTTGTGCCGCAATATAATGTGGGTAACATGTGTCGAAGGATTCCGGTAACTCCAGGAGGTTTGGAGTAGTGTATCCAAAGGGTTCTATTTGTGAATTGAAGTAACGGAAATCACAGTAGAAACGACTGATCATCTGCAGATTTACGCTTTGACACAAGGCAAGAACTATTGGACTATTGGGATGTCCCCCTTTTGGCCAACTGGTGCAATAATGCGCTGATTCAGTGGGTTGGTCAGTTTTGCTCTCAATACTTTCCCTTTTCAGGTTTTAAATTGATTTCTATGGTGTACAACATTTGTAAACCCCAGTACGGGATTTTCTTCAATTAAAAAAAAATGTCTATCAACATTGGTGTAAAGTATCATTTGACAACTTTTAATTCACATGGAAATAAGATTGTTTTTATCAAAATCAATAATGTCATCCATCCTTTCTACAGATGTATTATATAAAGAACTTGGATGAAAAAAATGCATTGTAAATAGAGATAATTTTTACAAAATTAGTATCACTGTCAACTTCATTGGTATGAACAACAGTAGATTGAACATCTTGAGCATCATGAGCATGAGCATTTAAAGTGTCATTTTGTTCATACACACCAAAAGCAACATTGGATTAAACATTTTTTGTAACATGTATATGACTATGATTCTGGAGTAAACCAGCTCTCATATCTTTTCTACAACCTGAACAAATACCCTGTAAACCTACAACAAAGCCCTTTGGAAGTTTGCGCCAAACTATACACTCAGAGTTAGGATTTATAGTAAGAAGTTTGCATCTCACTTAAATACATGCATGTACATGAATTCAGAACTTAAAATTAGAGGGTGTCAGGTGTGGTGCAAAACATAACATTCAATATACAGCTATGTAGAGGCTCCACCTCAACTAGGTAATATACATGTTCTTTAGGCCTTCTAGAGTTGTAGAGGCTCAATCTAAACAACATGTAAGTAACATACATTGTATAGGTACATTAGGCCTTTTGACACTGTAGGGACTCCTCCTAAACTAGGTAATATACATGTTATTTAGGCCTTCTAGAGTTGTAGAGGCTCAATCTAAACAACATGTAAGTAACATACATTGTATAGGTACATTAGGCCTTTTGACACTGTAGAGACTCCTCCTAAACTAGGTAATATACATGTACATTAGGCCTTCTGGCGTTTTAGAGTATCCATCTCAACTAGGTAATATAGGTGTACATGACCTCGTTGCACTGTAGATGATCCAGGGTTTTAAAACCCTGGTTTTTGATGGCACATACAGGGCCAGTAGATTTGGTCTGAAGACAGGTAAATATTGGTGTTTAGATGTACTTCTCCGATTAGCAAGTGCCAAATTTCTCGTGACTGATAGATACTACCATATTGTTTGGTCAAAAATAAGCAATGCACAGTTTGGTTTTAAGAAAGATATGTCAACAGTTGATGCTATTTTTGTTTTACAGTCTTTAATAAGCAAAACATTAAAAACAAAATGAGGTTATATTGTTGTTTCATTGATTATAGGAAAGCATTTGATTTTGTAAATCGGCAGAATCTATGTTTTAAAACTCATTAAAGAGAGAGTTGAAGGGAAAATGCTTCGTATAATTCGCTCACTATATAATGATGTTAAATGTTGTGTTAAGTATAACAATACAATGTCTATTTTTTTTGAGTGCAAGAACGGTTTATTTCAAGGCGAAATTTCGTCACCTTTAATGTTTTCAATGTACGTTAATGATTGTGAGATGAGTTTTTTAACAGATGATTGTCCTTCTATTGAACTGCAAACACTTAATCTATTTTCATTGAAGTACGCAGATGATATGGTACTTTTATCCGAAACTGCAGAGGGTTTACAAAAAATGCTAGATTCACGTTCAACGTATACAAAAAATTGGAACTTAACTGTTAGTACTGATAAAACTGAAGTGTTAGTCTTCAGAAACGGCGGGAAATTAAGAGAAGATGATACTTGGTTTTATAATGGCTGCGAGTTAGAGACTGTAGATGATTTTAATTACCTGGGTATTCTTTTCAATTTTAATGGTAAATTTAGGAAAGCGCAAGATAGAATTTCTGAACAGGGTAGGAAAGCTCTCTTTGCAGTGTCAAATGTATGTAAGAAAAACTTTTTTAATATTGAAACACAGCTTCATGTATTTGATACTTATGTTACTAGTATCTTAAATTACAGTAGTGAAGTGTGGGGGTTTCACAAAGCACCAAGTATAGGAAAATTGCACTTGAGTTATTGTAAACGATTATTAGGAGTTAAGAAAAGTACAGCAAATTATATGATATATCAGGAATTAGGAAGAATACCGATGGCAATTGTAAGGAAATTGAGAATTTTTAAATATTGAATTAAATTAAAGACTACAAATAACTGTATTTTAAATGCTATTTATCAAGAAATGCTTGAGAAGGGAAGTGATTGGTCAGATAATATCAGAGAAGAATTATATAGAATGGGTTTAGGATATATCTGGCATAGTGATAATATAATAGACAAAGATATTGATATTATAAAACGTAGAATGTATGATATATTCCAACAAGACTGCATAGAAAAGATAGAGTCATCTTCTAAGTGTTCATTATACGAATATATTAATGAGGGTTTTGGTTTACAGAAATATCTAACAAAATCTATAGGGACTCAAAATTCGAAAGAAATATCGAAAATTCGTTTGTCGTCACATAAGTTAAATATTGAGAGAGGTCGTTATAATAATACAGATAGATGTCGTAGAATCTGTACATCGTGCAGTAGCGGGATATCGAGGATGAATATCATTTTATTATTAAATGCGAAAGTTTTAAAGATATAAGAAGTAAGTGTATTAAGAGGTATTATACTCAAAATCCTAGTATGTTTAAATTTGTGCATTTAATGAAAACAGATAATAGAAAAGCTTTGTCAAATTTAGCAAAATTTATCAGATTGAGCAACAAAAAGCGAGAGAGTTGAGCATAAATAGTCTTATATCGTAATAATATTAATGTAGTATCGAAGCAGTGGTTGTATTAAATATGATAACTAGATGAGATAATATAATGTAACGTCTCAATGTATTGTGAGATGGTTAATGAATGTAAGGTGAGAAACGGGTAGATGTAATGTAAGAACATTAGTGAATGTAAATTGATTAACGTTTAAATATAATGGAGTATAATAAATGAATGTATTGTAAGGAAAGTATAAATATATTGTGAGAACAACAATGACAAATTAAGTAAGTAACGTATAAATGTAAATTGAGAATATTATAACGTTGTGTGTGACATAGAAATTAAGTAAGTAACGTATAGTGTAAGGTGGGAATATTGAAACATGTGTGACATAGAAACTTAATGTGAGAACATATTGTATCGAGAATAATTATGTGAGATGTCTCTCTACACTATACAAACGTGTACGCTGTGAGTGTGTTGTGTGTCTGTACATATGGTATTGTTTTTCCTGTCTGCACTGTATATATATGCACTGTACTGATAAACCAAATGGTTTAAAGTAATAAAGAACTGGTCATGTCCTTACCAGTTTTTTTTATACGGTATGGATGTCATGCGCGAGCGCACGCGGAGATTATTATTTAGCAGATATGTTTGTCCCCGATCGAGATTTGGCAATAGTGGGTACTTCCCGAGAAGACGAGTTGGCAATAATAGATACTTCCTTTGAAATTACGCAACCTTGTGAGAATGGGTATTCCCCATTTAAACTGCACGATTTCCCATGAAACTTGGCCAACTTAGCAAGAACGGTCTTATTGTTCTTCCGGGCTTAAATATACAGTTTATCTCATTGTCTCGAATCATTGTACTGTCAGGATTTGACACCATTCCTCTGATACTTTTGAATGACAATCATTGAGATATGACATTGAGTGTAATCTGGTATAGATAAATACTCGTGTGTACACTGGTTCGTGGTATCTACAACCAATCTAACCGTCCATGTAGAATTATTGATTAAAAGACAAGTGTAGGGGGAGCAGCTCCCGGTAGGCTAACCTTGAGAGCATTACAGTTTCAAAGCTGTTCCATGGTGTCTGTCCGCTAGTCGTGAGCGAATCCTTCCGCTGAACTACATATCGTACACAAGTTTAGTTTAATAAGTGTGTGATCATAATATATCTTTAGTAATCATCTTCATACAATTAAGTTGGTTTATAGCGACTTTTTTTCAATAAATTGTCTACTGTTGTTTAACAAAAAAAACTTTGTTTGTGTATACTGTATGAACGATGTCACGTGCACTAGAATCCACACACAGATCACCGGGGTCCAGTGTCTAGTAGACACGAAATCTCGGTTGATATGAAATGATACGTAGCCGCTCACAGTCTAACTTTAAGTCATGCTCAAATATCCAAACGTTTATATATATGTTTGTTCATATGTTTGTTTGCTGCGTTTATAGCCCCGTAAACAGCCAGGGATATCATTGTAGTAGTTGGTGACTACATCACTGAACAGCATACGAGAGGCCCATTGCAAACCATCCAGTTTAAGAAAGGGTAAAGTGTGTTACCAAAGGACGCAACCACGACATCACAGACCGGCTCGTTTCGCAGCTTCGCGAGAAACACAAACCGAGTCGGGTAGAGAGGGTCGAACCATGCACCTCGGATCTGCGGCCGGTGATCTAACCGACTGAGCTATCACGGGCCCTCAATGTACGTGATCCAAGCTGAACATTACACCTAATATAATGTCTTTACCAAAAATAAGTAATTAATATAAACAAGATAATGCAATTTCTGAAAAAAATCCCCAAATCATACTTAGTTTAAACTTTATTTTATTCAATGATACATGTCAATATAATATATACAATATAATTTCAAACAGGATTCAGAAACAAGTACTAAGTACTTATGTAAATCTGTCTCCTTGTAGACATACAGTAGACTGACAAATCATACTTGAAAAGCAAGTCAGTCGGGTAGGCCTACCCAATATACATTTAAATTAAAAGTTTAGCCATTAGTGGTCTGCTTTTCAAGAAGTATGAAAACCTTTATTGTAAAAACAAATATTGGTACTACATAGAGATATAATGTAACTACCAAATAAGGCACAGTAATGTTTGGTAATTTACAATCGTTTATTGAGAGATGGGTGTTTACATATGTTCATTATATTTATGTTTTCTCTACATGTGTTAACATAGATCGTCAAAATGTGCTTAATGTGTAGCGGAACAGTTTGAAATGACTTTTTTGGTGATATCTGTGTCAGTTTAGAAATTAATCCTTACAGAACAGAACAATGATGGAGTTCAAAAAGGCCAATCATACGAATACTTTCTTATTATCAGCATGATTTGTTAAATTTTGTTTTTTGTTTGTGTATTTCATATTATACATCAGCAATGGTGCATAACTGGGCTGGTGTTTGTAACTCTTTAATATAGAGGAAATAAAGAAAGACTACTTATCAAACTCTTGAGATTTTATTAGTTAATTCGTATGTCCCATGAATCAAATTTTATTAGTTAATTCGTATGTCCCATGAATCAAGTGAGATAGCACTTTAAATCGACAAAAGTTCCGGCCTATCACAAGGAGACTTAACACGAACATACCGCAGCCTCCCAAACACAAATACGCACTCGCCACATTCATACATGTCGCACGCACGGGAGGCCGTCCTTAAATGACCTTAGATGTTAATACGACGTTAAACAAAATAAACCAAACCAAACCAAACCCATGAATCAAAACGGAGGTACAGCCTATTGTGTTGAATTAATATACCGTAATTGGCTGACATAATACCTGTTTAACATTTTAATACAGGACAATACAGTGATCTAATTATAGATTTTGCAGTATATATCAAATACCTTTGCATTGCACGATTAAAAACTGTACTGATAGCATAGGTGTATTTACATTTAAATTATAGGGTTCTCCTTGTGTGGCGACCTTCCGTAATGCTATTACTGATTTGGATTTAAATTTATTCGTTCATCAAGTATACGTACACGTTCCACTAACGTAGAGGCAACACATCGCAGCAGTGCTCAGCTGGTCCAGTGGCTGTGTGTCATTTCAGATATCGAAGGTAAGTTTTTCTTTCGTTACATTACAAGTATGACGTACACGTAGCGTCGCTTGATATCAACAATGCAATAGTTTATATCTAAAGTCAAACTTCGATGTTTCGAAGTTCAAGGGACTAACAGAAAAACCTCGAAACAGTGGGACTTTGAATTAGTCATGGATGACAATAGATAGATGTTTTCTTGATAATGACCATAACTGTTACATAGCTGTTACATGTCCTCGATGTCTTCGTGTTGGTTGTCGGATGTCAGGCTCAAATCGATAAGTTTAGTTAATTTACTTCAAACACAACAAAATAATCTTTTCATCAATTAAGCTTTTTATAAATTAAACAAACTATATATCGTTTTTTCTCACACCTTTTCCGTAAAATGCTTGGGGAAATCGATCCAACATAACGAAACTATATAGAAGCTTTGTGCACCTATGTGGGATTAATAGAATAATTCAACCCCTTTTGGGTGAGACAGGGAATCTCAACCCGTGGAGAAGATCCTTAAGTTGCCAAACACGATGCTTTCCGAGTGTTTGGCAGCTTAATTATCTTACCCCGAGGGTTGAGATTCCCCTGTCTCACTTCCATGGGGGTGAATAATTATTTTTCTCTTACCCTGTTTACCCTCTTATGTATATAATATTGACGTTATATCAATGCAAGGAAATGTTGACGTGACGTGATTGAATTGTCGACGTGACGTCATTGTACTGCTGCCGTGACGTCATGGTATTGTTGAAGTGACGAAATGTAATTGTTAAGAACGTGAAAAGAGCACGTGTAGCTTGTCTTTTCCTAAGGGCGAGATATAGAGAATACATGGTCAGTGTCTTAAAATATCAGCTGTATTTTGGCGAGCCTTGGCGAGCCACTTTTGTCTTTCTGTACCGAGCCAAAAATACAGCTTATATCTTAAGACACTGACCAATGTATTCTATTTATCCTGCAACAATATCAAAGTAATCATCAAAAATAATCATTTTGAAGTGAAACGGTGTCAAAAATGATAGAAATATTTTCGTTGTTTCACTTTGACGTAGGTCAGTCAAATTGACGCACGTGCTAAGATTCCAAAATATATGTACAGCAAAAATATATATGGTGGATGTATTACGACAATTCGGTGGCAGTTGCAGGATAAAAGAAAATCTGACCCCGGTAAAACTGCGGATATCCCTGTCCAGGGAAAGAGAAAAGAAAATCTCGCCCCGGTAAAACTGCGGATATCCCTGTCCAGGAAAGGAGAAAGAGATATCCAGCATGGAACAAATGTATCTTACATATGCAAAGGTGTAAGAGATGTGTTTACGTTATGCGCATATACAAAATGCGGAATGCCGATCAAATATATATATACGAAACGAACAAAACAATATGATAATGAACTGAATTCTGAAATATCTTTAATCACAGCCTCTTTATCACACTGTGTACATGTATGCTTACGGTGTATACAGTGTAGAATGTGCCTATAAATTCGAATTAGTTTTCGTGTTTTTAACGAAACAAAACATGAAAATATCGGAGTGTATGGGTGTATGCAATAGTCCAGAATATTTGACATGATGTACTGATAAGCGACCGATGTTCTAGAACGTCGGTCGATTACTAGTACCTCGTGTCAGATATTTTGGACTATCGCACAGACACCAATGATATTTTGTTTTATTACATAATCACTAAAACACACTTAGAATCACTGACATCTCGACTTTTCTGTAAGCCTAGAATTGAAGTCACCATGATTGTCGTCGGCAGTTTTGACATCTGACTGACTTAGACGCTTGAAAGGGAAGGACGAAATTCCAAAGCGTCACAGGTGTTCATTAGTTCTCATGTGACCGTGCAATAGTCATTTTAGCCGTGCAATATATCGTTTATGCTTACCAAGTTTTTAACAGGATAAGCATATCTCACGAGCGCACGTGCTATTCATCATTTAGAAGATGTGTTTGTTACTATAATCATCACCGATCCATATTTTGCAAGAGCGAGCACTTTTTTTAACGAAGATGAATTGGCGAGAATGAGTATATTGGGTTTGTATGTGGCTGGGGAGGGGTAGGGGATACATATGAGATTGTATGAATGGTGAGTATGGGCATAGTATGATTGAAGTTATGTTTAATTAAGTTTCCATCAAACACACTAATTACATCTAATTTCAAATAGATTGAATGGGCGAGAGGCGTATGGTGAAAGTTGTGTGCCAGGTAGATACTTGTGCTGTTATGTTTGCCTTTGTATATAATGTATCATGTCTTGTGTTATTGTGATAAGTTGTAAAACTTAAGCAAATAAAGAATCTGAATCTGAATCGGGTATCTCCTATTGAAATTACATAATCGGGCGAGGTGGGGTATTTAACTTTAGACCAAAATTTCTTACAAATCATGCCCGACATGGCAAGACCGACTTCTTCCGGGACGAAATACAATAAAATAACTTCAGTGTCTCGGTTCACATTACTGTAAGGCTTTGAAACAATTCCTTTGACGGCTTTAGATGTTAATCAATGATAAATAGCATTGAATATTATATGATAGTTTTTGTAATATAAAAAAAACATGATTTAATGATAATTCAATGATGAATAGCTTGAGGTAGTTCGCCTTTGATATAATCGTACCTTCGTATTGTTATTTGTAGCAGTTATTTAGTCGACCTTTAGTTAAAAGTCTTTATCATTATTTCTGTTACAGCGCTGTACAACTCTGGCAATGATATTTTTTTTTAATATGCATATATATTCACAGTACAACTACGACAGGAAATTCAAATCCATTCCTTCGGATCAACAAGACTTAGTGCATGATACATTGTGCTAATAATAAAATGTTTTACACTGTGCATTTAATTTTCACTGTACGCATAAGCAATATTTTTAACTATTGCACGCTTAAAATGAATATTGCAAGGTCACGTGAGAACTATTGAACAACGTGTGACGTTTTGGAATTTAGTCCTACCCCTTCAAGTGTCTAAGTCACTCAGATGTTAATACTGCCAGACGACAGTCATGGCGGCTTCTAGGACTACAGGAAAATCGAGATTTCAGCGATTCTAAGTGCGTTTTAGTGATTATGTAATAAACACGTATCTTAAGGGTCACTTTGCTATTGTACAGACACCCATGATATATTTGTATGATATAACATACAAGTAGTAATACAAATGACGAAGTGACTTTTTGACTCGTGCCCTGACCGTGTCTCGAACACTCGATCTACGGCACCCAATCGTCTAGCCAGAAATACCCACAGCTTATACCGTTGCGTCACATCCACATTCTAAAAGAAAACACGTTTCAATGGCACAGTGAGGGTTGGCCCGATACCCGGACATGATCATTGTGACAAGTCGTATATATATATATATTAAAACTGTGTTCATTGGAGAATTCTACTAACACAGAAAATGTTATACAACGGTTATAAAGACGATGGGTATTTCTGGGTAGATATCTTGATGTTGTAGGTGTTACTTCAATACTGTGCTCAATATGTGAAGGGAAAAATTCTGAATGACATCAACTTTTATAAAAAAGACAATGCATTATAAAGAAAAAGGAGAATTATTTAAATATTGAATTTCTTTTTATCCTTTTAGTAAAAATTATCACATAGATATTGCATATATATCAATACACCATAACTACATGTGTTTTTCTTCCTTTTTATGAAGGACACTTAAAGTGGAAGTCGCCAAGGGCTGACGGGCTAGATCTAGTAGGAGTGTTGTTTATCTCAATTGTGAATCTTCAGAATCGAAGAAGACATGTCAGCCGTTATTAGCGCAGTTGCTATGTTGGTGGTTGTAGCTGTTTTAGTGATAGTAGTTATTTTCCTTTGCACAAACTTACTGAATTGTAAACACTGCCGGGCCGAAAGGAGACTTCACCAACCGGAACCGGTAGTGACAATAAAGGACAAAAATGGAAATGTGAAAGTTCCATATGCATCTGCTGATACCGGTAAGGATAAAGCTTTTATGGAATATACATCTAACTAAATAAAGGAATTGTCATTTAAACGGTGTTTCGAAATACATTAGAAGTCTCAATGATTATTTCAGTATTTGATTATTGAATAGGTTTAAGAGTTTGTGAGGTCTTCACCTATGGCGCGGGAAGGATCTCATAATTAAATATTTTTGCCTAGGCAAAATAATTTTTGCTTAGACAAAAATATTTCTGCCTAACCAAAAATAATTTTGCCTAGGCAAAATTCGATTTCTGCTTACGCAAAATTCGATTTTTGCCTAGTCATCAATCGAATATTGCCTAGTCTGAATATTTTTGCCTAAGCAATATTCGATTTTTGCCTAGGGAGAAATAATGTTGCCTAGGCATCAATCGAATATTGCCTGGGCTGAAATAGGTTTGCCTAAGCAATATTCGATTTTTGCCTAGGCAGAAATAATTTTGCCTAGGCATCAATCGAATATTGCCTAGGCTGAAATATTTTTGCCTAAGCAATATTCGATTTTTGCCTAGGCAGAAATAATTTTGCTTAGGCAATATTTCATTTTTGCCGAGGCAAAATATTTAATTATGACATCCTTCCCGCGCCATATTCACCAAAACGGCATCATATTATAATGAATTGAAAAAAAGTGTTCAAATGGGCTTTCTTGATTCCACGTGCAATTAGATTTTTTTTCTAAATTGCAGTATATAATTGCCGTATGTAATTCATTTCAGAAAAAAACAACATCCATGTGATCACCTTACCGCCATCTTACGATGAATGTATGGCGTCACAAAATTATTTTCGGGACATGGAACAGGAAGCAAGTAAATGCTAGCTGTGCGGAGGCCACACGGAACTTTCGCTTTGTGGGAGGCATACTAATCGGGCGAGACGCTCCGAATGGAGGCCTAGTTTCGTATGACTAGTATGAGAAACAATTTAAAAGGAATATGTACAACTGATTTTGTTTATTAATAAAAACATAATAAAATTTTACAACCATATGTATATATAAATTTGAAAAAAAGAACTCATCCGAAGTATTCGATTCAAGCGTGTTCGACACGAGTGAGTTTCACTGTATCTAAAATTCAACGACCCACATGTAGCTCAAATATTCCCGAGTCCCACACCGTGACCGCGAATGATGTTTGAACGGCGCTTATTATAGATCCAGGCTACACCTATGCTCGAAACCAACTTTCATTGGTAAGGATGCATATCGTTTAAGGTTCATGACCACAAGCGACTACGGTAGTCACACCTGGCCGTATATGCCAAGGTCTACTGAGGTACTTCATTGGGTATTTAAACTGAAAACCATTGTTATGTAAGATTCCATTGAAAATGTATACTGAACCCTCAACGAACCACAGGTTACCTTGCACTTTTACAATACAAGGACATGCTATCTTGTATCCCATATATTGCCCAATATTAGCAAATCCAATGGCAAAATGTATTTCCTTTCAAAAAAAAATCCAGAGCCATTTCTGGAACCAGCATCATTATAAAAATAAATCAAGTTATATCAATTTGTCTTAAAGGTATATGGCCCTCTGAAATGGTCTGTTGATACATGTACATAGAGTAGATGAGTTTGCAATACAGAAAGTTAAAATCTAAAACGTATTTTTAGAACTCAAGTAAAGGAGTACCTTTGTAAATATCATATGGTTACCTACAGAAAAGTATAATTTCGTACCTGTAACCTGTTTTAAGATAGATTAAAAAAAAAAAAAAGTTTCTACTTATTCTCGCTGTAAACGAACCAACCAGTTTGGTTTATTTGGAAGAGTTGGTAGGCCTTTGTGAATACAAGAGTGTTCCATTTTCAAAAGAAACACCGGTAACACCATATTTAATCTAGCAAACACCCTGGTGTTTGTACAAACTATTTCAGTAGCAAGTAATATTTACTGGAAGTCTGGCCATGAACCTTAAACACGAGCACATTTATCAATAAAAAATAAGATTCGAAAACAGTAAAGCAAAATGGCTCGCCATTCAATATATGACTTTGCTACATGAATATTTTTTGTTTATTTACTTTTTTGAGTTGACTTTATAAATTGAATTGATAATCATTCTAATATCCCTTAACAGTTTAAGCCAATATTAAGGTCGGCTTTTAGCAATACAATGGCTTTGATTTTGATTCCTCTGAAGTAGCAGTATAGTTATTGTGATAAATAATAATTGAACTTACAATTTTACTTTATAGATTAATCAAATTAATTAGATAAAATAATGATTAAATAGCATTCAGTAAACTTTTATTTGTTGTATCTACATATGAAAGCACTTAATTGCCTTGATCATACGAGTTTAATGTGTTTAATTTAACATTCTATAGCCACTGGTTCTGAATCAGTGACGGTTTCCTCACTGAAGGTGATCATATTTTGTTGCTCTTTCGCGAAATAATGTCATGGTTGGCAAAACCCTCAGTGTCTGTATCCTCGGTGTCAGCATCATACGCTCCCTGGCAACCAATGTCTGATTGCAGAACCGATGAAAGTACAACACAAATGTTATTGACTAAATAAACGTAATCGTCACTGATATCAAAATATAATAAAGAAACCTAACTTCCGCCCGTCTGGAGTACCTCCGTTAGCACTAGTATAAAAGGAAAATATATGTCCTCCACCGGACTAGCGTCCATGTTACCATATGTTTGTTCATGTAGCATATTGTCTATCAGAAGCTGAATGTCACTTAGTGACGTGTCTAGACCCATAGGAAGGAGAAGGAATTCATTAGAGCCAAGCAGGTGTTGAATGCAGTGTTCTTTGCCGATATCCAGAGCTCATATCTTGTGCCGCAATATAATGTGGGTAACATGTGTCGAAGGATTCCGGTAACTCCTGGAGGTTTGGAGCAGTGTATCCAAAAGGTTCTATTTGTGAATTGAAGTAACGGAAATCACAGCAGAAACGACTGATCATCTGAAGATTTACGCTTTGACACAAGGTAAGAACTATTGGAGTATTGGGATGTCCCCCTTTTGGCCAACTGGTGCAATAATGCGATGATTCAGTGGGTTGGTCAGGTTTGCTCTCAATACTTTCCCTTTTCAGGTTTTAAATTGAGTTCTATGGTGTACAACATTTGTAAACCCCAGTACGGGATTTTCTTCAATTAAAAAAAAATGTCTATAAACATTGATGTAAAGTATCATTTGACAACTTTTAATTCACATGGAAATAAGATTGTTTTTATCAAAATCAATAATGTCATCCATCCTTTCTACAGATGTATTATATAAAGAACTTGGATGAACAAAATGCATTGTAAATAGACAAAATTTTTACAAAATTAGTATCAATGTCAACTTCATTGGTATGAACAACAGTAGATTGAACATCTTGAGCATCATGAGCATGAGCATTTAAAGTGTCATTTTGTTCATACACACCAAAAGCAACATTGGATTAAAGAGGCTTACCCGCAGACGGACCGGTAAACGGCACATCTCCGATCACTAAATTAACTGCAGTACACGTTTCTATGTGACAAAATTATAGGCTTTCCGACTTTATTTCTCGAAAACAATTACATAATATGTATTTAAAAGACGTTTTAAAACTCAACCTGAGAGGGAAATGTATGGAATATAACGGCAAATCTTCTTTGTAAATCGCCGCTGCCTTTCAAGTTATCACTGTGCGGCACTGTGCACGTGCTTGTTTCTTTTATGTGTCAATCAAATTAGACTCCACTTTATAGCGGGGACTTATTTGCGGGTTGCGATTAAATGAATAATATTTAAAAAATGAGGTTTAATATCTCTTTTCAGCGTTTTATAAGGAAAATAAAATGAAAAACTCAACAATTCCAACAATCTGTCATGCGTTAAAAAATCTTTTTCTATTAGCCAATCTTTCTGATCTCTCTGCGGGCAAGCCTCTTTAAACATTCTTTGTAACATGTATATGACTATGATTCTGGAGTAAACCAGCTCTCATATCTTTTCTACAACCTGAACAAATACCCTGTAAACCTACAATACAGCCCTTTGGAAGTTTGCGCCAAACTATACACTCAGAGTTAAGATTGATAGTAAGAAGTGTTTTACATCTCACTTAAATACATGCATGTACATCAATTCAGAACTTAAAATTAGAGGGTGTCAGGTGTGGTGCAAAACATAACATTCAATATACAGCTATGTAGAGGCTCCACCTCAACTAGGTAATATACATGTTCTTTAGGCCTTCTAGAGTTGTAGAGGCTCAATCTAAACAACAAGTAAGTAACATACATTGTACAGGTACATTAGGCCTTTTGACACTGTAGAGACTCCTCCTAAACTAGGTAATACACATGTACATTAGGCCTTCTGGCGTTTTAGAGTATCCATCTCAACTAGGTAATATAGTTGTACATGATCTCCTTGCACTGTAGATGATCCAGGGTTTTAAAACCCTGGTGTTTGATGGCACATACAGGGCCAGTAGATTTGGTCTGAAGACAGGTATATATTGGTGTTTAGATGTACTTCTCCGATTAGCAAGTGCCAAATTTCTCGTGACTGATAGATACTACCATATTGTTTGGTCAAAAATAAGCGATGCACAGTTTGGTTTTAAGAAAGATATGTCAACAGTTGATGCTATTTTTGTTTTACAGTCTTTAATAAGCAAAACATTAAAAAACAAAATGCGGTTATATTGTTGTTTCATTGATTATAGGAAAGCATTTGATTTTGTAAATCGGCATAATTTATGTTTTAAACTCATTAAAGAGAGAGTTGAAGGGAAAATGCTTCGTATAATTCGCTCACTATAATGATGTTAAATGTAGTGTTAAGTATAACAATACAATGTCAAATTTTTTTGAGTGCAAGAACGGTTTATTTCAAGGCGAAATTTTGTCACCTTTAATGTTTTCAATGTACGTTAAATATTGAGAGAGGTCGTTATAATAATACAGATAGATGTCGTAGAATCTGTACATCGTGCAATAGCGGGGATATCGAGGATGAATATCATTTTATTATTAAATGCGAAAGTTTTAAAGATATAAGAAGTAAGTGTATTAAAAGGTATTATACTCAAAATCCTAGTATGTTTAAATTTGTGCAATTAATGAAAACAGATAATAGAAAAGATTTGTCAAATTTAGCAAAATTTATCAGATTGAGCAACAAAAAGCGAGAGAGTTGAGCACAAATAGTCTTATATCGTAATAATATTAATGTAGTATCGAAGCAGTGGTTGTATTAAATATGATAACTAGATGAGATAATATAATGTAACGTCTCAATGTATTGTGAGATGGTTAATGAATGTAAGGTGAGAAACGGGTAGATGTAATGTAAGAACATTAGTGAATGTAAATTGATTAACGTTTAAATATAATGGAGTATAATAAATGAATGTATTGTAAGGAAAGTATAAATATATTGTGAGAACAATAATGAAAATTAAGTAAGTAACGTATAAATGTAAATTGAGAATATTATAACGTTGTGTGTGACATAGAAATTAAGTAAGTAACGTATAGTGTAAGGTGGGAATATTGAAACATGTGTGACATAGAAACTTAATGTGAGAACATATTGTATCGAGAATAATTATGTGAGATGTCTCTCTACACTATACAAACGTGTACGCTGTGAGTGTGTTGTGTGTCTGTACATATGGTATTGTTTTTCCTGTCTGCACTGTATATATATGCACTGTACTGATAAACCAAATGGTTTAAAGTAATAAAGAACTGGTCATGTCCTTACCAGTTTTTTTTATACGGTATGGATGTCATGCGCGAGCGCACGCGGTGATTATTATTTAGCAGATATGTTTGTCCCCGATCGAGATTTGGCAATAGTGGGTACTTCCCGAGAAGACGAGTTGGCAATAATAGATACTTCCTTTGAAATTACGCAACCTTGTGAGAATGGGTATTCCCCATTTAAACTGCACGATTTCTTTCCCATGAAACTTGGCCAACTTAGCAAGAACGGTTTTATTGTTCTTCCGGGGTTAAATATACAGTTTATCTCATTGTCTCGAATCATTGTACTGTCAGGATTTGACACCATTCCTCTGCTACTTTTGAATGACAATCACTGAGATATGACATCAAGTGTAATTAAGCATTAAACTGTCTTTTTATGGATTAAATGGTCTATATAGATGCCATATTTTGCAGACAATATTCATAATGCGCGCTATATAGACAATATAATCCATAAAAAGACAGTTTAATGCTTATATTTACGTTTTCTATATTAGTTTCTTTTCGATTTCAACTTTAATTTTCATTATAATTTGAAATCTGACTTTTACCGACGTTTCCATTGTCAGAGGTCAACAAATTGAACAGCCTATTGTGATTCACGTGCTGATTGGCAAAAAAAAAAAAATAAAAAAATAGTGCGTGGAAATAATTAAAAAAAATACTGAAAACATCATCAGATATTTTAATAACAATATCAATAATATTGGTAGTCAGTATTTCTTAATATACGGATGAATTATTCAGTTTGTTAACGATTTCGGATTTTTGTTTTTAAATTTACCATCCGGAACAATTATGCGGATGGAAATTTCACCCGTCACCACGCGCACGCAACGGCTGACAGCATTGACAGAGTTTAGCTATGAAAGTTGAATGTGCAGTGGGAGAAAGTGGAATTCGCCAAAAAACCAGATGTAAACATGTTCTTTGATTGCATGGAAACCTAATTACAGTTTATAGTAGCTACAGCAGCACCGGTGTCAGGGATACGACCAATGAGAGAAGTGACAGTGGCCGAGGGAGTTAGACGAGCTTCAACGACAACGTTGCTTGTGACGGGTACCATGGCTGTTTCAAGTTTAGCATGCGTTAGACACGATAATGTACCACTTGATGCTTTCTTTTGTGAAGAAGAAACTGTTCTATTGTACGACCGGAGAGAAGCCTCGTTCTTATGATTTTACATAAGCATGATGTGCCGGGGTTTCAAATTTTTTGTCATTCAAACACTGGATGGCGGTGGCGTGCAAACAATGTGGTGTGTAATGATTTTACACTCTGGCCCCGGAACAAATATCTGTCAACATACACATGTATGTGTTTATTAAATCTTGTTTTATTTCCATTTTCGTGATTGTTAACCATTCTTACCTTTATTTTAGTTTTACATTTTAAGATTTGTTTTCTGGTCTCGTACTCTATCCAATAGCATGATGAGCAATGATAAGATGCCATTTGTTTACATTGGTTGCAAGTATCCCGTCCGTACATCCGGTCGCGTATGAATAACACCCGAATGCACGATTTGGGTGTCAGTTATGCATAGAATGGTGTCACGCTTTGGGTGTCAGTTATACTCTCATAGACTGCAAATTTGTTTAGTTTGTTTATATCATGGCTTTGCCATCCAAATGTAAATATTTCTGTTATAGATAAATACCCATGTGTACACTGGTTCGTGCTATCTACAACCAATCTAACCGTCCGTGTAGAATTATTGATTAAAAGACAAGTGTAGGGGGAGTAGCTCCCGGTAGGCTAACCTTGAGAGCATTACAATTTCAAAACTGTTCCATGCTGTCTGTCCGCTAGTCGTAAGCGAATCCTTCCGCTAGTCGTAAGCGAATCCTTCCGCTAGACGGTTTAGTTTAGTTTAATAAGTGTGTGATCACAATATATCTTTAGTAATCCTCTTCATACAATAAAGCTAGTTTATAGCGACTCTTTTCAATAAATTGTCTACTGTTATTTAACAAAAACAAAAAAACAAAAACAAAAAAACTTTATTGTATACTGTATGTAGACTCAACAAAGCACCTACCGGTATACAACGATAGAACGATGTCACGTGCACTAGAATCCACACATAGATCACTGGGGTCCGTGTCTATGGCGACTGTTTTACCCTGGAATAGACACGAAATCTCGGTTGATATGAAATGAAACTTAGCACCTCACGTTCTGATTTCAAAAGCCATGCTCAAATAATATCCAAACTTTTATAAATATGTTTGTTCATATGTTTGTTTGCTGCGTTTATATCCCCGTAAACAGCCAGGGATATCATTGTAGTAGTTGGTGACTACCTCACTGAACAGCATACGAGAGGCCCATTGCAAACCATCCAGTTTAAGAAAGGGTAAAGTGTGTTACCAAAGGACGCAACCACGACAACACAGACCGGTTCGTTTCGCAGCTTCGCGAGAAACACAAACCGAGTCGGGTAGAGAGGGTCGAACCATGCACCTCGGATCTGCGGCCGGCGATCTAACCGACTGAGCTATCGCGGGCCCTCAATGTACGTGCAGAAACAAGTACTAAGTACTTATGTAAATCTGTCTCCTTGTAGACATACAGTAGACTGACAAATCATACTTGAAAAGCAAGTCAGTCGGGTAGGCCTACCCAATATACATTTAAATTAAAAGTTTAGCCATTTGTGGTCTGCTTTTCAAGAAGTATGAAAACCTTTATTGTAAAAACAAATATTGGTACAATGTACTACATAGAGATATAATGTAACTACCAAATAAGGCAGAGTAATGTTTGGTAATTTACAATCGTTTATTGAGAGATGGGTGTTTACATATGTTCATTATATTTATGTTTTCTCTACATGTGTTAACATAGATCGTCAAAATGTGCTTAATGTGTAGCGGAGCAGTTTGAAATGACATTTGGTGATATCTGTGTCAGTTTAGAAATTAATCCTTACAGAACAGAACAATGATGGAGTTCAAAAAGGCCAATCATACGGATACTTTCTTATTATCAGCATGATTTGTTAAATTTTGTTTTTTGTTTGTGTATTTCATATTATACATCAGCAATGGTGCATAACTGGGCTGGTGTTTGTAACTCTTTAATATAGAGGAAATAAAGAAAGACTACTTATCAAACTCTTGAGATTTTATTAGTTAATTCGTATGTCCCATGAATCAAATTTTATTAGTTAATTCGTATGTCCCATGAATCAAGTGAGATAGCACTTTAAATCGGCAAAAGTTCCGGCCTATCACAAGGAGACTTAACACGAACATACCGCAGCCTCCCAAACACAAATACGCACTCGCCACATTCATACATGTCGCACGCACGGGAGGCCGTCCTTAAATGACCTTAGATGTTAATACGACGTTAAACAAAATAAACCAAACCAAACCAAACCCATGAATCAAAACGGAGGTACAGCCTATTGTGTTGAATTAATATACCGTAATTGGCTGACATAATACCTGTTTAACATTTTAATACAGGACAATACAGTGATCTAATTATAGATTTTGCAGTATATATCAAATACCTTTGCATTGCACGATTAAAAACTACTGATAGCATAGGTGTATTTACATTTAAATTATAGGGTTCTCCTTGTGTGGCGACCTTCCGTAATGCTATTACTGATTTGGATTTAAAATTATTCGTTCATCAAGTATATGTACCCGTTCCACTAACGTAGAGGCAACACATCGCAGCAGTGCTCAGCTGGTCCAGTGGCTGTGTGTCATTTCAGATATCGAAGGTAAGTTTTTCTTTCGTTACATTACAAGTATGACGTACACGTAGCGTCGCTTGATATCAACAATGCAATAGTTTATATCTAAAGTCAAACTTCGATGTTTCGAAGTTCAAGGGACTAACAGAAAAACCTCGAAACAGTGGGACTTCGAATTAGTCATGGATGACAATAGATAGATGTTTTCTTGATAATGACCATAACTGTTACATAGCTGTTACATGTCCTCGATGTCTTCGTGTTGGTTGTCGGATGTCAGGCTCAAATCGAAAAGTTTAGTTAATTTACTTCAAACACAACAAAATAATCTTTTCATCAATTAAGCATTTTATAAATTAAACAAACTATATATCGTTTTTTCTCACACCTTTTCCGTAAAATGCTTGGGGAAATCGATCCAACATAGCGAAACTATATAGAAGCTTTGTGCACCTATGTGGGATTAATAGAATATTTCAACCCCTTTTGGGTGAGACAGGGAATCTCAACCCGTGGAGAAGATTCTTAAGTTGCCAAACACGATGCTTTCCGAGTGTTTGGTAGCTTAATTATCTTACCCCGAGGGTTGAGATTCCCCTGTCTCACTTCCATGGGGGCGAATGATTATTTTTCTCTTACGCTGTTTACCCTCTTATGTATATAATATTGACGTTATATCAATGCAAGGAAATGTTGACGTGACGTGATTGAATTGTCGACGTGACGTCATTGTACTGCTGCCGTGACGTCATGGTATTGTTGACGTGACGAAATGCAATTGTTAAGAGCGTGAAAAGAGCACGTGTAGCTTGTATTTTCCTAAGGGCGAGATATAGAGAATACATGGTCAGTGTCTTAAAATATAAGCTGTATTTTGGCGAGGGTAAAGAAAGAGAAAAGTGGCGAGTCTTTCTGTCCCGAGCTAAAAATACAGCTTATATTTTAAGACACTGACCAATGTATTCTATTTATCCTGCAACAATATAAAAGTAATCATCAAAAATAATCATTTTGAAGTGAAACGGTGTCAAAAATGATAGAAATATGTTCGTTGTTTCACTTTGAAGTAGGTCAGTCGAATTGACGCACGTGCTAAGATTCCGAAATATATGTACAGCAAAAATATATACGGTGGATGTATTCCGACAATGCGGTGGCAGTTGCAGGATAAAAGAAAATCTCATCTCGGTAAAACTGCGGATATCCCTGTCCAGGGAAAGAGAAAGAGATATCCAACATGGGACAAATGTATCTTACATATGCAAAGGTGTAAGAGATGTGTTTACGTTATGCGCATATAAAAAATGCGGAATGCCGATCAAATATATATATACGAAACGAACAAAACAATATGATAATGAACTGAATACTGTAATATCTTTAATCACAGTCTCATTATCACACTGTGTACATGTATATGATTGCGGTGTATACAGTGTAGAATGTGCCTATACATTCGAATTAGTTTTCGTGTTTTTTCGTGTATGGGTGTATGCAATAGTCCAGAATATTTGACACGATGTACTGATAATCGACCGATGTTCTAGAACGTCGGTCGATTACTAGTACCTCGTGTCAGATATTCTGGACTATCGCACAGACACCAATGTTATTTTGTTTTATTACATAATCACTAAAACACACTTAGAATCACTGACATCTCGACTTTTCTGTAAGCCTAGAATTGAAATCACCATGATTGTCGTCGGCAGTGTTGACATCTGAGTGACTTAGACGCTTGAAAGGGAAGGAAGAAATTCCAAAGCGTCACAGGTGTTCATTAGTTCTCATGTGACCGTGCAATAGTCATTTTAGCCGTGCAATATATCGCTTATGCTTAAAGTTAAGGAAAATCAAACGCATTATGTATTAATATATATATAAAATATATAAGAAAATAAAAGTGGGGGCGTTCATAGTTGATGAAAAATTTTCAGCCAGCACCTTTTTTTCGTTAAAAACTGGTCGGGGAATCTTTATCCTCACTTGAGATTTGTTTGTTGTATGGCACCGCGCCTTTTAGCACAACTGGTACAATGGCACGGACCTGATCATACGAGTGACATGTGTATGATAGAATTTAATATTCTATTTACATACGTTGGAAATGTGTCTGATTGGATGGGCTGACACGCATGGAAGAATCTAAATTTCGTCGAAATATATAACACTCGGTTTAAGGGACTGACGAAGTTTACTCATTGTATCAGTCTGTGCCCGCCCCTTTAATTGATTACTGACGCCCCTTTAAATCGGCAATGATGGGAGTACGATTAAACTGCCTTCGCTTGACCTTGACTGTCAACGGCTTAAACAAAAAAAATGTCAGAATAGATCAATGATGTCATCCTATGAAAATGTACAACAATTGATACAAGCTTTGTGAGTTAAATAAAATATTATTTATTAATTATTTGTACACAATACTGGCTTGATTATGATGCCAATTACCAAGTTTTTAACAGGATAAGCATATCTCACGAGCGCACGTGCTATTCATCATTTAGAAGATGTGTTTGTTACTATAATCATCACCGATCCATATTTTGCAAGAGCGAGCACTTTTTTTTAACGAAGATGAATTGGCGAGAATGGGTATATTGGGTTTGTATGTGGCTGGGGAGGGGTAGGGGATACATATGAGATTGTATGAATGGTGAGTATGGGCATAATATGATTGAAGTTATCTTTAATTAAGTTTCCATCAAACACACTAATTACATCTAATTTCAAATAGATTGAATGGGCGAGAGGCGTATGGTGAAAGTTGTGTGCCAGGTAGATACTTGTGCTGTTATGTTTGCCTTTGTATATAATGTATCATGTCTTGTGTTATTGTGATAAGTTATAAAACTTAAGCAAATAAAGAATCTGAATCTGAATCGGGTATCTCCTATTGAAATTACATAATCGGGCGAGGTGGGGTATTTAACTTTAGACCAAAATTTCTAACAAATCATGCCCGACAAGGCAAGACCGACTTCTTCCTGGACGAAATACAATAAAATAACTTCAGTGTCTCGGTTCACATTACTGTAAGGCTTTGAAACAATTCCCAAGACGGCTTTATATGTTAATCAATGATAAATAGTATTGAATATAATATGATAGTTATTGTAATATAAAAAACATCAATGTCCGCTCTAAATTTGCACGTGGGAATTTGATTTAATGATTACTCAATGATGAATAGCTTGAGGTAGTTCGCCTTTGATATAGTCGTACCTTCGTATTGTTATTTGTAACAGTTATTTAATCGACCTTTAGTTAAAAGTCTTTATCATTATTTCTGTTACAGCGCGGTACAACTCTGGCAATGATATTTTTTTTAATATACATATGCATATATATTCACAGTACAACTACGATAGGAAATTCAAATCCATTCCTTCGGATCAACAAGACTTAGTGCATGATACATTGTGCTAATAATAAAATGTTTTACACTGTGCATTTAATTTTCACTGTACGCATAAGCAATATTTTTAACTATTGCACGCTTAAAATGAATATTGCAAGGTCACGTGAGAACTATTGAACAACGTGTGACGTTTTGGAATTTAGTCCTACCTCTTCAAGTGTCTAAGTCACTCAGATGTCAACACTGCCAGACGACAGTCATGGCGGCTTCTAGGACTACAGGAAAATCGAGATTTCAGCGATTCTAAGTGCGTTTTAGTGATTATGTAATAAACACGTATCTTAAGGGTCACTTTGCTCTTGTACAGACACCCATGATATATTTGTATGATATAACATACAAGTAGTAACACAAATGACGAAGGAAGACAACTTTTTGACTCGTGCCCTGACCGTGTCTCGAACACTCGATCTACGGCACCCAATCGTCTAGCCAGAAATACCCACAGGTCATACCGTTGCGTCACATCCACATTCTAAAAGAAAACACGTTTCAATGGCACAGTGAGGGTTGGCCCGATACCCGGACATGATCATTGTGACAAGTCGTATATATGTTTATATTAAAACTGTGTTCATTGGAGAATTCTACTAACACAGAAAATGTTATACAACGGTGATAAAGACGATGGGTATTTCGGGGTAGATATCTTGATGTTGTAGGTGTTACTTCCATACTGTGCTCAATATGTGAAGGGAAAAATTCTGAATGACATCAACTTTTATAAAAAAGACAATGCATTATAAAGAAAAATGAGAATTATTTAAATATTGAATTTCTTTTTATCCTTTTAGTAAAAATTATCACATAGATATTGCATATATATCAATACACCATAACTACATGTGTTTTTCTTCCTTTTTTATGAAGGACACTTAAAGTGGAAGTCGCCAAGGGCTGACGGGCTAGATCTAGTAGGAGTGTTGTTTATCTCAATTGTGAATCTTCAGAATCGAAGAAGACATGTCAGCCGTTATTAGCGCAGTTGCTATGTTGGTGGTTGTAGCTGTTTTAGTGATAGTAGTTATTTTCCTTTGCACAAACTTACTGAATTGTAAACACTGCCGGGCCGAAAGGAGACTTCACCAACCGGAACCGGTAGTGACGTTAAAGGACAAAAATGGAAATGTGAAAGTTCCATATGCATCTGCTGATACCGGTAAGGATAAAGCTTTTATGGAATATACATCTAACTAAATAAAGGAATTGTCATTTAAACGGTGTTTCGAAATACATTAGAAGTCTCAATGATTATTTCAGTATTTGATTATTGAATAGGTTTAAGAGTTTGTGAGGTCTTCACCTATGGCGCGGGAAGGATATCATAATTAAATATTTTTGCCTAGGCAAAATAATTTCTGCCTAACTAAAAATAATTTTGCCTAGGCAAAATTCGATTTCTGCTTACGCAAAATTCTATTTTTGCCTAGGCATCAATCGAAAATTGCCTAGGCTGAAATAGGTTTGCCTAATCAATATTCGATTTTTGCCTAGGCAGAAATAATTTTGCCTAGGCATCAATCGAATATTGCCTAGGCTGAAATATTTTTGCCTAAGCAATATTCGATTTTTGCCTAGGCAGAAATAATTTTGCTTAGGCAATATTTCATTTTTGCCGAGGCAAAATATTTAATTATGACATCCTTCCCGCGCCTTATTCACCAAAACGGCATCATATTATAATGAATTGAAAAAAAGTGTTCAAATGGGCTTTCTTGATTCCACGTGCAATTAGATTTTTTTTCTAAATTGCAGTATATAATTGCCGTATGTAATTCATTTCAGAAAAAAACAACATCCATGTGATCACCTTCCCGCCATCTTACGATGAATGTATGGCGTCACAAAATTATTTTCGGGACATGGAACAGGAAGCAAGTAAATGCTAGCTGTGCGGAGGCCACACGGAACTTTCGCTTTGTGGGAGGCATACTAATCGGGCGAGACGCTCCGAATGGAGGCCTAGTTTCGTATGACTAGTATGAGAAACAATTTAAAAGGAATATGTACAACTGATTTTGTTTATTAATAAAAACATAATAAAATTTTACAACCATATGTATATATCAATTTGAAAAAAAAGAACTCATCCGAAGTATTCGATTCAAGCGTGTTCGACACGAGTGAGTTTCACTGTATCTAAAATTCAACGAACCACATGTAGCTCAAATATTCCCGAGTCACACACCGTGACCGCGAATGATGTTTGAACGGCGCTTATTATAGATCCAGGCTACACCTATGCTCGAAACCAACTTTCATTGGTAAGGATGCATATCGTTTAAGGTTCATGACCACAAGCGACTACGGTAGTCACACCTGGCCGTATATGCCAAGGTCTACTGAGGTACTTCATTGGGTATTTAAACTGAAAACCATTGTTATGTAAGATTCCATTGAAAATGTATACTGAACCCGCAATGAACCCCAGGTTACCTTGCACTTTTATAATACAAGGACATGCTATCTTGTATCCCATATATTGCCCAATATTAGCAAATCCAATGGCAAAATGTACTTCCTTTCAAAAAAAATCCAGAGCCATTTCTGGAACCAGCATCATTATAAAAATAAATCAAGTTATATCAATTTGTCTTAAAGGTATATGGCCCTCTGAAGTGGTCTGTTGATACATGTAAATAGAGTAGATGAGTTTGCAATACTGAAAGTTAAAATCTAAAACGTATTTTTAGAATTCAATTATAGGAGTACCTTTGTAAATGTCATATGGTTACTTGCAGAAAAGTAAAATTTCGTACCTGTAACCTGTTTTGAGATAGATTTTAAAAAAAACCACATAGCTAATCTCGCAAACACCATATGTTTGTACAAACTATTTCAATAGCAAGTAATATTTACTGGAAGTCTGGCCATGAACCTTAAACACGAGCACATTTATCAATAAAAAATAAGATTCGAAAACAGTAAAGCAAAATGGCTCGCCATTCAATATATGACTTTGCTACATGAATATTTTTATTGATTTATTTTTTTGAGTTGACTTTATAAATTGAATTGATAATCATTCTAATATCCCTTAACAGTTTAAGCCAATATTAAGGTCGGCTTTTAGCGATACAATGGCTTTGATTTTGATTCCTCTGAAGGAGCAGTATAGTTATTGTGATAAATATAATTGAACTTACAATTTTACTTTATAGATTAATCAAATTAATTAGATAAAATAATGATTAAATAGCATTCAGTAAACTTTTATTTGTTGTACCTACATATGAAAGCACTTAATTGCCTTGATCATACGAGTTTAATGTGTTTAATTTAACATTCTATAGCCACTGGTTCTGAATCAGTGACGGTTTCCTCACTGAAAGTGATCATATTTTGTTGCTCTTTCGCGAAAGAATGTCATGGTTGGCAAAACCCTCAGTGTCTGTATCCTCGGTGTCAGCATCATACGCTCCCTGGCAACCAATGTCTGATTGCAGAACCGATGAAAGTACAACTCAAATGTTATTGACTAAATAAACGTAATCGTCACTGATATCAAAATATAATAAAGAAACCTAACTTCCGCCCGTCTGGAGTACCTCCGTTAGCACGAGTATAAAAGGAAAATCTATGTCCTCCACCTGACTAGCGTCCATGTTACCGTATGTTTGTTCATGTAGCATATTGTCTATCAGTAGCTGAATGCCACTTAGCGCCGTGTCTAGACCCATAGGAAGGAGAAGGAATTCATTAGAGCCAAGCAGGTGTTGAATGCAGTGTTCTTTGCCGATATCCAGAGCTCATATCTTGTGCCGCAATATAATGTGGGCAACATGTGTCGAAGGATTCCGGTAACTCCTTGAGGTTTGGAGCAGTGTATCCAAAAGGTTCTATTTGTGAATTTAAGTAACGGAAATCACAGCAGAAACAACTGATCATCTGCAGATTTACGCTTTGACACAAGGCAAGAACTATTGGACTATTTGGATGTCCCCCTTTTGGCCAACTGGTGCAATAAAGCACTGATTCAGTGGGTTGGTCAGTTTTGCTTTCAATACTTTCCCTTTTCAGGTTTTAAATTGATTTCTATGGTGAACAACATTTGTAAACCCCAGTACGGGATTTTCTTCAATTAAAAAAAATGTCTATCAACATTGGTGTAAAGTATTATTTGACAACTTTTAATTCACATGGAAATAAGATTGTTTTTATCAAAATCAATAATGTCATCCATCCTTTCTACAGATGTATTATATAAAGAACTTGGATGAAAAAAAATGCATTGTAAATAGAGATAATTTTTACAAAATTAGCATCACTGTCAACTTCATTGGTATGAACAACAGTAAATTGAACATCTTGAGCATCATGAGCATGAGCATTTAAAGTGTCATTTTGTTCATACACACCAAAAGCAACATAGGATTAAACATTTTTTGTAACATGTATATGACTATGATTCTGGAGTAAACTAGCTCTCATATCTTTTCTACAACCTGAACAAATACCCTGTAGACCTACAATAAAGCCCTTTTGAAGTTTGCGCCAAACTATACACTCAGAGTTAAGATTTATAGTAAGAAGTGTTTTACATCTCACTTAAATACATGCATGTACATCAATTCAGAGCTTAAAATTAGAGGGTGTTAGGTGTAGTGCAAAACATAACATTCAATATACAGCTATGTAGAGGCTCCACCTCAACTAGGTAATATACATGTTCTTTAGGCCTTCTGGAGTTGTAGAGGCTCAATCTAAACAACATGTAAGTAACATACATTGTACAGGTACATTAGGCCTTTTGACACTGTAGAGACTCCTCCTAAACTAGGTAATATACATGTTCGTTAGGCCTTCTGGAGTTGTAGAGGCTCAATCTAAACAACATGTAAGTAACATACATTGTACAGGTACATTAGGCTTTTTGACACTGTAGAGACTCCTCCTAAACTAGGTAATATACATGCTCATTAGGCCTTCTGGCGTTTTAGAGTATCCATCTCAACTAGGTAATATAGGTGTACATATCAAAAATTATTCCAAAAATACAACTTGATGATGGTAGTTGGGTCACAAAGCAAGAAGATATCTTAAATGAAATTAAGTGTTTTTATGAAAACTTCTATGATTCTAATGACAATTTAGTAGATGTTAATATTGAAACCTTTCTTGATTTTGAAAATATTCCAAAACTTGATAACCTTGACTCCAGTAAATTAGAAGGGTTGACATCTATTGAAGAAGCTACTAAAACATTAACAAATATGAAAAGTAATAAAAGACCAGGGTCCGATGGCTATACAGCAGAATTTTTTTAACATTTTTGGAAAGAGCTTTGTCATTTTGTTGTTCGATCTATAAATTATGGGTACATTAAAGGGGGATTATCAGTTACACAACGTCATGGTATTCCCACTTGCATTCCTAAAAAAGACAAACCTCGTCAGTTTATTAAGAACTGGAGGCCTATAACATTATTGAATATTGTTTATAAAATAGCATCAGGGGCAATAGCAAATAGAATAAAATCTGTACTTGATAAAATTATTAGTAAAGATCAGACAGGATTTCTTGCCGGTAGATATATAGGTGAAAACACAAGACTCTTATATGATGTTATGCAGTTTACAGAAGATAATAATATTCCTGGTATGGTTCTAATGGTAGATTTTGAAAAAGCGTTTGACTCGGTATCCTGGAAAATTGAAAAGGTATTAGGGTTTTTTGGCTTTGGGAATAATATAACTAACTGGGTAAAACTGTTTCATAGTAACATAGGGACATCTGTAAATCAAGGGGGGAATCTTTCTTCATTTTTTGATATAAAAAGGGGATGTAGACAAGGTGACCCAATAGCGCCATACATTTTTTATTTTATGTGCAGAAACTCTTGCTATTCGATTTAGAAATAACACAAAAATAAAGGGTATTGAAGTAGATAACATACATGTTCTTTTATCTCAGTATGCAGATGATACTTACCTGACACTAGATGGCACTGAACAATCCTTGCGAGAGTCGATAAATGAACTACACACATTTGCAAATATTTCTGGTCTAAAGATCAATATTGGTAAAACAGAAGTTGTTTGGATTGGGAGTAAAAAGCATAGTCAAGACACATTTTTACAAGAGCTTAATCTAAAATGGGGGAAAGACAAATTTTGTTTATTAGGAATTGATTTTAGTGTCAATTTACATGAAATGATTAAGATGAATTTTGACAAGAAAATAGTAAAACTAAAACGTCTGATTAAAACGTGGAGTAGGAGAAATCTAACTCCAATTGGGAAAGTTCATTTGATTAAATCATTAATGATTTCACAGTTTAATCACTTATTTATTTCCCTTCCAAATCCAGATGAAAAAAACACTCAAGGTAATAAACTCTATTTTATATGAATTTTTATGGCACAGTAAGGTTGATAAAGTTAAAAGAAATGTTATTGTACAAGATTATGTTCATGGTGGTTTAAAAATGATCAATATTAATAATTTTGTTGATGCTCTAAAAGTAAGTTGGATTAAGAGATTGCATCAGTCTCCAAGCCGTTGGAAAGTCTTTTTGGTGAAATTAGTTAACTTGGATAGACTGCTAAATATTGGTGGCAATTATATTAAGTTATGTGAAGAAAACTGTAATAATATCTTCTGGAGAGATGTTCTTAGGGCTTGGTATAGATTAGATAGCTCCAATAATATTTAAGTAATTAAAGGGAAGTCACTCTTGCAAACACCTGTATGGTACAACAGTAGTATAACTATCAGTGGTAAATCTGTATTCTATCGACAGTGGTATGCAAAAGGTGTTTATTTAATAGGAGACTTTTTCAAAGATTATATTGCAAAAACATTATTTTTGTATGATGAATTTATAAACAAATATAATATAAATACTGATTTCTTAAAATATAATGGATTAGTTACAGCAATTAGAAGATGTTTACAAGACTATCAAAATGAAGAGTACAACATGGCCCGCCCAGTTCTACCTGTCAACATTGCTATCTTCTTAAAAAAGACCAAAGGTTCTAAATTATTCTATGAATTGTTAAACAGTAAAAAAACTTTAACAGCCAAGGGCAAGGAAAAGTGGGGTGAAGTTTTTAATTGCAATGATAAAGATTGGCTAAATATATATGTACGGCCTTTTCAAAGTACTGAAATTCGAAACTACAATGGCTTCAATTTCGAATCTCACATAATTTCTTAACCACAAACTCATTTCTTTTTAAAGCCAAGCTAGTAGATAGTCCTCTCTGTAATTTGCGCAACTCTGAGAGGGAAACCATTGAACATCTATTTTGGGAATGTGATCAAGTCCAAAATCTTTTTCAGAGTCTTGATCTATTGTTGGAAGCCCTATTAATACCTTTTACATTAAATAAACAGACATTGCTTTTTGGTAAGTTCAGTGATAACAATTCTGTACTATACAAAGCTGACAGACAATCAAATAATTTTGCTAATTAAACAATATATCATCAGAATGAGATGCCTTCACAAGACCCTGACTATCAATGCTCTGATTTACTCTTTATTTGATCATTACAAAGTTCAGAAATATATTTCTTGTAGTAAAGGGGAGGGGCAAGAGACATGTTTGCAAATGAGTGGAAGAAGTGGGAAAAATTAATGCAAATTTTAGAATGATATAATGTATGTAAAATCAGAGATAATGGATCATCCATTATTTATATGCCCTTGGTAAAAATAAGATTGTATAATAATAAGATTGTTCTTGTTTATCACTGACATTATAATTTTCAGATCACCAGTCCCCGACAAGGTCGTCATGTTTAATTTTTGTCAATTTTTCAAATAAAATAACTTAAAGTACCTGTATCCATCTGTAACTGTACACTTTCAAGATAAACTTGACTCAAAGATGTAGTACGTGTTGGTATTGGTTTTATTGTAGTCGATTTCCATCCAAATTATCCAGGACAACATAAATCTGGTGATCATGATGAAAAGACTTGAACTTTAACCTCAGTAATGGTAATAGTCCTCTAATAACCTCTTTTTCTTGTTATACTTGTAATAGTGAAGACTGTAACATACAGAAACAAACATCTAATGACATTTTGGAATCAAAAACATATTACTAAATTAATAATTATAAATTGACATAGTTGTTCTAGGTAACCAGTATCAGAACCTATAAACATCCATAAATGACCGATAATAGCACTAATTTGGCTATAACAATACACAGGTCGACCTGTATGACAGTATAGGAAGGAAACTATAAAAACTCCGGTTTACAGAGGTTCCAATATACAGAGGTTCCGGTCTGAACAGGTTACATCATAATTTGGCACTGTGCCATATGGCTACTGACTAGACATTTACCAGTTATAATAAAACTTAACAATCATAATCTATTTACTATGGCATTATAAGACATGACTGACGACTAAACTTAATATAATTCACAATAATTCTCCCTTGTCTGTCACAGAACAGCAAGTTTACAATATAAAATGAATGCGAAAATGCACTACCGAGTGTCTGGGCCGAAATGACTTCACGCGGCCATGTGCTTTGACAAGTATGAGACAAAATACAGAAAAGTATGGAAATTATCTAAGCATGGGGGTTCTAAACATCATCAATTAAACATACATGATTTCTGCCTTATTTCGGCTTGATTTGACAATTACATTCATGGCTCGACCAAGCCTATATCTACATTTCAATAGGAATCAAAACAACGTGCTTCATCGTTGTAATGGCCGACTGTTCACAATAATGAAAAAGAGTTCCACTAAGGGCAGTAACTCGCATACGAAGCCTTGAATGTTAGGAAATATGTACAATGAAAATAGTACTTAAAGGGAGGTAACTCCTCAGATCTTATAAACAAAAATGTATCCAAACGTGTAGCAGAACACCATCCTATTATTTTCTTCCTTCTCTGCATTCCTTTCATACCCTTTACCAACCTGTGTTCTAATTTAATTTAAACAATTTTTGATGTAGTTATTACAACATACTCTCTCTCTCTCTCTCTCTGTGTGTGTGTGTGAGGGTGTTTGTGTGTGAGGGTGTTTGTGTGTGTGGGGTGGGGATATTTGTGTCTTTTTGTGTCTGCTTGTCCATATTATACAGATGTATGTATGTATGTTATGTATGTATGTATGTATGTATGTGTAACGCGCAGCACGTGTACCGCAGGGGTGCCACGTCTGTCGGACTGCTACCAAGTTTTTGCCCAGGGTTCGACTGCCGCTTTCGCTTGCAGATTCCAAATACAAATGAATTTTCAAGTAATAGACAGTATTTAGTAAACTGGTGAGAAAGAAAATAGACTCGTCATATAAAGTTCAACAATTTATTAACATGTGTAAAAATAACAAAGTACCAAAATAATACCCGTGATGCACAGTGAGGAATTCACAATTATATACGTCTAGCCTAAAACACATGCCAACCATCGTTTAATCACAACTAACCATATAAATGAAATAAATGTAGTTTACCCCGAGTCTCAAGCACGTGGCATGTCCGGTCAGAATACACATTTGCTAACCACCCGTCTTTTCTCCCGTATCTACTCACGAGGTTACCAACAACCATCCCTCGCTTAACCGGTATAGAAACAGCCCGAGAGGCGGAAATATTCTCTAGCCACTCCGCGAGTGCTCACAAAATGGAATAATCCCTTCAAGCAACAACCTGACTTCCGACATGACACAGGCACACGAGACTCAAATTAAACAAAGTTCTATACATCGAAAATACATCAAAATACTACACGTGAAAATAAAAATACATGTACGATAGTGGCAAATAATATCCAGCAGACAAATTAATATGAAATTGAGGAAAGGATGGGCGACGGTTATCTAATTAATTTCACAGATTAAAAGTAAACACCACTTACCCTGCTGACACCCGGACGAAAAGTGATTGACCCCACAGCAGCACGGGTATCTTACGTAACCGGATGTTACAATTTTCCGGAATGAGTCCAAAAACAAACGAGCGGAACGCAACTGCGTTACATATGTATGTATGTATGTAGGTGTATGTATGTATGTATGTATGTATGTATGTATGTAGGTGTATGTATGTATGTATGTATGTATGTATGTATGTATGTATGTGAAAGGGTGTGTTTGGTCGTGTAATAGATTGTTGTAAAACAATGATGATGACATATATGAGGATGATGATTTATTTGATGATATGATTATATTTATGCTAGAATAGATGATGTATGAATGTGAGGCGACTGATGATGATGCATGTATATGAAGCTGAGGAGAATGATGAGGATAATACTGTCACCGGAAATGAATGAGATGAGTCAGTTGGAATGAAAGTGTCTTTTATGTATAAATGTATATTAAATGCCTTCAAAAATAAATATATATATAAAAAAATATATATATAGTTGTACATGATCTCCTTGCACTGTAGATGATCCAGGGTTTTAAAACCCTGGTTTTTGATGGCACATACAGGGCCGGTAGATTTGGTCTGAAGACAGGTAAATATTGGTGTTTAGATGTACTTCTCCGATTAGCAAGTGCCAGATTTCTCGTGACTGATAGATACTACCATATTGTTTGGTCATTTTCTGTACCAGTTTTTTTATACGGTATGGATGTCATGCGCGAGCGCACGCGGAGTTTATTATTTAGCAGATATGTTTGTCCCCGATCGAGATTTGGCAATAGTGGGTACTTCCCGAGAAGACGAGGTGGCAATAATAGATACTTCCTTTGAAATTACGCAACCTTGTGAGAATGGGTATTCCCCATTTAAACTGCACGATTTCTTTCCCACGAAACTTGGCCAACTTAGCAAGAACGGTCTTATTGTTCTTCCGGGCTTAAATATACAGTTTATCTCATTGTCTCGAATCATTGTACTGTCAGGATTTGACACCATTCCTCTGATACTTTTGAATGACAATCATTGAGATATGACATTGAGTGTAATCTGGTATAGATAAACACTCGTGTGCACACTGGTTCGTGGTATCTACAACCAATCTAACCGTCCATGTAGAATTATTGATTAAAAGACAAGTGTAGGGGTAGTAGCTCCCGGTAGGCTAACCTTGAGAGCATTACAGTTTCACAACTGTTCCATGCTGTCTGTCCGCTAGTCGTGAGCGAATCCTTCCGCTAGTCGTAAGCGAATCCTTCCGCTAGACGGTTTAGTTTAGTTTAATAAGTGTGTGATCATAATATATCTTTAGTAATCCTCTTCATATAATAAAGTTAGTTTATAGCGACTCTTTTCAATAAATTGTCTACTTGTTGTCTAACAAAATTTTTTTTATTGTATACTGTATGTAGACTCAACAAAGCACCTACCGGTATACAACGATAGAACGATGTCACGTGCACTAGAATCCACACATAGATCACCGGGGTCCGTGTCTATGGCGACTGTTTAACCCTGGAATAGACACGAAATCTCGGTTGATATGAAATGAAACTTAGCACCTCACGTTCTGATTTCAAAAGCCATGCTAAAATAATATCCAAACTTTTATAAATATGTTTGTTCATATGTTTGTTTGCTGCGTTTATATCCCCGTAAACAGCCAGGAATATCATTGTAGTAGTTGGTGACTACCTCACTGAACAGCATACGAGAGGCCCATTGCAAACCATCCAGTTTAAGAAAGGGTAAAGTGTGTTACCAAAGGACGCAACCACGACATCACAGACCGGTTCGTTTCGCAGCCTCGCGAGAAACAAAAACCGAGTCGGTTAGAGAGGGTCGAGCCATACACCTCGGATCTGCGGCCGGCGCTCTAACCGACTGAGCTATCACGGGCCCTCAATGTACGTGATCCAAGCTGAACATTACACCTAATATAATGTCTTTACCAAAAATAACTAATTAATATAAACAAGATAATGCAAGTTCTGAAAAAATCCCCAAATCATACTTAGTTTAAACTTTATTTTATTCAATGATACATGTCAATATAATATATACAATATAATTTCAAAAAGGATTCAGAAACAAGTACTAAGTACTTATGTAAATCTGTCTCCTTGTAGACATACAGCAGCTATGGAACAGTATACTGACAAATCATACTTGAAAAGCAAGTCAGTCTCAAACAAAAAAGGTAGGCTTACCCAATATACATTTAAATTAAAAGTTTAGCCATTTGTGGTCTTCTTTTCAAGAAGTATGAAAACCTTTATTGTAAAAACAAATATTGGTACTACATAGAGATATAATGTAACTACCAAATAAGGTACAGTAATGTTTGGTTATTTACAATCGTTTATCGAGAGATGGGTGTTTTCATATGTTCATTATATTTATGTTTTCTCTACGTGTGTTAACATAGATCGTCAAAATGTGCTTAATGTGTAGCGGAACAGTTTGAAATGACTTTTGCGTCATTGCTAAAAACTGAAAATAGTTTAAATAATTTGGCGTGTATTCGTATAAGTATATAGATAAGCGTAAATTCATTTCTTAGTGATATCTGTGTCAGTTTAGAAATTCATCCTTACAGAACAGAACAATGATGGAGTTCAAAAAGGCCAACCATACGAATAATTTCTTATTATCAGCATCATTTGTTAAATTTTGTTTTTTGTTTGTGTATTTCATATCGGTATTTGTGTGTATCTGGGCTGGTGTTTGTAACTCTTTAATATAGAGGAAATAAAGAAAGACTACTTATCAAACTCTTGAGATTTTATTAGTTAATTCGTATGTCCCATAAATCAAAACGGAGGTACAGCCTATTGTGTTGAATTAATATATACCGTAATTGGCTTACATAATACCTATTTAACATTTTAATACAGGAAAATACAGTGATCTAATTATAGATTTTGCAGTATATAGCGAATACCTTTGCATTGCACGATTAAAAACTGTACTGATAGCATAGGTGTATTTACATTTAAATTATAGGGTTCTCCTTGTGTGGCGACCTTCCGTAATACTATAACTGATTTGGATCTAAAATTATTCGTTCATCAAGTATATGTACCCGTTCCACTAACGTAGAGGCAACACATCGCAGCAGTGCTCAGCTGGTCCAGTGGCTGTGTGTCATTTCAGATATCGAAGGTAAGTTTTTCTTTCGTTACATTACAAGTATGACGTACACGTAGCGTCGCTTGATATCAACAATGCAATAGTTTATATCTAAAGTCAAACTTCGATGTTTCGAAGTTCAAGGGACTAACAGAAAAACCTCGAAACAGTAGGACTTCGAATTAGTCATGGATGACAATAGATAGATGTTTTCTTGATAATGACCATAACTGTTACATAGCTGTTACATGTCCTCGATGTCTTCGTGTAGGTTGTCGGATGTCAGGCTCAAATCGAAAAGTTTAGTTAATTTACTTCAAACACAACAAAATAATCTTTTTATCAATTAAGCATTTTATAAATTAAACAAACTATACCGGTATATCGTTTTTTCTCACACCTTTTCCGTAAAATGCTGGGGGAAATCGATCCAACATAGCGAAACTATATAGAAGCTGTGTGCACCTATGTGGGATTAATAGAATATTTCAACCCCTTTTGGGTGAGACAGGGAATCTCAACCCGTGGAGAAGATTCTTAAGTTGCCAAACACGATGCTTTCCGAGTGTTTGGCAGCTTAATTATCTTACCCCGAGGGTTGAGATTCCCCCGTCTCACTTCCATGGGGGTGAATGATTATTTTTCTCTTACCCTGTTTACCCTCTTATGTATATAATATTGACGTTATATCAATGCAAGGAAATGTTGACGTGACGTGATTGAATTGTCGACGTGACGTCATTGTACTGCTGCCGTGACGTCATGGTATTGTTGACGTGACGAAATGTAATTGTTAAGAACGTGAAAAGAGCACGTGTAGCTTGTCTTTTCCTAAGGGCGAGATATAGAGAATACATGGTCAGTGTCTTAAAATATAAGCTGTATTTTGGCGAGGGTAAAGAAAGAGAAAAGTGGCGAGCCTTGGCGAGCCACTTTTGTCTTTCTGTCCCGAGCCAAAAATATAGCTTATATTTTAAGACACTGACCAATGTATTCTATTTATCCTGCAACAACATAAAAGTAATCATCAAAAATAATCATTTTGAAGTGAAACGGTGTCAAAAATGATAGAAATTTGTTCGTTGTTTCACTTTGAAGTAGGTCAGTCGAATTGACGCACGTGCTAAGATTCCAAAATATATGTACAGCAAAAATATATACGGTGGATGTATTCCGACAATGCGGTGGCAGTTGCAGGATAAAAGAAAATCTCACCTCGGTAAAACTGCGGATATGCCTGTCCAGGGAAAGAGAAAGAGATATCCAACATGGGACAAATGTATCTTACATATGCAAAGGTGTAAGAGATGTGTTTACGTTATGCGCATATAAAAAATGCGGAATGCCGATCAAATATATATATACGAAACGAACAAAACAATATGATAATGAACTGAATACTGAAATATCTTTAATCACAGTCTCATTATCACACTGTGTACATGTATATGATTACAGTGTAGAATGTGCCTATAAATTCGAATTAGTTTTCGTGTTTTTTCGTGTATGGGTGTATGCAATAGTCCAGAATATTTGACACGATGTACTGATAATCGACCGATGTTCTAGAACGTCGGTCGATTACTAGTACCTCGTGTCAGATATTCTGGACTATCGCACAGACACCAATGTTATTTTGTTTTATTACATAATCACTAAAACACACTTAGAATCACTGACATCTCGACTTTTCTGTAAGCCTAGAATTGAAATCACCATGATTGTCGTCGGCAGTGTTGACATCTGAGTGAGTTAGACGCTTGAAAGGGAAGGACGCAATTCCAAAGCGTCACAGGTGTTCATTAGTTCTCATGTGACCGTGCAATAGTCATTTTAGCCGTGCAATATATCGCTTATGCTTATAGTTAAGGAAAATCAAACGCATTATGTATTTATATATGTAAAATCAAAGAAAATAAAAGTGGGGGCGTTCATCGTTGATGAAAAATTTTCAGCCAGCACCCTTTTTTTCGTTAAAAACTGGTCGGGGAATCTTTAACCTCACTTGAGATTTGTTTGTTGTATGGCACCGCGCCTTTTAGCACAACTGGTACAATGGCACGGACCTGATCATACCAGTGACATGTGTATGATATAATTTAATATTCTATTTACATACGTTGGAAATGTGTCTGATTGGATGGCTGACACGCATGTAAGAATCTAAATTTCGTCGCAATATATAACACTCGGTTTAAGGGACTGACGAAGTTTACTCATTGTATCAGTCTGTGCCCGCCCCTTTAAGTGATTACTGACGCCCCTTTAAATCGGCAATGATGGGAGTACGATTAAACCGCCTTCGCTTGACCTTGACTGTCAACGGCTTAAACAAAAAAAATGTCAGAGTAGATCAATGATGTCATCCTATGAAAATGTACAATTGATACAAGCTTTGTGAGTTAAATAAGATATTATTTATTAATTATTTGTACACAATACTGGCTTGATTATGATGCCAATTACCAAGTTTTTAACAGGATAAGCATATCTCACGAGCGCACGTGCTATTCATCATTTAGAAGATGTGTTTGTTACTATAATCATCACCGATCCATATTTTGCAAGAGCGAGCACTTTTTTTTAACGAAGATGAATTGGCGAGAATGGGTATATTGGGTTTGTATGTGGCTGGGGAGGGGTAGGGGATACATATGAGATTGTATGAATGGTGAGTATGGGCATAATATGATTGAAGTTATGTTTAATTAAGTTTCCATCAAACACACTAATTACATCTAATTTCAAATAGATTGAATGGGCGAGAGGCGTATGGTGAAAGTTGTGTGCCAGGTAGATACTTGTGCTGTTATGTTTGCCTTTGTATATAATGTATCATGTCTTGTGTTATTGTGATAAGTTGTAAAACTTAAGCAAATAAAGAATCTGAATCTGAATCGGGTATCTCCTATTGAAATTACATAATCGGGCGAGGTGGGGTATTTAACTTTAGACCAAAATTTCTTACAAATCATGCCCGACATGGCAAGACCGACTTCTTCCTGGACGAAATACAATAAAATAACTTCAGTGTCTCGGTTCACATTACTGTAAGGCTTTGAAACAATTCCTTTGACGGCTTTAAATGTTAATCAATGATAAATAGCATTGAATATTATATGATAGTTATTGTAATATAAAAAAAACATCTATGTCCGCTCTAAATTTTCATGTGGAAATTTGATTTAATGATAACTCAATGATGAATAGCTTGAGGTAGTTCGGCCTTTGATATAATCGTACCTTCGTATTGTTATTTGTAACAGTTATTTAATCGACCTTTAGTTAAAAGTCTTTATCATTATTTCTGTTACAGCGCTGTTCAACGCTGGCAATGAAAACAAAATTAATATACATATGCATATATATATTCACAGTACAACTACGACAGGAAATTCAAATCCATTCCTTCGGATCAACAAGACTTAGTGCATGATACATTGTGCTAATAATAAAATGTTTTACATAGTGCATTTAATTTTCACTGTACGCATAAGCAATATTTTTAACTATTGCACGCTTAAAATGAATATTGCAAGGTCACGTGAGAACTATTGAACAACGTGTGACGTTTCGGAATTTAGTCCTACCCCTTCAAGTGCCTAAGTCACTCAGATGTCAACACTGCCAGACAACAGTCATGGCGGCTTCTAGGACTACAGGAAAATCGAGATTTCAGCGATTCTAAGTGCGTTTTAGTGATTATGTAATAAACAAGTATATTAAGGGTCACTTTGCTATTGTACAGACACCCATGATATATTTGTATGATATAACATACAAGTAGTAACACAAATGACGAAGGAAGACAACTTTATGATTCGTGTCCTGACCGGGTCTCGAACTCACGATCTACGACACCCAATCGCATAGCCAGAAATACCCACAGCTTATACCGTTGCGTCACATCCACATTCTTAAAAAAATAAAACGTTTCAATGGCACAGTGAGGGTTGGCCCGATACCCGGACATGATCCTTGTGACAAGTTGTATATACACATTGTATGTATATTAAAACTGTGTTCATTGGAGAATTCCACTAACACAGAAAGTGTTATACAGCGGTGATAAAGACGATAGGTATTTCTGGGTAGATATATTGATGTTGTTGGTGTTACTTCCATACTGTGCTAATTATGTGAAGGAAAAAAAATCTGAATGACATCAACTTTTATAAAAAGACAATGCATTATAAAGAAAAAGGATTATTATTTAAATATTGAATTTCTTTTTTCCTTTTAGTAAAAATTATCACATAGATATTGCATACACACCAATACACCATAGCTATATGTGTTATATTTCTTCTCTTTTATGAAGGACACTTCAAGTGGAAGTCGCCAAGGACTGACGAGCTAGCAGGAGTTTTGTGAGGTTTATCTCAATTGTGAATCTTCAGAATCGAAGAAGACATGTCAGCCGATATTAGCTCATTTGCTATGTTGGTGGTTGTAGTTGTTTTAGTGATAGTAGTTTTTTTCCTTTGCACATACTTACTGAATTGTAAACACTGCCGGGCCGAAAGGAGACTTCACCAACCGGAACCGGTAGTGACGTCAAAGGACAAAAATGGAAATGTGAAAGTTCCATATGCATCTGCTGATACCGGTAAGGATAAAGCTTTTATTGAATATACATCTAACTAAATAAAGGAATTGTCATTACACGGTGTTTCGAAATATATTAGAAGTCTCAATGATAATTTCAGTATTTGATTATTGAATAGGTTTAAGAGTTTTTGAGGTCTTCACCAAATATTGACCCTATATATAAGACTTTATCTAAACGGCATCATGTTATAATGAATTGAAAAGAAAGTTTTCAAATGCGGCTTTCTTGATTCCACGTGCAATTTGATTTTTTTTTCTTAATTGCAGTATATAACTGAGCTTGTAATTCATTTCAGAAAAAAACAACATCCATGTGACCACTTGCCTACCATCTTACGATCAATGTATGACGTCACAAAGTTATTTTCGGGACATGGAACAGGAAGCAAGTAAATGCTAGCTGTGCGGAGGCCACACGGAACTTCCGCTTTGTGGGAGGCATACTAATCGGGCGAGACGCTCCGAATGGAGGCCTAGTTTCGTATGACTAGTATGAGAAACAATTTTAAAGGAATATGTACAACTGATTTTGTTTATTAATCAAAACATAATAAAATTTTACAACCATATGTATATATAGAATTTTAAAAAAGAACTCATCCGAAGTATTCGATTCAAGCGTGTTCGACACGAGTGAGTTTCACTGTATCTAAAATTCAACGAACCACATGTAGCTCAAATAATCCCGAGTCACACACCGTGACCGCGAATGATGTTTGAACGGCGTTTATTATAGATCCAGGCTACACCTATGCTCGAAACCAACTTTCATTCGGTAAGGATGCATATCGTTTAAGGTTCATGACCACAAGCGACTACGGTAGTCACACCTGGCCGTATATGCCAAGGTCTACTGAGGTACTTCATTGGGTATTTAAACTGAAAACCATTGTTATGTAAGATTCCATTGAAAATGTATACTGTACCCGCAATGGACCCCAGGTTACCTTGCACTTTTACAATACAAGGCCATGCTATCGTGTCTCCTATATATTGCCCAATATTAGCAAATCCATTGGCAAAATGTGTTTCCTTTCAAAAAAAAATCCAGAGCCATTTCTGGAACCAGCATCATTATAAAGATAAATCAAGATGTTTATCAATTTGTCTTAAAGGTATACTGCCCCTCTGAAGTGGTCTGTTGATACATGTACATAGAGTAGATGAGTTTGCAATACTGAAAGTTAAAATCTAAACGTATTTAGAACTCCAGTAAAGGAGTACCTTTGTAAATGTCATATGGTTACCTACAGAAAAGTATAATTTCGTACCTGTAACCTGTTTTGAGATAGATTTAAAAAAAAAAGTTTCTACTTATTCTCGCTGTAAACGAACCAACCAGTTTGGTTTATTTGGAAGAGTTGGTAGGCCTTTGTGAATACAAGAGTGTTCCATTTTCAAAAGAAACACCGGTAACACCATATTTAATCTAGCAAACACCCTGGTGTTTGTACAAACTATTTCAATAGCAAGTAATATTTACTGGAAGTCTGGCCATGAACCTTAAACACGAGCACATTTATCAATAAAAAAATAAGATTCGAAAACAGTAAAGCAAAATGGCTTACCATTCAATATATGACTTTGCTACATGAATATTTTTATTTATTTTTTGAGTTGACTTCATAAATTGAATTGATAATCATTCTTATATCTCTTAACAATTTAAGCCAATATTAAGGTCGGCTTTTAGCGATGCAATGGCTTTGGTTTTGATTTCTCTGAAGTAGCAGTATAGTTATAGTGATAAATATAACTGAACTTACAATTTTACTTGATAAATTAATCAAATTAATTAGATAAAATAATGATTAAATAGCATTCAGTTAACTTTTATTTTGGTTTCTGTTGTCAGTTGTACCTACAATGTATATATGAAAGCACTTAATTGCTTTACTAATTGGAGTGTATACGTATTACACGTACAGTATGTACTAGACACTGCAATTTTTTTCCTTGTTTATTCAGTTTTGACATATATATATATAATAGACTGTCAGTGTAGATGTCCGTGTATCGATGTCAATACAAATATAGATTCTTGTCATTTGCTTGTTTCTATTTACCGGGTAAATTTATTCTGACAGCAGATTGTGAAATAATGAATTGATAATAGCAGCTAGCTAGTCTAAAGAAATCTTTAAAATTGATTAATGTGATTTCAAACTGAGTTATGTTCAGGTATAATAAATGATATTACAGGATTGGATTAAGAATTTGTGTAATCTACAACTCAATTTATCATTTTCGTCCCATTTCAACGGCCGCCATCTTACCAGGATGATTTGTGGAGCAGACCAAAGGTGTTAAATGAGAAATTAGTTTTAGTGGAAACCTGTCATGTAAAAAAAACTTTAAAACCTTACTACACGGTAGTCCAGACATGCCAGTACAATTGAACTAGCCTTTGACTGTGTTCAAAACTTTATCAGTCAGACTTCACGCTTTCAAAACAAGCTAATTATCCTTTACTTAGCTCTATAAGGTCAATTCAGAATTATATCTACAGTTTTGTTGGTATAAGTACGACTTTCAACAACATGTACAGACTGAATCGCTCTATCATCATACATTGTACGTTATCATGCCATCGGAGTTCCTGAAATTAGCCTTGCCCCAATCATCATGCATCCCTTTATATTGCGCGATTCATTAAATTTGCCTTTGTCCAGTTGGCATTCATCAGCCAATAACTTCAAACTGAAAGCAGTTCAATGCTTAACTAAACACTTCCTTGTTTCCCCCACACATATTATATATTTGACACATGTAAATTTGCCAGTAATATTCAATAGTCATTCTATAAACACAAGGAGACATAAGTACCATGTGTTTGTTTCTGAATCCTTTCTTTTTTTGTTGTTGTGTATATGTACTAATGTATACCTTATTGTTAACACTGTTTGAATTACTTCTTTGCCCCATGTACTAATGTATGTATATACTATTGTAATTTACAACAATAAAATGAACTTTAAACTAACTAATATATTTAAATGGAGTTTGTTATATTTTCATTACAACCAGATATGCTATTAGCTGCTTCGTGTAATGAATCATAAGTATCTTTCAGGAGCCAAATTCATCAATCTCGATCATAAGAAAAAGGATGGGTTTTGGGAATTTCCATCCGTTTTTATCGTATTTGTTTTATTTCCCACGGGGAAAGTTGATATATTGAATGAACAGCTTCCCTATGCGATTTAAAACAATATGAACTTGAAAACACGATAATATACAATGTAACATGAATAACAATGGCGCTTCATAATATTTTCCTGTGATGTTGAGGTCATTTTGTTTCTTAGTTTGGTTTAACCCCAGTGAACAGCGCTTGTCATTTTGAGGCAGGGTAGTAGTTGTTGGCTACCTCACTGCAAAAGATGAAGGAGCTTTCTCATCTTTCCGAGAAACGCAAACCATCACGGAGAGTTTATTTTTCAATAAATAGACATTATTTGTCATTTTAAATTTAAATGGACATAACAACTATCGTCACACTTCATTATTACTAACGATAATCTCTATCTATAAATAAAAAGTAAAAATGTTTACCGAAGTAACACCCCCCCCCCCCCCCCCATTACACACACACCCACACACCCACACACACACACACACACGCACACCCTCACCCACTCACACACACACACACACACACACACACACACACGCGCGCGCGCGCGCGCGCGCACACACACCATACCTGGCCTCCTTATACCTACTGACATACTGAGAATGGCATTTAAGTATGACGGTGTTTTTTTTCAAAAATTGAATATTCAGTAAACAGGTACATAAATATAATTCATTATTTATCTATAAATATCGGCAAAATAATTGTTTTACAGCTATTGAAATGAAACTGGAACACTCTAAGAGCTGTCAAATTTGATAAAAACGGATCATCCTATGTTTCATTTAATAACAGCGGAATAACTGGCAATGAAAAACCAGATCGCACAGAAAAAGCGGCAATATCATTCCGCCAACTGAGTTCAAACGTCACTTTTCCGATTTTAAATCGTTTGTAACGAAATCGTTGAACAATATTGAAAATAAACACTGAATTAACCAATTCATTAAAACTATATTTATATATATATCAAGCTCATATCGGTGTATGTTTAATTTGAATTAGTTCCCAATCTTACTTCTAATATTCACTCTTAGAAGAATAATTTGATAAAGAAAATCAATTGAAATTCGGAAGAAAAAACGAAATTAAGCAGTTCCCCACACACATACAGAAATATCGAATGAATCCTCAATAGGAATATACATATGTATTGATAAATGAGTGGAGTATATAACATTGTACTTTGGAGATAGGCGGCTGTAATATTGGTAAACCTAGAAACTGATATGAGTGAAATCATAATAAGCTAAAGCTGAGATCTAGAAAGGATTGTAAAACACAATCTCGAGTACTTCCCTAAATACTCGTTCCTGGTATGTACAGACCGCAACCGGACAAGTTTAGCTGAAGAAGATGGGAGTTCCTGTTATACTTAGGTTTGTTGTAAAAAAAATGAAAAAAAAAAAAATGCGATAACCTTTATAAAATGACATATTTAAACAAAATTAAACTCGTCCTCTACCTTGTTTTGTTCACAATAACGACAGATTCTATTTGACCTTGGAATATTATGATAAGAGTAAAACGTCTTCATCTTAATGATCAAATCCTCTGTAATCCTATTTTTTTCATCCAGACGGGATTGACAGCGGTCATCATTCTTTCGACTTTATACGCCTCTCAAGTCCCCATTTCCCGCTTCTACAGTGAACTTGACTCCTTATCTGTGTCCGTACAAGCATATATTATCAAGTGTGTCTTCCCACTCAGAGGAATTACTCTAGATTTCGGGTTACTATCGGTAGGCCTAGTGGGGGGACGTTTTTTTATTATCCTTTTCCTCATGAAGTTTCCACATCGGTGTATCCTGCCGTCGTGGGGCTCTCGGGGGAAATCTCGCTGGCACATAATTACGTACATCGCTTTAATAAACAAGAAAGCATCCTCTATTATACGTGAAAGGAGGTCCGGTGCTTGGCTGACCACGTCCACCTTGCAGTGCATGGTCAATTGATAAGTTTCCAGTAGAGCTTTTTGGACGGTATACACCAATGGAAGTCCACAAATCCATCGCTGCATACTGGCCCAGAATGGAACCCCCTACGCTAAAGAAGAAACGGGACCTTAAAATAGGACCTGATTACAGAATAGATAGTGTCCGGATTATAGGATAAAATCCGTCCGAAGTGCAGAATAGACAGAGTCTTGATAAAAAATAGACAGAGTCCGGATTACAGAGCAAATACCGGATAACAGACTACATGAAGACAGAGTCCGGTTTGGAGGACAGTGTCCGGTTTGGAGGACAGAGTCAGGATTTCAGAACAGAAAGAGTCCGGATAACAGAAAAGAGCATGGAATACGGAATAGACAAAGTCGGTAATACAGAATAGACAGAGTCCGGAATACAGAATAGACAGGGTCCGGTAATACAGAATAGACAGGGTCCGGTAATACAGAATAGACAGGGTCCGGTAATACAGAATAGACAGAGTCCGGTAATACAGAATAGACAGGGTCCGGTAATACAGAATAGACAGAGTCTGTAATACAGAATAGACAGAGTCTGGGATACAGAATAGACAAAGTCGGTAATACAGAATAGACAAAGTCGGTAATACAGAATGGACAGAGTCTGGGATACAGAATAGACAGAGTCGGTAATACAGAATAGACAGAGTCGGTAATACAGAATAGACAGAGTCTGTAATACAGAATAGACAGAGTCGGTAATACAGAATAGACAGAGTCTGGGATACAGAATAGACAGAGTCTGGAATACAGAATAGACAAAGTCTGTAATACAGAATAGACAGAGTCTGGGATACAGAATAGACAAAGTCTGTAATACAGAATAGACAGAGTCTGGGATACAGAATAGACAGAGTCGGTAATACAGAATAGACAGAGTCGGTAATACAGAATAGACAAAGTCGGTAATACAGAATAGACAGAGTTGGTAATACAGAATAGACAGAGTCGGTAATACAGAATAGACAAAGTCTGTAATACAGAATAGACAGAGTCTGTAATACAGAATAGACAAAGTCGGTAATACAGAATAGACAGAGTCTGGGATACAGAATAGACAGAGTCTGTAATACAGAATAGACAAAGTCGGTAATACAGAATAGACAGAGTCTGTTATACAGAATAGACAGAGTCCGGAATACAGAATAGACAGGTTCCGGTAATACAGAATAGACAGGGTCCGGTAATACAGAATAGACAGAGTCGGTAATACAGAATAGACAGAGTCTGGGATACAGAATAGACAGAGTCGGTAATACAGAATAGACAGAGTCTGGGATACAGAATAGACAGTGTAGGTAATACAGAATAGACAAAGTCTGTAATACAGAATAGACAGAGTCTGTAATGCATAATAGACAAAGTCGGTAATACAGAATAGACAGAGTCTGGAATACAGAATAGACAAAGTCGGTAATACAGAATAGACAGAGTCGGTAATACAGAATAGACAGAGTCTGTAATACAGAATAGACAGAGTCTGGGATACAGAATAGACAAAGTCGGTAATACAGAATAGACAGAATCTGGGATACAGAATAGACAGAGTCTAGGATACAGAATAGACAGAGTCTGGGATACAGAATAGACAGAGTCTGGGATACAGAATAGACAAAGTCTGTAATACAGAATAGACAGAGTCTTGGATACAGAATAAAAACCGTACGGATTACAGATTAGAAAGAGTCCTGATACAGAATAACGGAGTCCGGATTACAGTATTGACAGAATCCTAATTACACATTAGACAGAGTTCGGAATACAGAGACAGAGTTCGGAATACAGAGCTGAGTCCAGATAACAGAATACATGAAGACAGAATCTGGATTACAGAATAAAGTCCAGGATACAGAATAGACAGAGTCCAGAATACAAGATAGACAGAGTCCGGAATACAGAATAGACAGGGTCCGGATAACAGAATAGACAGAGTCCGGATTGAAGGACATAGTCTGAATTACAAACCTGTATCGGGATAACAGAATAGACAGAGTCCAGATAGTAGAATAGACAGGGTCCGGATAACAGAATAGACAGAGTCCGGAATACAGAATAGAGAGGGTCCGGATAACAGAAGATATAGAGAGGGTCCAAATTGAAAGACAGAGTCTGAATTATACAGAACAGATTCCGGAATACAGAATAGACAGAGTCCGGATTGAAGGACAGAGTCTGGATTACAGAACAATATCCGGATAACAGAATAGAAAGAGTCCGGATTGAAGGACATAGTCTGAATTACAAACCTGTATCAGGATAACAGAATAGACAGAGTCCGGATAATAGTATAGACAGGGTCCAAAATGAAGGATAGAGTCTGAATTACAGAACAGATTCCGGATAACAGAATAGACAGGGTCCGGATAACAGAATAGACCGATTCCGGATAAAAGAATAGACAGGGTCCGGATAACAGAATAGACAGATTCCGGAATACAGAATAGACGGAGTCCGAAATACAGAATAGACACAGTCTGTAATACAGAATAGACAGGGTCCGGATAACAGAATAGACAGAGTCCGGACAACAGAACAGAAAGAGTCCGGATAACAGAAAAGAGCATGGAATACGGAATAGACAAAGTCGGTAATACAGAATAGACAGAGTCCGGAATACAGAATAGACAGGGTCCGGTAATACAGAATAGACAGGGTCCGGTAATACAGAATAGACAGGGTCCGGTAATACAGAATAGACAGAGTCCGGATAACAGAATAGACAGAGTCCGGATACAGAATAGACAGGGTCCGGATAACAGAATAGACAGAGTCCGGAATACAGAATAGACAGAGTCCGGAATACAGAATAGACAGAGTCCGGAATACAGAATAGACAGAGTCCGGATAACAGAATAGACAGAGTCCGGAATACAGAATAGACAGGGTCCGGAATACAGAAAAGACAGGGTTCGGAATACAGAATAGACAGAGTCCGGATAAACAGAATAGACAGAGTCCGGATAACAGAATAGACAGAGTTCCGGATTGAACAGAATAGACAGGGTCCGGATAACAGAATAGACAGATTCCGGAATACAGAATAGACGGGTCGGATAACAGAATAGACAGAGTCCGAATAACAAATAGACAGGGTCCGTATAACAGAATAGACAGAGTCCGGATAATAGAAAAGACAGAGGGTCCAATATGAAGGACAGAGTCTGAATACAGAATAGACAAAGTCTGTAATACAGAATAGACAGAGTCTGTAATACAGAATAGACAAAGTCGGTAATACAGAATAGACAGAGTCTGGGATACAGAATAGACAGAGTCTGTAATACAGAATAGACAAAGTCGGTAATACAGAATAGACAGAGTCCGGAATACAGAATAGACAGGTTCCGGTAATACAGAATAGACAGGGTCCGGTAATACAGAATAGACAGAGTCGGTAATACAGAATAGACAGAGTCTGGGATACAGAATAGACAGAGTCGGTAATACAGAATAGACAGAGTCTGGGATACAGAATAGACAGTGTAGGTAATACAGAATAGACAAAGTCTGTAATACAGAATAGACAGAGTCTGTAATGCATAATAGACAAAGTCGGTAATACAGAATAGACAGAGTCTGGAATACAGAATAGACAAAGTCGGTAATACAGAATAGACAGAGTCGGTAATACAGAATAGACAGAGTCTGTAATACAGAATAGACAGAGTCTGGGATACAGAATAGACAAAGTCGGTAATACAGAATAGACAGAATCTGGGATACAGAATAGACAGAGTCTAGGATACAGAATAGACAGAGTCTGGGATACAGAATAGACAGAGTCTGGGATACAGAATAGACAAAGTCTGTAATACAGAATAGACAGAGTCTTGGATACAGAATAAAAACCGTACGGATTACAGATTAGAAAGAGTCCTGATACAGAATAACGGAGTCCGGATTACATTATTGACAGAATCCTAATTACACATTAGACAGAGTTCGGAATACAGAGACAGAGTTCGGAATACAGAGCTGAGTCCAGATTATAGAATACATGAAGACAGAATCTGGATTACAGAATAAAGTCCAGGATACAGAATAGACAGAGTCCAGAATACAAGATAGACAGAGTCCGGAATACAGAATAGACAGGGTCCGGATAACAGAATAGACAGAGTCCGGATTGAAGGACATAGTCTGAATTACAAACCTGTATCGGGATAACAGAATAGACAGAGTCCAGATAGTAGAATAGACAGGGTCCGGATAACAGAATAGACAGAGTCCGGAATACAGAATAGAGAGGGTCCGGATAACAGAAGATATAGAGGAGGGTCCAATTTGAAAGACAGAGTGCTGAATTAGTACAGAACAGATTCCGAATACAGATAGACAGAGTCCGGATTGAAGGACAGAGTCTGGATTACAGAAACAATATCCGGAATAACAGAATAGGAAAGAGTCCCGGAATAATAGTATAGACACGGGTCCACAATTGAAGGATAGAGTCTGAATACAGAACAGATTCCGGATACAGAATAGACAATGTCCGGATAACAGGAATAGACCGATTCCGGATACAAAGGAATAGACATGGAGGTCCGGATAACAGAATAGGACAGATTCCGGATAATACAGAATAGACGGAGTCCGGAAATACAGAATTAGGACACAGTCCTGTATACAGAATAGATCAGGGTCCGGATAAACAGAATAGAAAAAGTCGGAAAACCAAAATAGACAGATTGGGGATCAAATAGACAGAGTCTGTAATACAGAAAACAAAGCGGTAAACAGAATAGACAGAGTCCGGAATACAAAATAAAAAGGTTTCCCGGTAATACAAAAATAAAAGGGGGCCCGGAAAACAGAATAGACAGAGTGGGTAAACAGAATGACAAGTCGGGGGTTTACGAATAGAAGAGCGGAAATTTACAAATAGACGAGTCGGGAACGAATAGACAGTGTGGGTAATACAGAATAGACAAAGTCTGAATAAAATAGACAGAGTCTGTAATCAAATAAAAAGTCGGAATACAGAATAGACAAGTCTGGAAACGAATAGAAAATCGGTAAACAGAAAGAAAGTCGGAATACGAATAGACCTCGTAATAAAATAGACAGGTCGGGATACAGAAATAGAAAAAAGTCGGAAACGAATAGCAGAATCTGGGATAAAAAATAGACAGAGTCTAGGAACAGAATAGACAGAGTCGGGTACAGAATGACAAGTCGGGATACAAAATAAAAAAGCTGAAATAAGAAAGACAGAGTTTTGGAACAGAAAAAAAACCTCGGATTCCCATTAAAAAAGAGTCCTGAACAGAAAACGGAGCCCGGTTTACTTTTTGACAAAATCCTAATTACCTTAGACAGAGTTGGAATACGAGACAGAGTTCGGAATAAAGCTGAGTCAGTTTATGGGAAACATGAAGAAGAACGGGATTAAGAAAAACCCCGGGATAAAATAGACGGCCCCAGAATACAAGATGACGAGCCCGGGAAATACAGAATAGACGGTCCGGATAACAGAATAGAAGAGTCCGGTTTAAAGGGAATAGTCTAAATTAAAAAACCCTGTATCGGGAAACAAAATAACAGAGTCCAGATAGTGAATAGACGGGCCGGAAACAGAATAGACAGAGTCCGGAATACAGATAGGGGGTGGGATAACGAAGATTGAGAGGCCCAATTAAAAGAAGAGTCGAATATACAAAAGATTCCGGAAACAGAATGACAGATCCGGTTTGAAAAAAGAGGGATTACAAAAAAATTTCCAAACAAAAGAAAGAGTCCGGTTTTAAAGGGAAACATGTCTGAATTACAAACCTTAAGGATAACAGATAGACAGACCGGAAAAGTTAGACGGGGGTCCAAAATGAAGGATAGAGTAAATTCAGACAGACCCCGGAAAACAGAATGACAGGGCCCGGGAAAACAGAATAGAAAATCCGGTAAAAGAATAACGGGGGCCCGGATAACAGAATGAAAGTTTCCGGAAAAGAATAGACGGAGTCCGAAATACAGAAAGACACAGTCGTTACAGAATAGAAGGGTCGGAAACAGAATGACAGGTCCGGAAACAAAAATAGACAGAGCCCGGGGAAACAAAAAAAAACAGAGCCAGATCAGAATAGACAGAGTCGGGATAACAGAAAGACGAGCCGGTAACAGAATGGGACAGGGCCCGGGAAAAACAAAATAGCAGAGCCCGGGAAATACAGAATAGACAGAGTCCGGATAACAGAATAGACAGAGTCCGGAATACAGAATAGACAGGGTCCGGAATACAGAAAAGACAGGGTTCGGAATACAGAATAGACAGAGTCCGGATAACAGAAAAGACAGAGTCCGGATACCAGAATAGACAGAGTCCGGATAACAGAATAGACAGGGTCCGGATAACAGAATAGACAGATTCCGGAATACAGAATAGACAGGGTCCGGATAACAGAATAGACAGAGTCCGAATAACAAAATAGACAGGGTCCGTATAACAGAATAGACAGAGTCCGGATAATAGAAAAGACAGGGTCCAAATTGAAGGACAGAGTCTGAATTACAGAACAGATTCCGGATAACAGAATAGACAGGGTCCGGATAACAGAATAGATAGAGTCCGAATAACAGAATAGACAGGGTCCGAATAACAGAATAGACAGGGTCCGAATAACAGAATAGACAGGGTCCGGATAACAGAATAGACAGAGTCCGGAATACAGAATAGACAGGGTCCTGATAACAGAATAGGAGTCCGGATAACGATACAGGTCCGATAAAGTAGACAGGTCCGGAATAGAGTAATACAGAAGTTCGGATAACAGAATAGACAGGGTCCGGATAACAGAATAGACAGATTCCGGATAAAAGAATAGACAGGGTCCGGATAACAGAATAGACAGATTCCGGAATACAGAATAGACAGAGTCCTAAATACAGAAAAGACAGAGTCCGGATAACAGAATAGACAGAGTCCGGATAACAGAATAGACAGAGTCCGGAATACAGAATAGACGGAGTCCGGAATACAGAATAGACAGAGTCTGTAATACAGAATAGACAGGGTCCGGATAACAGAATAGACAGAGTCCGGACAACAGAATAGACAGAGTCCGGACAACAGAATAAACAGAGTCCAGATAACAGAATAGACAGAGTCCGGATAACAGAACAGAGTCCGGACAACAGAATAGACAGAGTCCGGACAACAGAATAAACAGAGTCCAGATAACAGAATAGACAGAGTCCGGATAACAGAATAGACAGGGTCCGGATAACAGAATAGACAGAGTCCGGAATACAGAATAGACAGAGTCCGGATAACAGAATAGACAGAGTCCGGACAACAGAATAAACAGAGTCCAGATAACAGAATAGACAGAGTCCGGATAACAGAATAAACAGAGTCCGGATAACAGAATAGACAGGGTCCGGATAACAGAATAGACAGAGTCCGGAATACAGAATAGACAGAGTCCGGATAACAGAATAGACAGAGTCCGGAATACAGAATAGACAGGGTCCGGAATACAGAAAAGACAGGGTTCGGAATACAGAATAGACAGAGTCCGGATAACAGAATAGACAGAGTCCGGATAACAGAATAGACAGAGTCCGGATAACAGAATAGACAGGGTCCGGATAACAGAATAGACAGATTCCGGAATACAGAATAGACAGGGTCCGGATAACAGAATAGACAGAGTCCGAATAACAAAATAGACAGGGTCCGTATAACAGAATAGACAGAGTCCGGATAATAGAAAAGACAGGGTCCAAATTGAAGGACAGAGTCTCAATTGCAGAACAGATTCCGGATAACAGAATAGACAGGGTCCGGATAACAGAATAGACAGATTCCGGAATACAGAATAGACAGGGTCCGGATAACAGAATAAATAGAGTCCGAATAACAGAATAGACAGGGTCCGAATAACAGAATAGACAGGGTCCGGATAACAGAATAGACAGAGTCCGGAATACAGAATAGACAGGGTCCTGATAACAGAATAGACAGAGTCCGGATAACAGAATAGACAGGGTCCGGATAACAGAATAGACAGAGTCCGGAATACAGAATAGACAGAGTCCGGAATACAGAATAGACAGAGTCCAGAATACAGAATAGACAGAGTCCGGATAACAGAATAGACAGAGTCCGGATAACAGAATAGACAGAGTCCGGAATACAGAATAGACAGAGTCTGTAATACAGAATAGACAGGGTCCGGATAACAGAATAGACAGGGTCTGGATAACAGAATAGACACGGTCCGGATAACAGAATAGACATAGTCCGGATAACAGAATAAACAGCGTCCGGAATACAGAATAGACAGGGTTCGGAATACAGAATAGACAGGGTCCAGAATACAGAATAGACAGAGTCCGGAATACAGAATAGACAGAGTCCGGATAACAGAATAGACAGGGTCCGGATAACAGAATAGACAGAGTCCGGATAACAGAATAAACAGGGTCCGGATAACAGAATAGACAGGGTCCGGATAACAGAATAGACAGGGTCCGGATAACAGAATAGACAGGGTCCAAATTGAAGGACAGAGTCTGGATTACAGAACAGTGTCCGGATAACAGAATAGACAGGGTCCGGATAATAGAATAGACAGGGTCCAAATTGAAGGACAGAGTCTGGATTACAGAACAGTGTCCGGATAACAGAATAGACAGGGTCCGGATAATAGAATAGACAGGGTCCGGATAATAGAATAGACAGGGGTCCAAATTGAAGGACAGAGTCTGGATTACAGAACAGTGTCCGGATAACAGAATAGACAGGGTCCGGATAATAGAATAGACGGTGTCCAAATTGAAGGACAGAGTCTGGATTACAGAACAGTGTCCGGATAACAGAATAGACAGAGTCCAGATAGTAGAATAGACAGGGTCCGGATAACAGAATAGACAGAGTCCGGAATACAGAATAGACAGGGTCCGGATAACAGAAGATATAGAGAGGGTCCAAATTGAAAGACAGAGTCTGAATTATACAGAACAGATTCCGGAATACAGAATAGACAGAGTCCGGATTGAAGGACAGAGTCTGGATTACAGAACAATATCCGGATAACAGAATAGAAAGAGTCCGGATTGAAGGACATAGTTTGAATTACAAACCTGTATCAGGATAACAGAATAGACAGAGTCCGGATAATAGTATAGACAGGGTCCAAAATGAAGGATAGAGTCTGAATTACAGAACAGATTCCGGATAACAGAATAGACAGGGTCCGGATAACAGAATAGACAGATTCCGGATAACAGAATAGACAGGGTCCGGATAACAGAATAGACAGATTCCGGAATACAGAATAGACAGAGTCCGGAATACAGAAAAGACAGAGTCCGGATAACAGAATAGACAGAGTCCGGATAACAGAATAGACAGAGTCCGGAATACAGAATAGACGGAGTCCGGAATACAGAATAGACAGAGTCTGTAATACAGAATAGACAGGGTCCGGATAACAGAATAGACAGAGTCCGGACAACAGAATAGACAGAGTCCGGACAACAGAATAAACAGAGTCCAGATAACAGAATAGACAGAGTTCGGATAACAGAATAGACAGAGTCCGGATAACAGAATAGACAGGGTCCGGATAACAGAATAGACAGAGTCCGGAATACAGAATAGACAGAGTCCGGATAACAGAATAGACAGAGTTCGGACAACAGAATAAACAGAGTCCAGATAACAGAATAGACAGAGTCCGGATAACAGAATAAACAGAGTCCGGATAACAGAATAGACAGGGTCCGGATAACAGAATAGACAGAGTCCGGAATACAGAATAGACAGAGTCCGGATAACAGAATAGACAGAGTCCGGAATACAGAATAGACAGGGTCCGGAATACAGAAAAGACAGGGTTCGGAATACAGAATAGACAGGGTCCGGATAACAGAATAGACAGAGTCCGGATAACAGAATAGACAGAGTCCGGATAACAGAATAGACAGGGTCCGGATAACAGAATAGACAGATTCCGGAATACAGAATAGACAGGGTCCGGATAACAGAATAGACAGAGTCCGAATAACAAAATAGACAGGGTCCGTATAACAGAATAGACAGAGTCCGGATAATAGAAAAGACAGGGTCCAAATTGAAGGACAGAGTCTGAATTACAGAACAGATTCCGGATAACAGAATAGACAGGGTCCGGATAACAGAATAGACAGATTCCGGAATACAGAATAGACAGGGTCCGGATAACAGAATAAATAGAGTCCGAATAACAGAATAGACAGAGTCCGAATAACAGAATAGACAGGGTCCGAATAACAGAATAGACAGGGTCCGGATAACAGAATAGACAGAGTCCGGAATACAGAATAGACAGGGTCCTGATAACAGAATAGACAGAGTCCGGATAACAGAATAGACAGGGTCCGGATAACAGAATAGACAGAGTCCGGAATACAGAATAGACAGAGTCTGGAATACAGAATAGACAGAGTCCGGAATACAGAATAGACAGAGTCCGGATAACAGAATAGACAGAGTCCGGATAACAGAATAGACAGAGTCCGGAATACAGAATAGACAGAGTCTGTAATACAGAATAGACAGGGTCCGGATAACAGAATAGACAGGGTCTGGATAACAGAATAGACAGGGTCCGGATAACAGAATAGACAGAGTCCGGATAACAGAATAAACAGGGTCCGGAATACAGAATAGACAGGGTTCGGAATACAGAATAGACAGGGTCCAGAATACAGAATAGACAGAGTCCGGAATACAGAATAGACAGAGTCCGGATAACAGAATAGACAGGGTCCGGATAACAGAATAAACAGTGTCCGGATAACAGAATAAACAGGGTCCGGATAACAGAATAGACAGGGTCCGGATAACAGAATAGACAGGGTCCGGATAACAGAATAGACAGGGTCCAAATTGAAGGACAAAGTCTGGATTACAGAACAGTGTCCGGATAACAGAATAAAGGCCGAAAAGAATAACAGGTCCAATAACAGATAAAGACGGTCCGGATAACAGAATAGAAGGTCCGAAAGAATAGACAGGTCCCAAAACACGAATACAGGTCCGATAACAGAATGACAGGTCGGAAAAGATAACAGAGTCCGGAATAAAAAGACAGGGTCCAAAAACAGTGAAACAGAAATCCGGAAAACAAATAGACAGGTCCGTACAGAATAAAGATTCCGAAACGAATAACAGGTCCAAACAGATAGAAGAGTCCGATACAAATAACAGGTCGATAACAGAATAGACGGGCCCCAATACAATACGGTCCGGATAACAATACAGAGTCCGGATACAGAAGAAAGGCCCCCCGAAACAAATAGACAGGTCCGGAAACAAAAAGACAGGTCCGGGATACGAAAGACAAGCCCCAATAACAAATAGAAGGGTCCGGATACAAATAGACAGTCGGAATAAGAATACAGGTCCGGATACAGAATAGACGTCCGGAAACAAAATAGAAGCCGGATAACAGAATAACAGGCCCCGATAACAAATAACAGGTCCGGATACGAATACAGAGTCGTAATAAGAAAGCAGGGCGGAAAACCCTAATAGACGGGTCGATACAGAATAACAGGTCCGGATAAAGAAAGACAGTCCGGAAACGAAAACAGGTCCGGAAACAGAATAAAGGGTTCGAATACGAATAACAGGCCCGATACAAATAGACAGGGCCGGATACGAATAGACAGAGTCCGAAACAGAATAGACGGGCCCCGAAACAGAATAAACAGGCCCGGGATAACAGAATAACAGGGTCCGGATAACAAAAAGACCGGTCCGGAACAAATAGACAGGGCCGGAAACAAAATAGACAGGTCCAAATAAAGTATAAACAGCCCCCCGGATAACAGAATGACGGTCCGGAAAGAATAACGGTCCAATGAAGACAACCCTGATACAAAAACAGGTCCGGTAAAAATGACAGGGCCCGGATAATAAAACAGGGTCTTGATAACAGAGTGAAAACAGGTCCGGATAACAGAATAACAGGGTCGGATAAAGAAAGACAGGTCGATAAGAATAGACGGGTCCAAATAAGGCGAGTCGGATTAAGAACAGGTCCGATAACAGAAAAAGGGTCCGGATAAAGAATCACAGGTCCGGATAAGAAAAACGGGTCCAATAACAGAATCTGGATACAAACAATTCCGGAAACAAAAAAATGACAGGGTCCGGAAAGAAAAAGGTCTGAACGAAAACAGGCCCCGGATAAAAATAGAAGGTTCCGGATAAAAAATAGCAGGTCCAAAGAAAGACGATCCGGATAACAAAAACGGGGCCCCGATAACAGTAACAGGGTCCGGATAAAAAAAAGGGTCCGGATAAAATAGACGGTCAATAAAGGGAAACCCCCCACCCATAACAGAAAAGGTCCGATACGAATAAGGCCCGGGAATAAAATGACAGGTTGGATAAGAATACGGTCCAATAAAAAACAGGTCCGGAAAACAGAATAGACAGAGTCCGGATAACAGAATAGACAAGAGTCCGCAAAGAAAAAGTCCGGAATACAGAATAGACAGGGTCCGGATACAGAAAAGACAGGGTTCGGAATACAGAATAGACAGAGTCCGGATAACAGAATAGACAGAGTCCGGATAACAGAATAGACAGAGTCCGGATAACAGAATAGACAGGGTCCGGATAACAGAATAGACAGATTCCGGAATACAGAATAGACAGGGTCCGGATAACAGAATAGACAGAGTCCGAATAACAGAATAGACAGGGTCCGGATAACAGAATAGACAGGGTCCGGATAATAGAATAGACAGGGTCCAAATGGAAGGACAGAGTCTGAATTACAGAACAGATTCCGGATAACAGAATAGACAGGGTCCGGATAACAGAATAGACAGATTCCGGAATACAGAATAGACAGGGTCCGGATAACAGAATAGATAGAGTCCGAATAACAGAATAGACGAGTCCGAAACAGAATAGACAGGGTCCGGATAACAGAATAGACAGGGTCCGGATAACAGAATAGACAGAGTCCGGAATACAGAATAGACAGGGTCCTGATAACAGAATAGACAGAGTCCGGATAACAGAATAGACAGGGTCCGGATAACAGAATAGACAGGGTCTGGATAACAGAATAGACAGGGTCCGGATAACAGAATAGACAGAGTCCGGATAACAGAATAAACAGGGTCCGGAATACAGAATAGACAGGGTTCGGAATACAGAATAGACAGGGTCCAGAATACAGAATAGACAGAGTCCGGAATACAGAATAGACAGAGTCCGGATAACAGAATAGACAGATTCCGGAATACAGAATAGACAGGGTCCGGATAACAGAATAGACAGAGTCCGAATAACAAAATAGACAGGGTCCGTATAACAGAATAGACAGAGTCCGGATAATAGAAAAGACAGGGTCCAAATTGAAGGACAGAGTCTGAATTACAGAACAGATTCCGGATAACAGAATAGACAGGGTGCGGATAACAGAATAGACAGATTCCGGAATACAGAATAGACAGGGTCCGGATAACAGAATAAATAGAGTCCGAATAACAGAATAGACAGAGTCCGAATAACAGAATAGACAGGGTCCGAATAACAGAATAGACAGGGTCCTGATAACAGAATAGACAGAGTCCGGAATACAGAATAGACAGGGTCCGGATAACAGAATAGACAGAGTCCGAATAACAGAATAGACAGGGTCCGGATAACAGAATAGACAGAGTCCGGAATACAGAATAGACAGAGTCTGGAATACAGAATAGACAGAGTCCGGAATACAGAATAGACAGAGTCCGGATAACAGAATAGACAGAGTCCGGATAACAGAATAGACAGAGTCCGGAATACAGAATAGACAGAGTCTGTAATACAGAATAGACAGGGTCCGGATACCAGAATAGACAGGGTCCGGTAACAGAATCGGGCCCGGGAAACAGAATAAAGGCCGAATCAGAAAACAGGGCGGAAAATACAGAAACAGACCAATACAGAAAACGATCCGGAATAAGAATAGACAGGCCCCCCCGGATAAAAATAGCAGGGTCGGTAACAGAAAACAGGCCCCCCCGAAAAAATAAACAGGGTCCGATAACAGAATAGACAGGGTCGATAACAAAAATAGACGGGCCCCGGTAACAAATAGACAGGCCCAATTGAAGACAAGTGGATTACAGAACAGTGCCGGATACAGAAAAACAGGGCCGATAATAAAAAAAAACGGTCCAAATTGAAGGACAGATGGATTACAGAACAGTGCCGATACAGAATAGAGGGTCCGGATAAAAATAACGGTCCCAAATTGAAGGACAGATCTGGATACGAAAGGTCCGGAAAACAGAATAGACAGGGTCCGGATAATGATAGACAGGTCCGATAATAGAAAGACGGCCCCAAATTAAGGACAGGGTCTGGATACAGAACAGTTTCCGGATAACGAAAAAAGGGGTTCCCCGGAAAATAACGGGAAATTAGCAAACGATTCCCGTGAATACAGAATAGACAGGCCCGGATAACAGAAGAGAGTCCGAAACAGAAAGCAGGTCCGAATACAGAAAGACAGGTCCGATAACGAAAGACAGGTCGGATAAGAATAGCAGATTCCGGATAAAGAAAGACGGTCCTGAAACAGAATAGACGGTCGGATAACAGAAAAATGAACAAGCACCCGAAAACAAATAAAGCCCGGATACAATAGACAGGGTCCGGTAACAAAAGACAAGTCCGATAAGAAAGACAGAGTCGGAAACGAATAACAAGTCGGATACAGAATAGACAAGCCCCGGAAAAAACGAATAGACAGAGTCCGGAAAAAAATAGACAGATCCGGAACAGAATAGAGAGTCTGTAAACAGAATAAAACAGGTCCGATAAGAATAACAGGGTCCGGATAACAATAGACAGGCCTCCGGATAATAGAATAGACAGGGTCCAAATTGAAGGACAGAATCTGGATTACAGAACAGATTCCGGATAACAGAATAGACAGGGTCCGGATAACAGAATAGACCGAGTCCTGATAACAGAATAAACAGGGTCCGGATAACAGAATAGACAGAGTCCGGATTAAAGGACAGAGTCTGGATTACTTAAGGATTGAATCTTGATTTGGTCGATTTCATGGGGTCATGAATTGAGTTGCTCTTGAGAGAAATTTAATGAACTGCGAAGCAGTTCATGTTGAATTTGTCCCAAGAGCAACTCAATTCATGAACCCATGAAATCGACCAAATCAAGATCCAATCCTTATATTTCAATTGTTTTTTTTCGAATAAAAAGTCGGTCTAGATATTAATGTCTCGAAGCTTGTGCAAGTCCAAATGCGGAAAAGTCCGAGGAGTTCCGGATTGTGCATGTCTAGTCGGTCGAGTAAAATAGTCCGCAATTTTAGGATTAAAAACAGCATTATTTTGTCAAAATAGAAATATTTAGCATATCTGGTCTTTCATAAAATTCAAGAATACATTATAAATTTGATAATTTTAATAATTATTCCATGTTTATAACAACAATGTAGAAAAAGTGAAATCGTTCCGCGGAAGGATTTTAACCATGTATTCATACGCACTGATCAGTGTTAATCTGGTTTAATTCATGAGCAAATGAAACAGATTAAGTTTGGTAGTTTCATTGAGTCCAACTTGAGTAGAAATTGAAATATAAACCAATATCGGGATAATAGAATAGACGAAGTCCGGAATACAGGATAGACGAAGTCCGGATAACAGAATAGACAGGGTCCGGAATACAGAATAGACAGGGTCCGGAATACAGAATAGACAGAGTCCCGATACAGCATAACGGAATTCGGAGTTCGGATTGAAGGTCAGAGTCTGGGTTACAGAACCGAGTCCGGATAATAGAATAGACAGGGTCCGGATAACAAAACAGGGTCCGGACAACAGAATAGACAGAGTCCGGATTATAGAATAGACAGAGTCCGGATTACACGATAGGAAAAAAAGATTAAGCAGAATTGAACTTCTTTATTTTAAATACCCCAACACTACTTACTCAATGCCCTGATGATACATCGATCATATAAGACGATTCTCAAAGTTCTTTAGAATAATCTTTTTATTCAAAACCCGGCGATCGCTTCTTATATTGTGTCCGAGATCTTACATGGCAAACTTCAGGACTCAAACAACGAAATCAGCAAATCAGCTGGTGTTTCCCCTGAACCAAGTCTCCAACGAAAATGTGTGTTTTGAGGTTTGAAGCCATTTTTACATATCGCCACACGATAGATCATTAATATAATATTATCTTTAATGTAGTGTTAAATTTTAGAACAATCAAAAAGAAATATAAAAGAAACATTGATGACTAAGTTATTTGACCGGTTTAGACAAAGCTCAGGATTGGACAAACTCCGGTTTAGACAGAGTCCGCTGTACTTATCATCTGCAGTATCTGTACAGTTTTTGTACAGTTTAGTAAAACCTAATGGCTTTGTTCTTTCTTTTTCAAATAAAATTGATCGCTGCAAGGGTGAACTATTATCACCATTTTGTACTCACTGTATTTGAATGACTGTGAAAGCCATTTTATAAACAAGAGGCCAAGGGCCTCGTAGCTCTCTGGACGTTGATACAGTAACGTGCCAATTTTAGTCTTTTTTTTTTTAATTTTTAATTTTGCTATATATTCTTTGTATTTTTAACTTTTTCAATGAATTTTCCTGACTTTGTGTATTGATCGTTTTAAATGAAATTTTGTACTCTTATAGAGAATTGTTTCTTGTTTCATCTCATAATATTTTCACTGTTTTCCGATGTATATGACTAGAGAAATCATATATTTTTTTTACAATACCTAATTTTTTTAACGCCATTTTGACGTTATTTTAGTAACGTCATATAGAGAAATGGCGTCACATGGAAATTATCAGTGTAGACAATTCTGTATTGCTCCATAAATACTCAACGGAAAAATAAATAAATATTATGAGAAGAAACTATGGACATTTCTTCATAACATGACGAAATATTGTCAAAATCCGTTCACATAGTAATGTTTCATATCAGTGTGTTTGCCAGGGACGTATACGTATACCTCGCGAGACACTCTGTACACTGTAGCAGACGACATAATGTGTATAAAGTAACACGCATAGCAGCATTTTTTTTTTGCAGCGGCACAGGGATACGTGTTTTGCAGCACATTACTATATACACATTACAGTGGGTTGATATAGGAACTTTGCCTCATAACTCCTCAGAATAACGTTCGGCATGTCCCTGTGACACCGAATATGTCCAAAATGACACCGTAAATTGACGATTACTCGAAAATGAAAACATTTAACAACTCAAATTTCTTGTCAAATCTAGTTCGTGTCGACCCCAATCATGTGTCTTGAAATCCATTCTGACAGTCCCACTGTTTCTGTTATCCTCTGTCCACAAAATTTTAATAATTCTACTTCCGGCAAAAACATGAGAATGACTGCGTAAGCTCTCCTGGACTCCGTCCAGAGAGCTAAAAATACTTAGTTTAGTAATCTGGTGCTAAGAAAGACAACTCTTGTATAGTGATGTGTTAATCTTCTAAGCGTTTACTTCTTCATCACAATGTATCCTTACTTTGTATACCCGTACACCGGAAATTGCTACTACCGAAGCGAAACTGTTGCGTGGAGGCGGTCAAACACACGTAAGTTTCCCAATGTTTCTCATCATATATATTTTAACACGGTGTATAGATTGTTTCTATGTCAAGGCTTTTATACATGTATATGCATGCCATAGAACCTCCGTATGTGACATTTTCTTTCTAAATATGTCAGTTTTAGCTTATAACATGCTGCCTGGTACCGCTAAATAAAAAGTGATAGAGTCACTGATCCGGCACACCAACATTACACTAAACAAGATCCAAATATAATATACGTGCATGTTTGACCATGTTAAAACAGAAAATAAAATGATCAGGTTGACTGCAGGTTCATCGATCAACCTGCCGTACATCTGACCATTTTATTTTCTGTTATCTGATATCGTTTTGTAAACACTTAATATGTCTATTTACCTTATAACGCATAATCTGTGACAAGAGAAGACACAAGTACTGGGGCAATTTTAAAATTAAAGTTTCGCCAGAATTTACATCCAAAACGCCAATGAGACCATGAAATCGCACATTTCAATAATATCACATCAGTACTCCTCACAAATGTGCTTTTAAAATCCACATTATTACACTTTTCTCTTTATTTTGAATTAGACACCATAGTTGGACTTCCAAATATTGCTTCCGGTATTCGGTAGGGGTCACAAAGTGAGCAAGATCTTATCTTGCAAATGACATAGAATGAACTCTATAGACAATGGTCATATTTGCTACCGTTCAAAAGATTAAGCACCAACATTATTGCCCCAGAAGAAGCAGAAGCATACTAATTCCAATAGATCTTTTCACCATGCAGTTGTTGAAAAGCGCAAAATCCATTGCAACGGCATTTGTCTAAAAGTATGTGTCGTTTTAAAACATAGGTGTCTATTTTGGAGAGAGTTCGATTCGATCAATTTTTCTTCAACTTAAAAACGCTGTCAACTAAATTATGTAGTTATATCTTGGTAAAGCGTTGATTAAAGATTTGGATTCAATGTTAGACATACAAAATGACAAATATATGTAATTAATACAAAACTTCACGAAAAGAAATCCACGATAAGCCATATTTCCGAAAGGACAGACAACTCTATCGAAGCTATTTTGAATGCTTCTTTTTACCAATATCGCCTTAGCTTTCATTAAATACTTACTTTTTAACGATTTACAAGGACGGAATAATCTTAATTGCAGCATTTAAAAAAAATAGACCGGAAGTCGCTATTGAGTTGTAAAACGGAGCTCTGTCTCGGTAAATAGGTTCGATTTTTATATGAAAGCTGAATTCTTATTTTCATTTGACCATTCAAATCGAATCAAGCAATTCTGATTGGTTTGCACGTGAAGCTATCTTTAAGCATTGGAGAGGATCGTTTTTTACCGCGTATTCATCGAAAATACTTCCCGAAAAATGAATGAGGTACATGTCATGGAATAATGTCAATTTTTTTTTATGCATTATCTCAAAAAATATCATCGACACTTCGAAGCTTGGTTAGTGTCGTATTTTAATGTGGTGATTTTTTTCATAAAGAGAAATGTTTAAAAAAGAAATGAATTTGAGATTCAACCTGAAAAAAATAGGGGCAACCACTATAGCACAGACCGGCCCATTTCTTAGCCTCCAAAGAAACACAAACCGACACGGTAGCGTCGAACCACGCCCCTCGGATCTTCACTCTGTGGATACGTGGTCGATGTCAAGAGGAAGTATACGTGCTGTATAATAAATTGTTTCAGTTGTTGAACAAGGAGAGTAAAAACCATTATTATCGACTCTTCTGTAAATCTGTAACCCATCTGAACGAAGAAAATAAATGTGTAAACAAGCATGGTCAACTATTATTATTATTTAGTTTAACGTCCTATTAACAGCCAGGTGCAGGGTTTGGAGATAGAGGAAAGCCGGAGTACCCGGTAACAAGAAATATCTTTAAAAAAGATAAACGGCATAGTTTTAATGCTGGTAGTTATGATATAAAATTACTGGTGAAATAAATCAACGAACTAATGCGTATCAGCACGGCTAATACAATTATATCATTTTGAACCATTTTTGGTGATAATTTTTTCGGAGGAGATTTTTTTTAATAGCCTTAAAAATGGGAGTTAGCTAACAAAAAAAATGCCTAAATGCTATATTAATGAATACTAATAAAAAAGTACAGACATTCAATCAAGGTGACATTGTGAAAGTGAATCGTGATCATATATGAGCCGGAAAATCTTCACCGGTTATCGTCTTTTTAATTACCTCTATCAAAAAATGTAATTGGAAATTTCGGATCGAAACACATGACGGTTTGAAAGCCTTTGCCCAATCCTTTTGTATATATTGATGCAAATAAAACATGTTTTAATCAAATCGAAAAATAATATGGCCGAAAGTTGAAGCTTAATATATATAAACAGTCACGCACGCGTAACACACTGCGATCTCAGATTTCTTATCCGTTAGCGAAAAAAAAAAAAAAAGTTTTACAAGTCTTTTATTTTTGTTTTAGTCCATGTTGACTTTCTCTTCACGAGCAAGTTACAAACTTTCGATATTATTCTCGCACACGAAAGTCACGTCAGATATAACAAATGAATTCATCGATGAATTCGTGCAACTTACTCTCTAGAAAACGATCCCGAATTATTGCAGCAAATTTGCTATATTCATTTTCGCTGCCCTGGACCCGGCGGCCCCCAGACCCCTCGCCAAAAAAATATCCGCTCGCGCCTACGGCGCTCGCATTATCACTAAATTACTGCCCCCCCCCCCCCCCCCCCCCCCCCCCCCCTCGAGAATCTTGGATCCGCGCCTAAGAGATCCTAGTTAAAGTCCTTTTCAAACTTGGAGTCTTCCGACTCAACAGTATCACACATATGTATAGTGTACACTTTTTATAGCATTGACTTAATAAATAAATACGTACAAGAAACAATACATTCGGAGAGCATAACTAATTAAGTTTCTTTTTGCATTTGCCTCTTTGATGTACTTTGGCCTAAATTTCTTATTATTTTGTTATAAATTTAAACATGCTTGGCCTTTATAAAAACATTGTCCAATATGTTATGGCTTAATTTGAATTACCATTTGGTCTGATATACATGCGGATCAGATAGGATTTATTCGGAATTAGATTCAATATTTCATAATAGCGCAACATGCAAATTTTCGAAAAAATTAATCATACAATGCCATTGTTTTCAACAATTGTTCTTTGTCTAAGATGTATCGCTTTTAATTCACGTATTATATAGAGATGGTGTTTTATTGAATATTACTTCTAAGCACAGGGACTTGACATGTACTTGTTTGTTTTGTTTGTTTGTTTTTGTTTAACGTCCTATTAACAGCCAGGGTCATTTAAGGACGTGCCAGGTTTTGGAGGTGGAGGAAAGCCGGAGTACCCTGAGAAAAACCACCGGCCTACGGTCAGTACCTGGCAACTGCCCCACGTAGGTTTCGAACTCGCAACCCAGAGGTGGAGGGCTAGTGTTAAAGTGTCGGGACACATTAACCACTCGGCCACCGCGGCCGGCATGTACTACTTCTAACCGATGGTAATAATACATATATAAGTATATATAATAATACAGAAATTCGTGCCTAGTCCCTGGTCTGAGTATTACATCAACTATTCTATCAACTTGTTCACTACCGTATATTTTATATTTCAAAATATTTATTGTCACCACAACAAGTAGAATAACAAGGTATTTTCTACATACATACAATATAGAAAATCATCAAGATTTAGTGTTGGCAAAAGGGATTGGACAACAGGCTCAGCCTATATTAGTCCTGTCATATAGATTTCCAGTTTAATGAACATATGAGTATTACAAAATTAGTATGTAGTAGGAAAATATTAGAAGTTAGTAATTGATATATATAAACAAAGAAAAACACTACCCTATGATAATAGGTAATATTTTCGTCCAAATCATTATCTTTTTTATTATGATTATAACACGTGTACATAGTACTAGAATATGTATTACGGTTGTACAGTATTTCATAATTCTGACCCATCACAAAAGAAATGTATACCTTGTTTGCCAATATATGGACATGAACTATAATTTTTAGGTCTAAACTATTACTATTACCAGAGACCTATACTAGTATATAGGTCTCTGCTATTACATGTATTGTATATATACAATAGAATATATTATGAAATTATAAAATTATAAAAAAAAGTTATTAACTGCATTAGGATTTACATCGGTATCTAATTAATAAATAAATGACATAACATAAATTATCATAATTAAATGATTCTGCATAGCGGAGATCAGACTTATTGCGTAGAAGTATATGATATTTTTGCTGAAAGATGATATCAAAATAGAAAAACAATCTGATTATACATGCACATATGGCATTTATTTTATGCTGCAGTTTTGGGGACATGGTCAGATTTCTCTGTTCAAAATTCAACTTATTTAACGTGGGATTTAAGTTGTGATTTTAATTTTCGTATTGGCATTTTTTTAATTGTCTAAAGAATTTTTTTTTATCAAAATATACGAATCATAAAAGATAGCTGGTATTTAAAGTTTTCGTTTAATTTGCATAATGTGTTCGCTCTTAAATATGTATAAAAATACATAAAACTGAGCGAAATATATATATAGATAGATATAGTATAGACCTAACACTAAACTCTAAAAAATACATACATATCATAAAAGGACAGTAGTTGTTGTAATAAATCATACTTTGAACAAGTTAGTTATTTTGAGAGCCTCGTTTCATTTTTGTTTTTTAATTTGGAAATATGTCATTTTCTATTTTGAAATATTGAGTGATTTTGATGAGCTGGAGTGAAAACCATCAAACCAATATTGGCCGCACGCGCTTGACCTGTGGTCACTAGCAAGGTGTGACAACACGAGTGATTAATCACATTGTTTTGACGATAATTAATCTTTAAATTGGATTAACTCAATCAAAATGTTTTCTTTACCAATCAATTAATTAAGTGAACGACACCGAAAAGTGTTACCTGGGCCACGTGCCGAACCGACAGGTAAGTCTTAGGAGAGATGAGTAGTTGTCATATACGATCGTCACAACCCTGCTCGCTGATTGGTCGATCAAATCACTCACCTTTAATGCCAGGTAGTTGTTACTCTAGGTATAAAAAAGAATTCAAGTGTAATTTCTGATTATTAATCTCCTTAGGTCACTATTAATCGTTTCGGTCGACCGTCATACACTACTTAGCAGCTTCACAACATTGATTTCAAAATGCAAATCAAGGTAAGTTTTACTTGAATTTTACATAAATGTGAATGTTTATATATCATATAAGTATACATGTATGTGATACTATTTTCATTTATATAAATATCACTGTTTAGTATATTATTCAAAATGGAGGGATCTCGAAACATCTGTAGCACCATAATAAAAACTCCTGGTAGATTTAAGCTGGCAACGTTATGTTTTTTCTTCAAATTTTACTATGAGCCGTAATGATACAGATATGTAACCAATATTCTGCAAAGATGATAAATATTCCCAAACTACGTACTTAATTTGGAAATAAATATTCGTTAGTTTGATTGAACGCTATATAATGTGAACTTAATTAATACATACTTTGAAATATATTGAAAAACAATAGGGGTTTACATGTTAAGGCTAGCATATTGATTATTGAAATTCTATTTGAGATACAAACATAACATGCAATTATCTCACTCGTTTAGGAGTTATCTCCCTTATTAAAGATTGTACCATCCGGTACATGTAAAGATGTCAGAATATTATTGCACGGAGTTTTCTGTAACTGAGTTTTAGAGCTCGGTATTTAATCCTAGTTATAATTCTAAACCGTTATTGTTATATCAAAGCTGGTATTTAAACACAGGATCTTGGCAAGAATAAGAATTTCTTGAAAAAAAAATCTGGAAAATGAACAAACACTAGGCTGAATGCATTCATATACGGCAGAACAATATCTAACTCATACATAGATACATATATTTATTCTGACAGCATACATGAAATATGTACAGGATTTTACATCCTTTGATTGTCAGCCGGTAATAAAGTTATTGAAAAAATTGATAATTGTTTAGTTCACAGCTTGATTTCCTCTTTGAAACAGTACTTTTGTGGCTGATCTTTCTAATGTTCATCAAGTTTATAATCGAATTGTTTAATTGATATGGCATTTACAACATCAAATGGGAGGCTATTCCACATATCCACAATTCTCTGCGTGAAAGAATATTTTCTGACATCAAATCTTGAGAATCCTTTATGTATTTTAAAGCTATATCCGCGAATGATTGGCCCTACATTTACGGAAAACAATTTTGCGACTTCCCGTCATATTTTCCGGAGTTTTTCTTTATCATATATACCGCAAATATTTACCGAATTTAAAATGTCCAAACTCGCCTTTTTTTCGGAAGGTATTAATTAAAACCTTTGTTAAAAAATCTAAAAATTCAATATACGTAATGTGGTTATCAATCAATATCGAATCCCAAAATTTAAGTTATCGCTCAAAACCGAACTTGTCTCGGAATTTCTTTGGGTGTAATCTGTTAGAAATACAAAATATCTGACATTTTTGAAATAACGATAAAAGGTAGTTCATATTGATTTAAAGAATTCACTTGTATCTTGATGATGCTTTCTCATATTTTAACTTCTACCGATTAAAATGTATATAGATAAGTAAACTGACATACTACAGTAACTTGTTTTTATCAAAAACCTATTATGTCACAATTCATGTATAAAATTTGTAGGTCTTTGATCCATGGCTACATCCCGGGAATATCTAAAAACAAAAGTTAATCATTTTATAGGAAAATATATAAAGCTATGAAAACGATCACGAAATGTATATAAAGAAAAAAGATCCCTGCATTAAAATTAAATCAAAGATTGTCGAAACTCTAGTTCCTTTATATTAAAACTGACTTTACAACAGAAACAATAGAGGGTTCCATATTAAAATAACATCAATAAACTGATAATTGTACAATAATTATAATACATTTGCATTAGGTTTAAGGGTTGCTGTGGGGTTAACTATTATTTTCTGGAGTCGGAATGGAATTTTTTGTTGAAAAAATTGTTTGTTTGCTTTTAAAAAAAACCAATACCTCTATTAGTTATTCTCTTTCTCTTTGGTATATATTTTGTAAGTTACTTTTAACAGTGTGAACCCGTTAAACTTCAAACAGTATAGACAAATATATGTTATTAGGTGACGACCAAACTTTGAATTCAGAATGATTTCACTTTGTAATATAAACAGCAGTGGAAAAGCTCTACCAAGAGTTATCATTCCACGTAACTTAATCATAAGTGCCAAGTGAGTGTAAAGAAAGACAACTCTGGTTGAAGATCGAAGATAATTGCAAGGACTTGTTTTCCGTTGATTTGAGTTGCTTGAGGTTAAATGCATATACACTATGTATCAAAAATATTTTTATTCTGTTTTTTTTTCTGTCAGTGCGATTAAAAGCGAGGGTGTTACCTAAGTTTGAGGTACCCTGTCATTATTATTTTTTACGGTTCAAAGGTCAATTCAATTCGATTTAAGATATAGTTAAGTTTAGTTTTCTATTGTGCTATACATATATTACTTGCAATGAAGCAAAACCAATATGAAAATGAATTGCGATGTACACATATCATTAAGAGTGCCTACAGCAATAAAGAACATTGTATGCATGCATTCAATTTTTTGAGGCATTCAAATAACTAAAAAAATTATAAACTTATGTATGTTACCAAAATTGTCTACTTTTCTGAAGCACAATTTTTTTTTACAATTTTCTTAAGATAGAATTGAACCCCCGCATGCTATATGAATATTTGATTATTCGTTTTTAATTTTTTTACTTCCATAATCCACAGGCAAACTCGCTGAATAATCAGCTTGATGGCCAAGTTCCACCGGAAGTGGCGCAAACCAATACTCACCAACCGGAAGTAACAAAGAACCAGAACATGCTCTATTCCCGGAGGGAGTCATTCGAGCCAAGTGACGTCAGCTGTAATCCGAATTATGGAACGGAACTTTTGCATGAACCAATTAATAATAACTACGTCACTGATCCCGCATATGACGTCACAAGTCAGTTGACAAGCTTCGTCGATAATACTTATTTCACTACGGAGAAGAATGCATCATTCCCAATCACCTCCACTGTGCTACACCCCCTAACGACGACCCCTCCTTCTGCGTCCTCTGGTAGCGTGTCAGATAGATCATGCGAGGAAGGTACGTATAAAGACTTATGTTTGACAAAACGATTTTTTTCTATTTCTATCTTGATTTAGTTTCTTCACACCTTCTGTCTTCTCATCCCACAAATATATTTTGTTTTCATATTAAATTCTATGAAACGAACATTTGAAGTTAGTTTTTGTGCGCTTCGACAATAATAATCGCTACATTAAGGCAAACTATTTTTGGTCTGGTCGTGTGAATTCTGATATACAATATAGCATTTTGATGAAATCGAATTATGATGATATCAACAAAAACAAAAACAAAAATAAAATTAAAAAAATCGTTGGACGGAGTTTGGTCATTTTATTTATGCATTGAATGCATGGACAATAAGACCAGTGAGTATTTTGGAAACATTTTTGAAAATACTATGATTTTAATTTCTGTTACGACAATTATTTTCTAAACAAAGCTCTTATTCCCGTCATTACGGCAGCCATTTTGTTAACGTTGATACGTTTGATTTTACAGAGGAACTAATCGATGTAGTCAATGACTCACTCGGGACATCTCTAGGAAGTGACTCACTTGGAACCTCTCTAGAAAATGCTTCCCTTGGAACGTCTGGTTCTACTGACGCTTCTTGCAAGGAGACAGATATATCCATGTCTACCCAGAGTTCCCTGTCGGAGCAGTCTCCTTCTACCAGAAGTCTTACTACGTCATCACCGGAACACAGTATTGCAGTGACCCCGGAGTCTGCCCAAACCTCTAAAACAAAGAAAAGGACCAATTACTCGCCCAGTCAAGTCCAGGCATTGGAGAAGGTGTTCCATGAAAATCCTTACCCGGATTCGGAGCGCATGGAAGAAATGTCACGTGAACTTGGAATTGCTGAAACTAAGATCAAGGTATATCTCTAGATGAAACTAACATTAATTATGATAATCTTTGTTTACAATATTCCCTGTATATGGTTATGGTAACTTGAACTTTTCAGCCAAAAATGTTTACTGATATAATTGTATTGAGAAGTTTTCTTAAGTTCTTAACTTGTTTCGATCAATCAGACAGTCTGAGACAGGGTCTGTTAAATAATGTCCCAAACTTTTGTCTTTTAACATTGAAAAGGATTGACACAAAATTGATTCTGACGATTTTGTTTATGGTTTGCTTGCCTTTTCGCCTCCGTTACCATTCAGAATTATTTTGAGAATAGTGTTCTGAAACAAACAGCAGGCCCGTGTTACTCTTTCCACTAGAGCAATGCCAGTAAGAAAGTGTATTGCTCAAGGACACAGCCGCAACAACGCTGACTATTCGCATGGTGACCAGTTAGGGCCAAGTCACCATAACAGATCTTAAACAGATTAGATGCCCTACCAATTGAACTATCGCGGCCATTAGCAAAATAATAACTATATTTGCTTAGACTGGGGATATTTCAAAGCACATTATATTTGAATGTAATCCATCTTGGTAACTTCCAAACAATTATTGCCGGATAAGATGCATGCGTTAATGAATTTCTGTTTTCTCATTTGTAGGTGTGGTTCCAGAACAAGCGAGCTCGCTGGCGTAAGAGGGTACAGGACGACAAGCGAATGATGCCGTACGACCACAGGGCATTCCCTTCCCCATTCATGTCGCCCCTCTCTCCGGTCATGTCCCCTGTCGGTTCCTACGGCTACCTGCCCGGAAGTCCAATACTCGGCTCGCCTTCCTCGCCGTCACAAGTCGTACCCGGTCCCATGATGTCTTTTCCTAGACCATCTACGTCACCAAACTCACCGCTAGCCAATCAAAAACAGCCTTCGCCAATGACGCCACCTTTCCAACAACGCCCACATTTACCAGCATATTTCTACTCGTTCCCGTACGGCATGTATCCTCCTCCATATTTCTGCGGATAGGGGAGATAACTCTGCCACCCTGTTGTTATATTGTGAGTGTGACAATTCAAGAAGCGGAAGTTGTGTAAAAACCGGAAGTGTGTTCAGAAATTTTGTTACATTGTTATGTTTGTTGAATTTTGAACCCAGTGCAATTATACAAAATGTATATAACATGTAAATAAGTGCGCACTATGTATTGGTCAGATATCACGTGATCACGTGATAAAAGGCGATCATTTCGTATGAATGACATTCGAATTTGTAAATAAACGACGTGTATGTATATAAAGTATGTATTTAAATGTTGCAAGTACTTATATATATATAACAATTAAATATTAAAAACTCAATTGAATTGATGGAACTTTGTCTTGAAATTGAAATACCAGCGCTACAGTACAGCTGTAAATTTATTAGATGATTTCATATTGTTTATCAACGGTATCTTCAATCATTTGAATACCTATACATAAGCGTACTTTCATTGCCTAGCTCTCTCGTCCGCTAAAAAATACCAAGATAAAAGGATAAAACAATTCTCCAAAAATTCTCGAGATTTTTGCCATTTCCAGTGATGGAAACATTTATATATAGACCATGGAAAACATTAGTATTAAAAGCATTTTATTCAAAGTTAGTAAAAACTTAAAATTCAATAACAATACACTTTACACAAACATTATAATAAATTGGATCATGTGTTTAGTTTGTCAAGCGGTGAAAAAAATTCTTTATTTCTGAAACAGTAAATGCAAACAATATTTTAATTACAATAGCATAAAAGTGCAAAAGAAGGTGGAAATGATATAAATGTATGTCCGGTTGAGATTTTCGATGAAAATCCCTGGAAATGATGTGCGGATTTTCATTGGATAAGTCTATTTTATCAAGACCAAATCGTTATTTTTAGTAACCTCCCCTGGGACTTTATCTACAACAAATTTGTCATGATCCATCAAACGCTTAAATGCGCCCTGTCGACAGCTGTTTAAAAATGTTAATTTTTCTCATTTGTTGATAAAGGATGTTTACATATTTGTGGCAAGGTTTTCCAAGCTTCGACAAAAACGTAACAGCCATTTCAAATGTCATTATTTGATTAAGCACCAGGATAAGCATATGTCGTCTGCATAACGAAAATGAAATAGGTATTGAATGTCTTCCTTATGGTAATGCGGTATACACTTAGCACTCACAGGGGTAAGTAAATCCATAACATTCGGAACACAGTTAATGATGACCAACACTAGGAAAGGATCGATGAGTTCCAAATCATCATTGTCGGGATCCCTGTGTTCCTGTGGTAACAGGAAGTGAAATGAAATTACTTTCACTACTTGTTGTACAGGTAAATCTTATGTCATTTACATATTAGATGTTATCACTCTAATAACATGTAGTTTTTAATTGAAAACAGGTTTGTTAAAGCATATATGCGTAAATGGAGTCATAAATATTTGAAGGGAACATTATATATATTATACATGTATATAACTTTATAGCAGAATTTCGTAATCAACAAGTCATTTTCTCCTTTGTATAAATCCGGAATATCGTTAGGTGTGTTTAAACAATATTTGTGGCAATGTACCATAAAAATATATATACTTGATGTGACCGAAACGACGACACAAAATTAACGAGAAATATGGACTTAATGTTGCATGCTACCTTATCGTGACACGGAGACTTAAGGAAGTATATCACCTTACTGCAAAAGACAGACTTATGACTGTATGTTACCTTATTGTGACATGGAGACTTAAGGATGTATGCTACCTTATTGTGACATGGAGACTTAAGGATGTATGCTACCTTATTGTGACACGGAGACTTAAGGATGTATGCTACCTTATTGTGACACGGAGACTTAACGAAGTATATCACCTTACTGTGAAAGGCAGACTTATGACTGTATGCTACCTTACTGTGACACGGAGACTTAAGGATGTATGCTACCTTACTGTGACACGGAGACTTAAGGTTGTATGCCACCTTACTGTGGTATGGAGTCTTATGGCTGCATGATTCACTGTACTATATTACTGTGACATGGAGACTTCAGACAGTGCGTTTTTGATATCTTAATGTGACACTTAGACTGAAGGATGTATTCCACTTTACTATAACTTAAGATTGCATGCTATATTACTGTAACACGGATATTTAAGGGTGCATGTTACCTTACTGTGACATGGATACATAAGATTGTACATATGCTACTTTACTGTGGCGTGTAGACGTAAGACTGCATGTTACCTTACTGTAACACGGATACTTAAGGCTGTATGTTACCTTACTGTGACACAGACATTAAAGGCTGTCTGTTACCTTACTGTGAAACGGACACTAAAGGCTGTATGATACCTTAATGTGGCATGGATACTTAAAGCTGTATGGTACGTACCTAACTATGACATGGACACTTAAGGCTGTATGTTAACTTGCTTTAATACGGAGACTTAAGGCTGCACGATACCTTAATGTGACATGGACACTTAAGGCTGTATGTTACCTTACTGTGATACGGAGACTTAAGACTGTATACTACTTTACTGCGGCATGGAGACGTAAGGCTGTATGTTACCTTACTTTGGTACGGAGACTTAAGGCTGTACGATACCTAAATGTGACATGGAGACGTAAGGCTGTATGTTACCTTACTGTGAAATGATACTTAAAGATGTATGATACCTTACTGCGACAACGAGACGTAAGGCTGTATGCTTCACGCATGTGACGCGCAATGTGCTATTGTATTGTGATATGGATACAGAATGGTTTATTTTACCTTCCTGTGACATGGATGATGTAACGTATTTCAAATTTAAAAGGCTGAATTCTATATGTACAATATTTTACATCTATGAATTAAATGTATGGTACCATTCAGTAACATAATTCCACGTACATACAGATTATATACTTAAAATTTATCAAATAGTTATTGATAGTGCAAAATACAAAATTAAGGGAGATAACTCGAGCACAATATAACTCACTGCCAGGATAACACATCACCAAAAATAACAAGAATATTCATCAAATCTCATCAGAAAAATCAAACCGCGTTAAAAAAAAAACAAAAAAAAAAAACAAAAAAAAACATGGACTGCTAAACTACATGTATGACGCACAAAACTGAATATTCAAACCAAACTCATATATATATAATGTACATTTAAATTCCATATTAGCAAAAATATACTGCTTTTTATGATAGTGATATATTGCTTATCTAAACATATGAGTAAAAACAACACTCTGTTGATACCTGTTTATAAATTCACTAAATTATGCTATGGGTACCTAATCAATTACTGTAAATCACTAAGATTTCGCGAGTTCTTCATTTTGTGCCCTTACCTCGTCAGACATATTCGCGAATGCATTATATTACGGAAACTGCTAAAAAAAAAACCTTTAAATTCGCAAATGATGAGCTATCAAAGCCATTGACTCCAAGGACTCCTATATCGGTAACCTATAGATTGGCCGCTATCCTAAACGAGTTATTTACGTTCAATTACCTGCGTAGGATTTGGATTCGAGATAGAAAATAAATCCCGCGTGAAATATAAGTGAAATACAGTATAAAACAAGTTATTTCCTGGAATGATATGAACAAATACAAAGAAATGAAGGAAAAGTACTAAAGTACATATCTTTTCCTATTCCGAGTATTTGTAGACCTTGAAAAACAATATCAATTCAAAAAGTACAATCTTAACGATATTTATGAATGCAATTTTGCGAAATCATGGTTGTTATAAACGTATTAGCTCACCGCAGAGGTATTGAGTGACAACGAGTTACAGACTGCGCATGTGCCTCTCTGTACACACAAGGCGCTAACACAACACTGTGCTAACATTCAATGTTGAGATGTATATTAAAGCTGTGTTAAAAATAGAAATTTAATAAAAATGAATAAATTAAATAAAAAATGATTTCAAATATGACGGAAACCGTAATTGGATTTTAGTGAACTTCAAAAAAGTTGCATATGTACATTGCACTAAAATCTCGTTTATCCAGGATTCGATATTATGCAAAGATCCTAACCCGCACGCCAGCACACCTCAAAGACGTTACTTTTTAACGGGGTGCCGGGGGTCTTCCCCGAACACCAACTCTGGTTAGGTGGAGGTGTTGACGCCTGGCAACCCTGAAAGACCGCTACCAGAATGGAACCTTCGACATCATGACCTATGCCGATTCAGCATCCGAGCTACTGAATCGTTGTTAGACTCCTCACTGAATTCTCAAAGTTACGTTTTCTTAACATTAGCACTGTCTTGCAACTAATAGTGATATCTATATACATGTATACATATTTATAAAAAAAAAATCAATAAATCAGTAAATTAATTAGATGTTCTTTTTTATTAAACTAAAGTAATACAAACAATTTAATGGTAGTAGTTTGCATCATTTTCCTAACTTCCTACATAAACACCTTCCTTTGTCTTTACCAGAGTTGGTATCCATATTGAAACAGACTATAACTAAACTTCAAAGAACTTCCTACCGAAAAAACACCTCCCTTTGTCTTTACCAGAGTTGGTATCCATATTGAAACAGACTATAACTAAACTTCAGAGAACTTCCTACAGAAAAAAACACCTCCCTTTGTCTTTACCAGAGTTGGTATCCATATTGAAACAGACTATAACTAAATTTCAGAGAGCTTCCTACAGAAAGACATTCCTTTGTAATTACCAGAGTTGGTATTCCATATTGAAACAGACTATAACTAAACTTCAGAGAGCTTCCTACAGAAAGACATTCCTTTGTAATTACCAGAGTTGGTATTCCATATTGAAACAGACTGTTACGAAACTTCAAGGAACTTCCTACAGAAAAAAACCCACCTTCCTTTGTCTTTACCAGAGTTGGTGTTCGGGGAATGAGCTCTTTTCAATGCCTGCATTGTCAATAAGGAAATTCGTCTCTGAGATATCTTTAAGTTTGTAATAAACATGATACTAGATTAGTCCGATACTACTGAAGGATTGTGGCTGTTTACCTGTATCGATGTGTATTTACATTTGGGTAACTACATACGCATTATTGCTTTGTACTCTAGCGCGCACCACAGACGTCTGCTTCTGGTAAGTATTAAAAGAAAAAATGTTAGCCCCAACGTTGATATAGTACGAGTAGGGTATACTATTTTTTCATTAATACTAACCAGAAGCAGACGCCTGTGCGCGCAGCAAATACAAATGAAAAAAAAAAACACCAACAAGCAAAAAACAAAAACATCAAGTAAAAAGATAAAAAATAAAAACAATGCTTATGTGTACACTTTGTAACCTCGGCATTTTAGTGAAAACCTTAATATCTTCATTCTTATGTTCTGGCTCAACCCGACTGAAGTAGATAATTCCAAAGGAATACAGATGTAGGTCGCAGACAAAAAAGTCCTATTTAGTGTCTGCTTGGAACAAGATCAAAATATGATTATTATTTTCATTACAGAAATTGTGTGTTACTTTTTGTTTCTCAGATATGGGAACTCCACCTCATTTTTTAAATGTATATCTTTTTATTTCTTTTTTTGAGCGTGTGTGACTTTTAGAAAAATATTTTTGCGCAAGCGTAATTATCATGCGTAAACAACAATAATTATACACCGTGAGTTTGGTTATCTTCATCTAGAAACAAATAATCTCAAGCATAAATATATCATTATGTATGCAGGGTTCATGCCTGTTATCTTGGCGAACATATAACTATGACGTAAAATGGCGCAGAATATTGCGAGCATTTTTTCTTTTTCAGCGATTTATGTTCTGCGCCATGGTAAGTATCCATTCATATAAGAACAAAAGCTTCTGGTCCCAAATAAATAAATACTGACTTTTCAATGTCCCGAGCCATTTTACGTCACGGTAGTATGTTCGTCACGATAATAGTCATTAACTTTATACATACAAGGTTATATGTGTTGAATATGTACAACGACAGGAAATTCATATCTCTTACCATTATATCAACAACATAAAGTGCATATGATAAATTGTTTTAATATTCAAATTCTAATATAACAAAACAATTGCATGACTCGTGCCCTGACCGAGCTTTGAACTCACGACCTACAGCATCTGATTGCCTAGCCGTTCAGGGCACGAGTCATAAAATTGTCTTCCTTCTTCCTTTGTATAATTAAGATATCATGCATATATGTTTAATCAAGATCAGCCTGCTATGTATATTTATACATGTATATGCATATTTCAATGACAAACTAGTATAGGTCGTCATATCACAATTAACCTAATTGCACTTTGCTTTGTTTGAAGGCAAATTAAGTTTTAATTAAATTTTATTAATCAATATACATGTACCAGCAATTCAGCAACCTCTGAAGATCATCAACAGAATCGGTGTAGTGCCTCGAGAGGGCCACGCTTCTTCCGTAAATTCACAGAAGCGATTTCTGAGCACAAATGTGTACCACATCACTTTCCTGACACCAATTATTCCTGTGATAAGGATATAGTTTACTTACACAATACATGATACAATCCTCCAAAGCGTTATTTGAGAGTTCAGTTAAGGAGATGGTACTGATTGCTTTGGTAACAACGTTCCAATAAAAACAGGACGTTAGGATAAAAAATAGGTCGATCATGCTTTTTTGTTGTCGACGGAAAACTAGATATCGAATTTCCATTTTCCAAGGTCTGATCTTGACGCTATCCGCTAAGAATTGGCTTTTTCTTTACACATCGACACACGTTATATGCTTCGTTACGGAATCGGCGGTCGAAGAAACCGTAGATGATAGGATTGATGATGTTGTTGATGATAAAGGCCGTGTATATGAACCTGAAGCCTGATAACTCAGAGGGCGAAAGCTCGATCCAAAACTTCTCGTTCTGAGATTCGTAAAGCATCATTCCGACTTTCGGTACATAACAGATAAGAAACACGAGTGTTATCAGCATAAAGATCAGCGAGAGGCGCGTCCCTCGTGTTCTCGTGTGATTTCCCTTTCTCGTTGTGATTGGATCCATCTGGAAGGCATTTTTAGTCGTCGAGAATCGTGCGCTGTTCAGTTCAATATTGGTCATATTTTGACTACAGTCAGAGTTCGCCGTGCTTGGTATTTCAATATTTTCTGTTGATGGTGAACCATCAAGTTCCAAACTGTTCTTATTGTCAGTTACGGACGCATCATTTGTGTCCGATACATGAGTAATATCTGACAAATCCACGGAATTTGAATTTGGCGATTTACTTTCATTTGACATGTCGGAAGTTCTAAAATTAGAATTCCTCTGTTTGTGGAAGAGCATCTGCTTAACCACAACCCTTCCTATCAATACGTAAAATACCACAAGCGACACGAGTATGGTAAAAATCAGGAGCATCACAGCTGCCTTGAATATAAGAGGTTGAACTGTTGACCACGGGCCTCGGATACTTGTACATCGATATCCTCGTGTGTGGCTGTGGTCATCGTAAATCTCTCTGGAGCCGTAGAAGAAGAAACAAGGCCAGGATATAACCAAAGAAATTCCAATGACACAAGCAATGGCGATTTTCTTCCAGAACATGTTCATTTGCTTGCTGAACGGCTTACAGATTTTTCTGTATCTATTGATGGCTATGACGACAAGCATCATCGCTGACATCAACGTGCACATCATGTTGAGGAAAAACATTACTTTGCACGCGCTGTCGTTGCTGTATTTCACAGGAAGCATGTTTATTGAGAAACTAAACGAAGTACTTACGACACACGATATCAAGTCAACAAAAGCCAAAACTGGTATGAAAAATCTTTCTTCCCAGCTTTTCTGAAGCTGGACAGTATGTATATAAATGACGATGGAGTTCCCAATGATCCCTATGACCAAGTATACCATCAGAATGACGGAAACAGGGATGATATTATGGGATAGCGCGTCATTCCACTCATCAAGTCTGTCCGCCATAACTGAGTTATTTGAGTTAACATCCATCTTGAAACTTCACTTCACTTTAAAATGTCTATTCAATGGGAGCCCGTTTTATATAAATCTCCTTCCTGATCATTGAGTAAAAAATATAATTGTGTTTAGAACATCACTTCCTGGTGTCGAGAATGCTCTCGTTACCTTGCGTAGCATGTTAAGACTAAACAAAATAATCAACCTTAATAAACGACCAGATTTAAAAGGAATCTGACGCTATCCTATTATTGCACAGCGAGACATCGGTGTAAACTTTCATCTGGTAACTGATGTGTTTATTTAATATCCAATTTCCATCCCTTCTATACCCTAGGAATGGTTACTTTTAGAAAACGTTACCGCATCGAGGTAGGCCAGATTTTATACTGCAACATCACATTGTTTTGTGGTATTCTAATTTCATTTAATTCCGTGAGTACTTCTCATCAATAAACTTACATTTCCATATGTAAAACTGTTGAAATGTTGTATTTCAATATGGATGGGATGTGAACTGTTGATTCAGGAAGTCAAACGCCTACGGAACAGTATACATGGTTAATACTTTAAAAATCGCGAAATATGAGCCGCATATAAATATTTAAAAATTAATTTACCTAAATTACGAAGTTCACGAAACATATGCCTGGCGGGACTGTCGTGGAACAAATGTAATGCTTAATCCTTCAAATATCACATGTACCTAAGGTATTTAAAATTACCGGATCGAGTACAGAAAATAGACTGTATTCATTAATCCTCCCATATCAAAAACTACAGTTATGTGATCGCACAACGTTCCACGATGTACGATGTGCGCACGCACGATGTGTATGGCAAGCCGTTTTAACATTTAATCCCATTTCCTCTTAAGGGGATGTTTTTTCACTTAAGTGAAAAAAGAATTTCACTTAAGTGAAAAAAGAATTTCACTTAAGTGAAAAAAGAATTTCAATTAAGTGAAAAAAACACAATGCAAATAATTTATTCACCTTAACGTGAAAAGAATTTCATTTCAGTGAAATTCTTTTTCACTTAAGTGAATAAAACATAATGCAAATAAATGTTAATATCCCTTAAGACAAAAAGAATTTCACTTAAGTGAAAAAAAATTATGTGCAGACATAATGCAAAATACTTGTCCCTTAAATGAAATTCTTTTCATCTTAAGGTAAATAAAACTGACCATATGTTCATAAAGTCACTCTGTCCTCGTGTCTACCCCATGGTATAATGGAATGAACCCTCCCCTTGGACCTGTCAACTAGGAAACAGCGTGAGTAAACTTTAACTTTGACACGTTCTTATCACTTATCATAATGGAAATAAATAAAACATATTTAATGGAAATAAAACATAAGTGAAAGTAAATCATATGGGAAATAGTATTGATTTTACTAACAGCAAATGAAGTAGAGAAAAGGTCTCGAATTGGTCAGAAATTAAACACCCAATGCTTGGTCAATAGATGGACTAGTCCATATCTGATTCATGAGAGTGGGTGTCCGATTTACTCCACAGCAGCATTTGCATTATTTATTTCACTTAAGTGAAAAAGATTTTCCCTTAAGATGAATAAAATTTATTTCACTTAATTCTTTTTCACTTAAGTGAAATATAACATAATGCAAAAAAAGTCTTTTAAACTTAAGGTAAAAACTATTTCACTTAAGTGAAATAAATTTGAAGCATATTTTACCTTAAGAGGAAATGGGATTAAATGTTAAAACGGCTTGCCATAGATGTGCGATGTGCGCACGATGTGCGATATGTGCGATACGGATCGTGCAGGAAAATGTGCGCACGATTGGCGATTATCGTGGTCGATATAAAATGCGGAACTCGTCATCTAATTATTTAAACGTGTGGAACGATTGTAAAAGATATACAACGATTAACAACTTACGAGGCAGCTAATTACCATATTTTTGGTGAATATGCAATAATTATTAGGAAAGAAACTAAATGCCGATGTATAGTTAAATAAGTTATCTAAATGATTATTAATTAAAGAACTTTATATAATTTGCTCGGACGTCGTCGAGGACACCACTATGCGATGGCGAGTCGAAGAAATGTGTATTCAGCGAGATTATAAACAGGCTATTTAATACATGTAGAACTAAACAAATTCGGGCTAAGATTCTGTAACATTTCAACCTCGGCTAACGCCTCGGTTGGGATTATGTTACAGAATCTTAGCTCTCGACTGAGATAACCCGATCTCGATCACTTACATGTAATAGATTTTATTAATTCGAATATCTGTCAGGATAACCAAAGTATGTATGTCCATCAAGTGGTTCGGGTATGACGCATTCTACATTGATTTTTTTTTTCACTTTTGACATACTTATTACGATTTTTCACATGAAGTATTCACATGAAACAGAACGAAACAAAGACAACTAAAATTAACTTTAGCTAATAGGTAACAAAAAAAAAAAAAAAAAAAAACTTTCATAGAAGGCAGCATAATCAAAATAAAATAATGTAACAGAAGTGATGATAAAATACATGAAATAATTCATTTCTGTTTTTTGATCAAAAATATTATGAAAAAGCAGCCATTTATGAGTGTACCTACTATTTATAGTTGATGTATATTTTCCCATATTGTAATAGTCCACAAGTATTCTCTTTACACTTTTAAACCCAAGTTCCCCCCTCCCCCTCCCCCTCCCCCTCCCCCCTTTAACACGCTGTTTATAGATATATTGTTAAACAGTGAGTATAATAAGGTTATATATGCCATATTGTTTACCTATTTTTCCAAAGAATATTTGTTTTTTTTGACAGATTTGAATATATAGAGTTTTTTTTCAAATATCCAATTTTCAAGTAATATCTACAGCCTCTCAACGTCTTCACAATCATAAAACATATGTTAAGGTGTTTCAACTTCTTCTTTACAAAAGGTACAAGTAGGAATTGATTTAGTTGATCTCATCCACTTTTCTAGATGGACGATCATTTATGATTTGCTTATGTTGAAACCTGACATAAGGGTTCCAGATGTGGTATTGACCGTAACTTTGTACAAAACTGACCGTCTGCATCTAATTTTAACTTGCTGTCATATAGTCATGGATAGTGTATAATACAAAAAATAACTAGAGACCTACACCACACAACAGCAAATATAACATGAAATCCATCAACTATCCACAGAAAAATCATAAAAGAAATGGACTCTTATGCTACGGTACATATGTGATGTGTATGTTTAATTGAACCTTCAAAATCTAATTTATAACATAAAATAGCATTCCAAATTCGAAAAGAGTTGTAATGCTTATAACAGAGTAACATATTGTATATTGAAGCAAATAGGGTAATAGCAAAACTCTGTTTAGACGTGTATATCAATTTACCAAAAAAAGTGAAAGATAACTAATCAATTACTGTAAATCATTTAGATTTTGCGAACACTTTATTTCGCGCTATTTACTCTTCAGGCATATTTGCGAATACACGAATTTAAATACACTGATCTAGAAATGACTTTAAATTCTAGAATGATAAACTACATGTACTTGAGGCATTGGCTCCGGAAGACTCCTATACAGGTAACCGATAACGTGGCCGCCATCCACAGGTGCTATTTCCGTAAAAATACTCGCGAAGGATTTTACTTTCCTTATTTTCCTGGAACCCAATGGACGTTCATAAGGGGAAATGCAACGAAATGAAGGAAAACCTGTATAGCACATGCCTTTTCCTGTTTTCAGTATACTGGGACCATAGAAAACAGCAAAAAAAAAAAAAAAAAAAAATAGTAAAAAAAAATAAAGGATTTTAAACACATTTTGTGAAAAATATGATAATCATTATTGTGTTTGCTTACCGCGGAGACATGACGTGACAGTGTGTTACTAACCTCGCTTGGCTCTGAACACAAACGGTGTTAACACATCAATGTGCTACTAAAATTTCACGAATGTCGAAAGAGATGAATAATAAAGCAATGGGAAGTAATTTCAAATATGACGCAAAGATTTTATCCCGCATGCTAACTAACCCCAGGGACATTATTTTTCAATGTATGTCTTGTTAATAAGGAAATTCGTCTCAGGGATATTATCAATTTTGTTAGAAACATGATACAGGATAAGGCTGGTTATATCTAAGGATTGTGTATGTGTTGTTCCTGTATTGAAGTGTATAAACATTGTATTAAGTATTATTACTTAAGACTCTGGCGCGCACCAAATCAGATCGGTAGTCACCCCAATGTAAACTTTCTTCACTACAAGTGTAGATACGTACTGCTTATGTGTACACTTGGTAGCCCCGGCGTTTTAGTAAAAGCCTCAATATTCCCAGTATTATGTCCCGGTTCAGTCCGGATGATGTAAATAATTCCGAATTAATCAGAACCGCATCTAGATCCATTATGCCAATATAGGTCGCGGACTAGGTAATCCTATTTCGCGTCTGCTTAGAACAAGATATTTTTTTGTCCAAGTATGATTTTTATTTCTATGACTACTAGAATTACGTGTTACTATTAACTTAGATATAGGCACTATAGTTCACTTATAAATGTTGTTTCTTTGAATTCATTTTTCAAGCGATGGTGTATTTTGATTGGTACTTCTGTTTACATTTGTCTCGGGTATTTTTTAACCTAATCATCAAGCCTAATCACCATGTGTAAACACCGACATTTACATACATTTGGTGTGGTAAAATGCAGTCGAGACGAGGCACACCCTATTATCATTTTACCAGCAGATTTAATGACCTCTGAAGAAAGTGAACAGTATTGTTGTAGGGTAGCTTCTCCCGTGAATGCACATAAGCAATTTCTGAGCACAAACGTCAAATTGTCATGGCACTAACAACATTCCTGTGTAAGGATCAACTTTGTATTTTCACAATACATGATATAATCCGCCAGATTGTTATTAGAGAGTTATGGTAAAGAGACGGTACTGAACGTCCAAATAAATACAGGGCGTTTGGATCAAAACTATGTTGAGTTTACTTCCTGTTGTCAACAGGGGAAATATACATTACATTTCTACGTTCCAAAGTAAATCTTGACGCTATCCGCTAAGAATTGCCAATTATTTGAAACACCGACACAAGTAATACGCTTCTTTACGGAATCGGCGGTCGAAGAAACCGTAGATGAAGGGATTGATGATGCTGTTGATGATAAAGGAAGTGTAAATGAACCTGTAGCCCGATAGCTCAGAGGGCGAAAGCTCGATCCAAAATTTCTCGTTCTGAGATTCGTAAATCATCATTCCGAGCTTTGGCACAGAACAAATGATAAACACAAGCGTTATCAGTATGAAGATCTGTGAGAGACGTATTCCTGATGTCCTTGCGGGACATGCTTTTCTTGTTGTTATTTGATCCATCTTGAGTGCATTTTTAGATGTCAAAGATGGTTCGTAGTTCGATTCAAGAATAAGTGCATTTTCATTGCAATCAGAGTTCGTCGTTCTTGGGTTGCCAATTTTTTCCCTTGGTGATATGATATCAGGATCCACATGGTTCTTATTGTCAATTACAGATGTACTGTTTGTGACTGTTATGTCGGTGATATCTGACGAGCTCACGAAATTTGAATTCCGTTTCAACTGACGTTTACCTGACATGGCGTCGGAAGTACTGGAATCGGAGCTCCTCTTTTTGTTGAAGAGCATCTGCTTAACCACAACCCTTCCTATCAATATGTAAAATACAACAAGCGACACGAGTATGGTGAAAATCAGGAGCATCACTGCTGCCTTGAATATAAGCGGTTGGACTGTTGACCACGGGCCTCGGATACTTGTACATCGATATCCTCGTGTGTGGCTGTAGTCATTGTAAATCTCTCTGGAGCCGTAGAAGAAGAAACAAGGCCAGGATATGACCAAAGAGACCCCAATGATACAAGCAATGGCGATTTTCTTCCAGAAGATGTTCATTTGCTTGCTGAACGGTTTACATATTTTTCTGTATCTATTGATGGCTATGACGACAAGCATCATCGCTGACATTAATGTACACGTCATGTTGAGGAAAAACATTACTTTGCACGCGCTGTCGTTGCTGTATTTCACAGGAAGCATGTTTATTGAGAAACTAAACGAAGTACTTACGACACACGATATCAAGTCAACAAAAGCCAAAACTGGTATGAAAAATCTTTCCTTCCAGCTTTTCTGAAGCCGGACAGTATGTATATAAATGACGATGGAGTTCCCAATGATCCCTATGACCAGGTATACCATCAGAATGACGGAAACAGGAATGATATTATGGGATAGCGCGTCATTCCACTCATCAAGTCTGTCCGCCATAACTGAGGCACTTGAGTTAACATCCATCTTAAAACCCCACTTTAAAATGTCTATTCAATGGGAACCCGTTAGATATATATCTCCTTCCTGATCATTGAGTAAAAAAGATAATTGTGTTTAGAACATCACTTCCTGGTGTCCAGAAATCTTGTTTTGTTGCGTACCATTTAACACCTATTGTTAAAGTCAACATGAAATTGAGTAAAAAGATATATTGTATCTAAGAATGACTTCCTGGTGTCTAAAATACTCTCGTTACCTTGCGTAGCATGTTAAGACTAAACATAAAAATCAACCTGATTAAACGATTAAACGTATGTATTTATAAGGAATCTGACGATATCTTATTATTGTACCAAGCACATCGAGACACCGGTGAAAACTTTAATCTGGGAACTGATGTGTTTATTTAATATCCGATTTCCATCCCTTCTATACTTTTGGAATGGTTAGTTTTAGAAAACGTAACCGCATCGAAGTACGCCAGATATTATACTGCAAAATCACATTGTTTTGTGGTATTCTAATTTCATTTGATTCCGTGAGTACTCCTCATCAATGAACTTTCATTTCCATATGATAAACTGTTGAAATGTTGTATTTCAATATGGATTGGATGTGAACTGTTGATTCAGGAAGTCAAACGCCTATGGAACAGTATACCTGGTAAATATTTTAAAAATCGCGAAATATGAGCAGCATAAAAATGTTTAAAAATTAATTTACCTAAATCACAAGGTTCATAAAGCATATGCCTGGCGGGACTGTCGTGGAACAAATGTAATGCTTAATCCTTCTAATATCGCATATACCTAGGGTATTTAAAGTGTCTACCATGCCTACAACCAGCATTTATAAATGACAGAGTACAGAAAATAGACCGTAATCATTAATCCTCCCATATCAAAAGGCGACCTAATATCTTTAAGCTATGTTGTTTTTTTCCAGTTACCTCAATATTCAGACATAAGAAAGAAAAAAAAACACCCATTAATGGTTCTAGGTGTTAAGTTTGATGCTTCAGATATTGTTTTTAATCTTCATTAACTTAAACATACAAATACAACCTATAATTAATATCTTACACATGTTCTAGTCGCAAAGCATGTATTGGGTTAGAAAGGGGCTTATTTTTGACTTTCTGTTTTTCGACAATGGTTTTCTTAACACTTGACTGCAGATGACCTTTGAAGATGCAACGTCTATAAACCTCTTTTTGATAACCCTTATAAATTAATGACATATAACTCTTCCTGGTCGAAATAGTGATACTAATGGAAATTATTTCATTATCGTGAGTGATAAAAAGCTAGTTAAAATATAGACATATAGAGCAGTGTTATTTATTCATATATAGTGGATATAAGTTTACCCAAAATTGCAACTATCCGAATATCTGTCAGGATATGTAGGTCCCTAAAATGGTTCAGGTATGACGCATTCTACTGTGTGCTGTTGACGAAATTTTCTGAATTGATTATTTATTTATTTTTTACTTGTGACATTTTTGTTAAGATTTTCCACATAAAGTATTCATATGATACAGAAAGAAACAAAGCCAACTTTCACACACACTTACATACACAAACTGTATATATATATAACTTGAATTCAGAGTATGTAGCTTAGCCATAACTAATAGGTGTATAAAAAAACCGTTCATAGAAGGCAGCATAATCAGTATTAAATAATGTGACAGAAGTGATGATAAAATGCATGAAACAATTCTTTTCTGTTAATTGATCAAACAGATTACGAAAAAACTTCCATTTATGATTGAATAAAGTCTACCTGCTATATATAGTTCATGTATATTTCCCCATATTGTAATAGTCCACAAGTATTCTCTTTACAATTTCAACCTAAGTTTTTCCCCTTTAGCACGCTGTTTATAGATATTTTGTTTAACAATGGGTATAATAAGGTTATGTATGCCATATTGTTTACCCATTTTTCCAAACAATACTTGCTTTTTTGACAGATTTAAATACATTTTGTATATGGAATTTTTTTCAAATATCCAATTTTCAAGTAATATCCACAGCCTCTCAACGTGTTCACAATCATAAAACATATGATAAGGTGTTTCAACTTCTACTTTACAAAAGGTACAAGTAGGAATTGATTTAGTTGATCTCATCCACTTTTCGAGATGGACGATCATTTATGATTTGCTTATGTTGAAACCTGACATAAGGGTTCCAGATGTGGTATTGACCGTAACTTTGTACAAAACTGACCGTCTGCATTTAATGTTAGCTTGCTGTCATATAGTCATTGATAGTGCGAAATACAAAAAATAACTAGAGACCTACACCACACATCAGCACATATAACATGAAATCCATTAACTATCCACAGAAAAATCAAACGATGTTACATAAAAGAAAGGACTGTTATGCTACGGTACATGTACATGTGTGATGTGTATGTTTAATTGAACCTTCAAAATCTAATTTATAACATGAAATAACATTCCAAATTCGGAATATAATAGAGTAACATATTGCATATTTAAGCAAATAGGGTAATAGCAACACTCTGTTTAGACGTGTATATCAATTTACCAAAAAAAGTGATAGATAACTAATTAATTACTGTAAATCACTGAGATTTTGCGAACACTTTATTTCGCGCTATTTACTCTTCAGGCATATTGGCGAATACACGAATTTAAATACACTGATGTAGAAATGACTTTAAATTCGAGAATGATAAACTACATGTTCTTGAGGCATTGGCTCCGGAAGACTCCTATACAGGTAACCGATAACATGGCCGCCATCCAAAGGTGTTATTTCCGTAAAAATACTTGCGAAGGATTTTACTTTCCTTATTTTCCTGGAACGCAATTGACGTTCATAAGGAGGAAATGCAACGAAATGAAGAAAAATCTGTATAGCACATGCCTTTTCCTGTTTTCAGTATACAAGGTGTAATTGCAGACCACAGAAAACAGCACCAATAAAAAAAGAAAAAAATGGATTTTAATGCATTTTGTGAAATTATGATAATCATTATTGTGTTTGCTCACCGCGGAGAAATGACGTGACAGTGTGTTACTAACTTCGCATGGCTCCGAACATAAAAGGTGTTAACACATCAACATTTCACGAATGTCGAAAGAGATGAATAATGAAGCAATGGGAAAATAAAAAAGATTTCAAATGTGACGCAAAGATCTTATCCCGCATGCTAACTCACCCCGGGGACATTACTTTTCAAGGTATTTCTTGGTCAAAAGGAAATTCGTCTAAGGGATCTTATGAATTGTGTTAGAAACATAATACACGATAAGGCTGGTTATATCTTGTGTATGTGTTTGTACCTGTATTGAAGTGTATAAACATTGGGGTAACAACATAAGTATTATTACTTAAGGTCGCTGGCGCACACCAAACCAGACCGGTAGTCAGCCCAATGTAAACTTTTTTCACTACAGGTACAGATACATAATGCTTATGTGTACACTTGGTAACCCCGGCATTTAAGTGAAAGCCTCAATATTCCCAGTATTATGGCCCTGTTCAGTTCGGATGACGTAAAAATTCCGAATTAATCAGAACCGCATTTATATCGATGATGTCAATATAGGTCGCGGATTAAGCATTCCTATTTAATATCTGCTTAGAACCAAACCATTTTTTTTGTCTTGTCTAAGTATTATTTTCATCTTTATGACTGCTAGAATTGCGTGTTACTATTTACTTAGATATGGGTACCCTAGTTCACGTAAAAATGTTGTTTCTTTGAATTCATTTTTTAAGCGCTAGTGGGTTTTGATAAGTATTTTTTTTTTCATTTGTCTCGGGTATTTTTTAACCTAATCAACAAGCCTAATCATGAAGTCTAATCTCCATGCGTAAACACCGACAATTACATACATTTGGTGTGGTAAGATTCAGTAGAAATAAGGCACCGCAGATGTAAATATAAAATTTAGTATATAGACATCTTAATGACAAATAAACTATCATAAGTCATGATGTCGCAACTTTGAGCACTACACATCGCGTGCGATCACTCAATTATCATTTTACCAGCAAATTTAATAACCTCTGAAAAAAGTGAACAGTATTGTTGTAGGGTAACGGGAAAACAAGCTTCTCCCGTGAATGCACAGAAGCAATTTCTGATTACAAATAGGAACCAAAATCACTGTCATGGCACTAACAACATTCCTGTGTAAGGATCAATTTTGTATTTTCACAATACATGATATAATCCGCCAGATTATTATTAGAGAGTTCGTGTGTGGCTGTTGGGAGAATATATTACATTTCTACGTTCCAAGGTAAATCTTGACGCTATCCGCAAAGAATTGCCAATTATTTGAAACATCGATACAAGTAATACGCTTCTTTACGGAATCGGCGGTCGAAGAAACCGTAGATGAAGGGATTGATGATGCTGTTGATGATAAAGGAAGTGTAAATGAACCTGTAGCCCGATAGCTCAGAGGGCGAAAGCTCGATCCAAAACGTCTCGTTCTGAGATTCGTAAATCATCATTCCGAGCTTTGGCACAGAACAAATGATAAACACAAGCGTTATCAGTATGAAGATCTGTGAGAGACGTATTCCTGATGTCCTCGCGGGACATGCTTTTCTTGTTGTGATTTGATCCATCTTGAGTGCATTTTTAGATGTCAAAGATGATACGTAGTTCGATTCAGGAATAAGTGCATTTTCATTGCAATCAGAGTTCGTCGTTCTTGGGTTGCCATTTATTTCCCTTGGTGATATGATATCAGGATCCACATGGTTCTTATTGTCAATTACAGATATTGTTTGTGACTGTTACGTCAGTGGTATCTGACAAACTCACGGAATTTGAATTCGGCGACTTACGTTTACCTGACCTCTCGTCGGAAGTGCTGGAATTGGAGTTCCTCTGTTTGTGGAAGATCATCTGCTTAACCGCGACCCTTCCTACCAATACGTAAAATACCACAAGCGACACGAGTATGGTAAAAATCAGGAGCATCAATGCCGCCTTGAATATAAGAGGTTGAACTGTTGACCACGGGCCTCGGATACTTGTACATCGATATCCTCGTGTGTAGCTGTGGTCATCGTAAACCTCTTTGGAGCCGTAGAACAGGAAACAAGGCCAGGACATGACTAAAGAGACCCAATGACACAAACAATGGCGATTTTCTTCCAGAACATGATTATTTGCTTGCTAACATCAATGTGCACGTCATGTTGAGGAAAAACATTACTTTGCACGCGCTGTCGTTACTGTATTTCACAGGAAACATGTTTATTGAGAAACTAAAGGAAGTACATACGACACACGATATCAAGTCAACAAAAGCCAAAACTGGTATGAAAAATCTTTCTTCCCAGCTTTTCTGAAGCTGGACAGTATGTATATAAATGACGATGGAGTTCCCAATTATCCCTATGACCAAGTATATCATCAGAATGACGGAAACAGGGATGGTATTATGGGATATATAGGGCGGGGCGTCATTCCACTTATCAAGTCTGTCCGCCATAACTGAGGCATTTGAGTAAACATCCATCTTAAAACCCCACTTTAAAATGTCTATTCAATGGGAGACCGTTAGATATATATCTCCTTCCTGATCATTGAGTAAAGAGATAATTGTGTTTAGAACATCACTTCCTGGTGTCCAGAAATCTTGTTTTGTTGCGTACCATGTAAATAATGCATATAACACCTATTGTTAAAGTCAACATAAAATCTTTTGTGTGATTTTTATTGTTTACCTGCAAACATCGTCAAATCGTTGTAAATCTTCACAAAATAAATCTCTCATTCATAGCTTGACAAATGGATCAGTCGGTATATGTATATCTAAAGGTTGCGACACGGTAAACAAGTACATTTTGTACATTGTTTATAGAGTAGCATTTATTTTATAAACTGAAATATACATACTAATATATATATATACTAATACTGAATCTTAAGGAAAATAGTAGAATTACAGTTTTGTTTGCATGGCAATATTTTTATGTTATGTATGATTAAGACAAATAAAAAAATCTACGTCGTATATAAGACTTAGTTAGGTAGATATAAGACTTCCAACAGAAGTTACCATGAAAATGTAATATATAAGAACACAAAGTGGTCATAAAAAAGGAAGAGGATGCTGACGTTATAACGAAATCGTAATTTTAGATCAAAATGAATCAAGTAGATAGGATCCTTAAAGATTACCATAATTACAAGACCAGGTGTTCCGGAAGGGTAAGAATTTTCAGTAACATGACGACGCCAATCATGTAAATCTAGGTAAAACCAGGGTGGTGACAACGGAACCACTAAGCATATCAAGATGCATCGAGCACGTTTGACGTCATATTGATCATTGAATAGATAGATGTATTTTCTTTAGAAGATCACTTCCTGGCGTCGCAAATTCTCTTATGTTGCGTATCATGTAATGAATAGCACATATACAGTAAAAGTAAACAAATGAATAACACATATACAGTAAAAGTAAACAAATGAATAGCACATATACAGTAAAAGTTAACAGAGGAATAGCACATATACAGAAAAAGTAAACAAATGAATAGCACATATACAGTAAAAGTAAACATGAAAATCAACCTGAATTTAACCAAAGTGGTCCGTTTTTACTGAATCATTCGAACTGACAGTCATCTTTAATTTAAATATACGAAATGTATTTGATACGATATGAATTCGAGAGGAAATGCTTGTCCCTTTCCTTTGATATTTTTAAGTTTAGAAACATTTATCTTGGACATTGAATCTTTTAAACGATGAGCTCTTGATAAGTCATGTGATGTTGATAGTGAACAAAGAAACGGGGCATAAGTTCAAGTAATTTGTACTAAACACTTATTGACGCAGATATATTTTCTATGAAGGATTAAGCATTAACTTTTCAAATCGTACAAAGCATGAAGTGACTCTACATCCGAGTGTGTGTGTCTATTTCCTTCAATCATTTAAAGTTCTAAATTCCCGCCATTTGATAATCATGTTTCTTATCAATGAAACTCTAGATTTATTTTCTGCATTTATGTAGTTTAAGTGACAAAGCTATGGAAAATACATTTTAAATATGATAGTAATATATATCAGGTTTATCTTGTATATCTTGCTATGACAATGGAATATTTAAACAGTTTAGATATAAATCTATATGCGATGATTACTAATTGAAATCCCAACCCCTAATTTTTATTAAATCTCTTTCTTCATGAACCTTTGCTTACATGTCCGTATGTTCAGGTTGTTAAGGGTTACAACGGGTAAAATGTTTTATATCATATATAAGGTCTAGCAGCAAAAATCAATTCAGAAGTATTTCAACATTAATTACCAGGGCCATATAATCTAACCTTGCTTGTAACAAGCATTTTCATTGGTTAAAAATGTGTTGTCAGCCCCCATAACGTAAAAAATAACATCACCGTTTGTAACGATGTATTTGGTTGGCTGGTACAGCAGCGTGTTAATTTTTATGAGAAAAGAGATCACAAATAAAATTGGATATTCAAAGGGTTTCATAATAAACTGCTTTGCTGTTTATTTAGAGTACACTTCATTTTGTTTTTGTTTTTTGTTTGTTTTTTGTTATATCTTCCTAACATTAAAAAATATATTCAAGTTAATTCGTAAATGACATACAAGAGCAAATAAGGGATAATTACAATCTTGCTTTACTTCTTTGTATAGACCCGGTTCAGATAGGACGCACAAAATGAATATTATTCAATATTCAATAGTATATTCAAAGCTCTGTATGATATCTGAATAACTGGTTGAATTTATTAGAGATCAATGCCTTCCACACATTCTATATTTTAGCATTTCTTTAGACCAGTTTAATTTCGCAAAGGTCTCTTCTCGATTTCCATCCATTAGAGTCGACGGAAAGATGAAACATCTTTTTTTCAAATTATAGTACATGAAAGATACACATTTTGTATTAATTTTAAAATAAATATTTATTTCATTTTTTCCTTTTTAACATAGAACGACAATGTGACAATTGAAGAAAGTACATTTACATGTATATTCAATTTTAGCAAATCGAAATAAATCATATACATGTATTTTATTTAGTCGACAGCACATAGGAACAGTTTGATATTAAAGTTACATACGTGTAACAGATGTCCCATTGAACTTAAAAAAACAGCAATGGTTTGTTTTGGTTTGTTTTGATTTTGCGTAACATACAAGGCCAGAAATGAAGGCGGCTGGATTGGATTTACTATTGAAAAGAGGAAGCGAAAAGAAAAAGAAAAGTATAAATATTCAAATATAAGAAACAAGAGGCTGCAAATAAATCATGGTTTCTTCAAGGACAAACATTATAGCTATTTATGATAAGCAATTTGCTTTGTTTTGGGCTTGTATTATATGTTTACCCGTTTATTACACGCCTGGTTGTGTCAAAAACATTTTAACATATTTTTCAATAGGCTTGCATTTTTTTTATTCATAATATTGTAGAAGTTCGCTTATCCAAAGTTTCAACTACTGTAAAGGTTGAAATTTACGCGAGGGGGAAATTTACGCTAATTACATGGGCTCATTTTGTTCGCGAAAATATCCCCACGCGTATTATTATCATTTTGATATCAATTTGCGTAATCTTGAACTACAAACGAAAGTGGATCGATCGCGAAAATAACACCCACGCGTATAGTCTACATATGAAAATGGCGAAATTAACCCCGAAAAAAAAAAATCACGTTTACAGTATTTAAACTCCTATCGGGATAACAAACCATCGTATATAAAATTATGTTCTCCAAGCTGTTCGGATATGCGCCGTTCTACAATATCATTTCAACAAATTTTATTGTTATAGTTCTGCAGTCGACGGAAGTTTCATCAATTGATTCACTTGACCTGGTCCACTTATGGAGATGGCTGATTGTTTATGATTCATTCAGGGCACAACTCACAGGAACTGGCACGAGAGTTCCGGATGTGGTTACAACTGTAGGTTCATACAGCGGTACAGATATATTAACAACTGTCTGTAGCCAACTGGGCATAAATGGTACATACTTGTATCACTCCCCTCCCCTTTTAGTAACCATTTATATTATATGCAATATGTAGCTTCCTTGTAGTGCTACAAAGTCGCCTTTTATAACTTAAGGCAGGTAAGATTTCTTTATATACACGTGATAGGTAAACATTAGTTATGGTTTAAAAGGCGAATCAAGGGACTTGGCCATGCGATTAGGAAGGAAACTCAATTAGATATGCATGTATTTATCCTTGTAATTACAGTAAATTGTAATCTCCATGTCTATATAACGACGGATATTCAGGTAAAATTCAAATACTACTGTATTATTATTATTATATCGTAAGCTTTAGTTGGTGAACAGGCATCGCCATTAAAGTAATAATAGAATGATAGATTATATACTTATATCAGAGTGTAATTTTATATCACAAAACACCAAAATGTCACACACACACAAAACCCGCTGAACACTAATATTGTAGTTGAACTCGGACTAAAATACCTTCTAGACGACGTACTTTATTACCCGCGCTGTTGTTTATATAAGCTAACATGTATGTCGTACATCACATCGCTTTATTCTACATGTTTGTTCACTGTTTCCGTAACTGGGACCGGCAAATTATCTTTGGTTACTATTTTTTTAATTGGAGATCTACGGCGTAGTGATGTCGGTGAAATGATGCAGAAAAACTATATATGAACGGGCGTGACACTTGTATATAGCCTTGAGACGTATACAGGTACGGTACCTACAATTCAGTATAGAGTCAAAGACAGACATCGATATCACATGACTTTTCCTTTACCGTCACATGACTCTCATAAACAAAATGGCTACCAACATGGTAATATCGCCGACCTGTTAACGTCATTCTGAGGTCAGAATTCGCGAAATTATGTATTCGTGAATAAGTCGAATGAGGTGAGTTCGCGAAATTAAGTACTCGCGAAATATAAGTGATTTACAGTATATGTTTTACCATGCTTAACAGTCCCGTTCAGGGTGGTTCATTTGTGATTTGTGGAGCTATCCAGGTAACTTTGACGGTGTCATCCCACTTAAAAACCTTAATCTTGAAATGGTAACCTGAAAATCTGCCTATGAGATTATAACAGTACTGGACAAACCGTACCTAACCACTTCTTTTTAAAAAAATAAATGCCAAGCATCTGGTCAATCCGTTGCAAAGATGTCATATTGAACAAGGAAGACTCATTTCTTTCCACGCCGACACATACTGTATGCCTCGTTACGGAATCGGCGGTCGAGGAAACCGTAGATGATAGGATTGACGATGTTGTTGATGATAAACGCCGTGTATATAAACCTGTAGCCCGATAATTCCAAGGGCGAAAGCTCGATCCAAAACCTCTCGTTTCGTGATTCGTAAATCATCATCCCGACTTTAGGTACATAACAGATGATAAAAACAAGCGTTATCAGCATGAAGATCAAAGACAAACGCACTCCATGAGGCCTTGACAGACCTGCATTTGTGGGTGTCGACGACATTTTGTGACAATTTTTATTTGTCACCGAGAGATGATTATTTTGCACTTTTTCATCAGATTCTGAATTCACTGTTTGAGATTTTGATTCAATAACAGTGTCCGATGTATTTCCAGAATCAGAGGCATTAGGGTTATCTTGCATTGAACGATTATTGGTGTCATTCAATTCCGTAACCTTGGATGTATTGGCAGAATGCGATGATTTACAATCACGTGACATAGTTTCTGCTGCAGCACCAACATTGGAACTATTCTTTTTGTGGGAGAGCATCTGCTTGAACACGATCCTTCCTATCAATACGTAAAATACCACAAGCGACACGAGTATGAATGCCACAATCAGCATCACCGCTGCCTTGAATATAAGAGGCTGAACTGTTGACCACGGGCCTCGGACACTGGTACATCGATATCCACGTGTGTAGCTGTGGTCATCGTAAACTTCTCTGGAGCCATAGAAGAAGAAACAAGGCCAGGACATGACCAAAGAAACTCCAATGACACAAGCAATGGCGATTTTCTTCCAGAACATGTTCATTTGCTTGCTGAACGGCTTACAGATTTTTCTGTATCTGTTTATGGCTATGACGACAAGCATAAGTGCTGACATCAATGTGCACGTCATGTTGAGGAAAAACATCACTTTGCACGCGCTGTCGTTGCTGTATTTCACAGGAAGCATGTTTATTGAGAAACTAAACGAAGTACTTACGACACACGATATCAAGTCAATGACGGCCAAAACCGGTATAAAGAATCGTTCCTCCCAGCTGTTCTGGAGCCGGACAGTATGTATATAAATGACGATGGAGTTCCCGATGATCCCTATGACCAGGTATATCATCAAAATGACGGAAGCAGGGATGATATGATGAGACAGCGTGTCATTCCATTCATCAAGTCTGTCCGCCATTACTGAGGCGTTCGATGTAGCATCCATTGTTAATGCTCACTGTGTGATGTCTGTTTCAAGGGAATTCGACAGAAAAGCACCGTTTCTCTTCACTGATCAGACGATTGATCCAGTCATATTTACCTTCGGCGAGGATGTTTTAAATATTACGTCATGCACTTAAGAAACAATGGGATGTTGAGAGCGTATCGAAGAGCAAAACGAGGAGTTCCTATTCGTTGTAAATAAAACACTTGAGCCTTTCAAAATCGTACTTAAAACAGTGATTCACTGGTGTCACTCTCTAGATGTAGTCAATTTTACTCATCATTCTTTGTTTTACGTTCCCGCTTTGATAAATCTGTTTCGTATGAATTAAACTTTAGACTCATTAATCTGTTACATGTGTATGGCTCAAAAGACAAATCCATCGAAGTGACAGTATTATAAATATATATGACAGATTAATATAAGCTGGTAAACTTGTTTCGCAAGTTAGGAAAGAAAAAAAATGTTTACGTTTACATATACAGACAGATTAATCATGTTCATCCTGTATATTATGTACGGAGCATTGACGGTAAAAACAGCTCACATACATATTAATCGTGCATGCGCTGATTGCTGCATAGTTGTTAAATATCGTGGGGCTATTATTCCGCGGTTGCCACAACCGGTTCTAATTCGTGTGTATTAAATCTCGCGCAATTACCCCTTTGAATCTTTTGCAGTAAACATTTCATGTATGTATATAAACATATTGGCATATATGTTCGCGGTACATTTAATGACCGTAAAAATAGAAAATTAACTACCCCTCGAATATTGACAAATATACAGTATACATGAACATTCCCTTCTTTAATCGTTCTCTTTATCGGATCTGTTATCTGATTGGACGAAATACGCATGGCAACAATAACATTAATCATTTTAAGATCGTTAAGTCTCACAAATCAATATGACGTTTCAAGATGAGTTTATTGATAAATACGATCAAAACATTAAAAAGTAAGATAATCCAAATCACAAGTATCAGCAACCATTATCAAGTACAATACATTTGTAATCTTGTATTGTTTTAAAAACATTCAAGAATCAGGACATTAGTTAATTATACCACCATACCGGATGTTGGTAAATTCAAGTATCTTCAGTTGAGTAGCAGTGATGGAATAATTTGGCAGGGCACAGGGAAACACTTCATTTAAATGTAGTTCGCTATCATTTGTTGTCCAACAACAATTAATATTTTTTATTGTAAATAATACTTTAAGAAAATATGTTGAATTCAGTTCAGAAGATATGTCATAATGATATTACCATGAGTAAAATGCAGAAAATAACAACAATAACACAATTGTGAGTTGAAAACGTGTATGGTGTTTTAAAGACAAATCTAATTTGATGTAAGTATAATCTGTAAATGATAACATGTACAAATGACTAATAATATATTAAAACCTTTCGATGTATATTGAGGGCTCATTTCCATATATATTTAGAACATTTTCAATATGAATTAAGATATCTTTTTCATATTGCTATAGAGTAATTTTGTAATAAATATACATTCAGAACCCTTTTTTATATATATTTAAAGATTTTTCAAAATATATTTAGATTTTCTTTTTCAACATACATGTAGATTCGAGGTTTTTTTCATATTGATTTAGAGTGTTTTTTTATATACATTCAGTGCCCTTTTTCATATATATTCAAAACTTTTTCAATATATATTTAAAAGCTTTTTTTAATATAGATTTAGTGCTCTTTCCATATATATTTAAAAAAAAAATTCAATTTATATTTAGAACTTTTTTTCGATATAGATTTAGAGCTCTTTCCAAAATATATTCAGAGCCAAAAATAAGCGTAAACTGAATCACACATCAATTTGTTCTTTGAAATCGTCAGTTATGCTTAGAGCCTAACGTATTGTGTTTATGTAACGTTATGTCGTAACTATTGAATTTTTATTGGTTGATGTTTGATATAGTTATATACTGTGGGCGACATATCATCGGGTTGTATTATCTGATGTGTTCAATTACAGGATGTCCTTCACAGCTTTGTTTTATGTTTAACTACATAATATGCTTCATCTCTGTAATGAGCTGTCGACATTAATTAGGAACCACAAAGTAATAACGTGATGTCATAAAAAGTCAATTAAAAATTACAATAATGTTAAATTGCTGTTTTAAAAGTGACATGATTAATTTCAATGTATATTGCAAATATGCCCTATCGTTTTTATTGTAATATTGCATGACGTATGTCATGTTTTATATAATTTCCTTTGTGCATGTGACCATAGTAAATTGAATTATTTAGTATGGCTTTCACGTATGGCACATTTCACGCTTTTCCCATCTGTAATTTGTTTATATTGTCTATAATTAATTTTAATAACAAAGCAAATGGCAATATATCGCATCACATTCACAGCTGTGTTTTAACTGAAGTCAATAACCTAATGTAGAGGGGGCTGCGGTGGCCGAGTGGTTAAGGTGTCCCGACACTTTAACACAAGCCCTCCACCTATGGGTTGCGAGTTCGAAACCTACCTAGTGCAGTTGCCAAGTACTGACCGTAGGCCGGTGGTTTTTCTCCGGGTACTCCGGCTTTCCTCCACCTCCAAAACCTGGCACGTCCTTAAATGACCCTGGCTGTTAATAGGACGTTAGACAAAAACAAACAAACAAACAAACCTAATGTAGTTGCCTGTATTGGTAATGAATTATTGAATACATGGATAAAGAAACATGTGCAGTGCAATGTATATGCCGAACAATTGATATGAAATTCTAGAATTTGGAACCTAAAGTAGTAACACGGAAGGTAGCGTTTTAATGAAGTGCCGCAAAGTGAAGAGGAACATTGTTCATTCAATATAACCTAAAATTTTAGACATTTTTGGCTTCCGTCGTAACTATTAGGTAACGAGTAAAACCAGAGAATAATACATTACTACGTTTGAGTTACATTTGGAGAAGATGGCCACTTCACCTTAAAGAAATTTGAAACTTTATATCCAAGATGGCATAAGCAAATCAAACAATAATGTTTTATATCTGGTTGAAAAATTTAATAAAAAATACATCCAAAGTACGGTGATTTTTTTTCCCCAAACGTTTTTCATTGTTTAAGGAATAAAGCCTTTTTTATTGTTAACCGAAAAAGTCCTACTTAAAAAGTATAATTTGTTCAAAAATACTATCTTATCATATCATTGCGGGTAGAACATGTTGTCACAGAATAGATAAAACCGCTTGGTCCCTCTGATGTCTTATTAGTGCGGGAGGAGACCGGATTACCCTTTTCAAGCTTAGTTGAAAGGAAAGTATTTTACCACTGTGCCATCCAAACCCTCGCGCGCTTCCATCTAGGCCAGCAAGCGTGATACAAAGAAGTAAATATAACTTGTTTTGCAATTGTTGTAAAATACGCAAAGTATCCATTTCAATTTTTTTCACAACAACAGCATACAACGTATACAATAAAAACTAGTAGGTATTACGATTATAACATCAACTTTCTTTCTGATTATCATTAGTTTTACATATATTATCAATACATATATTATTCTTTCCAACAATGGACCTATTACATCTGTACCACTTTACAATGGCATTGTCTCTAAGAAAAGGTACTACTTCATGTTAAATAAAATCTTTATCAATATGCAAATCAATCATCATAAAAAAGTGATAATCTGTATAGCTCGCTATTGATCCAAAGGTGATGTATTATATATTATGAATGCCTTATATAATTTCAACGAATATATTATATTGTTGATACAGCGCTTGTTACACCTATATTGTAATATATATATAAATATATACTAGAACCATCAAATCTTTATCAAATATATATTTCCATGTAATTAGGTATAAAATCTACGGATTATTAAACTTACACTGACCTATACACGGGTTATATATTTATTCGATAAATTTTAATGAAAAGTTCAAACCAATTTTCAAAACGATATTTTGATTTACCTTTCTTACACTGACATACACATGGGTCATATATTTACTAGAGGAAAAAATAATGAAAAGTTCAACAAATTTCAAAAAGATATTTTAACTTATCTAAAGTTATTTTGGGAACTGGTTTTACCGTACGTCTCAAATGATATTTACAAACTGAACAAAACAAAGTGCATAATCCATGAAATTACGAAACAAAGCGATCAAACCTTCATCCAAGTCCATCACATATCCACCTTGACTTAGAGAGTAACTCGCATACCAAATATACCAAAATCCACGCTAAGCAAATGCAACAACGCTCACTAGTATAAATTTAACCAAACACATCTCTCATTCGTTACGGACGCGTTTTACTATTTTAACAACACGGATACGGACTAATATACCACAACGATTTATATAATATACATTATGAATTATACTATGCAATATATACACTATATATTTAAGAAATAATTAACGATGATGCGTGTATTGTTGCAGGATATACAACTCGGACGAGGATATTTTGCAATCAAATTAATAACGAGTTATTAATTAAAATTGCAAAATATCCGAGTCCGAGTTGTATATCCTGCAACAATACACGAGTCAAAGTTGATTATTTCTATTCTACCATGTACTGTTCTGAGATCTACATCTTCATAATAGAAAAATAGCAAAGAAACCCCGCGAAATGTGTCACTACATGGCTGTTACAATTCACAAGAAACGATAAGGCGCGCGTGCTAATGAATATTCAAAAGTTGACGTCAATCCCAAGCCAGTTGACGGCAACGTTACGAGAACTTTCGGGGATGTCGGCCAGCAATTCATGCAGAAATGCTCTCCAAAGGTTGCCTGTGGAAATTGACCTTACAACATATTGTTAAGCAAAGTCTGTTATGGGTTGATAGAAATTAACAATCTGGCAAAGAGCTTTCTCCGTTGTAAAATACACAGTCTCCGACGTTCAAACGTTTTGGCACGCCATGTTTGTTTACAAATGCACGATTTTGGAGGAGGGAAATTGTAAGAGCCGTGACTCACGAGCGTGTATTATTGACACGAGAGTGGATTACTAGCAAATAATACACGGTTTTAAACCAATCAAAACTGGCGTTGCATAGCAAACGTGGTAGAATAGACTACTATACTATATAATTCATTCAATTAACATTTTATCTAATCATGAATTAAACCATATAAAATATTTTTATTGATTTTTATATTTATTGATGCTTGTGTAATATCTGTTGTGCTTGGTCCCAAGACCTTCAGATATGCTATTGATTAACTTATTAGAAAAAGCAAGATTTCACAAAATGAACAAACATAATAAACGGAAATGTTTTACGAGACAATCATGACAAAAGACAGGGAATAAGAGAATGCGTTGCAGGGGGGTATCATGCACCTTCTAAGTCACCGACTGCAATGTTAATATCGATAAAATCTAGATTATTTCATATTCGCAAGAACAGAAATGGTAATATAATATCATAAAGTACGCTACAATATGAAGATTTACAGTATTACATGTAACATGATCTATTGTGTTTCTTTGATTACGTTATGTATAGGGTTTGTAATGAATGGCAAATATACAATACTTAGCAGTGTTTTAAAACCCGGACTACCTAAAACTTAATCAAGTGAAGATTTACCTCACAATTGATTCCAGTGAAAACCTATTGTTCTGCTAGTTTCTTAAATAATGAATTAATACCTATATCGTTCTTACAAACATAGATTAACAAACCCCAAATTGTTAGGTAATTTTGTTATTTGAAGATATTCACACGCCAACAATCAACCATCACAAAAACTGTATAACCCATGAATTGTATGGGCTATATGGCGAACAATCCCTTCCTTTGATGGTAGAACCCTCCAGGCTTAGACATTTAAGGGTATATGCATTCCGAAATGTCAGTGTTCCATCGATATTCTCTGTCAAAATCCATTGCTGGTCAAGAAATATATCATCCTTGTTGAAGCATCCATAAATATCATCGCTGAAAATAACAAAGAGAAATTAATCAAATTACATAAAAAGCTTCAGTTGAGTGTTTTAAAAACAATAAAGACTATACATGCTCCTTTGTGTTTTATTCATTCACCTACCCGAATGTCGGATGTTTATAGCTAAATTTAAACGACATATATCATATTTTACAATATATCATGGTCTACTGGGTTTTGAATATATCGAACTTCTGTCCGCAGTGACGAATGGTATGGTAGGACTTTCTGTTTCGCTCAAACATCATTACAGGGCTACATTCATTAACATTATATAAAACTGAACATACGTGACATGAACAGCGTTCGATGAAGCAGGTCCACATCTGATAAATACATAGTTTTGCGAGTTCTTTTTGGTGACGTCGAAGATGTCTTGTCCATACACGGACATTCTGGTACGAGTTGCTAGGTTGTATAGCGCGATTGCTTTCTCTTGGAAATCTAAATAAAAAATGACAATAAAAAAATTGAATACATTCTGAAAACCCAACAATCATAGCAAGATTAACAAGCAATGAAACAATCTTATTATATATTTTCTGGAAATGGTTACATTATTTCTGAAATATATATATGATGGATTTAAGAAGGTTAATTAATTTATTCATAAAGATAATATCTTATATTTACATAGATATGAGGTGAATATTATTCTGTTCGGAAATGTAATTTCATTTTCTTACGTTAAAGTTGCTCTATTAAAGTGGCTTACAAACTAGTTTTAACAGATATATTTATTTAATGTTCCCACTCGCATGATTTATCTAGAAATAACCCACAGCGTTATATATTCCAGGTCTTCATACGAGATTACGAGATTGGATAATCAACCGCGATATTAAAATTGAACATTATAATATTGATATGTTTTCTTTTCTTTTGCTAGTTAATGGGTTACACGGTCTGTCGTACAGTACATTTGAAATTTGAGTCGAAATGAAACTAAGGAGTGATACTTATTTTTAATTGAAATCGTGATAATCGATATATACATTTTGATAAATTGAGTGCAAATAGTGAGGGATACAGGAAGAATATTTAAACTAAAAATTGATCAAATCATGACAAATCATTAACAGAAGATACGTTTGCGACCTTTATAAAACAATAAAAACACAGATACCTTACGGTCCGGAAGAGTAAGCGACCTCCCCCGTTTTAATTACGGTATCGGTCTGGAACTACAATGTACATGTATATGTATATGTAAGTTACCTTTAAATTATATCTTTTTTTTTTATAAAAATGACGAAACAAGTTATGGCATCTTATTATATTAATCGCGCTGGTTGGCCCCCGTGAGTGGTCTAACTGTAGAAGGAAGCCAGGAGAACGCAAGGAAAACACACGTGGTCGGACAGTTTTTACTCATCTTACCTGATTAACAAGGACATATGAAAGTGATAAAATATCTTCAAACAATCAAACATGGAGTTGCCAATATATAGGCCAGGTGACTCACCAACATCCTTCGGTCAATTCGGTGATGAAAGAGATGAAAAAGTTTGAAACAGATACAAAAACAAAAAACAAAACACAAAAGCTGCGTTATAATACTTAAAGCGGTCTTAAATTAACCACTTTCAAATAGGCACTGTCTGTCAATTCCCACTTAATCCAATACGCGACATTCAACAATCGAAAATCATTATCATAAGTCCGTCAACCGCAGTTGTATGCTACGCTATAAAAACCAATATAAATAGATACAATTTAAGACAGTAGAAGAGGAAGCAAATATTAAGAGACATACCTATTTCTTTCCTGAAGAACCTAAATCCATGTGCCTCATTCTCCGTTGCAGTTACTAACACACCAGAGTATATCCAGCATGTGTTTCGGTCCTGGTTGTATCCAAATGACAAGCAGTCATGTTTCACACACAGTTTAGCACAATCTGGTAAGAGTTTTGCACATTCGTCAACTGTTACCAATGTTGAAGCGTTACCTTTCGTACGGAATGCCGCCTTGTAATGGGCTGCGTGTATGTACGCGATGAACACGTGTATTGTGTAAAGGAGAAATACTAATCGCATATTTCCAATTTAGGCCGATGTCATTCTTAAAATAACATATTTTGCACCGTTATTGAAATCTTTCTCTCTTATATTGTATTCATTAAGGCTTAACCTATTGTATTAAAAATATAAATTTGATACACCAGCACTGACATTTATGTGTCCGATTATGAATTGTATACCAATATGACTTTACATCCGAGCGACCTTCTTGCGGATCTCCTTGTGCCAGGATGCTTGAGAATCTATATGCTAATCTGCAATATTGATCGTTTCCCTTCATGTAATTTTAAACAAAAAAATTTTGCACTCAGGACCAAAGCCTACCAAATACTGTTATATTGATAGACCAGAATCCATTATCTTCGTAACTTGCGTGATATTCAACCTTTAAAGATAGCTCGAACGTTAATCTCCCGAAACGTTCTTTGGTCACCGGAAAAGGATGTTACAGACATACATATGATTAATATATAAAAAATATGATATTCGGAATTGTTATAAGATATACCGAATTATCTTGTTATAAATCAAAACCGCATTAACTATTTATCTTTTTGTATCAATGATACTATGGAGTCTTATATGCGGAAATTTAAAAGTGAAGCCAATGAAAAAATTTAATCAGAGATTCCTGAGGGATCTTGGCTTACACCACAATAATAATTTGGTCATAGATCTAGACCAAATCTAGTTGATCAGTGATTATATATATATATATTTTTTGAATTTATTTATTATCTTTTTAGTTTCCTATCGAAACGTTAAGCAGACTAAATAAGAGATGTTGCTATTAAAAGCTATATATACTGCAGTTACCATTTTTGTATCACATGTTCTGAGAGACGTTAATGAACGTTCAAACTATCTTGAACTTATTCCAAACCCATGTTACAACACTCAACTGTCTCATCTCCTTACCGGAATTTTATGATATATATAGCATTATGTTTTAACTAATAATCAATGTTTTAAAATTTAACTCTTAGTTCTTCAGAGTTTCCTCCCTTGTCATACATGTATATCTTGCAGCTGTGACTAGATTCGGCTGCACATCTTTCTTCAGAAGAATGTCTTCACAATTTTTTTTCTTTCCTGCGCGTCTTTATGTCAGAACATGGGGTACAACAGCTCATTTGCGAAATAATTTATCATGCAAAAATCTCAATAAGAATGACCTTGAAGGTAATCTCTTTATTAAGCATGTATTTATTGTATTCGTCATATATGTTTTGTAGACTCATTTTGAATGAACCTTCTACTGAATGTTCCGGATGGATATAATTTGCGTGAGTTGTCAAAGGAAATGACTACACTATGGTATTATTTCCACCTATATTTGATATTCAAGAAACATCAGGAGAGGTAATTACTAATTCAACGAAGGTAATCTTCAAGCAAATTCTTTGATATATCCTTCTTCTCATGTCTTTTGCACATGTGGAATTTGCATGAACCGAAATCACGCGAGGAGTAACCGTTAGATATGAAACACTTTCAGTAGGTTGGTTAATATGTGTGTGATAAGGTTTTTCAGTCAACCATCATCAAATGGTAGGCTGGTCAAATCGTCTTCCATCCTTGGTGCGTCCTTGATCCGTCCGTTAATACCCCCCTGTTATCAATATTTCTCAGAAACTATCAAATGGATCTTTGTCAAATTCCGTTGGTAGTTTTTAATCTCTAGCTGTGTATATGAAATTTTGAGACTTATGGGTATCAAAAAAGCCGAATGGTAGCAACTTTTGTCTTTGTCAGTTGAACTTTTACCTGCACTAATTACAAATTCCATTTACAATTGTTGAAGAAAACAAGTATCATTACTAGTTGTAACGGGCTATGCTATATATACCCCACCGCATTCGCAAATAAATTGGTTTATATTTCAACGGTGTTTGCTGAGTCGTACTACACCTATTCCAAATTTTATCCAAATCAAAATTATAATATAATTATAATTTCAGAGGCCAGGAAATTTGAGCCATTACATCTAAGTATCGAAATTGAGTGTAATACTCTGATGCACGTACATACCTGATCAAAGTCAGCAATATTTAAACTTCGACCAATCAGTGGTCACAATGTGGCGGTCATTTTTTTTTCACAAAATAAATACTACATTTTTTAGTACCATGCTACACATATACTTCACATTTTTTTAAAAAAATGGGAGCAATTTTGTCTAAATATGAAACCTTAGTGGCGCCTACTCATTAAATTTGATAGAATTCAGATAATATTCAAATTTCGCCCAATCAGAAGTAAAAAAAAAAAAAAAAAAAAAAGCCAGACGTTTTGTTTCATCACAACACATGTGTTTTGATAGTACCGTACTTCATCATTTACACATTTCATCAAAACCGAGGCCCCCTCCTCATCATACCCGCAACACCACCTGTATCACATTTTATGCTTTGCAGTTTACGTCACGATGCACCTACAAACCATATTACAATAAACAGACAATATCTAAATGTCGACCAATAAGAGACCAGGATATGGTGTTCATTTTGTTAAAATGTAAAGCCGAGGCTGTGAAAGTGACCGGTATCCCAAGATGTACCTACATAAAAAATTTCATCCAAATCGGACAATATTGAAATCTCGACCAATCAGACGTCGCCTATTCTGACGTCACTTTATTGTTTTTAAGGTCAGAAAAATTCGTGCAACTGAAATGAAAAAAAAAATTAAAATGTACCTTGCAATAATTAATGTAGTTCTGTTGTATAAAAGGTGATTATCCTCATACTGGAATATATTGGTTAAAATGTTAAAATTGAATTAATAATTTTGTATTTATTTCAGCAAACTATACTTTTTTTTACCGGGAACGGTCATCTGTAGTCGCGACGTTACAAGAACAGGTCCCATTGACAGCTAGAAATGTTATAAGACTAAAATATTTCAGGCTGACATAAGAAAAAACTTCAATGTAAAACGGAAATAATATCAAACTGCCTTCTTAAGAAAGTTCTGATCCCATAACTCCCAAAGAATTTCAGACAAATTAATCAGAACTCTTATCAGCAATCCTGTGAGAATTGCAGGACCAGAACTCATATCAGCAATCCTGTGAGAATAGCAGGACCAGAACTCTTATCAGCAATCCTGTGAGAATTGCAGGACCAGAACTTTCCACAGACGGCAGTTTAATGATTCGATAGTTATCCCGTCGATTTCATTCTTTTCACACAAAATACGTGGTAGGAGACATCAAACCATAAACTCGCTATATTCTTTCCTGTAGGAACATAGCGAATATGAACTTTAAAATAACAAAAACGAGCAATACTGCAATACTGCAACCGTACATATTTTAGAGGTAATAACATTTTGGTATTTTTTATTAGTTCACAGCATTTCATTAAGTTGTTATTGTGCCAATTGCAGTTCCTGTAGATTGCTTCCTATGACAAGTATTATCGCAGTGCAAATTCATTACTAAGCTATTTCTTTGAATTCGATCGCGCGCAAAATGTAAAGCCCACCAAGAATAAGGACGTATACAGTATAGATAGAACGTGTCCAGAATGCTTATACAAAGGGTTTGACTCAAACATGGCAAACTTAGTATTCCATTTCGAAGAAAGCAGAAGAATGAATGAAATAAACAAAAACAAAAACCTCAGTTTTAACACAAACCTATTGAAGACCTTCTCTGACAGAAATATCTAATGGATGTATCAAATGTAATCAATTTGTATGACTTAGCAAAGAATATGACTACCTTGGTACATAATTCCTATCTTAGTATTATATTCAAGAAAAAAACAGGAGAGGTTATTACTTATTCAACGAACATTACCCTAAGGCAAGTTCTAAATTGATCCATCCTTCTTCTAATTTCTTTTATGAAACATGTATGACCGAAATCGCGTGATGAAGAACCGTTAATTATGGAACATTATCAGTAGGTTGGTTACTATGTATGTGTTTACCCAACTATTATCAAATGGTTGGTAGGTCAAATCGACCTACGTTCGTGGTCTGTGTGATTCATAAACAATCCTTGTTACTGATATATCAGACCTGTCAAACTTCATTTGAATATTTCCCTTTAACACTGGCTCTGCTTATATTCCTCTTGTTTAGCATGTATATTAACTCGGATTTGAATGGTAGCTCATGTGGGCGCATTGTCGCTCTTCGAATGGCGCTCTATTGCTCTTCGCATGGCGCGCATACGGTACATTGTCCTATGCTTATTTTTTAGGTTGTGAACATTTGAAAGAAAAAACGTTACTAACCGTGACCGAACAGTTCTAGGTGAGTTTCAGAATACCATTGCTCCAAATAAAATTTCAGCTTCCACAGAACACGATTGTAGAAATCTGAGATGTACCTAGGCTGATAAATTATGCTTCCATTTGACGAGGTATTGTAATCAAGTAAATTAACAAAAAGCAAGAAAACAAATGAGGATCTCGCCGCACTTCAGAAATTGAATATAGACAGATTTATCATACATGATTAGGATGGTGTAGTGGCGCAATGATAACATACTCGACTTTCACCAAGGCGGCCGCGGTTCGATTCCACAATCAAGAATGTGAGTACTGCGATTTCCTCCCACAGTAAGACTCCTCGAGCGCTTCCATCCGTGGCAGCAATGTTGAAAAGCAGTATACAGGTAAGGCATAGCGTTTCAATCGATATGATGATTTATGGAGCGGAGATCAATCACTATCGACCGCGTATGGAGTAAGTTATGAGTCCCATAAATCATAACTATTTTCTTACATTTAAGAATTCCAACAAGATTACAGTGTTAATGATTAACGTATAATCACATGCCATTCAAATCGCAGGATACGAGGTAGAGGCTCCAATGTGATAATCGGGTATTGGAGAACCCCTGGATGAGACCTGCTATATCCAAATACATACTAGTTGTAGGTTGCTATTTCCTTTAGGTTCCTTTGTGTTGTTCTAATCTTTCTTCATTTCTGTCATTTATTTTCCGTTGCCCATTGACAACCAGTCTTATTTGAACCGAAATGTTGCACAAGGTAGATAAATAGATACTAGAAATATAGGAAGAACACAAAAGAACAGTTGTCAATAAAGGCGACCTGTACAAAGCAAAGTAAGATGATATAGTTATAGCACTTTTGATATCAAATGAGAAATTAACGATAGGAGAGATCAGGGTTTGTTCGGCTCACGGCAAGTCCCATCTACAGATTTCCTACAAAATAAAACTTGTCAAATGTTGTCCAAACCCAAACCTACTGCTTTCCTGAATAACCGAAATCTGCGTGCTTGGTTTTCTCCTGCAGTAAGTAAAATACAATTTATATCCTGCATATGTGTTGGTACTGGTTGTATCCTAATGACACAAATTTATGTCACTGGCACAGTTCGGCAAAATATGGTAAAGGATTTACACTATGGTCATCTGTTACTGATTCCGAAGCGTTACTTTTCGTAATGAATACCGCTGCGTAATTTGCCGCGCAAACACTCGGATTATATAAATCGAGAAACGAAAAAGGTGTGATTCCAGATCAGTTCGGCGTCTTCATCATGGTAATGCAGTTTGAAGCATGTGTCAATTTTGTATTAAGTAAAACCTAAGGATTTTAGTGACTAGTTATGTATTTTTTTGTATGATGTATTTTCGTGCTCTGTTGTGATAACCCCTTAAATAAAGAATTTTTCAGAAGAAACTACTTGACAGGTTCATCACATATGAAACTTTCTTTGCGACATATAAGAAGTTCCCCTCGAATGACTTCTTATTAACATGATTTCTTGATTTCAGCGCGTTATAGAATATACACGTTTTTAAAGTCAAGGATGATTGAAAACATCATATGAAATCAATTATCAAGTCTATAATTTATAATTCATAGACCATGTCATGCTTCTGTAACTAAGGTTGGTCATCACTCCACCTGCCTGACGTATACCAACAAACCTTTGTAGATATATTCCCTGTGACGGTACAACGCATTATCATTTGTTCACTGTACACAGGCCTTTGTCAGTTGCCTTCTTGTTAAAGTAGATCTCCAAATAATTTTTAATGTACACAAGTGTATGATTAGTTTACCGTGGAAGTACAGAGTCTATCTAACTACTTGTCCCTATTGTATATGGACATTCATTAATGATCTCTGATTTAGATGATTGTTTGATGAATGTAACCCTACTTTACAGCAGACTGAATGCCTGTCTTTAGAAATTAGAATTATAAATAAATATGAACTTGCTGATTTTGGTCTCGGTCTTGGAGCGATGGAATGTTAAATTTCTTTGTTTTACAACCCACATTGTTTTCTCTTTACAATACGAGTCCAAAGTATATCAATTCTTCCTAAATTACGTATTCTTTATGCTACTGTTCTTATACAAAATATGACAATGTTGCTATAATATTTGTGATAGTGTGTAATCCGTGAATACTTTACCGTTTTCAATCTAATGACGGAGACGTCGCAGCAGTACCAACACTGAGCCACTTATCATAAAACTTATTTTATCTACAATTATGACCTCATGCAATTATACAACTTTTATAATAATGCATAGCTGTATACATTTATCAGCTATAGCCAATTATCTCGCGAATTAAAGGTATTAAAGGAACTAGAATAAACATATCAAATCCGGTGATGTAGATACGTAGTTTTGCGTTTGTACGAACTATTCTTTCTGTTTTTGGTCTGAAGGAAAATACTGACCATTTTAATTTTTTTTTTCATAAAAATCTTTAAAGAAATTCCCTAGTTAGTTATTTTCTTATCAGAGTATTCAGTCTGTGATCTGATTTGGGTATATGTAGTTTGGAGAGAAGCTAATAGGTGAAGTCAGAGATGAATATAATTACCTCACTCAATATTCTACTTATCTGATAATATGTTATCTTTTGTTCTAAGTATTAAGATAAATAGAATACAAACTGGTTCACAACTAGTTTTATTAAATGGACAACCAATATTCATTAAGTTAAAAAAAACATTACAATTAGATAATATCCTACTTCAAGAAGTTGATGATATACCAGCTATTAAAACAATGTTAAAGGGGACTATCAAATCTCAATTCAAAGTTGAATTTAAACATATATTACGTATAAGGACAATACTGATCTCATAAAGTCTCATATTCTCACAATAATTTTCTCACAAAATCTCACATTTCAATAATAACGATCTCGCATAATATCACATTATCACAATAATGATCTCACATAATCGGACAGTATCACTACAATGATTTCAGTCTCACATTCTCACTATAATTATCTCACATCAACGAAATGAGCTCATACAAAGTAAAGATGCCACTAGCTTCTCTTTTAGGAATTGTAATATACACAGTATGAATACAAGTTTAAATCAACTAATAAAAAATATTTTACAACTTCCAACTACAACTCTAAGATAATACATACATTACCACTAAACATGATATTTTCCTGAAATTGAACTGTTCTACATGTCACGTGACTCCGGGGATTCTTTTCAATCACGACAATTAAGTCTTACTTAATTAATACATTTCATTACACATTTATTTGTTCCTTCCTCTCGACAACCCCAGCACAGCTGGATAATCTCATCTTGCGCGAGCATAAAGATGAGTTGACTGTATTTGTATTTATCAACGTCCGTACAGGTCAGTCCAAGGCTTCAAAGTGACAGGGAAAGGACAGGTAACATGCATGCGCGCACACTTACATCAACAACCAATCAGAACTCTTTCCCAATATGGACAAATATACAACCATACCCAATCATCACCCCTACATGGACACACGTCACACCTAAGACTAGACACTGCGACAAGACTGCGACAGGACACTGTACACGTACATAACATACAATATATATAGACACGGGTCACTACACACGATACGAACCCTATACGCACATTCATTATGCCGCACAGTGTTTATAATAATAAACAACCTGGTGACATACACATAACAATCACAATGCAGATGCTAGGCTCAACAACACCAATCCTTTCATATTATATACAATATCTAAACATCACTTTTTCGCTTTCCATAGTTAACATAGGAAATGAGTCATAACTGTTCTACACATATACTACACAACGCAGACAAAAAAACTCAACAACATCACTACATACAGACATTATTTATAATCCTGAAACATCAACTATTTGCGTATTTTCATAGTCTACACGAAAAATGTTTAATCAAGTGTTCAAAACATAAATTACATACAAGAACATAAGCAAAAACCTGATGAAATATTACTTTATCTTGTCATCCTATTCACCGGTATCAACTTCTAGACTAACAGTCACGCACACAGACAAACAGACAGTTGAAACCACAATCACAAGAACTTGGAACCAGCCCGCGCGCTACCATTCCAACATTACTTGAAATGGATGTATTTAGCATCACATGCGTCCTTGTAACGTTTCAATAGTAAATCGCCAAATGCATCTTCTTAACCACTGAATGACATATTCCAGTTTTTACATTTGAAGACATTATTTCGTCCAAATTTTCGTCCAGCAGCGCTGTGCATGAATTCATAGAATAAAACATCCAATATGCTGTCAATCTTCGAAAGAGAATATTTATTTTGTCTTACACTGTATTTCAAGAGTAATGTCTATTGAGGAAATGGTAATTCCAAGGAATCGTCCTTATAAATCCATCTGTCTACGGTGAATTCGTATGGACCTTCGTCATCAATCATAACGCAAAATCTGTAACGTAAAGCATCATCTCTAATCTAATATCTCATTTCTGACTCTGTTTTAAACCAATACAGCTCGAACTTTTTATATGTTTATAGTACAACTTTGACTTTAAAGCATGTTATTTTGCCTGTTTATAGAAAAGTTGGTGTCCTAGTGAAATTCGGATATTTATATCAGACTAAAAATTGCTCACCAGTTAATGCTAACTAATGAATACCTACCGATTTTAGAAACCAATCCGAAAGATATCCTGAACCATCATGGCCAATCCTGATTGTGTTGATTAAACCAATATCCTCATGTTCAAACTGTAACATAACATCAATTATATTCAATAAAATGTTTATAAAGTAGTATATCTACATGCATAAATAAGTTTTCATTTGGCATTTCACTTCATTTCAATTATTCGTAATGGTGAACGAGAGATTGACTAAGAAATCTTCATAATGCCTTGTATTTAAAATGAGAATTCTGTTGGTGACAACGAAAGCGCCAAGAATATGAACTCATGGAAAATATCTAACTTCAACTTCATCTCACACAGATATAGTTTTATCAATGGGCTCGAAATGTGACAATAATATTTTCCATTATTTTAATCAACTTGCATCTCTAATTTTTCGAAAGTTACAAACATGACGTCAATATATCAACATGGCTCTATGAATAGCATGGAAATACTATGATTATGATGTACATTTAGAGTAAGTAATTCATGAAAAGTCTTACTTTGTAAAGATCGATACTGTCAGCTTCAAACTCCATAGATGAAGGGAAGTTTATTGTAACCGTCATCTTGTCACTATTCATCATCATGTAAACGTTTGCGTCAGTACCAGCTCGTGTTATATCTCCTGTATAGATTGTGATCGAATATGTTCGAAATAGTTTACCTGAAAGAATAAAAATCGATTAATAGAATCGTTCAGCCACTTTGTGTGAGAAAGATGAGACTCAAGACGAGGTGAAGATATTTAAGTTGCCAAACACGAGACAAACGCGAGGTTTACTGAGTGTTTTGCTGCTTGAAAATCTTTGTCAATACATGTATGTTGAGATCCATCTGTCCCATTCACCAAAAAAATGATTTTTCTCTTATCTGTATTGTTTCTTATGTATCTCAAATACAATATTGACGGAACATCATTTCAAGGCAGTTTTGACGTGTCTTGATTGGTTGTCGACGTGACGTCATACAATTGTTGAAAATGTTCAAAGAGCACCTGTAGATTGTACCAACCTTAGGGTAAAGCAGAAAATCTCACATCAGTAAAATTTTGGAAATCACTTTCAAAGGTAAGAGAAAAGAGGTTATCTTCGTCATCAATAAAACAAAAGCAAATAAAAAGAGATAAAGATCTACAGTTGCAAACTTGAGGATATGAAAGGGATATCTTAAAAGGAGTGTTATCTGCTGCTTCAGTGAAGAAACCTATTGTCGAAATCCAAGCCAAGTACAGATGATGGTTATGGAACCGAAGGCAACAAGTCTTTCAATGAGCTCATAATTATCGCAAAGTTCATTCCTCCTATTTAATATTTTCGGAGAGATCATATCACAAAATCTAGTCATTATCAACCAAGTTTCCTGGAAACCTGTCATCCTTGGAACTCGATTTTATCATTTAACCCAAATAAACAGCGGAAAAGGAATACGGTGCGATCAAAGTGTCTTGTATAGCTACTTCAACTGAAATCAGTACAAAGTGTAACATTAAAATTATGTAATTCAAGTATGTTCTGTTATTTTCCAGTATCAATTATAGAATATTTACTATGATATTTTTGGGTGTTAAAACATGTTAACTGTGAGATTTCTGTATGTTATAGCATATTACCTGTGCTATTTTTGTGTGTTATAACAGGTTCACTACGAGATTTTCGTATGTTATTACTTGTTTACCTTGAGATTTCAGTGTCTGGTATAACAAGTTTACTGTGAAATTTCTTCGTTTGTTATTAAATGTTATCTTTGAGATTCAGTGTTTGCTATTACATGTTATGCTGTAAGATTTCTGTGTTTGTTATCACCTATTATTGTGAGATTTCTGTGTTTCTTGTATTATGTTTTAGTGTTGGATTTCAGTGTCCGTTATAACATGTTTACTGTGTGATTTCAGTGTCCTTTATAACATGTTTACTGTAAGATTTGAGTGTCTGTTATAACATGTTTACTGTGAGATTTCAGTGGGTGTTATAACATGTTTACTGTGAGATTTCAGTGTCTGTTATAACATGTTTACTGTGAGATTTCAGTGTCTGTTATAACATGTTTACTGTAAGATTTCAGTGTCTGTTATAACATGTTTACTGTGAGATTTCAGTGTCCGTTATAACATGTTTACTGTGAGATTTCAGTGTCTGTTATAACATGTTTACTGTGAGATTTCAGTGTCCGTTATAACATGTTTACTGTGAGATTTCAGTGTCTGTTATAACATGTTTACTGTGTGATTTCAGTGTCTGTTATAACATGTTTACTGTGTGATTTCAGTGTGTGTTATAACATGTTTTACAGTGAGATTTCAGTGTCTGTCATAACAAGTTTACTGTGAGATTTCAGTGTCTGTTATAACATGTTTACTGTGTGATTTCAGTGTCTGTTATAACATGTTTACTGTAAGGTTTCAGTGTCTGTTATAACATGTTTACTGTGTGATTTCAGTGTCTGTTATAACATGTTTACTGTGAGATTTCAGTGTCTGTTATAACATGTTTACTGTGAGATTTCAGTGTCTGTTATAACATGTTTACTGTGAGATTTCAGTGTCTGTTATAACATGTTTACTGTGTAATTTCAGTGTGTGTTATAACATGTTTACTGTAAGATTTCAGTTTCTGTTATAGCATGTTTACTGTGTGGTTACAGTGTCTGTTATAACATGTTTACTGTGATATTTCAGTGTCTGTTATAACATGTTTACTGTGAGATTTCAGTGTGTTATGACATCTTTACTGTAAGATTTCAATGTCTGTTATAACATATTTACTGTGAGATTTCAGTGTCTGTTATAACATGTTTACTGTTAGATTTCAGTGTCTGTTATAACATGTTTACTGTGTGGTTTCAGTGTCTGTTATAACATGTTTACTGTGACATTTCAGTGTCTGTTATAACATGTTTACTGTGAGATTTCAGTGTCTGTTATAACATGTTTACTGTAAGATTTCAGTGTCTGTTATAACATGTTTACTGTGACATTTCAGTGTCTGTTATAACATGTTTACTGTGAGATTTCAGTGTATGTTGTAACATGTTTACTGTAAGATTTCAGTGTCTGTTATAACATGTTTTCTGTGACATTTCAGTGTCTGTTATAACATATTTACTGTGAGATTTCAGTGTCTTTTATAACATGTTTACTGTGAGATTTCAGTGTCGGTTATAACATATTTACTGTGAGATTTCAGTGTCTGTTATAACATGTTTTACTGTGAGATTTCAGTGTCTGTTATAACATGTTTACTGTGAGATTTCAGTGTCTGTTATAACATGTTTCCTGTGAGATTTCAGTGTCTGTTATAACATATTTACAGTGAGATTTCAGTGTCTGTTATAACATATTTACTGTGAGATTTCAGTGTCTGTCATAACATGTTTTACAGTGAGATTTCAGTGTCTGGTTTGATATGTTTTCTGTGATATGACAGTGTCGCCATTTCAAGTGTAAAAATATATATGTTGTAGGCGTAACAAGGCCATTAAATGTATGAAATTTCGAAACACAACACATTAATATTTTCATACATATGGCGTATATCTGCAAAGCCTTGGCATCAAAATCGACAATAGATACAATATGAAGCAGTATTCCGCTTAAATAAATTACATCAAGACACATTTTAATTTCCAATATCGAGTCGCAAGTTTCAGCTGCCACAGTCTCTCTACTTACAGACCAAGTCGACCGTGTCTGTCCACATCCCTCCTAGTTCACAGGTTCGAGTGTTTGCCTCTCCGCCAGTGTTGGTGAAGTTGCCGTCACATTCATAAGATGCAACACCTCCCACATCAAGCGTAGTAAAAACGCTACGCCCGTTTGTAAGTGTTGGCGGTGATGGACAGTCTGCACCAAACAAGAATGATATTTTTTTGTTGTTACAGAAAATGACAGTTTTTGTTGGTTTTGCTTTTGTAGAAAATTGGTAGTCATTAATACTAGTATTTAATCTGCTAACAGGCTAAAGACGTTTCTCATCTGAATCATCGCACATACAAGTATATTAAGCATATTTACATCTCTCCCTTCTTCAGTATAGTAAAGTCTGACTGCTTTAAAATTAGCGTAAAGCAGTGAAAAAAGACTAAGTTGATTAAATAGCGCAGGAATCGGTAACAAAAACACGATGTCGTCTCTTTGTGACATGTCCGGAACGTCACCTAGACGGCGCCATTTTCAAAGGACTGATCTACGCAATTTTAGCGTTTTCTCCTGTTACCCGATGATGTACAAAAATCTAATGTCAAGTGAGTGTTTGTCAAAAACTAAAATGAATATTGCAGAAATAAGTGGATATATAACTTCTCCAATAGGTAGGCTAACAGCAAATGGCTGAAGTGTACAGTTCCAATAGAATAATCGACCACGTCAATACTATATCTTTGTCAATACCCGCTGTGCTTGACAACCATGGTTAATGCGAGACAGAAATTGTGGATTGTGAATAAATTAATGGATTGAAAACGAAAAATAGTTTAAACAAGAATGTTTCTTTAAATTTTGCTAACAATACTGGTGTCTTTATGTAGATTCACTGGAACTATATTGTCTTAATAATCACGACTGCCGTGGTTACCAACGTCGCAACACATCACTTCTTTTTCTTTTCTTCGTACGGTATTTCAACGATTCGTTTGATGTAAATATATGCATTGAACGGTGTTTTTATTGCATTTACGGTGGTATGAACGCAATGGGATACAGACATAATCAATATATAGCGCTAATGCGCCTTTCGTGGCCTTTTTTAATCTAGCAAGTTTATTTTGCTGTACAACTTTTTAATGTTCAATATAATGAAAACAATCAGCAATGTTGTGAAAAAAACATAAATACATATATATATACATATTTTTTTCCACATTTCCTGTATAACTTGAGTTCTTTGACTCCAAAATGGTAAAAAATAACACAAATAATAATGGGACAAAAGAGGAAATACGGGGACCTGCCATTTTATGGCTGATTTAGAAAGATTTTATATAAAGCAGCGTTAAACCTGCAAAAGATGGTGTGACAAAATCAGTATTTTTCTGTTTACAAATAAGTGGTATGGGTAACTTAAATTGCTATTTTGAATTAAACGAACATGTGAAAAAAAGTTAACTTTCATAACAAGTAGAGGAAGGTTAACTTCTTGTATAATGACGTTTCAGTGCAGTAGAAATTAAAAAAAAAAACTACTCAGAATAAAAGAACAAATTAATGTATACCTATCGTTACACATTCAATTGATGTCCAAGTCTCGTCCTCCTGACACGTGGTCACGTTTAAGGCTCCATATGGGGATGAAGTGAACCCAAAATCACAGTCGTAAGTAGCAGTGCATCCCGTATAATCCCTCAATGTGGCATTCTTTATTTGTCGCGGACTTGCACACTCTAAAAGAAACCCAAGTGAAGAGCATTTAATTGTGTTCTCAATTATGTACTTGATCTCGTATCTTTTCTTCTGTATCTAACACTAAATTTGGTTTGAAATGTGTTAATAGATTATGTTTCTGGTCAATTCTTGGCTAATGCGTGGCTTTATAGAGATAAAGTATGTAATGTGTGGTAATGTAGTGGTAGAGTGTGTACTGTGTGATAATGTAGTGGTAGATTGTGTACTGTGTAAAAATGTAGAAGTAGAGTGTGAACTGTGTGATAATGTAGAAGTAGAGTGTGAACTGTGTGATAATGTAGAGGTAGAGTGTGTACTGTGTGATAATGTAGAGGTAGAGTGTGTATTGTGTGGTGATGTAGTGGTAGAGTATGTACTGTGTGATAATGTAGAGGTAGAGTATGTACTGTGTGGTAATGTAGTGGTAGAGTGTGTACAGTTTGGCAATGTAGAGGTAGAGTGTGTACTGTGTGGTAATGTAGAGGTAGAGTGTGTACTGTGTGGTAATGTAGAGGTAGAGTGTGTACTGTGTGGTAATGTAGAGGTAGAGTGTGTACTGTGTGATAACGTAGAGGTAGAATGTGAACTGTGTGGTAATGTAGAGGTAGAGTGTGTACTGTGTGATAATGTAGAGGTAGAGTGTGTACTGTGTGGTAATGTAGTGGTAGAGTGTGTACTGTGTGATAATGTAGTGGTAGAGTGTGTACTGTGTGGTAATGTAGAGGTAGAGTGTGTACTGTGTGATAATGTAGAGGTAGAGTGTGTACTGTGTGGTAATGTAGAGGTAGAGTGTGTACTGTGTGGTAACGTAGAGGTAGAGTGTGTACTGTGTGGTAATGTAGAGGTAGAGTGTGTAATGTGTGGTTATGTAGAGGTAGAGTATGTACTGTGTGGTAATGTAGAGGTAGAGTGTGTACTGTGTGGTAATGTAGAGGTAGAGTGTGTACTGTGTGATAATGTAGAGGTAGAGTGTGTGCCTTGTGATAATGTAGAGGTAGAGTGTGTACTGTGTGGTAATGTAGAGGTAGAGTGTGTACTGTGTGGTAATGTAGAGGTAGAGTGTGTACTGTGTGATAATGTAGAGGTAGAGTGTGTGCCTTGTGATAATGTAGTGGTAGAGAGTGCACTGTGAGGTAATATATAGGTAGAGTGTGTACTGTGTGGTTATGTAGAGGTAGAGTGTGTAATGTGTGGTAATGTAGAGGTAGAGTGTGTACTGTGTGGTAATGTAGTGGTAGAGTGTGTACTGTGTGGTAATGTAGTGGTAGAGTGTGTACTGTGTGATAATGTAGTGGTAGAGTGTGTACTGTGTGGTAATGTAGTGGTAGAGTGTGTACTGTGTGGTAATGTAGTGGTAGAGTGTGTACTGTGTGGTAATGTAGAGGTAGAATGTGTACTGTGTGGTAATGTAGAAGTAGAGTGTGTACTGTGTGATAATGTAGAGGTAGAGTGTGTACTGTGTGATAACGTAGAGGTAGAGTGTGTACTGTGTGGTAATGTAGAGGTAGAGTGTGTACTGTGTGATAATGTAGAGGTAGAGTGTGTGCCTTGTGATAATGTAGTGGTAGAGAGTGCACTGTGAGGTAATATATAGGTAGAGTGTGTACTGTGTGGTTATGTAGAGGTAGAGTGTGTACTGTGTGGTAATGTAGAGGTAGAGAGTGTACTGTGTGGTTATGTAGAGGTAGAGTGTGTACTGTGTGGTAATGTAGTGGTAGAGTGTGAGCTGTGTGATAATGTAGAGGTAGAGTGTGGACTGTGTGGTTATGTAGAGGTAGAGTATGTACTGTGTGGTTATGTTATATGGTGTTTTGCAGTTGTGTGATGTCGGAATACTAACTGGAACTGAGTAGTAATATCATGTGGAGACTTTATCTGGTATTTTGTGCTAATGTGAATCGATGTAGTTCAGTGGTATCTGGTGATAATGTGATGTGTTGGAACTATGGAGTCATGTGCGGTAATATGAAGTTGTGATGTCGTGTGTTGTTGTAATGATAAGTGGTATTGTGAGATGATATGATGTGATGTTATGTGGTATTGGGTGGTTATGTGAGGTGGTAATATTATGTTGTATTGTGCGGTTATGTGAGGTGGTAATATTATGTGGTATTGTGCGGTAATATGAGTTGGTTATGTTGGTGCTGCTGTTGTATTTTGTGGTGATTTGATGTGGTTAGGTTAAGAGGCATTGTGCTTTAATATCATGTGGCAATGTGATGCCGCAATATTATGTGATGTTGTGATGTAATATGATGAGGAGATATTATGTGGTATTGTGGAGCAATATGTTGTAATAATTTTTAGCGGTATTGTGTGATAATATGAGGTTAACACGTTATGTGGCAGTCTGTGTCATATGTTCCAGTGCTGTTAAGTGGTATTGTGTAATCTCAATATCCTACAATATACATTGCATTGGGGTATTCTACAGTAAAAACAAGCCTGTCTGACATTTAGCGATGTCGTATCGTGCATTGTTGTTCTCCACTTCAGACCTAAACAAATTACCTGTAATCTTGTTGTATCCTACGTCATTTCCGTTTCCGGTGATGAGAGTCTTGGCAAACATATAGCATGTCTTGGTGCTTTCTTCATAAACAAATGACGTGCACTTACATCCCAGCTGCATGCAGAGTGACGTACACCTCATCTTAGTGCTCGTGCCCTGTTGTCTCGTCAACATGTCCATATTATCTGCAATTTGTACCTTGTTCGCCGCACCAAATGTCCGTACGACGATATCTTCCTGTCTTGTTCCTGATAATAACATTAAGTGCTAACGTAATTACCTAACGATCTAGCAAAATACAGACATTCATATAATAACCTAATATGGTCCTTATATATCCATGAAGATGTAGTGTAGTTACTTTGACTTTGATATATCACAACCAATTCGGCATATGAGGTGTTTTAAAGATACCGACACAGAACACCATGATCGATACAATGCAAAAGCATTTTCATATAATACCAAAATGAAAGACTTTTGTTTTTTGATCACTCTCCAACTGTTTGAGCTTCTAAGCTTCTAATTGTATCCATTGAGTTTAAAGTTGAATATGATTTATTTCATACGCCTCTACCAACCTGTCACGCTGACTTTTTCACAAGAAAGAATAAAATGAAAAAAAAAGAAGATTAAATAGCATTACTTTGTTAAGTTTATGTCAACCGTATTTACATATTTTGTAAGTCTAATTGAATACCTTGGATGATCTAAGAGCAACAATTTGTTTTTTATTTGCTAATAGCATGTTGCATGATCAATATTTATAGATATGACTTTCCAAGTTGTAAGCCTGCATGCTCCATAAACCTTTTGTCGTGCACCTGAGGTAACCTTTTGCTTTCTGTTTGCCACAATGGACAAGAAATTCCTTATCATCTCCGATCGACAACGGGTTTTTTTAAAAGATTTTTCTGGTGAACTCGTATGTTTGTGGATAGTAATATGTATGTGATGGATACATTTAGTATTTATAGCGTACTCAATGGGTCTGCCTTCAGTATGTTGCTCAAGATATGAGAGAAAAAACTTTATATTTGAACTTATTCTTCCTTCTTTATTTTAAAGATGGCTATGGCCGCATTGTATATATTCCTTGTATCAAAGGAGAATTTTGTCCAGTACATCATCTTGGTCAATACATTGCAATTAGGCACGGGAACCCCGGACCCCTGTTTGGCCATTTTGATCAATTCGATTTGTCCAGATATGTTTACCGCAGATCTGAAGAACGCGTTATTTTTCAGTGTCTTAGATGAAAGAAAGTACAAAATTCGTTGGTTTCGAATAGGAACTGCCGCTGAGGTGCCTAACAAGGAATAATAAGAGAAAGAAATTCGGATGTAGGGGCGATGGCGAAAAGGTGTTTTTAAAGTCTTACATTAGGATTCCAAGAGAATGTCCGTTTGAATTTGATTTACAAGAAGTTAAGAAAATATTGTCCTAGAGCACTCGTTTCGCCTTGCTCTCGATGTCAGCAATCTGTCATTTTCTCAAGGCACAGCATATACATAGTTTGCCCATTACTTACCAAACAAACCCCTTTTCATGATTCCAGTAGGCAAGGCGGTCGACACCTTTGTCTTATTATGAAAAATTGTTCAATATTGTGGAGGAAACCGAGTGGGGGAAAAGGAGGATACTGTTCTTTCACAGGAACAGAATCTGGTCAATACATTTTGCTTTGTGGGTACAATGAGTTAACTGAAGTAGGGTCCCTCAATTATAAGGAACACATTTTTGATATACATTTGGCTAAGGTTCTGCCTCACACAATATTCATGTGACTAAAGATACTGCCATGTCAAAGATGACGGTGAGAATCTCCCCGCTGTTTATCGTTCACGTATCAGAATGCACAGGGACATAGCTAGTATATTGTGTGTATTAACGGACGAGGCGACTGCCCGAGTACTGTCGGCGCTGTAGCATCGTTAAGTATACTTAATTATAGATCATACACTTAATACCCCAGTAAGAAACTATACGCTCCACTCGTCATATTTGATTAAGGTGACAATGTGCAGTCACCGAAACGTCACGCTTATATCCAACCACAGACACACGCCTCGTCTGTCAATAACCCAATCGGTCTTATGAAGCAATCACATTTTAAGAAAACTGTTGTTGTCGAGAAATCGTTCAAGATATGTCGATTGGAATGATCTCAACCTTCAGACAGGTCCAATTTCATCAAATATTGGTTGTTATGTACCAAAAGCTATTCACATTATCGTTATGGCTCAAACGAGAAGAACATGTTTTATACATTTGTAGCATATGCATCCTTTTGCCCATTACAATAATTTAATTTTGTATGAAACACGCATTTTCATTGGCTGAAATAATTTTGTTATACCTCCATAACAAATTTTTTGACGTTGCGAAATGTAACGTCATTTTTGATTGGCTGATGACGTTGCGTAATGATTTATCACAGAAAAGAGTTCGCCAAAGAAAGTGAAATATCTTGGTGTGTATAAGACGAAATTAAATTATGAGAATTAACATTAATTATTTTTTCTGTTATACAGTCATAACATAAAAAACTGGAGTGTACTCTTTTCATAAACCGCTTCGCGGTTTATTTAGAGTACACTCCAGTTTTTTTCTGTTATGACTGTATAACAGAAAAAAATAATAGATGTTAATCCTTAAATAATCGGTATACCTGTCGGTATTTTTTTTTTAATTTTATTATATTTTTTTTTTCAGTTTTGAAATCTTATTATTCATCCTTTTGCCAAATAATAGTACATAAAATACATAGAAAAAACATTAATTATAAGTTTTTCAGCAACACAATATCGTTTTTTTCTCGTGAAGAGCATCAAGGGTGTCTATGATTCGGCATATAATATTTAGAGAATGTGTACATGTATATATTGAACAATGTTTAATGGCTAATAAATATATAGTATGGAACAATTCAGATAAAGATGTACCATTGTTAAATTATTTACTTATACGAACAGATGGTGCAATTATGAAACTGACGTGACTTCATATACATTTACTCTGCGGTGGTTCTTTAAATACCGAAGGAAACTAAGAACCTACCCTTCTTGCCATATGTTGCTAAATATGAGTATCGACATTTGTACTCATACCCGCAAGGTAAGAAAATATTGGTATGTAGAGTAGAAATTGATAAGGCGACATTTACTATTACCCAGACTTGGATCTACATAACAACAGTATCCCTAATGACTCTCGCAGAGAATATCGCTATAGGTACAATACGGAATTTTGTGTTTCAAAATAAACCCTGATTTTGGAAGATGGCTTAAATTTACGACTTTAGACTTGCAAGGCGCTTTACACATTTTGCTGTTTTATAAGTACATGTAGTGAGTGCCAATCTTTTGTTTGTCTTTTCTATTGTACTTTGAGATCGCAGGTAGTAGACACTGCTCGCGGGCTAGAGTTCCATAGTGTACTGCATCGCACATTTTAATTCATTTGAATATGTATATCTGCTTGACGTTCTATTGGATCCATTAGTGCAAAGTTTACTGAATTATGAGGACTATTGCACTTTCTGATACAGATTTTGACATTTCTTTCGTCCTATATGGAGTTTCCTTCGTCGCCTTCTATGTGTCAATACCTTAGATCTTTAAATAATTTAAAAATTGATGGGTCCTAGAAGGACGAAACAGCTGTATGATGTCACTAGCATCACTGACGAGTCATAGAAGGACGACACAGTAGTATGATATCCTTATCATCACTAACGAATTCAGAAGGATGAACCAGCTATATTGTGCAATTTAACTATTTTTACTCTACTTTAACTCTTAAAAAGCATTGTAAGATCGTAATATCTTCTATCTTTTAATCGATCTATTATCAAATTGATTCGCTCATGGAATATTTTTGCATATGTCACTAGATATACGAAGGAGATTTCTTTCAGGGGTTGTGTCGGTCAAAAATCGATTGTGTCGTCATAACATGCACACCAACGTCTCGTCATGAATAGAAAATGTCTGCCTCCGGTTTAAATTTCGTCAACGACGTTTTGACTTAAAAATTGTTTGTCTTCTGAGTTATGCAATGAAAACGATCTCACATTTGTTTTCAATGCATATGAGATTTCATACAGGTACAACTCGTCTCAAAGTTGAATTTTTGTTCACCAAGATTCGCAAAGCTAATTTCTTCTATGACCTGTTTAATGAATTTTCAGATAAAATAAAAACTCATTTTACATCGTATATGTTTGATATTTAAAAGTACAAATCTAAACAAACAATCACAGCACAGAAAACGAGTGTACAGGCAATATTCTACAACACAAACTCACTCACAAATAATGACAAAAATCATGATAAGGTTTACTCACCTTTAGGCATGCCTAAGAATACTAGAACAAGCACCAGGGTCCTGGTCTCTAGGCTAAACATCTGATAAAGCGTCTTCATCTGATACCTGTATGTCGACTTCATTTAAAAAGGAAGGATGACCATCTGTGATTTGTGTATCTGGATATTCGAGGAATCTTTTACAAGAACAAGAAAATCTCTAAAAAGACTTCACTGCAAAGGCGGAGGCGTTGTGTCATGCGCAATACCCTGCAAGCAATTATGCGGCAATAAACATATAGAAGACTTTAAGATGTTGTAATAATTTATGGCTAGCTTGATGGTTGATTTGGCAGCAGCGTTATATATGATATATATGATCACCGAGAGCAGAAAGTCTGGAATAGTGGCCCATATGATATTGCAGAAGTGTTTCCTGACAAAAATATATGCATTGATTTCCACAGCTAAGTGATGCCGGTACTTATATATATATAAATATATATAAATAGGGAGTTGAAACAGCTGTTGTTTATCTTATCAATCTATAGTGTATTATACGGATTATTTCAGCTACTTTTTTACACTAGAACAACTGGTATCTTAAGTATGCCAAATAATATGAGAATGTAATCACCAAGCCAGAATGGTTTCTCGGTAAAAACCTCTAAAGAAGTAAAACAATACATATGCATTAGGTTTGCTACCTGGAATCCAACAAATGAACTAATATATTTAAAGCTTGGACAAGCTGTCGTCTCTAACGTAATGAAACACCCGAAATCTACCAAATTTAACGCATAACTATTTGTGCCTTCAGATGTCTATTCATTTATTTATTTTACTATATTGATCCGGCTTAACCAGGAACATACTGGTCTAATATAGCACTGTTTACAAGATTTATTGCGCAATATTTACATTTGGCGCCGAAGTCGTCGATCATTGCTACAATGTTAATCTAGGCTGCATCTATTAGCGGATAGATTCAGTAAAGGTCACATGACGTGATTACTACGCCATTTTATCAACGTCATGAAAATGGACTGAATCAAACGCAGCGAGGATTCTGATTGAGAACAATTGCGTTACTATGATGTCACTTTGGCGCTATGTTGTTCATCGTCCCGGCTTTGTACTGTGTGTCAGATTGTTTGCGAATCAACCACAGAAAGGAATTTTATTAAAAGATGTTATTCATTCCAATGACCATGCAGAGAAATGAGTGAAATTTATTTTCACTTTAAATACAAGCGTTTAATTGTTAAATGTATATCAGAGGGAGACAAAATCACCAAAGCCTAAAGTACATGTCTCTTCTTTGGCGTACTCATAACGACCGAACTCAAACATACCTCAACCTACATATCTATCAAGTTTGAGAAGTATCCTTACACACCAGCAATACTTGACCGAGCTGAACCTACATATTTTTTATTTGAAAATGCTTCAAGGTAAACAGCAACTATACAAACGATTTTTTTTGTCAGAAGGACAGACGGCCTATCTGAAGGAATGCTTATTACATTGTATCATAATGGGAAATTACAGACATTTTGGCCTTCTTGCCTTATGTTACTTTTGATAATATATATTTCAACATTCAAATACTATCTTAAGTACATGTAACAGTGAGCTTGACTTTTTTAACACTTATTGTACATCTGCATACCATGACCATTATATCAACTGCGGATTTGGCCAGTCGTTAGAAATTCGTACAGCAAAAACGCAGAAAAGTATAGAAAGTAATTGGAATTACGAATGTGTGCTTCTTTTGTTTTTGTTTTTGCATTTTCCGGTCAAAGCCAAACCAAACGATGCGTTGAGACGCGTGTATTACAACTTAATAAATTTGAAAAGACACGTTATTTGTGCTTCTTTGTGAAAACCTGTGGAATTAGCTTTGTGTATGAATTCAGAAAAAAATCAAAATATGTTATAATGGACACATACCTTTCTTTGCCTTTATCTATGACGTTCGATTTCGCAGTGTCGTATTTGAATATTTGAGCGGAGTCATTTAAACATGTGTTCCATCATTAAACACCAACACAATGATTGTCAAACTAATATTTAATTCAACTGGTTTAATAGATAGACAACAAATTTACATAAAGTACAAAAGTATTACAATTGATAGTTTTCAGCTTAAAGTAGTTGATGATGTACCAGCTACAATTTAAAAGCACTAAGATAATCCTAACTCCAAGTTGACAGATACTAAACACAACAACACCAATCCTTTTATATCATATATAATCTCCATATCAATGGTTTCCATAGAATTTGAATCATAAATGTTCTTATGTGTAACGATTCAATACGTAAATCACTCAAAGGGTTGCGTACAGGAATAGCCAAATACATCTTCTAATCCACTGGATAACAGATTTCAGTTAATACATTTGAAGACAAACCATCATTTTGTTTAAATATCGTCCTGCAGCGCTGTGTGGTAATGCATATAATGCAGTGTCTCATCTGCTGGCAATCTTTGGGAGAGAGTTTTGTCATGCTATGTATTTGAAGAGTTGTATCTATTCAGAAAATGGTATTTCTACAGCATTATCTACCTGAATCCATTTCTCAACGGTGAATTCGTATGGACCTTCATCATCAACCATAACAGTAAACTGTAAAGTAAAGAAAAAACTTATATCTGAAAACTAGTAATAAGCATATACTGTAACACAATTTTCATTTAATTACCACACGTTTCCTTTTGGATATGAATATCATAAGTTTGACTTTAAAGTATGTAATTTTACTTTTTTTGTAGAATATTTCGCATCCTAGCGATTTCAACCCAAACTTACACATCAGATAATGTTAACTTATTAGTACCTACCGATTTTAAAAACCAGGGCGAATACTTTCCTGAACCATCATGGCCAATCCTGATTGTATTGATTAAACCAGTATCTTCATATTCAGCCTGTAACATCACAATCCATATATCTAATAAAGCGTTTATGAAACATTATATTTATATGCAAAAAAAAAGATTATATTGTCGTTATATAAATATATATATAGTGATCTAAAGTGGAAAAATAGTTTGTTTCCATGTGAAAGTAAGAATAAAGATATTATAATAAAAAAAAAACCACTGAAATTTCATAATAAAATATCAAATATAATGTAAAGCAAGAGCTGCGAAAGCGCTTGAAAGTCAGTCGTCGAGTTTTTATAGTGATCTATATATATATATTTTTCATTTCAATTATAACTCACAGAAGTGAATCATTTACTTCACAAAGGTGAACGAGGGATCGTTCTTCATAATGACCGTTTTTTGAAATAGGAATTATGATGGTGGCCACGAAAGCACCAATGATATCAACTTATGGAAACGGTCAATTTCATATCACAAAACGATAGAATTTTCCCAATTGAATAAAATGTCAACCAAAATATTTTCGCATTATTTTAATGCTTTTGCATCTCGTGTATCTCAAAAGTTAAAATAAGATATTCATCAATACAACGCCAATAGCCTGATATTTAAGCAATGAACAGTGGTTTTAATGTTGTTATAGTCGATATGGCAGCAAGATGTATGGTGGGCAAATGACATGGGAACCCGTTAGGGTTTCCATGCTACACTTGCCCACTATACATCTTGCTGCCATATCGACAATAACAACATTAAAACCACTGTTCAATACTTATATTTACATTGTCTTACCATTTTCGTCAACTTTGAAAAAACACTAAACCAAAACAGAAAAATCCCGCCTTTTTTTAATGTCACATGACCCACTGGGTGTTATAGCCTGAGGCACTGGGTGTTATAGCCTGAAGCATTGGGTGTTATAGTCTGAGGCACTGGGTGTTATAGGCGTATGGTGGCAACTGCCTCTTATCATTATGTCAATGGGGAAATGTGGAGCATATGTAAATATAGCTCAATGAATAGCAAAGAAGTGCTTTAAATATGATGTTCATTTAGAGACGTATTTCATAAAAGTTCTTACATTGAAATGATCGACACTGTTGTCTTCAAATTCCATAGATGAAGGGAAGTTTATTCTTATAGTCTCATTGTCACCACTTATCTCCATGAAAACGTTTGCGTCAGTACCAGCTCCAATTTTATCTCCTGTATAGATTATGATCGAATATGTTCAAAATCGTTTACCTGTAAAAAAAAATAAAAGATGATTAATAGAATCGTTCACTGATCTCAACCCTCGGTGGGACATCCATAATTTGTCAAACATGAGACATCCTTGCTTTCTACATTGTCTCAATTCTAAGGCAAGATCAGAAAATGACATAAGATTTCAGTGTTTGTTTTAACATGTTTACTGTGATATTTCAGTGTCTGTTATAACATGTTTACAATGATATTTCAGTGTCTGTTATAACATATTTACTGTGAGATTTCAGTGTCCGTTATAACATGTTTACTGTGAGATTTCAGTGTCTGTTATAACATGTTTACTGTGAGATTTCAGTGTCTGTTATAACATATTTACTGTGAGATTTCAGTGTCTGTTATAACATGTTTACAATGATATTTCAGTGTCTGTTATAACATGTTTACAATGATATTTCAGTGTCTGTTATAACATATTTACTGTGAGATTTCAGTGTCCGTTATAACATGTTTACTGTGAGATTTCAGTGTCTGTTATAACATGTTTACTGTGAGATTTCAGTGTCTGTTATAATATGTTTACAATGATATTTCAGTGTCTGTTATAACATGTTTACTGTGAGATTTCAGTGTCTGTTATAACATGTTTACTGTGATATTTCAGTGTCTGTTATAACATGTTTACTGTGAGATTTCAGTGTCTGTTATCAAATTTTATTATGAAATTTCAGTGTTAGTTATAATACCTTTACTGTGATATTTCAATCTCTGACACCTGACTCGTGACATTATTACCAGCGTATATTTTTATTTTATTATCGCAGAACACAGCAATTCAATGTTTGAATGACTGTTGAGCTGCCACAGTCTCTTTACTTACAGACCAAGTCGACTGTGTCTGTCCACGTCCCTCCAAGTTCACAGGTTCGAGTGTTTGCCTCTCCGCCAGTGTTGGTGAAGTTGCCGTCACATTCATAAGATGCAACACCTCCCACATCAAGCGAAGTAACATCGCTATGTCCGTTTGTAAGTGTGGGTGGTGATGAACAGCCTGCACCAAACAAATGTATTAATGTTTTGTTATTAGATATGGTAATAGCTTTCTGTTTGTGGTTGTTTGTTTGGTTTTAGTGCTTCTTGAGGAGAAAATAAGAAATTGTTTATCATTGGTAAGTAAAGATTTACAAATATGCATGATTGCATGCATGATATGAAATGTCTTTCATTGTTTTATTGGAAGTATGAAATGCATTTCTTAAAGTTAAGTGTCGAAAATTGATAGTTGTTTATACTTAATCTTTTAAGAAATAGTAAATAAAGTCAAATTAATTTTCAAACCAAAATATCAATAAATAAGATATCTGACAGGATGCAGGAAGACAAGAGTACAAATATAACTGAAGGCGAATGCTTAATTGTGTTCGGCATGTTATCGCAAACTAGAAGTAGGTCACTGTGACCTTTAACATTTAACCTTCCAAAGGTTGACGCAGGTTTTCTTATCTGTACCATCGCACAAACAAATGACTATCACAATTTGGGTATTGCTACATTTTGAATGGATGATGTTTCGTGTACAAAAAGAAGGTCGGTGTGACCTAGATATTTTCTAAAAAAGTAAACTAAGCGATTAAAGACAAATATATTTTTCAAAGTGAGATAAACACAAGGTGCAATGTAGCAATAAGGTTACAGAATTAAGCGGAACATGTTCAAAGTTAAAGTTTTGTTTGTATTTTTTAACTTACACTAGAGCCAATGAAATATTTCTGCAGTGTATCTCTACATTAAATATTGTTCATTAAAATGTTCATTACATAATAAGTATAGGAAATCAAACTTTTTACATATTCTTAATCCGGTGCAGTAAAAATGAAAAAAAAAACTACTCAGAAGAATAAATGCGTGCATACCTATCAGTACACATCCAATTGTAGTCCAAGTCTCGTCCTCCTGACACGTGATCACGTTCGAAGCTCCAGATGATAATGACGTGTAACCAAATTTACAGTCGTAAGTAGCAGTACATCCTGTATAATCCCTCAATGTGGCGTCCTTTATTTTTCGTGGACTTGCACACTCTAGTGAAGGATATGTAATTGTTTTTATTTATGTACTTATTGCTTAAAGAGTAAAGTATATTTTTAAACCATATTAATATAAGTTACACACTTTACACTATAACCACCCACCAAACGTTACATACTATATACTATTACCACTCTCAAAATGTTACATACTTTACACTTCACCACCTTTTAACAGTTACATGCTTTACACTATTACCACCAACCAAAAGTTACATTCTTTACACTATTACCATCCACTAAAAGTTACATATTTCAATCTTTTACCTCCCCCTAAACGTTTTGGAGAGTGACACAAATGACACCATCCTCAACCTAGTATCTTCCCTAATCTCAATTTGTTTTGCAATGTGTTAACGTCTTGTACAATACCACGGACTCCAAAAGAGAATCCAAGTTGACAAGGTACTCCAAGACTTCAATAACAGTGAACAAAACATGTGCCTCATGATCTTTAAAACATCTATAAACAGTGGCATTATGTGGCAATATGATGTGGCATTATTATGGGGTTGTTTTTTTTTTGCGATTACTTGATGTTGTATTGTGCGTTGATGTGATATGTAGATGTTAAGTTGCTTTGTGTGGTAAACTGATATGTAGATGTTAAGTTGTTTTGTGTGGTAATGTGATATGTAGATGTTATGTTGTTTTGTGTGGTAAACTGATATGTAGATGTTATGTTGTCTTGTGTAGTAAACTGATATGTAGATGTTATGTTGTTTTGTGTGGTAAACTGATATGTAGATATTATGTTGTTTTGTGTGGTAAACGGATATGTAGATGTTAAGTTGTTTTGTGTGGTAAACCGATATGTAGATGTTATGTTGTTTTTTGTGGTAATGTGATGTGGTGATGTTATGTTGCTTTGTGTGGTAAAGTGATATGTAGATGTTATGTGGTATTAGGTGTTATATGTTGTAGTGATGTTAAGGGGTATTGTGTAATATTAGTATCCTACAATGTGCTTTCCATTGTTGCATTCTACTATAAAAACAAACCTGTCTGACCTTAACAGAATCTAACATTGGTCTGTTCCTTGGATAGGGATACCTCAACCCGAGTAAAAGAGTTTCGCGAGGCTTGCCGAGTGCTGGCCAGCCGAATTCTTACACGAGGGTTGAGATATCAACATGTTATCACATACTTGCAAGCAATTGTAATATTTTATAAAAATGTTTAACCACTCCATGTTCAATGCTCTCTGGAATGTGCGTCAAAATTGATGACGTCATCATTTACGACATGGTTACTCAACGTAAAATGATGACGTTACATTTTTATGAGCAGCGTCTTATAGCGCGTACAAACTGTCTTTAACCCCTGTGTGAGATCGATTTATGTTCCCCTAGCAACCGCGGGATAACCCTGTGAAGTGTGTGAGAAATAATATTGTCGGATCGTGCATACAGTGTAGTTGCTCTCCAATTGAAACCCAAATAGTTACCTGTAATCTTATTGTACCCTACATCGTCTCCATTTCCAGTAGTGAGAGTCTTGGCAAACATATAGCATGTCTTGGTGTTTTTGTCATAAACAAATGACGTGCACTCACATCCGAGCTGCACACAGAGTGACGTACACCTCATCATAGTGCTCGTGTTCTGTCGTCTCGTCAACATGTCCATATGATCCTCAATTTTTACCTTGTTCGCCGCACCAAAAGTTCGTAGGACGATATCTTCTTGTCTTGTTTCTGATAATAACATTAAGCACAGAATGCTATTACAAACTACACGCATCTACACCATAACCTAATAAAACCTAAACAAAACCATGTGTATCCCTGTCAATAGATTATGATATTTCACAACCAATTCGGCATATTTACACTGAGATGTTTTAAAGATGCTACGGCGCCGAAAAAGAGTATTGATATTATGACCGATTTAAAACAAGAACATTTTTATTCAATACCGAAAAATTAATTACTTTGCGTTTAACTCCCTAAAAACGTTTGAGCTTCTAATTGTATCTTTTGAATATAAAATTGGAAAATAATTACATGTAATTGCATCCGCCTCTACCAACCTGTCGCGTTGGTGTTTTCGTAAAGTATGAAATGTAAATAGGTAAATTGTATGAATTCATTTTTATAGGTCAAATAGCATTACTTAGTTAAGGTTACGTAATTATTTGGCTACGTGACAGGCTAACATCAGTGCAGTAAAGAGAATCATATTTACAATCTATTCACAAACTACTGAAATTTACATAATATTCGATGATTATTATCATGCTATTTGTTTCAATTTTCAGTCATTTTGTACTGTTGTTATAGTTGGAAAGTTGTTGACGCCTTTCATACGAGGCCAGTGCCTGAGGCCTGTCGGTGCTGTAGCATATTTAAGTATTCGACATTAGAAATCATACACTTAATACCTCAGTGAACAAACCATACGCTCCACTGGTCATCTATCTGATGAAGATGACAGCGTGTCGTCACCGATACGTCACACTTAAATCCAACCACGGGCACATGCCTCGTCTGTCAATACACCAAGTATACAATCAAGGTAAGAAACTTGATCGGCCAAGTGAAACGACCCAATTTATGATTATCGACAAACCGTTCTAGATATGTCGTTTGGAATGAATGGTCTCAATCGATATTCTTTCTGTATTTGGTGCATGAATCATTTTTTATCCTGTCGTAGAAATACCGGGGTACTGACACATTGGCTTCATGAACATTGGGAAATTGTTAGATTTCAGTTAGTCGGACACCATGACGTCCGGCGAATAACATGCTAAGTCTCTATAGTGAGCAACTTAAAAGATACGGCCTGTCAGCACTTCAGCTGCGTCATGATGAAACCTACATTTGTAGGTAGGCAACAAACGTATTCGTATAAGTTCATATCTGTATATTATAAAGATAGACTAGTTTGACGCGAGGGTCTCTGGACTGTCGGCGCTGAAGCATCGTTAAGTGTACGTTATTATAGCTCATACACTTAATACCTCAGTCAAGAAACCCTACGCTCCACTGGTCATATATGATTAGGGTGACAGTGTTTAGTCACCGAAACGTCACGCTTATTTCCAACCACAGACACACGCCTCGTCTGTCAATAACCTCATAAACAATCAGGTTAGGTTCTCAATCGGTCTTGTGAAACGATCCAATTTCGAGAAAATTCTAATTGTTGAAAAACCTTTCAAGATATGTCGATGGGAAGGGTCTCAATCGGTAGACAGGTCCAATGTGATGCAATGGATATTCACTTTCATACTTACTGTATCAACCTTGAGAACATGTTTCATCAATTTGTAGAATATGCATCTTCGGATAGCAGATTTCTTTATCTCATCGCAGTGTAATAAACTACATGACCTTCGGAATTTACTTATACAGACAGAAAATAAACATAAAACTTCTATAGGCTTGCATGTTGTCTAATCCTTTTGTGTCATTTGTACAGTAAAATTTGCTGAAATGAAAAATGAAACAAAAATCTGACGTTATTCTATATACATTTACCATGTGTTGATTATTTTTAATTGAGAAATAAACTGCGGAAAATCACCCTTCCTTTTAGATTTTGCTAAATAAATGTCCTTAAATCTTCTCATACCCGCAATGGTTAGATATTGTTGTCCGCCAAATTATCTGAATGGGGAATAGGGATTAAATAGCAACGCGACATTTACTATTACCATCTCCAGACCTAAAAAAAAACCAATATTCCTAACGACACCCGCCAGGACTACGGAATCATTTGTTTGTAAATATATCATTTGAAATTGTGACCAGATCTGGTCTTCTTGAAATTGCGTTATGCACTTTTAACAGCTTTAGACTTGTTAATTGCTTCAGTCAATTTTCTAGTTGATACGCACGTGCAGTGAGTGACAATCTCTTGTTTGTCTTTTCTATTGTACTTTGAGATCGTAGGTTGAAGACACTGCTGGCGGGCTTGAGTCTTATAGTGTACTGTAACCTGCATGACGGTTTGATTAATTTCAGTAGCGGCATGTTTCAGAATATGCATATGTACGTGTCTGACGTCTTTAAGTAGCCAATATTTAGAAATATTAAATCTACTGAATTATGAAGACTATTGCACTTCCATATCTGGAGTAAAGCCTTTCTTTCGGTCTCTTTTGAGTTTCCCCTGACCCCTCCTATTTGTCAACACATTAGATCATTAGAACAATTGACGAATCCTAGAAGGACGAAACAGCTATACGATAGATTTGTTTTGCTCAACTTTCTGTCTTAATAGCATTGAAAGGTCCTTATATCTTTTATTATATAACCAACTTGTTTTCGAATTAATTTGCTCATGTATTATTTCGACATATATCAGTAAAATGACTTACCATGGAGCGTTTTTACGGGTTGTGCAAGTTAGAAATTGATTTCGAGTCATAATATGGCCATCAACGTCTCGTCATGAATTGAAAATGTCGCAACAAAATTGCAGACTCGGTTTTTGATTTCGTCAACCATTTCCAAACTTAAAAACCTGTCAAATTGTTTGTCTTTTGAGTTTTGTAATCAGAAAGATCTCTCATTTGTTTATATTTTATATGAGATTTTATACAAGTTCACTAAGGTTCGCAAAACTGACACCTTCCATGACCTGTTAACAAAAACTCTTATTATTCAATAAAAACTCATTTCATATCCTATAGGTTTGTTATTCAAAAGTGCAACACAATCATAGTACAGAAAAAGAGTGGTGTACACTCAATCTTCAACCACACAAACTCACACACATGTATAGACAAAAATTGTGTGAAGGTTTACTCACCTTTAGGCATGCCCAGGAATACAAGAACAAGAAGCATAGTCTTGGTCTGTAAGCTTAACATCTGACAAAGCGTCTTCATTTGATACATGTATGTCGACTTCATTTTAAAAAATGTGACTTCTCGTGATTTATCTAACTCGATATTCGAAGTACCTTTTACAACAACAAGAAAAAAACTCCAAACTGACTTCACTGCAAAGGCGGAGGGCTTTGTGACATGCGCAATACTCTACAATCAATTGTGTAGCAATAAAAATAAAGAAAACGTTAAGACGTTGTAATTATTTATGACTAGCTTGATGGTTGATTTGGTAGCAGCGCTACCTCCTCATTCTTATATATGATATATGTTCACTGACCAATGGAAATTCCAGAGTAATGACACATATACTATCGCAAAAGTGTTTCTAGACAAAAATACATCCATTAATTTCCACTTCTAAGTGATGTCGGTACATTGGGAGAAGATTATAGCTGTTTTTGTCTTATCAATTTATAGCGTATTATAAATACTTAATTATTATTTAGCACCAGAAGTACAGGTATCTTAAAGTACACCAAAGAACATAGATATATTCAACAAACAACAAAGGTGATTCCAATCCCTTGGCAACACCTCTAAACGAGTAAAACAAAATTACGTTTTTGTACATTTGATATAAGAAAATGGCAATAGATAACTTCCTAGAATCCAACAATTTAACTAATATATTTTAAGCATGGCACAACAAGTTGTCGCCTCTTACGCAATAAAATATCTATAAATGAAAATTACTATCAAATTCTACGTATAAATACCTGTGTCTCCAGATGACAGTTTCTACTATATCTGACAATATTTGTCAAGCTAAAAAAGGGACATAATTGTCTAAATATCATTTCTATATCAATTGACGCCACAGTCTCCTATTCCCACCATGTTAATTTGGGCTGCATCTATGATTGGATAAATGCAGTCTAGATCACATGGCGTGATTGCCACGTCGTTTTGATCAAGTCATGGAAATGCTTCACTATGCGCTACGACTGAATCAAACGCAGCGGGGACTCTGATTGAAAACAGTTGCGTTACTATGACGTAATTTTGGTGATCATCGTCATCGCATTTTACTGTGTGTCAGATTGGTTGCGAATTAATCAAAGAACAAAATTTGATTAAAAGAAACTATTCTTTCCAATGAACATACAGAGACAAGGTTGAAATAAAGGACTTATTTATTCAAGAAAGACAGAGTTTTACATGTATAATTGTAAATAAAACAATGAAATATATGTTATATTGCATTTATTGTCACTATGAATGCAATCTAAAATAATACACAATCACCTAGGCGTATAGTGCATCGAATAGGACGAGGACATGAGATGCTACTTACGACTCTTTTTGGCGTACTCACAAATGTCCAACAACACCTCTCAATACTTGACTGAGGGGAACATATACATGCTTTTATTTGGGAAATGCTTCCAGATATAAAGTAACTGCACCGAAGTTTTTTGTCACACGGACGGGGAAATCAGCTTTGCATTGAAATATTGTAATAGAAACTGAAATAAAATATTCCAACTTAGTTTCATTAGTACACAGGGCAGTACTGACATCTACACTTATAACCAGTTAAAGTGATTTCCTCTTTCAAAATGGCCTTCATGTTCCTTGATAACTACAAATATTAAATATTTAAAAAAAAAACACGGCGGAATTAATTTTCAGCGGGGACTCTGATTGAAAACACTTGCGTTACTATGACGTCATTTTGGCGCTTTGGTGATCATCATCATCGCTTTTTACTGTGTGTCAGATTGGTTGCGAATTAATCAAAGAACAAAATTTTCTAACAAGAACGCTATATGATAAATTTATATTGGTTTACCCATTAAACCATCTAATCTAAAATATGGCTTCCTCGTCCTAGAATCTGATTACCCATATTAGTGTTGTTCCACATCGTAAATGTTATTGTCCAGGTCCAAATCTACATCACTTTAGGTTTGTCTTAAACCTTTTTTTCTTTTGGATGCAAAGGCTTACTTGTGTCCAAATGCATGGCGTACCCCAAATAGTATAGGATACTAGCTATGTGGGCACATGCTCCCATGGTTCTCTGTCCAGCAGGACAATAATAATCCTTTATGGGATTAATGGTGTCGGAGCTGTCATGCTTGATCCAAACTTTGTATTTTACACCGCTTATATGCCTCGAGTGGATCTGACATAATACAATGTCCCGTGAGTGCCGATAGATCCAGATCTCCCAGGCACCATCATCAATGAGGTTCTCACTGATGTAGCCCCTTGTGAGTAATATTTGTCCGCAATTGCATCTAGTTTGACAAATAGTGACTTGGCCATTCTGATAAGGTCAAGCTCATCTTTCACTCGCTGAGTTAAGTTGTTAACATTAAGACGCTTTCATTTTGTAAGCTGTCTATCCAATGCGTCTCGTTCTAGTGTTCAAACATATATGGGTTATCGGCTTGCATTCCGGCAGGCTGTTACAGTACTATTCAAACGAGATCCTCGATGACATGAAGGAAACAGTTAGCAAGGTGTGTCTAGAAAAAATAGCCTTTGCTTGAATCATGTGCGACATTGCTCCACTACCCAACTGAACTTGGTTATGTATCTTTAAAGATTGGCTTGTAGGTCGTCAAGTCTGCTCAGGTTTTAGATAAGACGGCATCTTTATTGTCTAACCACGTGATTCAAAATCTGGCAAAACAACCATCGATCAAAAACGACATCGTAAAAGACGCGTATTCACAATGTAACCATTAGGCCGGGCTATGCTCATGAACTTCAAATAGTTTTGCTTCTTCTGGCCACAGTAGAAGATTCTCCGGAGCTTGTGATCAGAACTCAAGAATAAAGATATAGTTTCCCTTAAGTATAACAGTCGCTCACTTGCCACAAAGTGCTTCGAAGATCATTGTGTGGTACTCCAGAATGTTTTCTCGTTTAAGATTTCACGTCCAACGATCAATTGAACAATACTTAGCGTCTAATGCTTATACTATGAAATAAAATGTTTTCGATATACCGGAAATTGACATGTTAAAAGATAGTTGAATACTGTTTCCTGGATATGTCCGCTCTCGCTTTTACTCAGAACAACAGCAGTGCATCCTCGTGGTTTGGAGTGTAAATACCGGTGTCAATAGAGATCGAACAATGTCAAAGAATTTCTAGAACCTGTGTTTCTTTCCAGCTTGTCCAGGCTTAAATATCTACATCATCAAGAGAGAAGAAAGGCAGAGTAAAGAACGACCCCTACATTAATAACATTGTAGTATCTCTAAAAGAGCATGAATGATTTCCTTTGATCTGGAGGGTAGACGCCGAGAAGTCAACATCTTTCTTTCATTCATGGCTGTGAATAGGTCAGGAAAGACAGGAAGTCGCTGAATACTGTTACGGAAGGTCGTGACAATTATCAGTCGACTGTGAATAGGTCAGGTATGACAGAAAGTTGAATACTGTTACGGAAGGTCGTGACAATTATCAGTCGACTGTGAATAGGTCAGGTATGACAGAAAGTTGAATACTGTTACGGAAGGTCGTGACAATTATCAGTCGACTGTGAATAGGTCAGGTATGACAGAAAGTTGAATACTGTTACGGAAGGTCGTGACAATTATCAGTCGACTGTGAATAGGTCAGGTATGACAGAAAGTTGAATACTGTTACGGAAGGTCGTGACAATTATCAGTCGACTGTGAATAGGTCAGGTATGACAGAAAGTTGAATACTGTTACGGAAGGTCGTGACAATTATCAGTCGACTGTGAATAGGTCAGGAAAGACAGGAAGTCGCTGAATACAGTGAAACGCTGAGGCGGGTTTGCATGTAATCACAAAGTTATACTATCAAATATTAACATCTGGAAAAAATATTACATTCGTGAGGAGACATTTGGGACAGTCGACAACATGAACAGTGCTCAGGTGAATATGTTATAAGTATGATGCGAAGCTTTTATGCAGAATTAAGAAAGATTGACTCGGATATAGCTTTACAAAGAAATCCATGTTAACAGTCAGGTATGAACTACAGAGACGAGTCGAAGATGTCATAAAATGATTATGTATTTAAAAACGAACTAGATCTGAAAATCCGTTTGATTACGGCTGAAAAGGCCGGTTTTGCCGACACAAAACACGCTAAAAATGTTCAACCCTACAACATGGAAAAACTATATGATTTTTCTTTCTTTATTTTGGGTTGTTTTGTGGCCTTTTTTGTTTGTTTGGTTGTTGTTGTTTTTTTTTGTTTTTTTTGTTTGTTTTGTTTGTTTGTTTGTTTGTTTGTTTGTTTGTTTGTTTGTTCCCAGAAACACTGAGATGATTACAGAAAAGAAACTCATTTGAATCTGTACTGTTGTAATAGATCAAGGGAACATTTTCGGGACCTAAATTAGGCTATTTTAAAATCAAGGTTGATACTAAAGCGAGGCGTTAAGGCGTTCTGTTACCGTCAGAAGTCCTCGGACCAATAATCATCGAGGTGATGATCTAAGAGATTAAGACAAAAGTATATGAATATATGACAACCCAGGTACAGTAGATAATTAATTACATAAGCTGGTCACTATAATAATCTATATAAAAAATCACTAAATGGAACAAAGTATCCAATCATATATATCCTTCACTTTCAAGACTGCAGTTGGTCTAAAGTTGAGTAAAAGATTTCAAAATGTCAGACAAATCCATCACTTAATGGCAAATAAATAATTAAGATATAATAGAAAGACTCCAAAATTGTCATTTCTCTCAAAAATGTTCACAGACTTCCAATTTCCCTTAATTATGCATGCTTTTATTTTTTTTATTTTTCAAGAAATCAAAACGTCAGCATCAAAACATGACTTATCAATTGCAAGTGACTGGAATTTCACGTGTATATTGCACTGTCACATGCCATTCTACCGAGTATCTTAACATTAGTTTAAGGAAATATCAGAAAATAGTTGATTCTAGTAAATATAGAGCAAACACAGAACATTGCTCGTAAGATATATAACCACTACGTCCAGCAGGTAGCTGCCTGTACGCAGGTACGCAGGTCAGAGACCTATATATATAGTATATAGGTCTCTGCGCAGGTGAATCCACTTAATTTTTCATTAAAAAATTAAAATGTATCAATATGAAGTCAAATGCATCTTGTATACATATTAGAACCATACATAGTGACACTGACACATCTGGAACAGACATGACAATTAAAGTTTACTGGGGGAAAAGCCGGACCATCGACTTTGTTTGAACTCCATTTTAATATTTTCAAAACTTTCCAAAACTTTCGGACCCGCGCGGTAGGCGCTCGTGAATCCACTTAATAATGGGTCCAGCTACGTATACGGTCCTGACGTCATAACTATATATAGAGCCGTCTTTTTCACAAACACAGTATTCAGTTAGGAAATAATTCGTGTTTTTTTTTTTTTTGTCATTTACTGGTTTGTAAGCTGCACGTTTTACAGATATTTTTAAATGACACATGTTAGTGGGTTACGTTCCTACAATGTATATATATGGCTATACAGTAGACAATATACAGTAAAGTGTTCACCTTCTGAACAGTATATAAATACTATGGAGTACCTATCCCTATCCCATTTAGTGGTACACTGTCATATAATGTAAGGATATCACTGATAGGTCCTTCTTAAATATATTTTGGAAATAAAACATGTTTTATCAGTAAACACAATATTCTTTGTCCGTGCTTCTAGTCATCAAAATCCGGATCGGATATTCCGGCTTTGTCTACAATTAGAATATAGTATTCCTTGTGACGATGCGCGACTCGTTTCTGTGAAAACCTGCGGTGGCTAAGAGTTGTGAGTATTCAATTGTGTTTTGACTTGTGGCTTTGTTTGAAAGTGGGTCATTGTCATCATTATAAAATATAGACATTCTTAAAGTATTGTAAATCTAGAAAAAGTTATCGTGCATGTACATATACTTTGAATCGGATCTGAAGACAGTGAAGTCCGCGTACATCGTAGCTGTAGCATTTCTACTTTCGTTTTCAGTTTCTGATATATAGCACAGCATTGACGAGATCCGAACGCAGTTCGGTATGTTATATAAACGAATTTCATCGTGGGAATGTGAACACTAAATTGTTTCATGTCGCACTTGATATCTATTAACTATACAGTTGTAACGGAAGAACACATAAATAACACGCATATTTGACACGTACGCTTGTAGTTTTCACATTACACAGACCCTGCCACAGGGGCGTGGCACTATAGATTCAATGTATGTGAACCATCATTTGGAAAATCGTGCCAAGCCCCTGTGGACCCTGCCATATCAAAAAATCTTATACAAAGGACCTATTTACATTTATAATTCATGTACACATGTGTAGATTAAATGTGACCGACAGCATTTGTATTCTATGACCCTACTAAATGTATTGGTTACGCTCAACAAAGTTAAATTTTGATTGTGAAAATAATGGTATAGGCTTCCAGCTAGCCCGAGTTTCCTCTAACTCTGACACCATGTCTGGTGTAGGAGATCACTACTACAGTGTGTATGAAAACTAGCCCGAATTTCAGGGCCAGAGCTCAATACTATATGAAAACTAGCCCGAGTTTTCGCTGACTCTGAGACCATGTCTGGTGTAGGGCCATAGCTCACTAAATATGAAAACTAGTCATAATTTCAGGGCCAGAGCTCGATACTATATGAAAACTAGCCCGAGTTGTCCCTGACTCGAATCTGACTCCGTGTCTGGTGTTAAGGGCCAGATCTCACTACAATATGAAAACTAGGCCGAATTTCATGGCCAGAGCTTGATAATATATGAAACCTAGCCCAAGTTTTCCCTGACTCTGACACCATGTCTTGTGTAGAGCCAGAGCTCACTACAATATGAAAACTAGCCTGAGTTTCCTCTGACTCTGATACCATGACTTGTGTGGGGCCAGAGCTCACTACAATATGAAAACGGGGAATTCTCCAACACTGTTTGGTGTTGCTAAGATTTTGGAGCAAACACAGTAAAATAGAGCGTGACATAACACCTTCCTTACAAATATGGATAAATGAGATATTCATTGACACTGAGACACCCAATTAGTCCCATATCTGTATTTTATTCCATCCTCTTATTTCCAAGTGGAACCTAACAATTATCAGTGTTTCTTAGTGCTGAAAGGATATTTGTCAAATTCCATATGTAGGTTCCACTTAGCTTCTAATTTTGCCAATTCAATGTTGAGTCTGACTGTTATCAGGAAAAAAGACAATGGTTGCTGAATTTACCTCCATTTCCCTTTTTGGACCTTGCCCCTCCGGCCCAAGGAAAACCTCAACCTCCATTTATTCAACATTGGATACCAATAACCAATTAATGTTCTAGTTAATTTGATCTAAATCCATTCAGTGGTTCAGGACTAGTAGCGATTTAAATGACTTACAATGTACTTATATTTCCCATATTGGGCCCCAACACCACTCCTTTGTCCCAGGGGAGCCACATCCTCCACTTTATGAAACATAGTTTGTCTTGAAGAGGAAAATGGGAGTGACAAAAGTTCAGTCTAAGAAAAACAAGTTAATATCATTCCATTGTGGGTGCCAATATATATATATATATATATCCCTCGGCTCTGAGTTTATTTTCTTTAGTGAAATGATGATTTGTTTTTCATTTTTTTTTTTTTTTTTTTTTAAGAATCTGGCTTTGTGTATTGTTCGACATTATTCTATTTCATTGACTTTTATTGTTTACATTTCTGTAATAATTCTTTCTGTCTCTTTGGAAAGTTTTAAAATTAATGTATTACTCAGCAGTTACTTTGGATAATGGTTAAGTGAGCACAATCAGTAATACTAAAATTAATATTTTAACATATTAACAAGCTTGAAAAGGGTACTTGCAGTGTATGTGGACCAAAATAAATATATACTCAATGGAAGGTTGAAAACTTGATGATGTTGCACTATTCAAATCGCCATGCATCCATGGTCCGTTGTTCGGCTGTTGTCCATCCCTCCATGAACAATCCTTGTTATCGCCATTTCTTGAAAAGTGCTTTGGATTTGGATTTTTGATCAGAAAAACAAAATGTCCAAGAGGCAGCCATCTTGGATTTTGAAAATTGGAGTTTGTTAATTGCTATTTCTTGAAAAGTACTGAAGGGAATTTCCTCAAACTTCATTTGTAAGTTCCCCTTGATCCCTTGTTGTGCCATTGGGAGGTTCATCTTTGATCAATAAAACAACACATGCATTGGCAGATGCCATCTTGGATTTTGAAATCGGAATTTTGTAATTGCTATTTCTTTAAAAGAACTTTATCGATATTCCTCAATCTTCATGTGTAGGTTCCTCTTGGTCCCTAGTTGTGCCTTTTTGATTTTGATATTTGATAAGAAAAATAAAAGAAAATAAGTCTGACATAGAGCCAATAAAGAGCATTCCCTTTGGGATTTCTTGTTTGAAGAGTGATGTCATCCAAAACCATCTAATGGCATTTTCTTACGTTTACTTAACATTTTCCTACTTTGTGGACTTGTGGAAAGTAATATTAATTGAAAGGAATAGTACCTGAAGGATAAGTGAGAAGGGCAAGTGAGCTTATGCCGTGGTCAGTGTCCATCGTCTGTCATCTGTCTGGCTCAAACTTTTTCATTTAAGCAACTTCTCAATAACCAATAAGCCCAGAAACCTAATATTGATCAAATGAATGATGTTGACTTTAAGGGGCCGCGGTGGCCGAGTGGTTAAGGTGTCCTGACACTTTATCACTAGCCCTCCACCTCTGGGTTGCGAGTTCGAAACCTACGCGGGGCAGTTGCCAGGTACTGACCATAAGCCTGTGGTTTTTCTCCGGGTACCCCGGCTTTCCTCCACCTCTAAAACCTGGCACGTCCTTAAATGACGCTAGCTGTTAATAGGACGTTAAACAAAAACAAACCAAATGATGACTCGCATTCAAGGTCATAGCATCATATAGGCTAAAATCTGTTAGTGACTTCTCAATAACCAGTAGCTGAGGGAGTTGATAGTTTGTCGGTAGCATGCTGCCGTGAAGAGCTACCAAATTTGTTAAAAACAATTACCTTTACCTACATTTAAGGTCACAGGGGGTCAATTAGCTTCTTCTCAATAACCAAGAGGCACAGAGACTGGATATTGGGCCTGTAGCATGCTGGTGTTAAGAGCTGCCAAGTTTGTTCAGAAAATGAATTTGACCTTCATTCAATTTTTATATGGGTCAAATAGAATATAATATTTCCATGACTTCTTTTCAATAACCAAACAGTCCAAAGACATAATATTTTGCTTGTAGCATGCTTGAGTGAAGGCTAGGAAGTTTGTTCAAATGAATGCCCTTGATTTAAGTTTGAAAGAGTTAAATTGGCCAAGATATTTAAAAGAAACCTTTTCAAATGATAGTGAGGTCCTAATTTCTAAAACTAGTCTCTGATGCACTTGTTCTTAATTATGTTTATGCACAAAAAGGATCACTCTATAGCAAGTGAGCAATTCAGGCCCATTTGGCCCTTGTTTTGGCTATTTCTTGAGATCTGCTGAAAGATTTTCACTTTAAGTATATGGGTTCCCGTTGGTCCTTAGTTTGATTTTGAGTATGATCCAGAAATCCAAATGGTTGCCTGGAGGCCATCTTGTGTTTTGACAATTGAAGTTTGTTATCACTATTATCACTGAAAAGTTCTGAAAGTGTATTTCTCAAACTTGACATGCTATTTTAAGTTCCATTCAGTCTCTTGTTATTAGGGCCCGTATTGGAGATAAGGTGTCCTATAGTTATCACTTTGTCCTTCTGTCCTTCTGTCCTTCTTGCTATGCATCCATTCGTCCACAATTTCATTCTCATCTGCTAAGTATTCATTGATCAATTTACATGAAATTTGGTTAAAATCACAAAAATAAGTTAAAATCAAGATCAAAGGTTCAAGGTTCTTAGGTCCAGAGGTCAAGAACAAATTTTGGACCTTTTAAGTGATGAACTTTTCATTATAACATGATGAAGCGGAATTGGTCATAATTAAGAAATAACGGAGTAAAATGATCAACGATCAAGGTCAGAGGTCAAGGTCAGTAGGTCAAAGATAAAAGTCACATTTTGCATTATCACCAATAAACATTTTGATATGAGGTTATAAAACAAAGTGAATTGGAATTTAACAGTTAACCAACTGATTAAAGGTCATTGTCATATTTCGAATGCCAAGGTAGAATTTCACATGAACAATTTAGGAGATTTTCAAGCAACGTTGAATATGGACACTAATTACAAAGATGCTGGTCACTGGGTCAAATGTCGATGTCAAATTTTGTATCTTTATGGATGTACATTTTATGTTGACACTTTGAAGCAACTTACCAAAGGTCAAGGTCATAGGGTCAGAGGCCAAGGTGACATTTTGTATATCATCACTAATGAACATTTCATAATTAGATCATTAAACAAAGTTGATAGTAATTGAACAGTTTGTCAACTGATCAAAGGTCAGTATCATTGTGTCGAAGGTCAAGGTCAGATTTGTATCTTTTCGCTGCTGAACATTTTGTTAAGGCATTATGAAACAAAGTTTTAAATATCAGAATTAAAAAAAGAGTCAGCTGACTAAAATTGTAGGTCACTTGGTCAAAATCAAGTTTTTGCCATGACATGATGAAGCAAAGTTATTCAGAATTAAACAAGGAGTCAGCTGACCATGGTTTCAGTGGTCAAGGTCACATTTTGTATGTTATCACTGATTACCATTTTGTTAAAACAGTATGAAACAAAGCTTATTGGAATTAAACAAGAACTCATTTTTCCAAAGAATAAAGTAAAGTACGTTAAATGTGAAAGACATTTGGTTTCTAAGGTCAAGGACAAGGTGGATCTGTGATTATTACCCTGATTCTCAGTTGGGTGGGGCATTTATGATTGAAATAAAACAAATCGAACATAAAATAAGATTTTATACAAGTATTTTAATTTCCTTTAGCCCAGCAAATATGTAAGTGGATATGTATGATGTATATTTTTGCTCCCTTGCCGTACGATCGGGCCCATGCTGACCTATCAGTCTTCTTGTTTTAATTTGAGCTTGATCGAACAAAATGGCTGACAATTGAAGTTAAGTATTGAAATTGCTAATTCATAAAAAATCTATTAATATTATCTCTAAAATTTCATGTGTAGGTCCCCCTTGTTTCAAGCTTCATATGTAGGTTTCCCATGGTTCCAAGTTGTGCCCATTTAATTTTGAGTCTAATTCAGAATGGACAGTTGAAGTTTATCTTTGATGTTACCCGTTTTCGAAAGTAGTGTGGGTTCAATTTTCAGAACATAATTGATGGATCTTTATCAAATTTAGGATATAGAATTATCTAGGCAATTTGTTGTGATATACTTGAATTGTATAAATTTACCTACTGAAATTTTTTCAAACCATTTTCAAGAAATAGCTCAAAATATGAACACTTGTTTCATCCGCTGAAAGATTTTTCACTTTTGTCAATTTTGTTCCAGGTTACATATACAGACGCCACATTCAACATGGCGGAGGGTGGATTTGTTCAGGAAGAGTCGTCGGTAGAAAGCGTCAGTCTATCACTGGATTCTCTAGTACTAGAATGTCCTATCTGTCTGGAACAGTTGCGCCACCCCAAGTCTCTCCCTTGTCTACATTCATTTTGTCAGGAATGCCTGAGTAGTTACATCACCAAGGAGTTTTCTGGTGAGACAGCATCGGTTCCTTCTTTCTCCTGTCCTGTTTGCCGTAGGGTCACTGAGCCGGTAAACATGTCTGAAGACAAGGAAAGTTGGGCCGAGCAGTTTCCTACCAACAATTTGGCGGTCGAAATGATCAGACATCTACAGAAGACAGGGGAGTCAATAACTTGCAAACCTTGTGAGAGGAAAGGAAACAACAAGAAAGCGAAGTTCTGGTGTAAATTAATCGACACCTACTTCTGTGAAGACTGTAAAATTGATAAACATGATTTACTGCATACAGAGTGTGAGCCTGAAAACATCACAGAGATAAACAAGTCGGTTATTATCCGACGGGAGGCTTCAGTCACTGGGTGTGGAAAACACAAGGAGAAAATTGAGTATTTCTGTGAAGATCATCAGCTTCTTGGATGCAGCAAGTGTATAATCGTCAATCACCGGAAGTGTGAGTTGGTGACATCAGCAGATGATTTCCGTGACAATCTGATCGAAAGCTGTAAGATTGATGACCTTTTGACAGAACTTCAGAAATGCGTAGACGCCATGGAGACACTGATAAACGATACTGATGAACAGCTTCTGTCAATGACACAGGACCAGGAAATCACACTGCAGTGTCTAACTGATCTACGTACGAAGATTAACGAAAGGTTTGATATACTTCAGAAAGAACTTACGGATAGATTGATAGCGTCCTTCAAGAAGGAGAAAGAAAACTTGGATATATCAAGGCAGAAGTGCGAACGGCTTATGTTGGCTATGCAGAAGACGCTGACATCATCCAAGGATTTCACCTTGAAGGATGACACCTTGGGGACAATAAATCTTTTCCAGAGAGGACAGGTGGAGGTTGCATCCTGTAAGGAACTAATACAGGAGTTAGAGAAGTCGTCTAGAACCACCAGTCTGAGACATGAATATGATACCAACATACTTGCTGAGGACACGAAGACCAGTCTTAATATGGGAAAGATAGTTGTTTGTCAACTGCAGAGGAGTTTGCCATCTCATGTGTATAGTACCCCATTGTCTGAACGGCAGTTAAAGAAGTTCAATATCAGAGTTCCCTCAGATGAGAACGACTGTGCAGCATTGGGTGTTGTTTTCCTGTCCGGTGGACGTATTGTTGTAAGTGACAATGCAAATAGAAAGATGAAACTGTTTACAGAAAATGGCGATTTTCAATGTGAGATGGAACTGACTGGAGGCAATTGTGACCTTTGTCGTGTCGATAACAGCACTGTGGCAGTGATGCTGACAAAAGTTAAAACCATATGTATTGTCCATGTCGGCGATTCGACCTTGACATACTCGTCGAAAATCCGGATTCCAAATGTTACAGAAACCTGTCATAGTGTCACATCCAACGGCAACTCTTTTGTTGTGGGAACTGTGAATTCACTCTACAGTATACCGAAAACCGGAGGCGAGGCTACAAAGATTCACACAATCGAGTCAAAATGTTTATGCTTTTATAGAAATCAGCAAAATGGACATGTCTTTGCAAGTATCGATACGTCTACCACTGAAGAGGTGGCTGTGATCCGACTGTCTGATGGGACTTACAAAGATGTGTTGAAAGTCGGGGTCGTGAAGGGAACAACAGGAATAGACGTAGACAGGAAGGGTAACGTATATGTGTGTGGACGTAACTCAAAAAACGTCATACAGATGTCAGGAGACGGCACTAATATTAGGGAACTGCTTACGTCATCAGATGGAATCAATCGACCAAGGGCGATATCTGTGTGGGATGACAAAATGGTGATAACAGAATCTAAACTGTCAGATCAACGAAACTATGTACACCTGTACAAGATCGTGTGAAGTGATACGGATGATGAATGATTCTCCATATGTTATTGGAAAATAGATAAAATGGGTGATATAGAATTATAGGCGCTATCATATGTTGGTTAAGAATTTCAACATTTTTGTTTCAACTTTCATCAATCTTGTTCGTTCCTTTTTTAGGTCACCTGAGACAAAGTCTCAAGTGACCTATTCTAATCCCCTTTTGTCCGTCGTCGTGCGTCGTGCGTCGTGCGTCGTGCGTCCGTAAACAATTTACATTTTCGACTTCTTCTCCAAAACCCACAAACCAAATTCTATGAAATTTTGCAGGAAGCTTCTATGGCTAGAGGTCAACCAAAATTGTAAATTATATGGTCCCCACCCCCCAGGGGCCTGAGGGGCGGGGCCAAAAAGGGTCAAATTGACTAAAACTTCAAAAATCTTCTTCTCTACTCTCAGATATGCTGGAATCAAACACTCTTCATAGATGGAAGGGTCTTAAGGTGTTTTACCAAAATTGTAAATTTCATGACCCAGGGGTTTCACGTTTGCCCCTGGGGAGGGGGCTAAACTTTACTATAGTTTATATAGGGAAATCACATTTTTGATTTTAATTTCTTATATTTCTATTGGAATTCATTCTAATTTTGTAAGCATTGTCAGCATGGGATGACCGTTTGATGGCATGCACATGTTGGCCCTGACTGACCCCCAGGGGCTGATGGGCGGGGCTAAAAAGGGCCAAATTGACTGAAATTTCACAAATCTTCTTCTCTACTCTCAGATATGATAGAATCAAATACACTTCATAGATGGCTGGGTTTGAAAGTTCTTTACCAAAATTGTGAATTTCATGACCCTGGGGTCTCAAGTTTGCCCCTGGGGCGGGGCTAAACTTTACTATAGTTTATATAGGGAAATCACATTTTTGACTTTAATTTGTTTTATTTCTATTGGAATTCATTCTAATTTTGTAAACATTGTCAGCATGGGATGACAGTTTGATGGCATGCACATGTTGGCCCTGACTGACCCCCAGGGGCTGATGGGCGGGGCTAAAACGGGCCAAATTGACTGAAATTTCACAAATCTTCTTCTCTACTCTCAGATATGATAGAATCAAATACACTTCATAAATGGCTGGGTTTGAAGGTTCTTTACCAAAATTGTGAATTACATGACCCTGGGGTCTCAAGTTTGCCCCTGGGGCGGGGCTAAACTTTACTATAGTTTATATAGGGAAATAACATTTTTAACTTTTATTGGTTTTGGAATTCATTCTAATTTTGTAAACATTGTCAGCGTGGGATGACAGTTTGATGGCATGCACATGTTAGCCCTGACTGACCCCCCCCCCCCCCCCCCGGGGCTGATGGACGGGGCTAAAAAGGTTCAAATTGACTGAAATTTCAAAAATCTTCTTCTCAAGACTGAAATAAGGTGGAATCAAATACTCTTTATAGTTTGAAGGGTCTTATGGTGCTTTATTGAAATTTTAAATTTCATGACCCTGGGGTCACAAGTTTGCCCCTCGGGAGGGGGTAAATTTTATATAGGGAAATCACATTTATGACTGATTTGTTTTGATTCTGGTTAACATTTTCAGCATGGAATGTCAATTAAATAAACTGAAATATTTCAAATCTCAGGTGACCGTTAAGGCCCATGGGCCTCTTGTTTTTTTTTGTCAGAGCTCTATTGCCGAAACTGCTGGCAGCATATTGGAAGAGTTAAGTTTATTTTAAACTCTTTACATCTTTAACTCGATAATTGACCATATTATATACATTACAACACTGGTTTTATAAAGAATTATTTTGAAAATGTTTGACTTTTTTATTCTATAGTGTTATAGCAATAGAAATACAATGTTAAACATTCCTTATTTGATTCATTTCGAATAAAACCAAGAGTGTATTTTTCGTTATTTTAATTTTGGTCTGTCTGTGGCATATGAAACCAACTTAACATCTACGTTATCAAATGTTGTTTTTTTTCGCACAAATATAAATTTCCATTTATCAATCAAGCTGTCTCCATTTATTTAAGTATTTGTAGATACTGATATTCCATTGATTTCATCGTGAGCAACGAACGTTTCTATTCTTATTAATTCCTATCAATGTCATTAGATCACATACATGTACTAACTGCCTACTTAAATAAAGTAGCGCTGGGTTAGGTACAACTCCAAATATAATCAGGTGTGTACATTTTAGCCCTAAAGTCTACATCAGAAACTTAACATATTTACAACAGACACACATATCCATCCTCCCCGCCAATGATAAAAGGTGCAGAAATTTACTTTCACGTATGTATTGACACGAGGTATGGTCATCAACCATCCCATACAGTGATACAAAATACAAACATCCACCATCCCATACAGTTACACAGGGTACATACATCCACCATATCATAAAGCGACACAGGATACAGACATTAACTCTCTCTATACAGTGACACCGGGTACAAACTTTCACTGTCCCATATATTGACATTGGTTACAAACATCCATCCTTTCACACAATTACATCGAGAACAGACATGTTACTCCCGAACAGTGACTTCGGGTACATATAACAAGCCTTCCATACTGTGACAGACATCCGCCCTTCATTACCGTGACACAGAGTATAAACATCTACCCTACCATACAGTGACACGGGGTATAGACATATACCCTACCATACAGTGACACAGGGTATAGACATCTACCCTACCATACAGTGACACGGGGTATCAACATCTACCCTACCACACAGTGACACGGGGTATAAACATCTACCCTACCATACAGTGACACGGGATATAAACATCTACCCTACCATACAGTGACACGGGGTATAGACATCTACCCTACCATACAGTGATACAGGGGTATAGACATCTACACCACCATACAGTGATACGGGGTATAAACATCTACCTACCATACAGTGATACGGGGTATAGACATCTACTCTACGATACAGTGACACGGGGTATCAACATATACCCTACCATACAGTGATACGGGGTATAAACATCTACCTACCATACAGTGATACAGGGTATAGACATCTACCCTACCATACAGTGACACGGGGTATAAACATTTATCCTACCATACAGTGATACGGGTATAAACATCTACCCTACCACACAGGGGCTTGGCACGATTTTCCAAATGATAGTCTATATATATATGTATATAGTATCAAGGGTAGTAACTACAAAGAGGGGGAAGACCAACGTATTTAAAAAAAAAAAAATTTGTCGTATTCTGCGGGTCAAAAATCTTAGTGACACGTACATTACCTTAAAGAGAAATGTTTTATCTTTCCAATGAGTGTTCGATGAACAAAATTGGCCAAGTATTATCCAAGTTATGACCTGACGAATTCGGAAATAGATGCTGAAATGGCTAGGTCGGAATCTCCCTGTCCGGTTGAATAGTCGCCTCGCCTCTAATGGGTACCTCAATAACCATTCAGAAATCGAAAAATCGACGCTTGCAGCGGTATACAGTAACCATAACTATGTCAATATAGGATGTCGGTTGGTTATGTTATCCGTCATGTGCCGTAGCCAATTCCATATTACATCACCGAGCTTACCGTCTTCAAAAAGAACGGCCATCTTTCCCTAACCTTTCGTGACTTTGTTTACGATAATGTTAGAAGTTAGCCAGTGGTGGTACAGCCAAGAAGCGTTCCGAATGAAGGGAAAGATGGCCGTTCTTTTTGAAGACGGTAAGCTCGGTGATGTAATATGGAATTGGTTACGGCACATGACGGATAACATAACCAACCGACATCCTATATTGACATAGTTATGGTTACTGTATACCGCTGCAAGCGTCGATTTTTCGATTTCTGAATGGTTATTGAGGTACCCATTAGAGGCGAGGCGACTATTCAACCGGACAGGGAGATTCCGACCTAGCCATTTCAGCATCTATTTCCGAATTCGTCAGGTCATAACTTGGATAATACTTGGCCAATTTTGTTCATCGAACACTCATTGGAAAGATAAAACATTTCTCTTTAAGGTAATGTACGTGTCACTAAGATTTTTGACCCGCAGAATACGACAAATTATTTTTTTTTAAATACGTTGGTCTTCCCCCTCTTTGTAGTTACTACCCTTGATACTATATACATATATATATAGACTATCATTTGGAAAATCGTGCCAAGCCCCTGTGCCCTACCATACAGTGACACGGGGTGTAAACATCTATCCTACCATACAGTGACACGGGTATCAACATCTACCCTACCACACAGTGATACGGGGTATAGACATCTATCCTACCATACAGTGACACGGGTATAAACATCTACCCTACCACACAGTGATACGGGGTATAGACATCTACCCTACCATACAGTGACACGGGGTGTAACATCTACTCTACCATACAGTGACACGGGGTATAGACATCTACCCTACCATACAGTGACACGGGGTATAGACATCCACCCTACCATACAGTGACACGGGGTATAGACATCTACCCTACCATACAGTGACACGGGGTATAAACATCTACCCTACCATACATGTACAGTGACACGGGGTATAGACATCTACCCTACCATACAGTGATATGGGGTATAAACATCTACCTACCATACAGTGACACGGGGTATAGACATCTACCCTACCATATAGTGACACGGGTTATAGACATCTACCCAACCATACAGTGACACGAGGTATAGACATCTACCCTACCATACAGTGACACGGGGTATAGACATCTACCCTACCATACAGTGATACGGGGTATAAACATCTACCTACCATACAGTGATACGGGGTATAGACATCTACCCTACCATACAGTGACACGGGGTATAGACATCTACCCTACCATACAGTGACACGGGGTATAGACATCTACCCTACCATACAGTGACACGGGTATCAACATCTACCCTACCATACAGTGACACGGGGTATAGACATCTACCCAACCATACAGTGACACGGGGTGTAACATCTACTCTACCATACAGTGACACGGGGTATAGACATCTACCCTACCATACAGTGACACAGGGTATGGACATCTACCCTACCATATAGTGACACGGGGTATAAACATCTACCCTACCATACAGTGATACGGGTATAGACATCTACCCTACCATATAGTGACACGGGGTATAGACATCCACCCTACCATACAGTGACACGGGGTATAAACATCTACTCTACCATACAGTGACACGGGGTATAGACATCTATCCTACCATACAGTGACACGGGGTATAAACATCCACCCTACCATACAGTGATACGGGTATAGACATCTACCCTACCATATAGTGACACGGGGGTATAGACATCCACCCTACCATACAGTGACACAGGGTATAAACATCTACCCTACCATACAGTGACACGGGGTATAAACATCTACTCTACCATACAGTGACACGGGGTATAGACATCTACCCTACCATACAGTGATACGGGGTATAAACATCTACCCTACCATACAGTGACACAGGGTATAGACATCTACCCTACCATATAGTGACACGGGGTATAAACATCTACCCTACCATACAGTGACACGGGGTATAAACATCTACCCTACCATACAGTAATACGGGGTATAAACATCTACCCTACCATACAGTGATACGGGGTATCAACATCTACCCTACCATGCAGTGATACGGGGTATAAACATCTACCCTACCATACAGTGACACGGGGTATAAACATTACCCTACCATACAGTGACACGGGGTATAGACATCTACCCTACCATACAGTGACACGGGTTATAGACATCTACCCTACCATACAGTGATACAGGGGTATAGACATCTACCCTACCATACAGTGACACGGGTATAACATCTACCCTACTATACAGGGATACGGGGTATACACATCTACCCTACCATACAGTGACACGGGGTATACATATCTACCCTACCATTCATTGATACGGGGTATAGACATCTACTCCACCATACATTGAGACGGCTATATACATCTACCCTACCATACAGTGATACGGGGTATAGACATCTACCCTACCATACAGTGACACGGGATGTAAACATCTACCCTACCATACATTGACACGGGGTATAAACATCTACCCTACCATATAGTGACACGGGGTATAGACATCCACCCTACCATACAGTGACACGGGGTATAAACATCTACCCTACCATACAGTGATACGGGTATAGACATCTATCCTACCATACAGTGATACGGGTATAAACATCCACTCTACCATACAGTGACACGGGGTATAGATATATACCCTACCATACAGTGATACGAGTATAGATATCTACCATACCATACAGTGACACGGGGTATCAACATCTACCCTACCATACAGTGACACGGGGTATAAACATCTACCCTTACCATACAGTGACACGGGGTATCAACATCTACCCTACCATACAGTGACACAGGGGTATCAACATCTATCCTACCATACAGTGACACGGGGTATAAACATCTACCCTACCATACAGTGACACAGGGGTATCAACATCTACCCTACCATACAGTGACACGGGGTATAAACATCTACCTACCATACAGTGACACGGGGTATAGACATCTACCCTAACCATACAGTGACACGGGGTATAAACATCTACCCTACCATACAGTAACATGGGGGTATAGACATCTACCCTACCATACAGTGACATGGGGGTATAGACATCTACCCTACCATACAGTGACACGGGGTATAGACATCTACTCCACCATACAGTGATACGGGGTATAGACATCTACTCTACTATACAGTGACACGGGGTATAAACATCTACCCTACCATACAGTGATACGGGGTATAAACATCTACCCTACCATACAGTGACACGGGGTATAGACATCTACTTCACCATACAGTGATACGGGGTATAGACATCTACCCTACCATACAGTGACACGGGGTATAGACATCTACCCTACCATACAGTGACACGGGGTATAGACATCTACCCTACCATACAGTGATAGGGGGTATACACATCTATCCTACCATACAGTGACACGGGGTATAGACATCTACCCTACCATACAGTGACACGGGGTATAAACATCTACCTACCATACAGTGACACGGGGTATAGACATCTACCCTTACCATACAGTGATACGGGGTATAAACATCTACCCTACCATACAGTGACACGGGATATATACATCTACCCTACCATACAGTGACACGGGGTATAAACATCTACCCTACCTTACAGTGACACGGGGTATAAACATCTACCCTACCATACAGTGACACAGGGGTGTCAACATCTATCCTACCATACAGTGACACGGGGTATAAACATCTACCCTACCATACAGTGATAGGGGGTATACACATCTACCATACCATACAGTGATACGGGGTATAGACATCTACTCTACGATACAGTGAAACGGGGTATAGACATATACCCTACCATACAGTGACACGGGGTATAAACACCTACCCTACCATACAGTGACACGGGGTATAGACATCTACTCCACCATACAGTGACACGGGGTATAAACATCTACCCTACCATACAGTGACACAGGGGTATCAACATCTATCCTACCATACAGTGATAGGGGGCATACACATATTCCATACCATACAGTGACACGGGGTATAAACATCTACCCTACCATACAGTGATACGGGGTATAAACATCTACCCTACCATACAGTGACACGGGGTATAGACATCTACCCTACCATACAGTGACACAGGGGTATCAACATCTACCCTACCATACAGTGACACGGGGTATAGACATCTGCCCTACCATACAGTGACACGGGGTATAAACATATACCCTACCATACAGTGATACGGGATATATACATCTACCCTACCATACAGTGACACGGGGTATAGACATCTACCCTTACCATACAGTGACACGGGGTATCAACATCTACCCTACCATACAGTGACACGGGGTATAAACATCTACCTACCATACAGTGACACGGGGTATAGACATCTTCCCTAACCATACAGTGACACGGGGTATAAACATCTACCCTACCATACAGTAACATGGGGGTATAGACATCTACCATACCATACAGTGACATGGGGGTATAGACATCTACCCTACCATACAGTGACACGGGGTATAGACATCTACTCCACCATACAGTGATACGGGGTATAGACATCTACCCTACTATACAGTGACACGGGGTATAAACATCTACCCTACCATACAGTGATACGGGGTATAAACATCTACCCTACCATACAGTGACACGGGGTATAGACATCTACTCCACCATACAGTGATACGGGGTATAGACATCTACCCTACCATACAGTGACACGGGGTATAGACATCTACCCTACCATACAGTGACACGGGGTATAGACATCTACCCTACCATACAGTGATAGGGGGTATACACATCTACCATACCATACAGTGACAGGGGGTATAAACATCTACCCTACCATACAGTGACACGGGGTATAGACATCTACTCCACCATACAGTGATACGGGGTATAGACATCTACCCTACCATACAGTGACACGGGGTATAAACATCTACCCTACCATACAGTGACACGGGGTATAGACATCTACACTACCATACAGTGACACGGGGCAAAACATCTACCCTACCATACAGTGACACGGGGCAAAACATCTACCCTACCATACAGTTATTTGGGGTATAAACATCTACCCTACCATACAGTGACACGGGGTATAAACATCTACCCTACCATACAGTGACACAGGGGTGTCAACATATATCCTACCATACAGTGATAGGAGGCATACACATATTCCATACCATACAGTGACACGGGGTGTAAACATCTACCCTACCATACAGTGACACGGGGTATAAACATCTATCCTACCATACAGTGACACGGGGTATAGACATCTACCCTACCATACAGTGACACGGGGTATAAACATCTACCTACCATACAGTGACACGGGGTATAGACATCTACCCTTACCATACAGTGATACGGGGTATAAACATCTACCCTACCATACAGTGACACGGGATATATACATCTACCCTACCATACAGTGACACGGGGTATAAACATCTACCCTACCATACAGTGACACGGGGTATAAACATCTACCCTACCATACAGTGACACAGGGGTGTCAACATCTATCCTACCATACAGTGACACGGGGTATAAACATCTACCCTACCATACAGTGATAGGGGGTATACAGATCTACCATACCATACAGTGATACGGGGTATAGACATCTACTCTACGATACAGTGAAACGGGGTATAGACATATACCCTACCATACAGTGACACGGGGTATAAACACCTACCCTACCATACAGTGACACGGGGTATAGACATCTACTCCACCATACAGTGACACGGGGTATAAACATCTACCCTACCATACAGTGATACGGGGTATAAACATCTACCCTACCATACAGTGACACAGCGGTATCAACATCTATCCTACCATACAGTGATAGGGGGCATACACATATTCCATACCATACAGTGACACGGGGTATAAACATCTACCCTACCATACAGTGATACGGGGTATAAACATCTACCCTACCATACAGTGACACGGGGTATAGACATCTACCCTACCATACAGTGACACAGGGGTATCAACATCTACCCTACCATACAGTGACACGGGGTATAGACATCTACACTACCATACAGTGATACGGGATATATACATCTACCCTACCATACAGTGACACGGGGTATAGACATCTACCCTACCATACAGTGACACGGGGTATAGACATCTCCCCTACCACACAGTGACACGGGGTATAGACATCTACCCAACCATACAGTGACACGGGGTAAAGACATCTACCCTACCATACAGTGACACGGGGTATAGACATGTACCCTACCACACAGTGATACGGGGTATAAACATCTACCCTACCATACAGTGACACGGGGAATAAACATCTACCCTACCATTCAGTGATACGGGGTATAAACATCTACCCTACCCTACAGTGACACGGGATATATACATCTACCCTACCATACAGTGACACGGGGTATAAACATCTACCCTACCATACAGTGACACGGGGTATAAACATCTACCCTACCATACAGTGACACAGGGGTGTCAACATCTATCCTACCATACAGTGACACGGGGTATAGACATCTGCCCTACCATACAGTGACACTGGGTATAAACATCTACCCTACCATACAGTGATACGGGATATATACATCTACCCTACCATACAGTGACACGGGGTATAGACATCTACCCTACCATACAGTGACACGAGGTATAGACATCTACCCTACCATACAGTGACACGGGGTATAGACATCTACCCTACCATACAGTGATACGGGATATATACATCTACCCTACCATACAGTGACACTGGGTATAAACATCTACCCTACCATACAGTGATACGGGATATATACATCTACCTACCATACAGTGACACGGGGTATAGACATCTACCCTACCATACAGTGACACGGGGTATAGACATCTACCCTACCACACAGTGATACGGGGTATAAACATCTACCCTACCATACAGTGACACGGGGTATAAACATCTACCCTACCATACAGTGATACGGGGTATAAACATCTACCCTACCATACAGTGACACGGGATATATACATCTACCCTACCATACAGTGACACGGGGTATAAACATCTACCCTACCATACAGTGACACGGGGTATAAACATCTACCCTACCATACAGTGACACAGGGGTGTCAACATCTATCCTACCATACAGTGACACGGGGTATAAACATCTACCCTACCATACAGTGATACGGGATATATACATCTACCCTACCATACAGTGACACGGGGTATAGACATCTACCCTACCACACAGTGACACGGGGTATAGACATCTACCCTACCATACAGTGATACGGGGTATAGACATCTACCCTACCATACAGTGACACGGGGTATAAACATCTACCCTACCATACAGTGACACGGGGTATAAACATCTACCCTACCATACAGTGACACGGGATATATACATCTACCCTACCATACAGTGACACAGGGGTGTCAACATCTACCCTACCATACAGTGATACGGGGTATAAACATCTACCCTACCATACAGTGACACGGGGTATAAACATCTACCCTACCATACAGTGATACGGGGTATAAACATCTACCCTACCATACAGTGACACGGGGTATAGACATCTACCCTACCATACAGTGACACGGGGTATAAACATCTACCCTACCATACAGTGACACGGGGTATAAACATCTACCCTACCATACAGTGACACGGGGTATAACATCTACCCTACCATACAGTGACACGGGGTATAAACATCTACCCTACCATACAGTGACACGGGGTATAGACATCTACCCTACCATACAGTGACACGGGGTATAAACATCTACCTACCATACAGTGACACGGGGTATAGACATCTACCCTTACCATACAGTGATACGGGGTATAAACATCTACCCTACCATACAGTGACACGGGATATATACATCTACCCTACCATACAGTGACACGGGGTATAAACATCTACCCTACCATACAGTGACACGGGGTATAAACATCTACCCTACCATACAGTGACACAGGGGTGTCAACATCTATCCTACCATACAGTGACACGGGGTATAAACATCTACCCTACCATACAGTGATAGGGGGTATACACATCTACCATACCATACAGTGATACGGGGTATAGACATCTACTCTACGATACAGTGAAACGGGGTATAGACATATACCCTACCATACAGTGACACGGGGTATAAACACCTACCCTACCATACAGTGACACGGGGTATAGACATCTACTCCACCATACAGTGATAGGGGGCATACACATATTCCATACCATACAGTGACACGGGGTATAAACATCTACCCTACCATACAGTGACACGGGGTATAGACATCTACCCTACCATACAGTGACACGGGGTATAGACATCTACCCTACCATACAGTGACACAGGGGTATAAACATCTACCCTACCATACAGTGACACGGGGTATAGACATCTACCTACCATACAGTGACACGGGGTATAGACATCTACCCTACCATACAGTGATCACGGGATATAACATCTACCCTACCATACAGTGACACGGGGTATAGACATCTACCCTACCATACAGTGACACGGGGTATAACATCTACCCTACCATACAGTGACACGGGGTATAAACATCTACCCTACCATACAGTGACACGGGGTATAGACATCTACCCTACCATACAGTGACACGGGGTATAACATCTACCCTACCATACAGTGACACGGGGTATAAACATCTACCCTACCATACAGTGACACGGGGTATAGACATCTACCCTACCATACAGTGACACGGGGTATAAACATCTACCCTACCATACAGTGATACGGGGTATAAACATCTACCCTACCATACAGTGACACGGGGTATAAACATCTACCCTACCATACAGTGACACGGGGTATAAACATCTACCCTACCATACAGTGACACGGGGTATAGACATCTACCCTACCATACAGTGATACGGGGTATAGACATCTACCCTACCATACAGTGACACGGGGTATAGACATCTACCCTACCATACAGTGACACGGGGTATATACATCTACCCTACCATACAGTGATACGGGGTATACACATCTACCATACCATACAGTGACACGGGGTATAAACATCTACCCTACCATACAGTGACACGGGGTATAGACATCTACTCCACCATACAGTGATACGGGGTATAGACATCTACCCTACCATACAGTGACACGGGGTATAAACATCTACCCTACCATACAGTGACACGGGGTATAGACATCTACACTACCATACAGTGACACGGGGCATAAACATCTACCCTACCATACAGTGACACGGGGCAAAACATCTACCCTACCATACAGTTATTTGGGGTATAAACATCTACCCTACCATACAGTGACACGGGGTATAAACATCTACCCTACCATACAGTGACACAGGGGTGTCAACATATATCCTACCATACATTGATAGGAGGCATACACATATTCCATACCATACAGTGACACGGGGTGTAAACATCTACCCTACCATACAGTGACACGGGGTATAAACATCTATCCTACAATACAGTGACACGGGGTATAGACATCTACCCTACCATACAGTGACACGGGGTATAAACATCTACCTACCATACAGTGACACGGGGTATAGACATCTACCCCTACCATACAGTGATACGGGGTATAGACATCTACCCTACCATACAGTGACACGGGATATATACATCTACCCTACCATACAGTGACACGGGGTATAAACATCTACCCTACCATACAGTGACACGGGGTATAAACATCTACCCTACCATACAGTGACACAGGGGTGTCAACATCTATCCTACCATACAGTGACACGGGGTATAAACATCTACCCTACCATACAGTGATAGGGGGTATACACATCTACCCTACCATACAGTGATACGGGGTATAAACATCTACCCTACCATACAGTGACACAGGGGTATCAACATCTGTCCTACCATACAGTGATAGGGGGCATACACATATTCCATACCATACAGTGACACGGGGTATAAACATATACCCTACCATACAGTGATACGGGATATATACATCTACCCTACCATACAGTGACACGGGGTATAGACATCTACCCTACCATACAGTGACACGGGGTATAGACATCTCCCCTACCACACAGTGACACGGGGTATAGACATCTACCCAACCATACAGTGACACGGGGTAAAGACATCTACCCTACCATACAGTGACACGGGGTATAGACATGTACCCTACCACACAGTGATACGGGGTATAAACATCTACCCTACCATACAGTGACACGGGGAATAAACATCTACCCTACCATACAGTGATACGGGGTATAAACATCTACCCTACCCTACAGTGACACGGGATATATACATCTACCCTACCATACAGTGACACGGGGTATAAACATCTACCCTACCATACAGTGACACGGGGTATAAACATCTACCCTACCATACAGTGACACAGGGGTGTCAACATCTATCCTACCATACAGTGACACGGGGTATAGACATCTGCCCTACCATACAGTGACACTGGGTATAAACATCTACCCTACCATACAGTGATACGGGATATATACATCTACCCTACCATACAGTGACACGGGGTATAGACATCTACCCTACCATACAGTGACACGAGGTATAGACATCTACCCTACCACACAGTGACACGGGGTATAGACATCTACCCTACCATACAGTGATACGGGATATATACATCTACCCTACCATACAGTGACACTGGGTATAAACATCTACCCTACCATACAGTGATACGGGATATATACATCTACCTACCATACAGTGACACGGGGTATAGACATCTACCCTACCATACAGTGACACGGGGTATAGACATCTACCCTACCACACAGTGATACGGGGTATAAACATCTACCCTACCATACAGTGACACGGGGTATAAACATCTACCCTACCATACAGTGATACGGGGTATAAACATCTACCCTACCATACAGTGACACGGGATATATACATCTACCCTACCATACAGTGACACGGGGTATAAACATCTACCCTACCATACAGTGACACGGGGTATAAACATCTACCCTACCATACAGTGACACAGGGGTGTCAACATCTATCCTACCATACAGTGACACGGGGTATAAACATCTACCCTACCATACAGTGATACGGGATATATACATCTACCCTACCATACAGTGACACGGGGTATAGACATCTACCCTACCATACAGTGACACGGGGTATAGACATCTACCCTACCACACAGTGACACGGGGTATAGACATCTACCCTACCATACAGTGATACGGGGTATAGACATCTACCCTACCATACAGTGACACGGGGTATAAACATCTACCCTACCATACAGTGATACGGGGTATAAACATCCACCCTACCATACAGTGACACGGGATATATACATCTACCCTACCATACAGTGACACAGGGGTGTCAACATCTACCCTACCACACCGTGATACGGGGTATAAACATCTACCCTACCATACAGTGACACGGGGTATAAACATCTACCCTACCATACAGTGATACGGGGTATAAACATCTACCCTACCATACAGTGACACGGGGTATAAACATCTACCCTACCATACAGTGACACAGGGGTGTCAACATCTATCCTAACATACAGTGACACGGGGTATAAACATCTACCCTACCATACAGTGACACGGGGTATAGACATCTACCCTACCATACAGTGACACGGGGTATATACATCTACCCTACCATACAGTGATACGGGGTATACACATCTACCATACCATACAGTGACACGGGGTATAAACATCTACCCTACCATACAGTGATACGGGGTATAACATCTACCCTACCATACAGTGACTACGGGTATAGACATCTACCCTACCATACAGTGACACGGGTATAAACATCTACCCTACCATACAGTGACACGGGGTATAAACATCTACCCTACCATACAGTGACATGGGGTATAAACATCTACCCTACCATACAGTGACACAGGGTATAGACATCTACCCTACCATACAGTGACACGGGGTATAGACATCTACCCTACCATACAGTGACACTGGGTATATACATCTACCCTACCATACAGTGATACTGGGGTATAGACATCTACCCTACCATACAGTGACACGGGGTATAGACATCTACACTACCATACAGTGACACGGGGTATAAACATCTACCCTACCATACAGTGACACGGGGTATAGACATCTACCCTACCATACAGTGACACGGGGTATAGACATCTACCCTACCATACAGTGATACGAGGTATAGACATCTTCCCTACCATACAGTGACACGGGGTATAAACATCTACCCTACCATACAGTGACACGGGTATAGACACTACCCTACCATACATGACACGGGTATAGTACATCTACCCTACCATACAGTGACACGGGGTATAAACATCTACCCTACCATACAGTGACACGGGGTAATAAACATCTACCCTACCATATACAGTGACACGGGTATAGACATCTACCCTAACCATACAGTGAAACGGGTATAGAACAATCTACCCTACCATACAATGATACGAGGTATAGATATCTTCCCTACCATACAGTGACACGGTGTATAGACCATCTACCCGTACCATAGCAGTGATACCGGGATTGAACATCTAACCCTACCGATACAGTTGAACACGGGGTATAGGGATACATCTACCCTCACCATACATGGGGGGGGGATACTGGGTATATAGACATCTAAACCCTACCAGACAGTGATACGGTGGATATATACAATCTACCCTACTACAACAGTGATCAGGAGTATAAACTGATCTACCCTAGCCAATACAGTGACACAGGGTATAAACATCTACCCTACCATACAGTGACACGGGGTATAGACATCTACCCTACCATACAGTGACACGGGGTATATACATCTACCCTACCATACAGTGATACGAGGTATTAACATCTACCCTACCATAAAGTGACACAGTGTATAAACATCTACCCTACCATACAGTGATACGGGGTATAAACATCTACCCTACCATACAGTGATACGGGGTATAGACATCTACCCTACCATACAGTGATACTGGGTATAGACATCTACCCTACCATACAGTGATACGGGTATAGACATCTACCCTACCATACAGTGACACGGGGTATACATATCTACCTAACCATACCGTGATACTGGGTATAGACATCTACCCTACCATACAGTGATACTGGATATAGACATCTACCCTACCATACAGTGATACGGGGTATAGACATCTACCCTACCATACAGTGACACGGGGTATAGACATCTACCCTACCATACAGTGATACGGGGTATAGACATCTACCCTACCATACAGTGACACGGGATATAGACATCTACCCTACCATACAGTGACACGGGGTATACACATCTACGTAACTTTACAGTGATACGGGATATAGACATCTACCCTACTATACAGTGACACGGGGTATACATATCTACCTTACCATACAGTGATACGGGTATAAATATCTACCCTACCATACAGTGACACGGGGTATAGACATCTACCCTACCATACAGTGACACGGGGTATATACATCTACCCTACCATACAGTGATACGGGGTATAGACATCTACCCTACCATACAGTGAAACGGGGTATAGACATATACCCTACCATACAGTGACACGGGGTTTAAACATCTACCCTACCATACAGTGACACGGGGTTTAGACATCTACCCTACCATACAGTGAAACGGGGTATAGACATCTACCCTACCATACAGTGATACGGGGCATAGACATATACCCTACCATACAGTGACACGGGGTATAGACATATCTACCCTACCATACAGTGACACGGGGTATATACATCTACCCTACCTTACAGTGATACGGGGTATAGACATCTTCTCTACCATACAGTGACACGGGGTACACATCTACCCTACCATATATTGACACGGGGTATAGACATCTACCCTACCATACAGTGACACGGGTATAGACATCTAACCTACCATACAGTGACACGGGGTATAGACATCTACCCTACCATACAGGGATACGGGGTATAGACATCTACACTACCATACAGTGACATGGAGTATAAACATCTACACTGCCATACAGTTACATGAGGTATAAACATCTACCCTACCATACAGTGACACGGGGTATAGACATCTACCCTACCATACAGTGATACGACGTATAAACATCTACCCTACCATACAGTGACACGGGGTATCAACATCCACCCTACCATACGGTGATACGGGGGATAAACATCTACCCTACCATACAGTGACACGGGGTATATACATCTACCATACCATACAGTGACTTGAGGTATCAACATCTACCCTACCATACAGTGACACGGGGTATATACATATACCCTACCATACAGTGACACGGGGTATAGACATCTACCCTACCATACAGTGATACGAGGTATAAACATCTACCCTACCATACAGTGATACGGGGTATAAACATCTACTCTACCATACAGTGATACGAGGTATAAACATCTACCCTACCATACAGTGACACGGGGTATAGACATCTACCCTACCATACAGTGGCACGGGGTATAAACATCTACCCTACCTTACTGTGATACGAGGTATAGACATCTACCCTACCATACAGTGACACGGGGTATAGACATCTACCCTACCATACAGGGATACGGGGTATAGACATCTACCCTACCATACAGTGATACGGGGTATAGACATCTACCCTACCATACAGTGACACGGGGTATAGACATCTACCCTACCATACAGTGACACGGGGTATAGACATCTACCCTACCATACAGTGACACGGGGTATAGACATCTTCACCACCATACAGTGATACGGGGTATAAACATCTACCCTACCATACAGTGACACGGGGTATAGACATCTTCACCACCATACAGTGATACGGGGTATAAACATCTACCCTACCATACAGTGACACGGGGTATAGACATCTACCCAACCATACAGTGACACGGGGTATCGACATCTACCCTACCATACAGTGACACGGGGTATAAACATCTACCCTACCATACAGTGACACGGGGTATAAACATCTACCCTACCATACAGTGACACGGGGTATAGACATCTACCCTATCATACAGTGACACGGGGTATAAACATCTACCCTACCATACAGTGACACGGGGTATAGACATCTACCCTACCACACAGTGACACGGGGTATAGACATCTAGCCAACCATACAGTGACACGGGGTATCGACATCTACCCTACCATACAGTGACACGGGGTATCGACATCTACCCTACCACACAGTAATACGGGGTATAAAAATCTACCCTACCATACAGTGACACGAGGTATACACATCTACCACACCATACAGTGACACGGGGTATCGACATCTACCCTACCACACAGTAATACGGGGTGTAATCATCTACCCTACCATACAGTAATACGGGGTATAAACATCTACCCTACCATACAGTGACACGAGGTATACACATCTACCACACCATACAGTGAAATGTTTGGGAGTCACTGATTGGCCAGTATATTATTAAGTTCCAAAATAGATCTGTACCTGTATTCATAGGTAATTTTGATGCAAATTTGGAAAGATTTCTTTTTTTTATAAGTTGAGGTCATGATAATTAACAGGTGATAATTTCCAGATTTCCCACATTTTTATTGCCGAATTCACCTAATTTCATATATATGAGACCCTAAACTTTTGTTATAAATGATAATTTTCCATTTGAATTAAGGAATTTTAGTGATATATTCCAAAACATTAACCATGAAGTCTTTGTAAAAGCAATTGGTAAATTGGTCCCTATATATAAAGTGGCATCGAAAAAAGACACACACCTTTCCAAACTGACCCTGGATTACCTTTAAAAATATCATTTGGCTCATAATTGTACTCATTCCGACAACAATTACTTCATTCTAAAACTATTACCAAAATCCGGACCGGATACTATTCCGGCCTTCCGTAAATTAGAATCGCATTCCTAATATGTGACGAGGCGCGATGACTGGCTCTGACGACAAAGCAAATCTGTGAAGCCTGTGGCTAAATGAGTGTATAATTGTGAGTAATTACCTGTATACATATGTTAACAATACAATGTTGATGAAACTGCATCAGTTTATCATAACAAACTACGAACTGTTAGATAAATATCGAACTCTGTAGAAAACAGTTTGATCTCACAAAGCCAATACAGTGTTAGACATATGTGAAACGAAAGTTGCTACTGAAAAGAATGAAATAACACAATAGATAGTTAAAATACCTTAATGATACAATCGTTTTGTTGGAAGAACAAATATATTTTGGTGTAACCTGGAAGCAGGATGATCTTTAAACGGTTTATACGTGTTTACTTTCGTTTTGTTTATCAGGATATAATTAGAAATTTATATTAAGGCATCGAGGAAATTCCATAGGACTATCTTACACTGTGTTATCTAGTTTGTTGGAGTAAAAGTTGATTACAATAAGTTAAGTTATTGTGACACAGATCTATGTTAGAATAGGGCAATATGTTGGATTTCTGATTATCAAATAATATCTTTAAATACAAAAGTGATAACTATTAGATCTCGGAATAGATTCGTAATTCTGCCTACATGTAATTGTAGTTTGCCTACTTTCGTTTTCGAATTTTTGTGTAGCATTGTCAATTGACGAAAGAGAATTAGATTTTACATTTAAAGACAGAAAGCAGTATAAATACAAGATTGTTTATATAATGTTTGATGTACAAAATCTATTCAGAAGATCCGGGTCTTTAGATTCATCCCATTATTCAACTAAATCCTTATTACAAACAATGAATAATTAAAACTGATTACTGAGAAAAATATTCCGATTGCATATGTTTGACTGAAGTTGAAAAATGGTTATTTCATAAGCACATATAAGTCTGATAAGATATACAAAAATTATGTTATCAAACCTTCAAAGTCAGGTCATGATAATATGAGATAGTAAATATGTGTACTATATATTTATTGACGTTTTCCTTTACACCCAACAATGCGATGTTGTGATTGTTAGGATAATTATACAGGCCAGATACTGGATTAAATATTAATCATCGGTTTGGTTACCAGTCTATGTAGTCCAGTTGTGTCCTGAAGACATGGTGAAACGAAATATGATATGAAACACAAATTACCTTTAGGAAATATTACGTCGGTTGATGTACACATATTTGTACTTTACAATTTCAATTTCTTGAGCTCTGAGTTTTATATAGTATCTTTCAAGATAATTTTCTTTCTTTCTTTATACTTTTTTTTAAGAATCTCCTTTTTCTTCCTTTGTTTTTCTTTCGTTAACAGTTGCATATATTGTTGTTTTCTTGTCCTCGGAACATTTTTACGTTATCGTATAACAGAACAATAACATTAGATATATCTTAACTAACCGGATGCAATTGTAGCGTGGCCAGGATAATGTTTGTGTATGAATAAAAATGTTAGCTTAATAGTGTTTAATTTATGATTGCATGTTTACGTTTACAAATGTACAAACTGACCGTGTGACTGGACGAAGTTTGTGAGAGTATAGTATTCACGGGCGGTAACAACTCTTATTACAAAAATCGCAATATCGATTTTACCTTCTTTGCGGTCGTTTATGAGTGTTATTTGCCGTTTTTGGCATCGTATATTGCTTCGGCTGAACTGTGATATAAACTTTGACACGGATCATTGGTGTTCAGATGTTTCTTTATTGTACTTAGAGACAGATCATTGGTGTTCAGAAGTTTCTTTATTGTACTTAGAGACAGATCATTGGTGTTCAGAAGTTTCTTTATTGTACTTGGAGACAGATCATTGGTGTTCAGAAGTTTCTTTATTGTACTTGGAGACAGATCATTGGTGTTCAGAAGTTTCTTTATTGTACTTAGAGACAGATCATTGGTGTTGAGAAGTTTCTTTATTGTACCTAGGGACAGATCATTGGTGTTCAGAAGTTTCTTTATTGTACTTAGAGACAGATCATTGGTGTTCAGAAGTTTCTTTATTGTACCTAGGGACAGATCATTGGTGTTCAGAAGTTTCTTTATTGTACTTAGAGACAGATCATTGGTGTTCAGAAGTTTCTTTATTGTACTTAGAGACAGATCATTGGTGTTCAGAAGTTTCTTTATTGTACTTAGAGACAGATCATTGGTGTTCAGAAGTTTCTTTATTGTACTTGGAGACAGATCATTGGTGTTCAGAAGTTTCTTTATTGTACTTGGAGACAGATCATTGGTGTTGAGAAGTTTCTTTATTGTACTTAGAGACAGATCATTGGTGTTGAGAAGTTTCTTTATTGTACCTAGGGACAGATCATTGGTGTTCAGAAGTTTCTTTATTGTACTTGGAGACAGATCATTGGTGTTCAGAAGTTTCTTTATTGTACTTAGAGACAGATCATTGGTGTTCAGAAGTTTCTTTATTGTACTCAGAGACAGATCATTGGTGTTCAGAAGTTTCTTTATTGTAGGGACAGAGGGAAAGATTCATTGTAAAAAGGGGCGCAACGTTGACACCAGAAAACCAAGCTACTTCATCGCGTATTCAGTTTATAAACAAATAAATTATGTTATCGATGAGGGAGATTCTTCTGATCACGTGATTTAAGTTGTTAAATGTTTCGACAAAGGTGACTTCCAACAAAAGAGATAATTTATATATATTTAAGTTACCTGTCAATTATTGTTCACAAATGTTAACTGACAGGGATTAATCTAGGTATTTTTCACTACCATTTATGGGATGTTTCCCCACATGTTTTTGTTCCAATTTCCCCTATGACTTTTGTTAGATTCATTGAAATATTGTATTTCCCCTCATTTTATGTCAATAATATCACCAAATCCTCCAGATGTGCTTTCCTAATTAACCATTTGCTGTTTTTACTTGTAAAATGTGTTTTTTTAGGTAATAATCTGAAATTTTACGAATTTTTTATTTCCTCTTTTCAGAACTGATTTTCCTCTTTTGTCCAAAAAGGGCAGTTTCCCCTAAATTCTAGATTAATCCAGGACTGTAACAAAATTATTATCTAATACTAACAGGTTAAAATAAGTACAAAATTTATGATAAAATGAGTGCTAATTTCATCTCCTCTGCAAGATTTTAACCTTGGGCAATTTTTTGTTCCAGGAAATACCGCGTTAAACATGGCGGAGGGCGGAGAAATTAACGAACAGTCGTCGGTAGATGGCGACAGGAGCTGTTCACTTGATTCCCTGGTACTAGAATGTCCTATCTGTCTAGAACAGCTGCGACACCCAAAGTCTCTCCCTTGTCTGCATTCATTTTGTGAGGAATGCCTTGGTAGATACATCGCCAAAGAGTTATCTGGTAAGATGGCTTCGGCGTCTTCCTTTTGCTGTCCTGTATGTCGTAGGGTCACCGAGCCGGTAAACAAGTCAGAAGGCAAGGAAAGTTGGGCCGAGCAGTTTCCTACTAACAATCTGGCAGTCGAAATGATCAAACATTTACAAAATATTGAGAAATCGATAACATGCAAACCCTGTGAAAAGAAAGGAAACGCCAATGTTCCAGCGAAGTTCTGGTGTAAGTTGGCCAACACTTACTTCTGCGCAGCCTGTAAAAATAGCGTACATGATTTGTTTCATGAAGAATGTGAACCCGAGAACGTTACGGAATTGAAAAAATCTGTTATAATCCAACGAGAGATGTCGATCACTGGGTGTGGAAAACACAATGAGAAACTCGAGTATTACTGTGAAGATCATCAACTCCTTGGATGCAGCAAGTGTATCATTGTCGATCACCGGAAGTGTGAAGTAGTGACATCAGCAGATGATTTCCGAGAGAAATTAAGGAACAGCTCGGAGTTCGGTAATCTTCTGGAGGAGCTTCTGAAATTCAAAGACTCCATGGAGACATTTATTAAAGATGTCGATGAACAGCTTCTTTCTATTACACAATATCATGATAGTGGACTTAAAAGTTTAAGTGACCTACGCAAAAAGGTCAACGAGCGATTGGATACGTTACAGGAAGAACTAACAGTCAAACTGATAACATACTTCAAGGAAGAGAAGGAAAACTTGGATATATCGAGAAAGAAATGTGAACGGCTGATGTTTGCTATGCAGAATACGCTCACGTCATCAAAAGCTGTTGACCTGATGGATGATACCGTGGGGACGATTTGTCTATTCCAGAGAGGACAGGCGGAGGTCGAGTCATGTAAGGTACTGATACAGGAGTTTCGGAAGTCGTCCAGATCTACCAGTCTGTTACACGAGTATGACCCCGACATACTGGCCGTGGACACCAAGACAAGCCTTAGCATGGGAAAGATAGTCGTTCACCAACAAGAAAGGAAACTACCATCTACTGCGTGTGGTACCCCATTGTCTGAACGCCAGCTGAAGAGGACAGGAAAGTTCAATATTAAATTACCTTCTGATAAGAATGATTGTTCCTTATTAAGCATTGTTTTCATGTCCGGTGGGCGTATTGTAGTAGGAGACAACGGAAATAGAAAGATGAAATTATTTACAGAAACCGGTGATTTTAGGTGTGATATGAAACTGAAAGGAGAAACTCGTGACCTCTGTCAAATTGATGACAACTCTGTTGCAGTAATACTGAAAACCGTTAAAACTATATTAGTGGTCAATGTCGCGGATTCAACCTTGACCGTAAAGACAAATATTAAAATTCCAAACCTGGATGAAGATGAATTGTGCTATGGTATTACATACAACAATAAAAACAATTCCTTCGTTGTCGGTACGAAAAAGTCACTTATCAGTGTGCCGAGATTCGGTGGAGAACCGACAAAACTTCACACAATTGAATCAAAATGTTTTCATATCGCCAGTGATAAACAGAATGGACACGTCTTCGCTAGCATTGATGTGTTTACACCAGGCAAAGTGGCCGTGATCCGGCTGTGTGACGGGACTCCTACAGACACGCTGAAGGTCGGGATCTTGAAAGATCCGGCAGGGATAGACGTCGATAGGGAAGGTAACGTGTATGTTTGTGATTGGGCATCAGGGAACATCATACAGATGTCCGGGGAAGGAACTAACGTCAGGGAATTACTGACGTCATCAGATCAAATCGTTCGACCAAGGGCGATTTCCATATGGGATGATACAATTGTAATCACAAGTGGATCATCTTCCCAAAGAAACGTCATACATGTTTTCCAGCTTATTGAACAGGACCGAAACATATAGTTTCTGTTTCATCAATACATTTCAAAAATGTATTCCAAAACTTGCGGAAGTTCTTAAATTACAATATAAACAGAATTTAACGATATATTTTAACCAAGGTTTTCCTTTATTGCTTTCCAGAGGGAAACTTGAAATAAGAAGTTTCTTCAATTTTAGGAACGTTGATGATACCTGGGCAACATGTATAGACGGTTGTAATTTAGGACCAAAACATTATGAAAGAAATATGCAATGGTTATTGCAATTGGGTATTATTCGAAAACTCGTGTTAAGTTCTTGTATCACCTTTGGTTTGTATCCACTGTTTATTATTTTGTCTATCAATGTATAGCCCTGGGCTATTGGGCAAACGGAAATGAAATCATATCGAAGATGAACAAAAAATATCGAACAACCTAAATTAAGAATTTAGCAGAGAGTTGACCGATATTTTAACCTTTTGAATTATCAGTCTTACATTTTTATTTTGATTGCCTTTTTGATGATTGATTTAAAGACTAAACATGTTTGCTATTATTGTGTAGATCAGTATAGCTATAGCCTATAGTTATGGTATGATAAATCGATCAATGGAGATTGTAGGTAGATGAATACGTATTTATAAAGACAATGGGAGGTGATACAGGCCCTTAAACAGTTGTAACATTCTAATTATTCAAGGTTATGTGCAGATAAAATATCAACACAACAAACATCAAGCCAGAATGGATGCTGAATGTCCTAGCTTTATACATGTAGCTTAAAAAATCCTGGATCGAATCCCGTTAGTTGACTTACGCACGTTTCTTAATTTAATCATCCACGAATAAATATCTTTTGTAGATACATATTCGTCATAGGAAAACGGGACGCAACTCAATGTTTGTAAAGACTATTCTACAATGGAGAGGAGATACAGTTGGGAGCGCTACCAGGACACTGTTCAAAGTCAAAGTAGAACATAAATTTTACAAGTGCAACGGCACTTGTGGAGTTATCAAAATAGCATTTTGAAAATTCAGTTTTCATGATATCGAATTCTACTTACGAGAAAACGAAGTGTATTTTAGGACACATCTGAAAATGCCCCTTTAGTGCGTTTCTCCGTTCAAAACTGCTACAGTTCTCTGTCACTTTTTTGTATGAAATTGTTATGTAAGTGAATCCTGAGACGTTGCTTTGATATGTTTGATAGCCTCCATTCTGACATTGACCCGCTTCACCGGAAGACAGTTTTCTCAGGTCCGGGACTACATACCTATATAATGATGGACTATATTAGCAATAGTATGCCAATATATTTAGACTTGATATGTGTCTAAAAGCCAAATAAAGCTGTGAGTGCTTTGTATGACCTGAACATAGGTTAACGGCGAACCTTAGTGTGGGCATTGCATGTTTAACTTAACTGTCTATCTGTAACGTGTTTTATCTTTCCTTTGTGTTGAAAAGTATGGGCCTAGTATGGGCTAAAAAGGGCAGCCCATTAATGATTGAGGCTGTCCAGAGCACAAGGTTTTAATTTGCTAGTGTTTGCTACAAAGTTACCGTCATATTTCGAAAAACTTATTTTTTTGGCATTGTTAACATTGTTCATAGAAATAGCTGGCCAAAATTTTCCCCAAATTAATCATTTTAAAATTCTAACATTGCTTTGTTTAGAAGAGGAGGGGAAATGTCAATTTTGAAACACTAAAAAATTACCTTCGTGATTTATAGGACAATTTAATTCCTTGATATTGTAAACACATCCACCTTTCAACAGAATGTCATCGTGTTCCAAAAAAGCCTTATCATATGTTCATATATAGAGGATATCTAACAGTATCTTCAGTAATACCAAATATATTTCACGAGTGGGGCTAATATTTTGATATTTTGCATAGCACTGTTTATTACATTTTTATAGCAAAATATACCGGGACAGCTTTATTGTTCTCCCATTGACGTTTATAAGCAGTGCTTTTTGAATGGTCAAATCATAAAAAGTGATATTTCTCACTAGTGAAAAATATCCCTTTTATAGAATAAATAATGTTGGATATTTCACTGGTAAAATTGTAATAAAAATATAATGTAATTGTACGTTCAATAACGCATGGGCATGTACAGATATCAATAACTAGGCATATTTGTGATGTTTTAATCATGCACTGAATTTGAATTAATTGTTTATTAACTGCCAAAATGAAAGTTAATTTCATAATGCGCTGGGATCGATGGGTGGAGCACTTGTTACCCCATCGGGGCCCGCTGGGAACGGGTATTGCTCCCGTTGAACTCGTGTGCTACCCCGTTGATGTAAACGTCATCAGCTGGGTAAAGGGATTATGTGGGGAGTAGGGAAGGCAGTTGCCATAGGATCTTCATCGGGCAAGGTTGCTTTTACGCTGCTATCATCTACTATACCTATAGATTGCTCCAAAACTATTATAGCTGTCATTATGCCGATAAGTTAAAGGGAAGCAACTCGTAGGTTAGGATGGAAATGGACAGGTTTTTGTTTTAAAAATGTCGTTGGCTACTTTATTGTAAATTCATATTGTCATTCAATATATTCAAGAAAGCATTTGGTGCGAGTCTGTATGTTTGTTAAATTGTTAATTTGTCATTGTTACTATGTGTACTTATTGTGTTTTCTAAATAAACGGTAACCGTGAATGTATGCGAAAACTTAATTTCTGCTTCTTAGTTCTTTAGTCACTACATGTAAGATCTAGTTAGTCAGTAGTTAGCTACTATGTATGGTTTCGAAATACCATATAATTTCCTGAGGGCTTGTTACAAGCGATGATAGTCATTTAAGATAGTTGTGCTCTACATGGTAAGGGTTGAGTCGGGGGCGAAGATCGTTCTGATATAACATCTTAAATGAGTTTCCATTTTATGATACTATACAACAGTATGTATTTGTAACAAGACCTTTTCAGTTCTTGGCTATTAAAAATGACAACTTTTGAGACGAGTTTCAAAGAATCAGAAATGAAATGAGAGCACATTTAAGTTATTTCATCATCACATAACTCAGAAAAACGTACACTTGATAGGTTTAAAGTCAGAACGTCGAGAACATGTAAAGGACAAAATCAAAAATCGATAAATGACGCCCTTTTGCATGTTACGTCAGAGAAACAACAATACATTTTGAACATGAATATATATTTGCAATGAGAAGTATAAGAAGAATCAGACCATATGTTCCGGTAGAGGAAGCGTCTTCTGCTTCATCGTCGACACACGTCATACAAATATAGGTCACGGCAACACCCGCAATACAAATATAGGTCAAATCGAGGACACCCGCCATACAAATCTAGGTCAAATCGACGGCACCCGCCATACAAATCTAGGTCACGACGACACCCGCCATACAAATTGTCAAAGTCAGGTTAAGTAACTTCATGAATTAAAACCATGAGTATCAGGATATATATTTCGAGGGATGAAGGTTAATTAAGTTCACTGGAAATTTAAATAGTCGACATCAACATTCGGAAATATTCTATTTTCTTATGAGATATGAAGTCGGACGTGCTCGATGCTTGCTGATATTTCTAGTTGTTCCCCTCTCATTCCTCGTTTCATAACCGCACATCTTTTTTTTTTTTTTTTTTTTTTTTTTTTCGAAAGTGAAGGCTCCTGCTCGTGACGAATTTCCCTGACTGAAAGTGGCGTGAATCACTGTCTGTTACGTCACGTACGTCAAATTATTGAATTAGTGTATTAAACATTGTTTTTATGTGTTTCCATTGTAACTGAATATTAATTATAAATTTTGATATAAATATCATTTAGTTTCATGTTGGTATGAAAGAAAACCCAAATTACAAACTTCTAATAAGTGCGCGTAGGTGTTCGTGATAAGTTTGAAAATCCAGTTTTCTTTCATACCAGCAAGCAACTAGAAATATTTCTATCAATGCCTACATGACAAGGAAGTAAGCAATTGAAATTGACAAAGTGGGTGAGTTGGAGAATCCCCATCAAATAAATCTGTTAATCCTGAATAATGAATATTTAAAAAAAAAAAAAAAAAAAGCATTGCATGAACACTAGTGCAACTATTCAAAAGAATCTAACGGTTGCATACAACTGTACGGCAATTCCTTTGGAATAAACATAACAAAAGCTAAGCTTTTCATTTATAGCAGATCAAATATATTTTACAGAAATTGTTCACATATTGTCGTTCAGGAATGTATTTTAAACATTAAAATATTCCTATCTCGTAAATCAACTGAATGATAGGAGTTTTTAAACTTTGAATGATACCACATCACGTTTCCTCTGAGCAGTGTAGTGCCGATCCATTCATATAATCAATATCAGTTAATTTAGTATCTCAATTGTTAAGATATAATGATGTGTCCTAGACCCTTCGTGTCTTTACCTCCCGCTGATAATCCTCAACTTTTATCCTTGGTACATGTACTTCCTGATTATATACAGTGACACCGGGTAAATTTCCACTCTCCAACAGAGTGATATTGGTAATATACATCCAACCTCTTATACGGTGACACCGGACATATACACTGTATCCACCCTTCCATACAGTGACACTGGGTAGATATCCACCCTCCCATACAGTGACACCTGGTAGATTTCCACCCTCCCATACATTGACACCGGGTAGATATCCACCCTCCCATAAAGTCACACTGGGTAAATATCCACCCTCCCACAAAGTCACACTGGGTAGATATCCACCCTCCAATATAGTGACACTGGGTATATATCCAACCTCCTACAAAGTGACAAAGGGTAGATATCCACCCTCCTATACAGTGACACTTGGTAAATATCCACCCTCCTATACAGTGACAAAGGGTAAATATCCACCCTCCTATAAAGTAACAAAGGGTAGATATCCACCCTCCCATACAGTGACAAAGGGTAGATATCCACCCTCCCATACAGTGACAAAGGGTAGATATCCACCCTCCCATACAGTGATACCGGGTATATAACCACCATCTCATACAATGACACCGGGTAGATATATACGCTCTCATACAGTGACATCGTCAACCGATACCAATTTTCATACAATCACACCAGGTACAAACAAACACACTCCTATAAAGTCACACCTTGAACAAACATCCGTCCTCCCATACAGTGACACCTTGTACACACACACACCCACCCATACAGTGAAACGTTGTACACACCCACCCACCCATACAGTGACACTTTGTACAAACACCCTCCCATACAGTGACACCTTGTACAGACAAACACCCTCCCATACAGTGACACCTTGTACAAACACACACCCTCCCATATAGTGACACCTTGTACAGACAAACACCCTCCCATATAGTGACACCTTGTACAAACACACACCCTCCCATACAGTGACACCTTGTACAAACACACACCCTCCCATACAGTGACACCTTGTACAAACACACACCCTCCGATACAGTGACACCTTGTACAGACAAACACCCTCCCATATAGTGACACCTTGTACAAACACAAACTCCCATACAGTGACACCTTGTACAGACAAACACCCTCCCATACAGTGACACCTTGTACAAACACACACCCTCCCATACAGTGACACCTTGTACAGACAAACACCCTCCCATATAGTGACACCTTGTACAAACACACACCCTCCCATACAGTGACACCTTGTACAAACAAACACCCTCCCATACAGTGACACCTTGTACAAACACACACCCTCCCATACAGTGACACCTTGTACAGACAAACACCCTCCCATATAGTGACACCTTGTACAAACACACACCCTCCCATACAGTGACACCTTGTACAGACAATCACCCTCCCATACAGTGACACCTTGTACAAACACACACCCTCCCATATAGTGACACCTTGTACTGACAAACACCCTCCCATACAGTGATACCTTGTACAAACACACCCTCCCATACAGTGACACCTTGTACAGACAAACACCCTCCCATACAGTGACACCTTGTATAAACACCCACCCATACATTGATACCTTGTTCAAATGCCCTCACATACATTGACACATTGTACAAACAAACACCCTCCCATACAGTGACACCTTGTACACAGAGACACACCCACCCACCAGTACAGTGAAACCCTGTACACACCCACCCACACATACAGTGACGCTTTGTACAAACACCCTCCCATACAGTGACACCTTGTACAGACAAACACCCTCCCATATAGTGACACCTTGTACAAACACACCCTCCCATACAGTGACACCTTGTACAGACACACACCCTCCCATACAGTGACACCTTGTAGAGACAAACACACACCCATACAGTGACACCTTGTACAAACACACATCCTCCCATACAGTGACACCTTGTACAGACAAACACCCTCCCATACAGTGACACCTTGTACAAACACACACCCTCCCATACAGTGACACCTTGTACAGACAAACATCCTCCCATACAGTGACACATTGTACAAACACACATCCTCCCATACAGTGACACCTTGTAAAGACAAACACCCTCCCATACAGTGACACCTTGTACAGACAAACACCCTCCCATACAGTGACACCTTGTACAAACAAACACCCATACAGTGACGCTTTGTACAAACACCCACCCATACAGTGCTACCCTGTTCAAATGCCCTCACATACAGTGACACATTGTACAAACACACACCCTCCCATAGCGTGACACCTTGTACAGACAAACACCCTTCTCATACAGTGACACCTTGTACAAACACACACTCTCCCATACAGTGACACCTTGTAAGGACAAACACCATCCCATACAGTGACACCTTGTACAAACACACACCCTCCCATACAGTGACACCTTGTACAAACACACACCCTCCCATACAGTGACACTAGGTTGATATATTCTAGACAATGATCTGTTTTCACTTAATGCACATTATCGCCCATTGAACGCATATGTCATGTGTTTTAAACTGCAAGTCACTGTCGATATCCTCAAAATAAACCGGTTGAGGGCTCTCCTAATAGACAATCTGAAAATGCTTGCCTCTGCGCCATCCTGGTCCTCTTATGTAGTTATGTCAAATTGTATTTCGTAGATGTAGTTTTTTTAATGTGAATTTCACGTTTGTTAAAAGACCTTAAAGATAAAAATAACAGTTTAAAAGCTAAATTACATACGTAAACAATGAAGTTGCAAATCAATAAATAACCGAGGACATTTACTAACTCAAAAGCCGATCACGTTTGGAAGAAAAATGGATATTTCAGGAAAACCGGCCATTGAACTAATTAAAACAAGTTTGTATGTAATACTATTTTTCGTTATTTACGACTTTGAATTATGCGAAAAATATACTTTTAACACCTTTATTAGATACATCAAAGGTTTTTTTATCAGAAGCCACGCTCGTACAAAGTGATACTTTGTTTTGGATCGTTTGACATATCTTCTGACATTAACGTGCGATAGAATTCATAAACAATTGGATCACATTCTACCACGCAAGCATATCATTTCTTGCTCCATACAGCCGTGGCAGACAAAACATTGCGAAAGGTTTTCAAGAAGGATAAATGAGCCTGTCTGTTGTATTATTGAGACGTGAATCTAAATTAACCGACCAAAAATTCCAGAAGGTGGTCGAATTTGGTTACTGTTCCTATACAGATGTTCCAACTGATTTTTCTCATTCTGAAAAGAACAAAATAATAGCCGTCAAAAATATTGATTTAGTGTCCAACAAACCAACATTAGCTTAGATATATATGATATAAAGACGGTGATAATGCTACATAATCTTGGTAGAGACCTACGTCATTCACTAACCTGGTGTATATAGCTTTTAACCTCATTTACCACTACTTGAATACCCTTTCACAAGACTTTTGAAGCCACTTTATAACTCTTTTTACCAATTATCAACAATATGTGTGAATCAGCTTCAAGCTCTTTTGAAAAATCATCGTATACAAGAACTTGATTAATAAATCCAAGTAAAGGGTAGTACATGGTAAGTTTTCCATGTCAGTTCAATGGCTTTTTTCCAGGAACTAGTTTTGGTGGTTGACAACACCACAGTTTATGCCTAAATGGCTAAGAAACCGAAGTATACACTGGTTTCAAAAGCATAGAATGTACCTAAACCCGAAATAGTCTCAGCTCATACGATCTCTTTACGGTTACAATGCCTGATTTATACATGTGGACACTTTATAGTAGATTTTATATGTCTTTGCTACCGCTTTCATTTTTATCTCACTTGTTCCGATTGATAAAGGTGTGTTTATGCCATATCGTGGCGTCCGTCGTCCGTCCGGCCGTCGTCATTACTCACTCAGGTATACTTATGGGATGAATTAACGATTCATTCCGTGAAAATGTCTTCATAGTCTATAGGAGATCAAATTAAATGTAATTTTGTGTTTTTAAATAATTCATCATTAAACCTCACTGCGCATGTGCTTTTTTTAGCGACGGAATGGGTGGAAATTAAATGTGATGTTCACAGCTCATTAAAACTTGTGCTTTGCTACCAACAAGTTCACAGACAAAAGACTACACCCTATAAGGTAATCTTGTCTGTATGTCCATCCGTCCATCCGTCAACAATTTAACAAAGACTCTTTCTTCTTCTTAATTACTGATTAAAATTCACCTTAAATATCAAAATATTAGCCACATGAGTGAAATATATTTGGTATTACTGAAGACACTGTTAGATATTCTGTTTATTACATTTTTTATCAACGAAAAACCTACCCCGTATGCTAACTAGCTATAGGCCTACAGCGACAATTTGTAAACAAAAAAAGTAGTTCCCCCTGTCCAGGTGCTGACATATATGTCGGGCCTTCTGAATGGTCAATTATTTTGGTATTTTCTAATCATTAATTTGATTGGTCAAATCAGCAAAAGTGATATTTTTCAGGTATTATACTAGTGAAAAATATTATACTAGTGAAAAATATCACTTTTATAGAATGAATAATTTTTAATATTTCACTGGTAAAAATGTAATAAATAGGCCTTTCCCCAACCCAAGGCATTTTCTGGTATTATACGGCTATAACCATAGCAAAAAATAGACCCTGAACCATTCCTCACACATAGGGACTAAGTTTCTTTGTTATATCTGAAATATTTTGATCCCCACACTATAACCATATATAGCATTTTTTTGGGAAAAAAAAGAGAATAACACAATCATATTATAACAACCCTGATGTAGAAAACAAAAAAACAAAACAAAAAACAAGCCCAGGGGTCTTTCCCCAACCCAAGGGACTTCGTTCTTTTAAACACATGCATATTTTAAAATGTTGGGGTCTTTTCACATCCCTAGGGAGTCTGGACTTCGATTCTGGGTTTATCTTGGATTTATCCTTGAAGCAATTGAGATTCCGCCCCATTACCATACATAGAGTTATTTGACAGTAAGGAAAAAGCTATTAATGAATTCAACATAAACGTTGTCGTGATGTTTGATCAAATCCAACCAGGTGAGCGATACAGACCCTCTGGGCCTCTTGTTTTAGTTACTTTTCATCTTGAGCATCCTTTTAATGTATCAGATATTTGATAACGCCGGAAACATCATGGTTCTAAAGATTGAAATACATTCATCCTCTGTTGTGCTTTGTTTGTGTTTCCAAAGAAAAAATACTACCAGCTCTATCCTTTGGTTGTGTTTACTCGTCTTAAACAAAAAAGGAAGAATCTACAATGGCATATGCCTGATTTTCGCTTATATAGGGCTGTATTGAGTTTTATTTTCTGTACCATCAATGTATAATGCACGAGTGACAGAAGCAAAAATAATACCCCGGCGAATTCACTGGATAACAAGCCGATTATGTGATGAAAACTGTGATAATTCGCTAAATAAAATCAAAGTGTTACATGAGAAAATTAAAAATGTTGATGTTCTGAAACTTGTATAATGTAAACAGCCATTAACATTTGCATAACCATACATATACCTCCCTATCCGCTTCAGTAAAACTTTCTCCGTTTGGTTTGTCTTTGTCTCTTGTTTAATCTTCATTTCAGAAAATATGTGTACGATTTGGATAGCATCTGTAAGTATGAAATACTAGTCGTGGATACAAGGGCAGGAAAGGGAATTGAAGTCGGCAAAGTGGGCGAGGCACAGGGTCGCAAAATCTCCATTAAATTCTGGTAATTCTTATCAATGAATAATAAATAATATTATTAACTTTGATTTTAACAAGCATTTTCATTGGCTTAGAAACTCTGTTATCAGTACATAACGTAAAAAATGACATCGCCGTTCATAACGTCGCTTTTGATTGGCGGACATAGCAGCGTAATAATTTGTAATAGAAAAGAGTCCATCAAGAATGTGAATTTTCGAAAGTTATAGATTAGATGACAAGAATTAATTTGAATATATTTTTATTTTATGAAGTTATAACACCAAAAACCAAAGTGACACTCATCATAGTACATTCAGTTTTTTTCTTCCATAACATAAAAATATATCCAAGTTAATCCTCTTAAATTGAAAAAAAAATATAATCAAATACGTAAACACATTATGAACTGGTGCATCTTTTCATAAGAATCTAACGGTTGCATGCAACATTACCGCGATTCCTTTGGACTAAACACTCCACAATCAGAGCTTTTCATTGAGAGTAGATCAGATATATTTTACAGGAATTATTATATGCGTGCATAGCATTTCATTAATAATATGTACCTTAACCATAAACATAGTCTTATCTCGTAATGTCTTCTGAAAAGATTGGTTATTTACTTTGAATAAAACCACATCAAGCATCCACTGAGCTGTATAATGCCAACTCAATCATAGCATCACCTATTCATTTCAAAATAAGTATCTCAGTTGTAAAAATATAATGGGGAATGTCCTTATAAACCTCGTGTCTTTACACTCCACTGATAGCCCTCAACTTAAATCTTGGTACAAGCAACTTTCTACTACATTAAACACGTACACCATTTATAGCAGACACTTCCTTTTACATCTTTAAGGTTATATAAACCCACTGATGCAGTGCAGGATGGTTTTAAAAACGGGCTTCGTCGCTGAACAAAGAGGTCGGGGTATTTTGTTTACTTATTTTAATACGCTTGGTGGTTACAAGTTGATTGATAGAATTCTTTAAATTACGTCAATAGTTATCTATAAGTATATATGTTTTTAGGCTATGTACAAAAATGAATTAAGGGTGATCTTTTTTCTTTTATATATAGAGGTCATTATTCCGGAGGAAAGCATTTAAGATCCAGTTTGTGCGAGGTGCGAGTCTGATTGACATCTAAACGTTCTAAGAGAGGACTGCTGGCGAAACACTCGAGGTAAATACGTGTATATTTGTAGGCATATAAAGTATCTCATTATTGTTTCAGCATTATTTCAGCATTGTTTCTGCATGCAAATGAAAAATGATTAGTCCTTTTATGGCAGGATATCTATATTAGATGCAAGAATGTACCATCTACAGGTGCAATATATTAATATATCATATTTCCTCCTTTGATAGTATGTATCATATTGTGAAAGGTCACACTAACCTACATGTATAACAACCTTGCGCCGTCTATAAAAATCTCACATTTCTAACAAGTTATACTTATAAGATTTAGTTCAAACTAGCCGTGAACGATCCTGGGATGATCTTGTCCATGTGTCATTGTTACATTGCTATTCTTAGAAATGAAGCCAATTGTCTTGTTATGCTTCGGCCTCATCAAAACTTTGACATAATCGTCCTGGTTGCCATTTTGTTAGTGACAATGCATCGCTTTCCTGAGCACTAGCTATTCTTACGAAAATGTGTCATTTGCCGTCCTGTCGGCCATTCTGCAATATCGTGGTGCAATCATACATTCCCAGAACAAGCCCTATTTTAAGTTCGCTCATTTTATCTATTTTTCATTTTAATTCCACCTTGTGTTCAATGATACAGAGATGGCCCTGAGTAAGTGTTGTTTCTTTTTTAGTCAGAAACCTTAGATGGCTGATGAATGTCATTTTTTTAAACTTATTTTTTTTAAACTGTATTTTCACTAATAGCAGTTAGTCGGAACTTGCTATGAATAGTACTGATTTTATGGTTTATTTCGGAACAACTTAAGATTTTGATTTTTTTTTTAAATTTTCTACCATGATAGTACAAGTAAAATACATAACGGTAGTATATGGGTCGTTATGTTCAGATGACCGTTAATGCTCATGGGCCTTGTTGCCAAGTTATTGCTTATAGGAAAACACTATTCCATGCAATTAACTATGTTGTTTTTCAGATATGTGATTTATTTTGAAGTTTGGTTGGGCAAGTTTATAATTTCATGGTTCGGCTATCAATCATTAGCATTTGAACATTAAGAAAAGATGCTTCGAAAAGAAAATATGGGAAATAGAATGTAAGAATTTCAATTCAAAAACACATGGATATATTATCTTTTTATTTATAAATACCAGATTCAAATACACATAATGACATATTAAGAATCTAAGTCTTGATATGATCAATACAAGAACTTTTAAGCAACAATATTTCTTGTATAAATCTGCTTCTTTTGGCACTTTGGCAAGCTGTATTCACCTTTGCGGGGAATATAGTTTCCTTTCTATATTTTTCAAATGGTGTCATATTTTTTTAATTCTTACATGAGTTTTCATTCCATAATGTATTATAGATAAGATATTTTTCATTTTACCGCATCATTTGAAGAGGGTAAAACGAAAAAATGTGTAAACAATTTCACCAATTTAATATGGTATAGAATCGAATTCAAAATTATGATAATGACATAACAAATATAAATACACAACTAGTTTCATTAAGTTAATATGATATAAAACCCATTTAACTTAACAAAATTATTTTTTCAGATATTTAACGTGTTCGCAACAGCCAGGGTCATGTGAGATATAGTGTATTTATCAGACTGATATTTATTCTAAAATGCCGATACTCTTAATCTTTATTCTTTGGTGACTTGATAATGCCGAGTTTATTTGTATTCTTCCTGAAGCAGCCGAATAATATTTTCCATCTCTCTCAGATTAACACAAGAGATAATTCAAATATCACTGAAACAAGTATCATTAAGTGGCACATCATTACCATTTGTTTTTTGTCGAATTTGGCTACAGATACTTTTGTATCCATATGTATCTTATTCAGTGGCCGCGATGGTTCAGCTGGTTAGAGCGACAGCCACGTAATCTTAGATTAAGATCAGAGGTGCGCGGTTCGAAGCTCCCTACCCGTGTCTGCTTGTGTTTCTCGAGAAGCTGAGAAACTACCGGTCGGTGCTGTTGTGGGTGAGTCCTTGCGCAAGACGCTTTAACGTGATTGCTCTGGTTGGCATGCGATGGTCCTCCCATATGTTGAGGTACATTATGACCTTGGCTGTTCACGGTGCGTTAAACACAGAAGCAAACATATTATATAGTTGACTTTGTGGTATATCATTCCAACTTTATTAATTGCCATGTTGGACTTGATCCTTATGGTAGCTTTGGTGATATGGATTTATTCCGCTAGTTATTCCTTGAATCTCTGTTATGACTTATCGTTGTGTATTGATACCGAAGAATATTTTGTCGTCGTCTCAAACCTGTTGCACTTTGCGTATATATTCCTAATTAAATACCCCTTTTTAATTGGAATTCGAGAAAAGCCAGATAACAGGCATCACTATCCTGGTTATCATTTTGAGAACATGACATTTCGTTTAGTACATACAATTTTACTTGTTGATGTTGCTGATGAAGCAGTTTATTTCTAGCGGGGACCGGTAGGGGACATGAATTATTTATACCCAGTATGGTTTTTCCTGTATAGTTTCTCTAGGTTTCGTTCTAATCGAATTAGAGTTGAAATGTCATTTCTTTTCTTTCGCAATTCACTTAGAATTCGATTTAATTAATTGTCGGTCATTTTTTCGATCAAATCATGTACGTTGTACACCATTTTGACTTGCAATGCTATGATGAGTCATGGTGTCTGTTATACATTGAATTCTGGCTTTTTTTACACCTAAACATTCTAGGATTTAATCTAATTTACAGTAAAATGTAACATACAAATGGGTTCACTTACTTTGTCAAACGTCAGGTACATGAATCTTTTAAAGTTTAGTGACCTTGACAGATAGTAAACTATACCCCCGAGCAAAGGTGGCGCTAGCAATTAGCATTATAGTATAGTTTGTGCGTCACTAACATATCTTGAGCGATTCATATCTACGAGTCTGGCAAATATACTTCTGTAAACATTCTTTCATAATACCTTGTTTTCCATTTATTTTGTATGTCTCTTTATCATTTTTATTTGTGTATCACGGTTGTTAAAGCCGCTGTTTCTTTGGCACTTTTGGCGGGAAATAGATTATCTGCATGGAGTGACACTGCTCTCTCGCTTTCCTCTGTATACAGTATATCAAATACAAGTGTCCTGTGTGGGGATACATTTTCATTTTCAATCACTTCATTCTATATGTTGATTTAAGTATCTGATATTGAAATGACATAACACTAATTAGTTTATATATATATATATATATATATATATATATGCTGGCGGAAAATAAAGAAATGCAAGTTCGGTTTTTCTTATATAACTTTGAAACACGTGGTCTAAATTCAATTAAATTTGAAACTGAGCTACGTTCGTGCGCTGGGAAATTGTTCTTCAGTTAAAATTCAGTCGACCGTGACTCAGCACGACATTGTATGCTTTCACAAGAAAGCGTGCGACCGGGTACTATTGTGCCATATGAACTGGTAAATCATTACAAATAAAACATTGGAACAGTACCGATCAGTGATACAACATTTCTTTTCGAAATTAAAGTACAGCGAAATGCCGCGATCGAGTGAAGTCGATAGGGGAAGAGCCATTGCTCTTATAATGCAGGGGCATTCGCAACGTCACGTAGACCAGCAATATGGTGTACAGGAAACAACGATATTCCGTTCTGTTGGGCGTCTCAGAGCCACATGGAGATTCGGTGATCGTCCCAGGAGAGGACGCCCGCGCGACTTCAAGATAGAGGTATACGTCGCTCGCACCTCCATAACCGATTTCCGACGACGACGGGGACAACACGTCAAGTTGTCGACACTCATGGTCGGCCAGTGTGTCCAAAATGGTTAGCTATTGGTTGCGGGAGTTTCATTTGGGGCCACGACGTCCCTATGTTAGTGCGCCGCTAACGCAGAGGCGACGCATACGTCGAATGCAGTGGCTGCTTGCACATGCACCTAATCAGTTTCGTTTGGCCCATTGGATACGCGTGATGTTCACTGACGGGTCTCGCTTTACGCTTTGCAGGTCAGATGGACGTCAACGTGTCTATCGACGTCGTGGTGAGCGATATTTGGACGTTGCGTAACGGAAAGCGACAGATTCGGGGTATGTTATGGTATGGACAGGGATATCTCAAGGCGTGAAAACACCTCTCCTTGTTTTCGATGTTAATCTTACAGCAGTAATATATCGGGATAATGTCTTGAGACCACACGTTCTTCCTCCTATCCATCAACGTAGCTTTAAGTTGCAGCAGGAAAACGCAAGGCCCCATGTTGCTAGGGTTTGTCCTGACATTCTGGCTCAAAACAACGTTCCAATTCTATATTGTCCATACAGTCAATATATGTCCCAAATCAAGCATTTGTGGGACGAGCTAGACAGGAGGGTGAACTTTACCTGTAAAGTGCGAAACGAAAGCAAAACAAAACGAAACGAAACGAAATGAAATCAAACGAAACGAAAAGAAACGAAATCAAACGAAACGAAAAATGAAAACATTGAATCTTTTTTTTTTAAATAGATAAATCGAAAATATTAGACTTTGCAAAGGCCTAAGTGTCGCATTCTCATCGGTGTGAACACAACACACAGGAATAAATCCATCGCAATGGGAAGAAAGAAGCATGGCTTATGCTAGCCCTCATGTATGAGGATATTTTTGTATCTGTATCTCTTTGGGAAAAAAAACAACTATTAACGGCCTTGTGGCCTTTCAGTGGACGAGAATAGATAGGAAATTGAGTAGAATGGGATCAGTATAGAATGAAAAAAGAAAGTGGGGTGGAAGAGAGTCGCCTGTCTCATTGATGGTGTGATTAATTTTTGACAGCAACCCCCAGATTCGAATAGGTCCTATATCCTAGCACTATTTAGTAGCAGTTTGGGTTACCCTAGCGAAAATGAAGGGAGAAGAGAGAAATCCCTACCTTGTGGATTTGGTTAATCAAGGTATTTGACGTCCATCTAAACACCTAAAAAATATTTCGAAATATTAAATATTGACCTAAAAATACCCTATCCTCTGGGCCGGCGTTATCACACCAAAAGACCGCCGTGGGATCTTTATCGTGCAAGTTAGACATTCTCACACGGGACACCAATTTAAGTCCTATCAGACGGACTTGATGTCAGTCGTAAACGGTTAATTTAAGTACCCGGGCTTTATTTTTGTGTCCACACTTGTAAGACTTCCTTCTATGTCTGATTCAGAATATACGATTAGTCCATTACTTATAGGCATACAAATCGCCTAGTGTATTGTGTGTGCAAACATTTTGTATATCAAACATGTGATTCTACCAAAAATAATCACAAATACTGGTAAAACATCTATAAAGTTATAATCATAAACTATATACACTATTTCTTACCCACCTAATTAAAAATCACTGATAGCCAACTAGATTAACTTTCAAAATGACGAGACGTTACTCTTACAAGTTAACGTAGTGTAACTTTAAGTGTTATTTCAAGCATCCAGATGAAAAGAACAAGTTGGTTTTACGAAAATCTCCGAGCAAAGCTGAAATAAAATAAAATATATTCAGTTTTCAACCATAGGGAATCCACTTAACTAATTCCAGCACTTAAATATTGTCTAAAACATATCCAGAATTATTCACAGTTCATCAAAGTTACGGAAATATGGTCGTCCTCTGATGCTTCCATTCTGTGTACACTCCCAGGGGTTGGGCACACAGGTTAGCGATATGGATCAGGACTACAGAGTGTTAGACAGCAAAACTCTTCGCACGGGTTGAGATAACCCTGCCCACGGAACAGACCCATGTTAAATTCATCAAATACAAGTGCCTTATATGGAGGTGGAATTTCATTTATCCCAGAACATTTAGGGCAAGAGTATTCATTTGTCATCAATAGAGAATACATAGAGACTTTGTATTAACATTTGTTACGAGTCAATGTTTACTTTTTAACATGTTTTTTTTATATATATATATAAACCGCTAAGGGCGTTTCACGTACGAAATGATGACGTGACTCCTATGGTGGCAAGTTTCTTACGTATGACAGTGTCGGCGAAAAGTTTCTAAATGACTGACGGCAAACCTCGTGTTTACCATTGAAGCTATTCCTTCTCGCGTTGAGATTCTCATGAATTTCATGTTGGACACGAGTATCTTAATTTGGACTCGTATCTTAAGTTAATTTGGAATAGTGCATCTTGTGTATATATATTATATAGATTTGTAAATTCTCTTGCAGAAGTGAATAAAAGAAATCATTTGAGTTCATTATTCTATCTGATTATTTTAAAGTTTCACTAAATCAATACTAAGGTTATTTTTTCTTGTTTGGTAGGATTGGTCAGAATGATTCTTCACCTTGTTGTAGTGGTTGTAATGGCGCATATCCTTGTATCTAGAAGCAACGCAGCATCACAACAAATGCCAAAACTGAACGAACGGCACTTCGAAATGCTCAACAACATAACTGCTGACACTCTTGTGGACTTCATAATAAGAAAATATTCAACCGTCGACAGTGTTTTATCGTTCGAAGGATATGAACAATTGTTGGAAAATTTAGAGCTGGGTGTGATATATAATGGTCATGATGAAGATCACATTCATCAGCCGGAAGCTGGACCGACTGACCACAGTGATCATAGATACCATAGTGACCATTTAGACTACGGTGACCATACTGACCATACTGATCACAGTGATCATACTGATCATACTGACCATGCTGACCATAAAGATCATACTGACCACAGTGACCATGCTGAAAATACTGACCGAAGTGATCTTGGTGACCATACTGACCATACTGACCACAGTGACCACAATGACCATACTGACCATAAAGATCATACTGACCATGACGATCACATTGATCATACTGACCATACTGATCACAGTGATCATACTGACCATACTGATCACAGTGATCATACTGATCATACTGACCATGCTGACCATAAAGATCATACTGACCACAGTGACCATGCTGACAATACTAACCGAGGTGATCTTGGTGACCATAGTGACCATAGTGATCATACTGACCATACTGACCACAGTGACCACAATGACCATACTGACCCCAGTGACCATGCTGACAATACTGACCGAAGTGATCTTGATGACCATACTGACCATACTGACAATACTAATCACAGTGATCATACTGATCATACTGACCATACTGACCATAAAGATCGTACTGACCATGACGATCACATTGATCATACTGACCATACTGATCACAGTGATCATACTGATCATACTGACCATGCTGACCATAAAGATCATACTGACCACAGTGACCATGCTGACAATACTGACCGAAGTGATCTTGGTGACCATAGTGATCATAGTGATCATACTGACCATACTGACCACAGTGACCACAATGACCATACTGACCCCAGTGACCATGCTGACAATACTGACCGAAGTGATCTTGATGACCATACTGACCATACTGACCATACTGACCATACTAATCACAGTGATCATACTGACCATAACGACCATACTGACCAAAGAGACCATACTGACCACAGTGACCACAGTGATAATACTGAACATACTGACCATGCTGATGACAGTGATCATACTGACCACAGTAATCGTGGTAACCATACTGACAACAGTGATCATACTGACCACAATAATCATACTGGTCATACTGACCTTATTGGCCATACTGACCGTATTGACCATACTAATCATGGTGATAATAGTGATCACAGTAACCATGGTAACAACACCGAACACTTTGACAAAAGTGGTAATAATCACAGTAAACGAAGTCTGGCCAAATCTCTGACTGAAATTGACTTTCGCACCAAGGTAAGTTCAGCTTATGGTTCCGTACCTTATCAATATCACTTTCACAGAAATAGGACCAAATTACAGAAAATATAAACAATGATAATTCATATTTTTAAAGAACAATAAGAATAATTTTTTTCTCAAACGAATAGTAAATATAAACGATAAAATACAAGAATAAACTGTTATACAGTTTTTTATGCAAACCCAAATTTAGTTATTATCATATGTAAGGTGGCTCTTCTCTCGTGTAACCCTTTTAAAGGAGGGGTTTCAATATGGTCTTAGAAGAACTTAAGATAGCTTGTATATGTGTTGTTGGTTGCTTCCATAGTCCTACGTTTACAAACAGGCATTCAATTCCAAATATGTACATAATGTAAAAATAAAGCGCCCTTTTTGTGCCAAAAATGAAGAAAGTATGATTTTCGGGGAAACTGCTACAATATATAAATAAATCGTGATCTGCTTCTTTATTCCATATGGTCGGGTCTTAAAGGCAATCATTATTTAGGTGTTGTTATTATTCATTTGACGTTTTTGTCGTTTTAAAACTAGGTGTTTACTAGTGGGTGTAATTTCATGAAATTTTGTGAGAAGCATTATACACAATGTTGGCGATGTAGCAAAAGGTCTGACATATTGTAAAGGGGACACGCTTGCTCAGGAAATTCTCATACATGAGATGGGGACGTCCTCTTACGTCATTTGTGCATTCCTCTTTTCCTGAACATTTTATAATTGAACGCGTGACGGCTCCTACTTTAGAGTAAGGATAAAAGTATTAAATAAAAGAATAATACAAAGATAATATACATTGTAACAATATAACAATTGTATGAGTGTTAGGCATTATGGTAGTATGTAGAGTAACTATATGAATATATATATGTGCAGCAGATTAATCAAGTGTCGAAATACAATGGATTTTTCTTTCGTCGTTTTTCATTTTTCTATTACATTAAATTTTACCTTGAAATAAAGTTTGTATTGTTTATTTTCATGTTGTTATTTATTCTTGAATATATTGATGAAGGGTACACTTAAACATATTTTGCCGATTATTACATAGTGTCTTTTTGAATCTAATTAAAATTTTACCTTGAAATACAGTTTTTATTGTTTATTTCCATGTTATTATTTATTCTAGAATATATTGATGAAGGGTACACTTAAACATATTTTGCCGATTATTACATAGTGTGTTTTTTAATCATAAACGATATATAAATCCTGTTTATATATTATGCAGTGTTTGAAGCCATTGGAGATTCTGCAGGTAATGAGATTCACTGGCCGAAATCTAACGAGGGAACAGTTTATACAGTTGTGTCCACTGCTTATCGTACAGCTAGACGGCCACCGTTGTCACCCATTACATCGACCTCGTCATGCGCATGCGCATGATCACGAAAATGAGGAAAACATTGTCAATACCAAAAGTAAGTGGCAATTTTACTTACAGATTGACGCAACTCGCGTTCTATGATTTAACGTTTATTCCATCCTAGATTCATTCATCTGCTATTCCTTCAGGACTTCAACAATTCCTACGTAAGAATTACAGATGAAAACTAGAACAATGATATATATGTACGATGTAGGTTTGGTTTTATTCTGTTTAACGTACGAAATACGTGGTCAGGTGAGTGACTGTGTGTTTCGGGAGACGCCACAAAAAGACAAAAAATGACAAACCTTTAATTTCGTCTTTTTGACTTTCCGCCCCGAAAAGACGAAATTAAGAAAACTTAAAAATAGTCTTTTCGCCCCTGAAAAGACGAAATTGAAGGTTTGTTAACTTTCGTCTTTTCTTACGAAAAGGACTAGAATTAAGTATTTGATTTTTGTCTTTTCGGGGCGAAAAGCCGAAAGGACGAAATGGCACAAATCAGCCACCGTATAATGCAGTATCAAGGCAAACATGAGGAGGAAGATGCTTAGAAAGAAGAGAAAAGTCAGGAGTTTAAAGTTAGTTGTCCCTCACGAATCATGCAATGGAGACAGCAGGACTGCAGGGGCTTATACCTGGACGATTTATTGTCGTTATCGCTGTTAGCATTACTAAACTTAATTAATTTGATATAGATTTGCAAATGGGGTGTGAATGTCATAGATGAATCGGAATATCCGCGCGTCCCTTTCACGGGTTCGTACCAGTTTTACCGTTACGAGTCTACTGTATTCGTAATGGAACGCGGAGTACCAGCAGAACCGAACCGGTTCACGTGGTTTGTTTCTTGAGACGTACCACTTGGATCCAAAATGGCGGAACTGTGATGCTTCATTTGTCATATGTAATATATCTTTTGTTCAAAACGAGACGAGAAATCCTCATTTGCGATGACATTGTATATAAACTATACGTGGAAATATATGACGGAACTATTCAGGTAATGATTTTATATCCGTTACATTGTAAAAAGAAAAATAATCGCTTTTTTATGTTTGAAGCGTATATTTTGTAGAGACCCCCGCCATCTTGGGACCTCACTTGAGATTCAATTGTGTTCCATTATATGGTACCGTATACCTATTCAGTTGAACTGGTACGAACCCAATAAAGGAACACAGTGCGTGATTACGTGTTCCCCTTTGATAGATTTTGAGTTTGAATTGCGGTTTATTACACGACTTTTCTCATTGTTTATACGGTAATTATATAACAGTGCGAATGGATAAGGTTGCCGTCGGTGTCGGCAAAGCCAAAACCTTCGGACAGCTGTTGGGGGCATCTTCATCCCAATTGTTTAAAACCCTTGACATGAATTACTTTTTTCCTTCAGATATATTTCAATTCTGATTGGTAGCGATTAAAAAGTGTACTTTATTTGGGTATTAGCGCTATTTCACACTTAAGGGGCTTTCAATGTATTTGAGTCCTCAGCACGAAGCCGAGCTACAAACAATTAGGCTTGGTAAATATTCCAATTATGTAGTTATCGGACAGATAACTTCGAGACTTCGCCCTAAAATAACAACTAACTATTCGAACGTTCCTAAATGTAGAACGTACTTACAGTACATAAGTAATGATATAATCAACAAAATATATTCATGTTTCGTTACACGTTATTACTATATGATCAATTATACAAGTACATTTATTCATCAAAGATAAAAAAAAAAATCAATTTCATGCTCCGTCGACTGAAGCAAGGAAATGCACTTTTGAAGAATATATCCGGCTTATTGAAGCAGGTCGGATGGTACGTGTTCCGGGGTGAAAGATAAAAGTTGTTTTAAGGAGAAAACAAATATTCTCACGTTTTGGTAATTTTAGATATCGTTTGGTTTGATCGTTTGACATAAAAAGATTTTTATTGAAAATAGCGGGCGATTCTGTAATTCCTAAAATAAGTCACGTGATCGAGTTTGGAGTTGATTCGCGATCTGGTTCATCTAGAAACACTTACAGGAATCAAATTACATTACAAGTAGTTTTTTTTTTTATATATATATGCGTCCATCAATATGATAACTTAAAGTAGCTTATTATTCCTGCTCCGTAACATGACACAAATCTATAAAGCAAACATTTATACACGTAGCTTAGTTTGCCGACTAAACGAAACGACTAAATACCGCGTTATCCCCTCCAAAAATCTCACAGATTGAGTGTCGTAGATAGAACTACATTTTGATGTTTGTTTTTATGAATTTAGAACCGTCTGAAAACGGCTGTTCTCTCTCTGACGTTACCCCCGGTAAAACCCGAAAACTGCAATTTTTTTAATTATTTGGGTCTTTAACAGATTAAAAAAGAACATAACCATAATGTAAATATAAGGAATGAAATTTATTTTTTTAACATTAATGAGGTTATATTTACATTTGCTCCGCATTTCCCCATTGATACAATGCTAAGAGACAGTTGCCACCATACGCCTATAACACCCAGTGGGTCATTTGACAGTAAAAAAAGCGGGATTTTTTTTGTTGGTTCAGTTTTTATCAAAGTTGGCGGAAATGGTAAGACAATGTAAATATAATTATTGAACAGTGGTTTTAATGTTGTTATAGTCGATATGGCAGCAAGATGTATGGTGGGCAAATGTAGCATGGGAACCCTAACGGGTCGGGTTCCCATGCCATTTGCCCACCATACATCTTGCTGCCATATCGACTATAACAACATTTAAACCGCTGTCCATTGCTTAAATAACAACATTGGCTTTCTGGACATATTAACCATGAATCGATAATCCTTAAATAACGATATCTTGCTTTCGGTTACAAGACGTAAGTGTCACGTTATAACGCTTTTCGCTTCCATAGTAATCATGCTATACGTCTATGGTTATTGTACTGACTTTCCTTCATACTTCCCTCTGGCTGATGAAACATACCTACAACGACAAGTACATTGTATGTTTTTATCACTTGTATCATCACATCAATATGTGGCCAGAGGCCTAGGGACCTTAACAAGTAACATCTCTTTTAAAGTGTTTCGAATGGAAAATTAACAAAATCAACTCAAAAGTAATCCTTTATATTTCACCTTCTCACCCAGGCGCGAACACGAATGATATGTCATTTAAAATTGAGATAAAGAACCTTTTCAATTAAGGAAAATATTTGTTATCTTCTTCTGAAGATTGTTAAAACATTCACTCAATAAGGAGGTCAGCCAGGATCAATTTGTAGTTGTGACATCAAGCTGTCATCTTATACTGTTAATTTATAATTAAGTAGGAATTATTTCCGATGGATATTACACAAGACACACCAATAAATGTGTTTTTCCTATATAAACTATTGTAAAGCTTACATCCTCATCAAGGATACATGCAAGTACCCAGGTTTATCATATCACAGGTACTCGTCTCGTCTATTAGCACACCAAATATATAATCCTTGAATATATAGTATATCTTGGGTATATTTACCGATGAGCCGTGTACCTGTGATAGTAAAGCTGAAGTTTTGAACCAGTTTCTTAAAAAGATCGTCTCTCATGAATTACATGTACTATTTAGTGAGAGAAGTACATGTAAATTACATAGTGCATTTGGTGTGTATACGCCTTGTTAAGATTGTTTGCGTTGATAGTAACATTTTCGCGTTCAAACTATTCTTTTGAAATATAATCGATGTACTTTAAGCGGATATCATTAAACGGGCAATGTTTTTCAAGTCTACATTATCCTTAGGTACTGTTTACATATTACCTTTTTTATAAACAAATAAAACATTTTAAAAAATAATAAAACCAATAATAACCATAAAAATATTTTCTTTTCATTGGAAAAGTTTATTGAAACAACAGTCAAGCTGTAGTCCAGGTAAAAAGTAGTAATAAACAATGGGAAATGCAAGCATTAGAAAAATGGAGTTCCGAAAGGGTAAGCGTCTTCTTCTTAATGACGACACCCGCCATACAAATCAGGTCACGACGACACCCACCGTACAAATCTAGGTCACCACGACACCCGCCATACAAATCTAGGTCACCACGACACCCGCCATACAAATCAGGTCACGATGACACCCAACGTACAAATCTAGGTCACCACGACACCCGCCATACAAATACAGGTCGCCACGACACCCGCCATACAAATCTAGGTCACCACGACACCCACCGTACAAATCTAGGTCACCACGACACCAACCGTACAAATCTATGTCACCACGACACCCACCGTACAAATCTAGGTCACCACGACACCCACCATACAAATCTAGGTCACCACGACACCCGCCATACAAATCTAGCTCACGACGACACCCACCGTATAAATCTAGGTTACCACAACACCTGTCATACAAATATAGTTCACCACGACACCTGTCATACAAATCTAGGTCACGAAGACACCCACCGTACAAATCTAGGTTACCACAACACCTGTCATACAAATATAGGTCACCACGACACTCGCCATACAAATCTAGGTCACCACGACACCCATCATTCAAATCTAGGTCACCACGACATCCGCCATACAAATCTAGGTCACCACGATACCCGCCATACAAATATAGGTCGCCACGACACCCGCCATACAAATCTAGGTCACCACGACACCCACCGTACAAATCTAGGTCACCACGACACCCACCATACAAATCTAGGTCACCACGACACCCGCCATACAAATCTAGCTCACGGCGACACCCACCGTACAAATCTAGGTTACCACAACACCTGTCATACAAATATAGGTCACCACGACACCTGTCATACAAATCTAGGTCACGAAGACACCCACCGTACAAATCTAGGTTACCACAACACCTGTCATACAAATATAGGTCACCACGACACCTGTCATACAAATCTAGGTCACGAAGACACCCACCGTACAAATCTAGGTCACAACGACACCCGCCATACAAATCTAGGTCACCACGATACCCGCCATACAAATATAGGTCGCCACGACACCCGCCATACAAATCTAGGTCACCACGACACCCACCGTACAAATCTAGGTCACCACGACACCCACCGTACAAATCTAGGTCACCACGACACCCACCATACAAATCTAGGTCACCACGACACCCGCCATACAAATCTAGCTCACGGCGACACCCACCGTACAAATCTAGGTTACCACAACACCTGTCATACAAATATAGGTCACCACGACACCTGTCATACAAATCTAGGTCACGAAGACACCCACCGTACAAATCTAGGTTACCACAACACCTGTCATACAAATATAGGTCACCACGACACCTGTCATACAAATCTAGGTCACGAAGACACCCACCGTACAAATCTAGGTCACAACGACACCCACCGTACAAATCTAGGTCACGACGACACCCACCATACAAATATAGGTCACCACGACACCCGCCATACAAATCTAGGTCACCACGACACCCGCCATACAAATCTAGGTCTCGGCAACACCAACCATACAAATCTAGGTCAAATCAAGGTTGTATCACATCCTCAAAGTGAGAACAAAGATGTTGAATATGGAACAACTATGAATAACAGCAAACGTCTCTCAAAATCTTTTGTTGTTGATTCATCCGTCAGTAGGCGACACCTGTTACGGAAATTGTGATCATGGTAACACGTCCTTGAATATCGAATCAACTTGGATATGTAAAAAAAAAAATTTTCATTTAGACCTTTGGTGATTTATAAGCAGATTAAGACAACGTATTCCGGAAGGCTAAACGTTTTCTGCGTCATCGACGACACCCACCATGCAAGCCCAGATATTCCGTGTTACAATGTATATCGCAGTCTCGGAAGATTTTGTAAAACGATATAAATCGCCTTCAATACAAATTTAGAAACGAGTCAAAGATACATAAAACTACATCTTACATCTGTTCCGTCCTTCTTTGACTCGTCAATGATGCTAACGGCCAAAGTACTGTTGTTACTGTACCTAGGTGGCGACTGAGGTAACTCAAAAATATATTTAAAAACGTTTTGTAATATTCGCCACATAAAAATGTAAGTTAGGTCAAATCCGGATAATGTGATGCTCTCATAATGAGAAACAGGGTGAAACAAATGAGCGAACTAACAATCTATGGACAATTCGATGTTTATTCATATGATAAACATGTTGTACACAGGTACATGTACCTGAATTACAATGGCTGTTCACACTGTTACACATTGAAAGTCTCTCTAATAACAATTAAATAAATCTGTATTTCTCTGCTTACAATGTTGCTTTCCGTCTTTTTCATTATCTATAGCATGGTTATATGCTTTTGGAGCCAATGTGGTGATCAGTTTTTCGGGCCTGATCTGTGTTGCCATTCTTTCCCTGCTCCATCACATGTTTGTCGAGAACTTCCTCCACTTCTTGGTGGCGATGGCAGTAGGGGCGTTGACCGGAGACGCCATGCTTCATCTTCTACCCCACGTGAGTCAAATATTTTTTAATATTTCACGGAATAGAAAACCAAATTAACTTAATTAACTTTATTTTAAGTTATAATTTTAACAAACCATTCAGAGGTCCCACATCATATCCGGTAACTTGAACCGAATAACACAAAATAAGAATATGATAAACTTCTGTTTGTTGTGGGCTATATCGAGAAAGAAATATGTATTCGTGAAAGGATGCCGGAGGCTCTTCTAATACCATTACAATTAAATATAAAAACCTTTGATCAGACTAAATGATAAAATCAGGTTGGAAGCAACTGTGACGACCATATTGGTGTATTTATTAGGTGGGGCGTATCATTTGTTATCGTCATCTGAAAAGGGGTAAACTTTAATACGATACATTATGCAAAAGTATGTAACTATAACCATTCCACCATTATGTTATCTCTCGCGAATGAGTACTTTCTAGCTCATAAATCTTTATACATTTTTATACATATACCACTGGACATTTAGGCGCTGACCTCGTCAGATGGCCATGCCCATGACCATAGTTCCGGCGAGGGACATGACCTAGCAAATGTTTACAAAGGTTTGGCGGGACTGGCGATTTTTTATTTCTTCTTTCTCTTTGGGAGGATCCAGAACATAGCCAGTATAAGAAAAATGAAGGTGAGCTTATTACATAGCCGATAATAAAGATGGTTCTTTTTCAAAACTTTATTTGCATAATGTATCCGATTATTTTATCCGTAATTGATTTTACCTGAAAGAGTATGGATTATATTGCATGTAATGTATTTGAAACCTGGAAGGAATCGTAAGAAAGACGCGTATCGAGTTTATCTAGTAACCCCAGTAAATGATTTAAATCTCACAGAGAAGAAGAAAGGAAAAGTTGGCAGATCTGGAATCAGTTGGAGTAACCATGGTAATCAGATCTCCAGGTGAGTATATATATATATATATACACTTCCGTACTTAATAGTGTGACCCTGATCTTTAATGATATCATCAACAGAGACTAAGTCATCAGAATGTTTGTAAACATGGCCTGTGGTAATGCTAATTTACCACTGTGATGATTATGGCCTTTTAAAACCGAAACTAGCCGAATAATAAGTGGCTTTTATATTGTTTACGGTCCATCGACAACTTCAAATTTCACCTAATAGATAATTAAAATATATACTAGACCTACATCATAGACATTCGTTACTTACCATATCATTTTTGAACTGCTCTACCACATAGGTTTTACTTATAAGATTAATGTGACTTTCGTCATCACCGTCTCTCTTCTAGATGAGGAAGGCAACATGGTAATGGAGAGGATTGCGACCGTCAAAAGAGAGGAAGCTGATGAGGAACATTGTGGCAACTCACATGGTCATTCACATGGTCACGACGGGGAGCTTGTGTCCACTGGGGCCATGATATGGCGCGTGATTATAGGGGACGGGATCCACAACTTCAGTGATGGACTGGCTATCGGGGTTGCGTTCGCGGACAGTGTAACTAGCGGTCTGAGCACGGCCATAGCAGTGCTGTGCCACGAACTGCCACATGAAATAGGTAGTAAAGTCACTCATTGCTATTATGAAATACAGAGACTTTATGATGAGTAGGTTAATTTTAAAGTAGGGAATATTAATGACAACCCTCACATACGTTTTCACAAACTTTCCATATACATTTGTAAGAATACAAACCCAAAGTAAAATATGCAATGTTGGTTGAAATGCGAGAATTGTGTTTCGAAAAAAGGGGGAATATCGTTGGGGTACATGTATAATAGATTAAGTAAAATTAACCTGATTATTTTCCAATTGTTTTCATTTTCTTCTCGTTCTAATAATATCTTATATATATGTCATCCTCCACTAGAAATGAAAGAAAGATCGAAAGAAATAATGCCAAAGAAATATATTCTCGTCTAAATGACCGGTTTAGTATTCAATGTTCAGCGTTAAGTCAATAAATTCTGAAAAATAGAAAAAACAGATTAACAAAACACAAACACCACAAACACTATTTAACTGAGGAAGACATCAACTGGAACATAGGAGGAACCGAAACAAAACAAACACAAATTCAGTATTATTTACCATAATAAAGCCCAGTCTATATAAAGAATATATAACCATAACTGTCTTGGGCGAGACTGGAAAGGTAACCCTGTTTTGCTTTGGTATTTGGAGGTGGGGATTCGAGAAGTTAAACATTTCCTTGATACTTATCATTTCTGCAGCTATCCAATATATGTTTTAACGGGTTTTTTTTTTAATTTTCAGACAATGTCTTTATGGCAAAATGAAGCTTCCATATTTACACATGCATCTTATTTACAAATGATAGTGGTATTCTATCTTGTTGTTTCTTCCGTAGGTGATTTTGCCGTTCTCCTAAAGAAAGGGATGTCAGTCAAAAAAGCGTTAGGTTTCAACTGCCTGTCGTCTGTCCTTTCAATGATTGGCGTTTTGGCGGGAGTCGCCATGGGCAACATCTCAAGCATCAAATTATACATCCTGGTCTGTGTAGCTGGGATGTTCATTTACATCTCCCTTGTTGACATGGTGATTATCTTAAAAGTTAAATTCATATTTTTTTTCTTTCGTGGATGTAAACGACTTATAAATGTCTTGAATAAAATATTCTTATATAAGTTAATTAAATGTAGTTAAAATATAGTTGAGATGGTTGTAGGAAGATTGCATAACAGTTGTATATCGTTATCCTAGACCTGGCGATCTTGATAATAATAGAGAAAGGCAATAAATGATGCATGATAGCATTAATTTAATGTATGAATACAGACGATTATACAGCGTTAACAATGTGTAAAAAATTGTAAATGGTAAATTTATTTGAAATTGAAATAAAATGCTTTTAGACAACCACACAAAATTCACAAAATGTTTCTGGTAATAATGATTTGATAAACGTAGACCTAATTTATAAACACTATTCTACCATGTTTGCTATGCAACGCCAGTTTTGATTGGTTTAAAACCATGTATTATTTTCCAATAACCCACGCTCGTGCCAATAATACACGCTCATTCCAATAATACACGGTCGGGAGTCACGGCTGTAACAATTTTATATATCTAATATTCACCCGTTTTCTTTAAGGTCACCATAGCCTAGTGGGCTAATGGGTTAGTCTTTACCCCTGAGGCCCTATGTATGGGATATTAAAATTTTAGTTTTAAGATAAAAAAAAATTGGTTAGTCTTTCATTAATTTTTATCACGACGCGAGTTCGAATCCTACGGAGGCCCACTTTTTTTTTCTTTTTTTTAATCCTTTTTTTTTATTTTCAAAATCAATGCCATATGAAAGATGCTCTTGATCGTAGTACTGTACTGCCTGTATATTTCATCAACAAATAATGTAATACTCAAGAAATAAATCACAAGGTTTTCTCGGGGTTTCTTTGCTGTTTTTCTATTAGAAAGAGGTCGATCTAAGAACTAAACAGTACATGGTAGAATAGAAATAATCAACTTTGACTCGTATATTGTTGCAGGATATACAACTCGGACTCGGATATTTTGCTATTTTAATTAATAACTCAGGCCTGCGGCCTTCGTTATTAATTTAATTGCAAAATAGCCTCGTCCTCGTTGTATATCTTGCAATTATACACGAATCATCGTTAATTATTTCTTAAATATATATGAAAAATATTTAGAACTGCAGAAATACAGGTGAAAACGTCTGTCATGAGCGAAAGTCAATTAAAAAAAGCAAAACTGGAAAAAAGACAAATAATCATGAAAAATTCTGATAAACAAAAGTTCCAAAACACTCTGTCTCCACGAATAATCGTCAACTTACGATTAATTTTGTAATGATAGTCAAATATACATATATAGCAGATGTTGAAGACTACAAACAAACAAACGTATAAAATAATAATATTTTTTTACAAAAATGAATACAGTTCAAAAAGTTCCATTAGGTGTGAAAATAAAATAAATTTCGTAAATAAATCAATTACAGCTATAATAACAAATGTTTCTAACTGTAAATATTGAATTGATCTGTGTATGAAATATGTAAACTACTTATATACTTACATACATTTATAATGAGTACAAAAGATCAAACGAAACACAGAAATCTTAAATCCAGTGACCTACATGACAATGACAATACATGTATGTAATAATACTCAAAACAACAAAACAACAATTGTTATGAAGATTTATCATTATAATTATTCTTTTATAAAAAAAAAACCCCAATAAATATGGAAACATCAGTTAAATACGCACTAATCATATTTTTTTTTTTTTTTCCATTTTAGCTTCCGGAAATAAGTAGCAGCCCTAGTAAGAACCCTCTGCGTCACCTTGTCTTCACCATGCTGGGAATCGGCGTAGGCTCTGGGATCATGCTTACTATTGCGCTGAAAGAAGACGAATTAAAGCAGGTCATTTCGTGATCAACGACGTAATTTGAATGACTCGTCACGTGATTAATAGATCAGGAAAAAAAAGTTTATCACGTGATCAGCAATGGTTTGGATTGACACACTTTACATAACTGGCGTATCTTGTTAATCTGGAATTTCTGTGAGTTCCATACTTTGTTATATTACATATCCTAGATACACAACTCCACTCCTTCTCCATAACCTGCATGTGATATGAACGATCCTTTACTTTGTATAGAACAGGGCATCTTGCTACAAATTATATATTTGATATCAATATATTCATATTGTTGACTCTGTAATTGATCTGTCAAGAAGGCTTCCAGTCGATGATGGAAAGAACAAATAACTGTTCTTTATGCAGTTATCTCAAACGTACACAATACTTGTCTTAATATAATCACACAACATGAGTTTCTGTCGCAATAATATTTATCGCATGTCCTGTTAATTATGTACTTGTTCAATGCATTTTAATGTAATATTTGTTTGCGTTTTATGACTTTTTATAAATGAAATCATTTTATAGTTTTAGTTTTAGCATTTTTGCTATTGTACAATTATATACCGGTGCTTGAAAACAATAATGATGTCTACATATGTATACTAGTATTCCTACAAAACACAACAGGATATACTGAAGGTTGTTTTGTTTTTGACCGTTCAAGTTCATCCAGTCTTTTTACAAAAAGTTTGAAGCAAGTTTATTTCTTCAGAAAACATCTTTGATATCCTTATTACGAAGGTGATTTTTTTTCTCACAATTACAAATCTTCAAAATTGACGAAAATAATTAACCATTACGACAATCAATGGTTAATGAGATTTTGCTAAATATGTATTTGTTTATTGGTCGCCAGGCTTGTATGACGACATCAAAACGGGCTGATCTTCTTAAGATGATTCGAGGGTAAATAATTCTATTGATGTTATCTTTAGGATATGTTCGACAGTTTCTATATAGGGGCGGAAGTATATATTTATATTTATTGACGTGTTATACAGATTGTGTATACAAGAATTATGATTCCATATATGGTGAAAAAAGAAATGCAAATTAATAAAGAATATTTCATATGTCATATTTCTCTTGTTCTGATTGGATATTTCTAAATTTAGAACGGACCCTGAGACACAACTTACACCAACATATCAAACATATATTGACAACCTCGAATGGCAAAATGTGATGACATATTTTTCGTTAATGAAATCAATTTAACTTTTATTGGTCTAAATGTTCCGCTATACACATTGTAAATACTTGTACCAATGATTCGAATTATTGCCTTGCTAATATATATATATATACAAACTAGATTTGATCAGGATCAAAACACGGAATTTCGATCCAGGAAATGCGTAGACCTGTTATCGTTCTGACAATCGCTTTAATACGTTTTGCCTTCGTTTTTTCTTCCCTTCCATTCTCTGACCAGTCTTAAGACTACTATGACCTTGATCTTTAAAAGTTCAAGGTCAACGATATGCATACCTTTTGTAGCCAGCCATCCATGCTACAGATTTGCTTGTTATCAAGTCTATATGTGTCGGAAGAAAAGAATTTAAAGTGCAATTTGATGATAACTTTGAATTTTGGAGGGAAAATGTTTTTCTAAGTGTCGTTTCTGCATTATTTTTGGTGATTTGACCTTGAAACTTCAAAAAACGTTTTCTAAAAATCTATGTTTAGATCAATGACCTTGACCTTAGAACATATGATCATAAAATTGTTCATTTATCATCAACTCGATGTTCAACATCATGTACTTAATATGAACGATTTATCTGTTTTCGTTTTTGAGTAAAAGCGTTCACAAGAAGAAAGAACATAACGAAAACAATAGGGATTTCCGAAATGGAAATCCCTAATAAAATACCTTTGATTTCGGTTAATGATGTGTTGTTATCGAACTGGAGGGAAATTATTAACCGAGGGCGGGGAGTTACATACATGATACGTATCAAAAATACAGACTTGCATGGAGACCTCTGAAAAAGTACAATCAGAATAAGACCAGGTGTTTCAGGGGAATAAGCGTAATTTGCTTTATCGTAGGCACCCATCATGCAAATCTAGGTTAAAACCGGGTTAAGTCATATTCTCAAAATGAGAAGTAGGGTTGTGACAATAGAATCAGTAGGCATATCAACAAACATATAACTAATTGTATTATCATTTTGCTGTCGGATGAGCCTTAAATACGACTTTCGATGCCTGCAACGGCCCGAAGTGTCAAACATAAGTATCAACGAACAGGTTCGTCTAAATACACGAACAAAGTAAACAGGGTATGGTTTACAACGGAGCTTTCTTCGAACAAGTTACCAAGTTATTATCAAACGACTTTGTATACACGTATTCTATACGAGGTGCCGCGGTGGCCGAGTGGTTAAGGTGTCCCGACACTTTATCACTAGCCCTCCACCACTGGGTTGCGAGTTCGAAACCTACGTGGGGCAGTTGCCAGGTACTGACCGTAGGCCGGTGGCTTTTCTCCGGGTACTCCGGCTTTCCTCCACCTCCAAAACCTGGCACGTCATTAAATGACCCTGGCTGTTAATAGGACGTTAAACAAAAACAAACCAAAGTATTCTATACATTGTGTTCAAATATATATATACGGTCTATATCGGTATAATAAAGCGATATGTCCATGTCTTAGACCTGGTCTCGGAAACCAGTGAGAAACTTGATTTATCCCTTAAACCCATATTTTAACTAAAACGATTTGTTTAGGGGTAAACGGTGACATAAGATAATGACTTAAACAATACAACATCTATTTCATTGAGTATCATGTCATTAGTGATGCTACAGTGTCGACAGCAAACACACTGCTTGATCACGTATAATATATACCTGAAACCACACTGTCGCCTCGGAGCCGTGAGTTCATTGCCATTGTCATTATCATTAATGCATGATTGTATTGTATCTTGTTTCTTCGTAACTACAGTGGAACTTCGTTAACTCGAAGTCGACGGGACCACGAAAAAAACTTCGAGTTATCCGAGTGTTCGAATTAAGCGAGTTGTCATTTTTGGTGAAAAGTTTGGTCAATATTTGTCAACATTATATAATCATTATAACTCCGCTCTGTCGCTCATCAGTTTAGCGTGAAGACTGGTCAATACATGTAAATATATATGTAATGTTTCGTTCTGTCACTTGTACTTTGGTGTAGTTTTGCCGATATACAGTCACAATAAAGTTTCTTTCACTTAGTCACTTCAATAACGATCTGATGATGTGCAAGTCATGTTTGCAAAAGGAATAACGATAAAACGGAATTTGACAGAATAACAATTTATTCATGTCAAATCAAATAACCGTTTAAGTTTAACAAAGATCGTATGTAAAACGTAACAGAACCATTACCTTATATTGGACATATAAAATGCTGTTTGATAGGCCTACTTACGTTTTATTGATAACCACGTAATTTCCATGTGTATTAGCACCGGAAGTTGGGCTGCGCATGTGCATATAAAATGTTACTGTTACTGAGTTGGCATTATATCCGATTAATAGACAGCGCTGACCGTTACAGTCGTACTCTGAACACCTCGGCAGTAATTACGCTATTGTTTCAGTAGTTTAAAGATTTAGCAGGCACCGGGGACTGTTTCATTTCTACACCTGTAAAAACATCAGCCGAGTAGATCTACCGGTGGCGGTGTGTCAGAGATTAGTTCCGCTTGAGCGAGCGGGTAGATGAGTTGTTGACTATCGTGTGTACTAATATCGGTGACCGCCTTAGGAAATTACCTGATGTAAGTAAAGCAGTACTTTTATCACCAAGAGTTGTTTTTATAAGATTCCACCGACGATTTCTTTAATGAATTTATGAAACACTTATAATAGCATGTAGGTTTGTAGTGCCGATATATTCCGTATTACAAACGGAAGTTAGCTGTTAAAAAATGTCGGCGTTTACCACCGATCGTTGTTGGACACGAAAATTATACTTCGAGTTATTCGATCATTTCAAATAGGATTTTGATTGTTGGGACCAAATTTTCACTTCGTATTATCCGAGTTTTTCGAGTTTTCCGGGTTCGAGTTTTTCGAGTTTTCTTTACTAAGATAAAGAGAGAATTCGGCCGGGACTGACGAGGTACTTCGAATTAAGCGGGGTATTCGAGTTTTCCGAGTTCGAGTTAACGAAGTTCCACAGTATATGTTATCTGTTGTGTTATGTTAAACTTTTATTACAGTGTAAAAGTAGAGAGTATAAGGTCATTTTCCTAGCTCAGACAAGCGGGAATTTCCCTTTAGCCTAGTGGTAGGATGTTTGCCTTGACAGCGAAAAGTCGCTAGTTTGAAGCTCGGCACGGGCAGGGCATTTTTCATTACCCCTTCCTATTACAATAGTATGCAGTGGTACAATGTATATTTATGGAATTTTAGTTAGGTTAATATGGGGTTATACCAAACAAGTAGTAATCGAAGACGAAGTCCAGGGTTAATATGAAACTTGTTTCCAAAGGAAAAACCGGAATATATAAATTAAGATTGCATTGGGGCATTGAGTAAATGGTTATGACGCCAAAAACGTAATTTTAACTCTGTGTTTCTTAAAAATAGAAAACTCATGGTAATATCTCAAAATATTAACCTCCACATTATCATGTTTTCGCCAATGAGAGTTGCAGAAAGCAGAAACCTATCTAATATCATACAATTACAGCATATTGATTGAGGTCAATTAATGATTTTATCAACCCAATTGTAAGCAATATTAACCGAGAGTGTTAGGTCGAGGTTGTTAAAACCAGGCATTAGCCGATACATGCGATAATTAAGTTTTATTTGTTTTTCATAACATATTACCACTTTTTACATGTGATCACGTGTGCCCTTATAGACCAAAAAAAAAGCGTATTATGATAGTTTAAACTTTCTTTTATTTCATTTCAAGCATAATGATACATCATATAATACAAGATTACACTTGGAAAAAGGAACACGTGTCACAGACACTTATGTAAACCTATCACCATTACTAAACAGCAACTTATAACGTCAGTACATGATAACACCATTCATCAGCAAACACTCACTCGCAAATGTGCTTACCAATGGTTAAATGCAACATCACTAGTTTAAACTTAAAGTAAAGTTTTGGGGTGAAATATAATCATATTCTACATGTTTCCATGTCATATTAATCTATTGAAGAAAACCTGCCAGTTTTAAGTATATAATTATGTACAGCTAGAAATATTATTTTATTATCAGATAAAGAAAAAGATTGGTCTCCAAAAAGTAGTAATTCTAGATTAACATCATAACGGAAACAATGTAGGTAGTGTCTTCTTATTTGATCGTGTCCTCTATAATCTAATAAAAAAATGCTTGTTGACTTCAACGCATATACATAACGGAGATAGGGATTTTTTTTTTTTTTTTTTTTTTTGCAAATAAATTACCATTTAAAAGAACTACACTCCATTCGTAGTCGTGCATGATATATTTGACCCTTACGGGTTCCAAAACTATAATAGATGGGCATTTTCTGAGTGCATTGCTTATCAAGAAAAGATTTTAAAGCAGCAGTAGACGGATTTGACATTTTGTGGAAGACTATCCCACTTTTCTATAACACAGTATTGCACAATATTGGTGTAATAAAAGTATGGTCCGAGTTCCTGGTATCATACCGATGACCTTCAGACACAGTACTCGGGATAAGGTTATATAGATACTCTGGTGTATATTCACCAAACATTTTATGGAACTGACTAAGACTGATTCTATAAAACGTTTTTCAATGCTTACTAATTTAGTTGCACCTGTTACAATTCGGACGGCTTCAATATTCAATAGAGCCACTTTCAGAATCAGAGATGTTTAGTTTCCCTAGTTCATACTGTATATTTCCCCACACAATATATCTCCAAACTCAAGTAAAGGTCTTATATCTATATTTGTCTGGCATTGTCACTATATAGTATGTTTGAGAGCTCTGGCATTGATTTACGTTTAAATGCCATCCATCACGCGCTACACTTATCAGCGTATTAATACAACACAAACCGGAACTACAATATCGAATAAACATTGTTTATAATTAAGTTTAACGACTAATTATTTTGTCTACTTTATTTGTTATAAAAAATATGCCATTTCCGCATTACGTTGATGATAAAATGATAAACAAAATTTAGTTTTTTTTTTAATTTTCCATGAACTATTTTGTTTGCCAAAAAGCACGCGACCATGTTCCGGCTGTTCCAACGACTGCCAAAAAATCTGCTGACTGTCGGTAAGGCAGGAATTATGAATTTTAAATATGAATTATAGCATTTAAAAAATGAAAAAAGTAAAAGTAATGTAAATATAAGCGTTGAACTGTTTTTGTGTGGTATTTACCATACAAAAACAGTTCAATGCTTAAATAAATGAAAAATAGATTGTTTATAAAGTGTTAGTGTTTCTATCAAATTGGAATTTAATGTTAGCATGAAGTTGGGTTAAGGTATATGTTTTAATGATAATGTTGACATGGTCTTTCAAACTACCTTGGAAGAGAAAAAGACTCCGATGTGCTGATGGAAAGATACATTATTTATAAGAAATTGGTTCAGATGAAGTATAGGGTGATTTGGAGGGTATCTCTTCCTACTTATGGTGATGGTTTCTGATTTATTAGGGTTAAGAACTACAAGCCACTGACGTGACCATGTATTTATTTTTCCAAGTCCGATTCTAGTATTTCGTGTGTCGTTATAGGTTTTCTACAACCATATACAAAGACGTATCGTCGGCAAACAGTTTTATTATTGAATTTATATCAGTCATTATTATTATGTCATCAATATACACTAAGAATAGCAGAGGCCCAAGGATAGAGCCTTGGGGTACTCCGGCATTAATAGATACCCAATTAGAACCAAAATTGTTTAAATTTACTTTCTGTTTTCTGTCAAGAAGATAATTTTTAAGCCAGTATAATACTGTATACCTGAGTATATATGAATTCACCGTCGTTTAATTGTGGCTTCCATTCATGTACAGGTAATATGAACAAGAGAAAACACTGGTCAGTCATTAGTCACGGCGCGGTGAACTACCAATTGTTCGTGTTTGCTTAAAATCACCTATGTATACCCGATACTACTTGAATCAGTAAGAACTAAAGCAAATCTGAGCACAGGTAAACGTTCTATATTTCAAACCTGGTTACATTACATCTTATGCTGGTAAGACATTTGGGGACAAGTTATAAATCCCGAGTGTTCCGTGCAACTGTAATGAGAATTCCGAATGGAATATTTCGATTTTACAAACGCGGAAAAGGACATTTCTTGAAAATCATTTAGGGCGAATTTAAAATGGGGCGAACATGTTTTGTGTTGGTCAAGGGCGAAAATAACCTGGGGCGAAATTATCAGGTATACAGTAACTTTCCACATAGTGCCAAATTTTTGAAGTTTCGGTGTCAGACACGATCGAAAGCTTTACTGCTGTCGCAAAATAGGACTACTTCACGAATTTCTTTGCCCGAGTCTAGAGCTTTACCAAAGTCGTTAGATGTACTGAGTATTGATTTATAGTAGAGTCAACAGATGTTGACCTCGATTGTCAGCTAGTAGTAAGACTATTTTGACGAAGGAAATTGAACAAGTGTTTGAATATACATAATGTACAACGTATATGATCTGAAAAAACTATTAATTTTAACATGAAAAGAAAGGTGCTTGGCTGACCTCTGTCCAAATAAGCGATATGTAACTGTACAGGTGTCATATGTGCCTTGCTTTGTAATCAATACACGTGGGTGTTTAGTAAGTTTTACACGTGCGTCAATGTTCTACACAAGGTCGCAACCAGGCAGATAATTAGTCTTTTTTTTAAAGTAGAATTCAAGCAGGGTTCAACAGATTGTGGTTGAAGTGACCGAAGGCTTCTATAAATTATATATTATCATGTGTGTTCATGTAACAAAATTCGTCTTCATAGTCGCATACACAGCCAAAATAACTTAAAAAATGACACTAATTGATTAATAGATTAAATATGGATGACATGCAGCTAACAGTGATAAATAACGAACACCAAAACCAATTCAAAACTAACAATAGCAGAAGAATTGTCTATCAGTAACGCTATGATATTGTTTTCATTGATATACGATAATTTAACAGTAAACCCATACGGCATACCCATCTAAGGCGAACCATGACTGACACGCGTATCTATAACGCATTTCTGGTGTAAATATAATATTAAGCACGCATGGTGTTCTATATGATTTAAGCTATAATTGTAAAACATTTCAATCATCTTGACCATAACAAAATTCCTCCAACCCGCTTTCAGCTTGCAATCTAACCCCGTACATCTATCACTTTCTATCATGGATACTACCTGCCGGTGGTTGAACATGTGACGTAACAATCAGGAAAGATTCTTTGAAAAACAAATAGAATAACCTTAAGTGTATATCAATTTTCGTTCCAAGTACACATTAGATAAAATGATTTTCAAAATTTCTTATCACCTCATGTAAAAACCTGAATATTTGGATATGAAGATGAACCAAGCCAGGAAGTCCTTCCAAACGGCGTAAATGAAGAATGTTTTGCTTTTAAATGAAAAAAAACATACCATTTGAAGATAAATTTGTATATACATCATTTCCCTACCAGATAATCTTTAGCCATCATCAAACAAACATATCTGTATAAAAATATGAACTTTTAAAAGCAGAATTGCACATTAAACGATAAAAATCAGCATTTGACGTTGTTCAAATGAAGCTACTCGATTATATCAACGTAAACAGGATTTTACCAGGCTAGGGATGTCTGACTAAAGATATGTTTGGGTAAGTCATTAGGCCATTTATAATGGGATCATAACCCATCTCATTACATGGTGGTATACCTATGTACATTTGTACCTTTAAAGTTAATATTTATGACTTATTCATAAATATAGCCAATCCGGGTTTATTCTATTTAAAATATTTTGATACCACAAGGAAAAGAAATATGATTGGTCACAAGTTATTGCAACATTGTCGACGCCCTCTCCCAAATTCGGTTGCTTTTAATGAAATGAGACACATTTCTAAAAATCGTAATATTTGAGTCCATGGACAGATTTTTGTATCCAAAAAGAAGTAAATTAATGTTGATGATTATATATCACTGAGATTGTGAAAAAGTTAACACCTCTCAAAATCAAAACGACGGCTATCAAAGAAAAATGATATGTTTTTTCACAAGGGTTACCACTTAAACATTCTGGTGTTTCTACAAGAAAAATACGAACGAAGCGTATCTGAGAGAATTATTTTGGTTACGCAACTTTGTATGTACATGTACACAATTAATTTTCCTATCATCAAAGATATAATACTTTGGAGGTTACATCTTACTTAAATGTGGTGCAATAGACGTTTTGAATATTTCAATGGAAGGTATAGATTTAGAGCTTATATCTAGGCAAGTCCATAAACGAATGATTGAGAGAAAACAGGACGGACGAATTTGTATTAGAAAGTCTGTAGTTTGGAATATCAAAATCATTTCTATTTCTAAGATGATATGGGGCATTTTGTCCAACTGTATGGGGTAGAATAACATTAAGAAAATCTGGTGTTAAACCGTGTTTCATCTTATAAAGTAACTGTAATTTTCTTTTCTTACGTCTACCAGAAAGTGTTTCTAATCCGGTTTCCAAATACAATGTACAGAGAATCACTACTTACGTATGAGGATAAACCAGTTATGATCCAAGCAGCTTCACGTTGGGTTTTTTCTAATAAATGATATTCAAACACACTACAACTATCTCATATTTCACTAGCATATTCCAATACAGGTAAGATATACGTTATAAAATTTTAATAAGGTCGCTCTATTTCCCTTTAGCATTGAAAGTAACCCCTAAATACCTAATACAATTAGCAAAGTTTAGAAACTCGTTGTCAAATTTCAATTCATCTAATTCGACTGTTTTTGAAATAACTTACTTTTGTTTTACGAGGATAGACCAACCATTTTTACCCAATTATTCAACGATTTTAAGTCATGGTTGATGCACGTTTCTATCTCGTTACAAGAGGACGATACCCTCATAAGTGACGTATCGTCAGTAAAAAGTCGAGACTCTGTTCAAACGTAGAACATCAGCAACATTATTTATATGAATCAAAAACAATAGGGGACCAAGTATAGAACCCTGTGGGACACCTGCTTTAATTAATTCTTACCATATTTGCAATTCACCTAATACACTATAAGATTTGTTTAATGAGCAGTCTCTTGTGCCAAACTCGATCAAACGCCTTTAATATGTGACAAAATACTGCTTTCTCTCTTCGAACGCTAAATAGATATTATGGTAATTTTTTAACAATTGATGTGTCGTAGAGTGACCTGGCATAAACCCTGATTGGTACTTAAAGTAAAATAATTCTAATTGTTTTTAGAGATAATTCGTTTTGAAAACCTTGCCTACCGCAGATAACGAAGATATTGGCCTGTAATTTGAGTGTAAATTTCTATCACCCTTTTTTCCCCAAATCTGGGTAGAGACCAGACCAAAGTGCCCAGTTAAAGAGTAACTTGAGTGGCTTGGAAACTGACTGAGAAGTATACTTTAGCATATCATGAGTTATTCCATCATGACCAGAAGCTTTACCTAGTTTCAGAATTTGAAGATTATCAATAATTTACGAAATTTGTGAATTTACTCGTAAAAAATGATATTTTACAGCTTTCAGCTCTTGAACAGTTTCAGTATTGCTGTCATCAACATTGGCAATTGAACAAAAATAATTATTAAAAAAAGTTAGCTTTGTCACATTCATATTTTGCACTGTTACCTCCAGCAGGGTCTTTAAGGGTAGGAATAAATTCAATATAGAAGATGTCACGGTCGCCTGTATGTTTACGTATATCTTTGTATTATATTGGTCACGTGGGGGTGTCCATTTACGAATGTTACCTGTTCGCCGTGTTTATGGCGCAAGATTTATTTGTTGAAGAAGCCCATACATCGGATTGGGGTAAGTTTGGTTTGTTTTTGTTTAACGTCCTATTAACAGCCAGGGTCATTTAAGGACGTGCCAGGTTTTGGAGGTGGAGGAAAGCCGGAGTACCCAGAGAAAAGTAGTCTTGCTATCTTTCTTGAATTGTGTTTTTGCTTGTGTTATATCGTTATTTATTGCCATATAAATGTATTTATCGTGTACTTATTGTAAGTCAAGCCATCTAGTTATCGGTGCGTGCCATTCATCCGTGACTATTTGTGTAATCGAATACAGGTGTTTTATTTTGATAAAATAGTTATATTTTCGTTGTTTATAGATAAGCTAATGTATTGTACATGTATGTCAGCTAATATATTGGTAGTTTAACTGTTGTAAAACTGATAATTGAACTCAGTAACGTGATTTTGTTCATGCTAATTATGTATGGAAGCCATGAGTGGTAGTCGTGAGCAGGTGTACTGGTGTGAGTGCGCGCAGGTGAAAATTCTACGGAAGCTCATGGACGTCGTATAAGGCTCGCTTTACTTATTCGTTATTTAAGTAATGTTTTATGTAGAATTTCATCACGCACCGTAGATATTACATTCGATTTTTGTATTATTATATTGTATTGCATTGACATTTAAGGCATAATTATTGGTACTTTACAATAATTAATTACGTATTGGTAAACTGTAGATAACGTCTTAGGTTTTTAATATATGTCGATTATGAGTATGAAAGAATGGATGTTTAGTAGTTTTTTTTACATTTGTTAAAGCTTCACATGACGAGCACATGATCGCCAGACGTAAACATGGGTCAACCTGAATGGACAACAGGTCTTCAGTGATGCAATATCGGGGCCGACCAGAGGTTGAGGTCAACTGCCAGGAAGACAGGTCTAAGGCAATTTAACGGTTCAAAAGGAGAGGTGGTTGCTGTGCAATGTTTATATCCTCGCCAGTAGATGACCATTATTGTAATCCGTTTGTCGGATGCTGCGGATGCTGTTTATTGTTTTTCTGATCTGTTTCACCGTGAAACATGAAATGATTTGTTTGACTAACATTGCTGAGGTGAACTGATCGTGACACCAATCGTCACAAGCGCTTGGGAAAGTGAACGACATTCCTGTCGTGTGGAGAGATTTTAGTTTCGCTGATTTAGGAATAGATACATGTGTGAGTGTGATTGGGAGAGTGAATGAGTTTGTATTTTTTTTTTTTTTTTTTTTGCGATTCTGTGTAAATAAATTTGTATATATGATCATGATGTAAGATTCCTTGTGTTGATTTCTGGAATAACCAAGCTGAGGCTCGTCCCGCGTTACAGAAGATAATTGATCTTCTAGTTCATGAATTTCTTTTGTAAAAAAAAGTTGACGAGCACGTTTCTTCATGTTGTGTTTATTACTCCGCTGAGTCTTGGACCTTTTTATATCATGCTGGAGTGAGGAGGCCAGCTCCGGGTTTGGTGTTTTGTCATTGTAGATATCGGGATAGCGGATGTAAAACATAAATACCTTTACATATCATTAGCCTTAATTAATATGTACAGGATGTGTCCAAGTGTAAAAATAAACTTGATGTATTTTACAACAATTGCGAAATCGGTTTTGTCAACTTATGCTAATCACTCTTGTTGGCCTGGATGGAGGCGCCCGGGGGTTTTACTGTGGGAGAAAACCGGAGGGCCTGAAGAAAACCCACGTGGTCCTCCAATGTGAAAGGTACGCTTGTTACCTCTGTGCCACCCGACAACGAAGTGTCCATCCGACTGCCAACGGATTTTTTCGATATGCAATTAACTATTTATTTAGTTGAAATTTAAACGACAATAGAAGAACTCAAATTTTCGTTGTTTCAAACACATAGTGTGATCTTATGAAACATTATCTGTATTATAGTCAAGGGAGATAACTGAATTAAGTAGACAAAATTCTGTAAATCACTTATATTTCGTGTGGGATTTATTTTCGCGTTGATACGTTAGGAGAGTCAAAAACCCTTCGCAATTATTTGTATAAAAATAACACTTTAATATGGCGGTCAAGTTGTCGGTCGCTATAGGAGTCTTACAACTCATCATTCTAGATCACCGCTGGCGAAATCATGTATTCGCGAATATGTTGTAAGAGGTTAGCTCGCGAAATAAAGTACTCGCGAAATCTAAGTGATTTACAGTCATGAGACTATTGTTAGTGGTCTAGTTTCTTTAAATTTAGACCGTCCCTTGTTTCAGATATAAAAAGTAATTGTGTGGAACATTTCCAGCATTATAATCAAGGGAGATAACTGGATTATAAACTATATTAAAACGATTTCAGCAGTTCCCTTGTATTCCGTTAAAAGGAAATAATGTTTTCTTTGTTTTTCATTTTTTCCTTTCGATTGACAGGGTTGTGAAGAAGAAACAAGGGATACAAAACAAGAAAATGCAGCAAAGCTGCTGGAGAGATTCATTTAGATAAACTTCAAAGACATGTAAATCATGTAGTTGTTTTATGCATCACTAATGACTAATCTCAAGAGATATTTACCATTCAAAATTTTAGTGTCCTACGTATACTCGGACATCTTTAAAGCCACTTACTCCCGAACAACCTAAAATTCTAGTTGCACACATGTATTAATGGCAATCCAAGATGCTCATTCACACTCTATCAACATTAAAATGACCACTGGCCTGGACGCTTGACCGGGGGAGTCCTTGAGACATCAGTGTATAGAAATAACTCGTCGCATTTATATACGTGAAAAGGTATGAGGTGATCTGCCCGACCATGTGAACTTTACCCGAGTACTCCGAATTCCTCCCACAGTAAGACCCCTCGCGCGGTTATATCTGTTCCAACAAGCATGATTCGCAATGTAAAATAAATAAAGTTTACAGATAAATACATGTACTCTAAACCCTGTGCAAAGGCAAAGTCTATCAATGTCCTTAGTCCAATTAAAATGCAAATATTCACAAGAGATTTTGATGGAAACTTTACTGTAAATATAAAAAATAGAAATGTTGTTAGATATTGAAATATCGTTTAAGTTGTGATGTCGAGATTCCAGATATTTGTCATTACATGTTTTTCATTTTATGTTAGCATATTAGGAAAGTGCATCAGGTCGAAATTCACCTAGCTTCCGCATATTTAATTTACATTACAAACACGTACAGTTTCACTTAACATCTACATTGTACATACACAAGTTTAAGATATACCTGACACGCCCACTGAATAATGATATAAAGCTCCACAGCAAACTAACACATTGAATTGGTTTTGGTATACTAGTCACGAAATGACTCGCCTACTTTGAGTTCCTTCAGATATAATCTAAAAATATCTATTACAGTAAACAGTATATATGACAAGCATTTTATCAGCTATGGTCCTCGAAAACTAAATATTCTGCACATCAGAATAAGAAATCGAGCAAGTGCACTAAGCTATGATCTTTTTAGAGCCAATCTCGTTGATTCACCTGCTTGTCAATGTGGACATCCCTGTGAAGATTCCCATCATTTTTTCCTTGACTGTCCCCCCTGTACAATAACTTAAGAGGAACTCTTATTGCTGATTTAACCTGGTATGGTCCTGTTAATGTAGATGTACTTTGCAATGGTTACACGAATATTTCCTCAGCTGACAATATAAAAATCGCCAAAGTTGTGCAAAACCTCTGGAGAAGGTCGGGAAGATTCGAGTAATTATGAACGCTAATTTTGTTAGTACCTTCATATAGAGAACACACAGTGGAAATGTAAATATAGAAGAATGAAAAAAAAATTTCGACTAATCACATTTGAGTATTTACCATGAAAACAAAGAAAAAATGATTATTGTGTATTACATCTATTGTTATGTCTGAACAATATAATTACACTTTGCCTATCACAAATCCCCAAAAAAGTAAAATGGGGAATCGAATATCAATATTCTCATGATAGACCTGCGCACAATACCAAGTAATAACAGTTAAATAACAGATAGCATTATATTTATTTTATGTCCTGTGTAACGGTTTAGTAAACACCAATACGACTTCATTATCGTCAATTATTACTAATCCACACTGTTGTTTAGTGCTTGCAACACGTGCAATATGTATACATGATATTATTAAGAATTTTCAATCTTTATTAAATTATGTTTACAAGTTCAATACACAACAGATATTTTGATATCGCTTAAAGCTACAAGTGTATTAAAATCGCCCTGGACAAATACCAGCATTACGTCTCATCGCGTCATATCGTGATATTTTCATAATGGTAAGCACGCCAGCGTCAGTCTGTGTCAAACGGATGTTTGTAAACTATGGATTTACAAGGCAGAGTAGTAAGTGCTACATTTAGAAATATGACAGCTAACGGTAGTTTTTTTCTGTTTACATGCCTGGTCAGGAGGAGGTTGACGACGGGAACTTGATGTGCTGGTATTAAAGATTTCGGGTAAAGTATAGATTTTAAGAAATAACGTCATTTCCCTGTAATGCACCGGGCGCATATATCTAAACCTGAATCGGAAAGTTATAACGTAGCCTTTATTTAGCCTATAGGACCTACACAACTGTAGAACTTTATCTGTGATTAAGGGATAGTAAATAGGTCTTTGGCCTGTCTTTTATACTAAGAATTGTATGACGATATATTGTAATTGACCCTCAGAAAATTAAATAACAATCGGCCTGTATTTATGTTTGCTAGTTATCCGAGAAAAAATAAATCGTTTGTACATGTTTTTGTGTACACATTATGATCGAGGGGAGATAACTCGTATTGGCAGTAGCGGTGTAGGCCTATTGAGTTTTCATTTCATATTTAAAATTTAATAAAACACGTCTTAGATGTTTTTGTCTTCTTTCGTGTCTTGATTTAATTTCTTCATGTGTTGTTTGTGTGAAAGATATATTTATATCATGTATGTATACCATATAAAATGTTCAAACATAAAATTATATACATTATTATTTATGAGACCATATTCTATTTGGTTAGAAGTCTTATTATTAGGATGGAGTATAATGTTGTAGCACAGGGGCATGTCTAGTCTTATATAAAAAATTAGTCAGAAATATCTATAAAGACTAGATTCTATGTCTCCTTTATATTTGTTTAAGACATAATATTATGATGTTGAAAGAATTGTAATGAGATTTCAATAAGAATATTATTTAACAGTTTTTTAATGGAATCACTACAATTGTAGTCTTAATACACTTTAAGATCTCGATCCAGAGTACACAAACATATATTTGATTTCCTGCAGACAGAATGTCATGAGATTTTTTTTTACCAAGATTTCGTAATAATTTTTTTTTTTTTCAAGTGGAGAGACTACAATAGAAATGTATGGTACATTTTATGACTATTAAAGACATTTGGCAAGATGGCTACAAAGGATACCACAGACACTGACCCAGACTGTCTGATAAAAGTTGACAAATATACTATTTTTCCAAGCAAGGCTTGGGAACATATACAAGTCAAGTCAAAATATGAATATATAAAGCCTGATGAACGCCTAGACCCAAGTACTCCAGTGAAACCTGACTCTGTGCGAGTTGTTTGTATATCAGATACTCATTCTAAAGTAGAAATGAAGGATCCTGAAATGATTCCGCATGGCGACATTTTACTACATGCTGGGGACTTCACCATGAAGGGAGAACCAAATGCTGTTAATACATTCAACAAATTTTTAGGTTTGTATCTAAATTGATGAATCCATGGATAATTCTATTTTTGTTATTCAATCAATTAATCAATAATTCTTTTTGTTTTATTTAATCAATGAATCAATTAATTAAAGTAATTTATCAGTCCATTAATTCATACAGGTACTCTTTATAAATGATTGATGTAGAAAATAATGGATAATTCAATTTACTTATTTAATTGATCAATAATTTATATTAATTTATCCAGGTATTTGTTTAAAATGATTGATGTAGAAAATAAAAGATAATTTTATATGCTTTATTCAATTGATCATTTAAATAATACAACAGTAATCATTATAAATCATCGATGTAGAAAATAATGGGTACTTATATTCACTTTATTTAATTGATAAATTAATGAATACAGTTACTCATTTAAATGATAGGTATAGAAAATTTGAGAGGATTTTTTAAATTTTATTATTAAAGGAATAAAATTTATTGCTATTAACGAATAAAAAATTTGAGAAGAAGTTTTATTTTGACCAAAGAACCATACCTTGTTCGTTTATCTGAGAGTTCTCTCCCTTCATTTTTATTACCAATATATTAATTAGTTCTTATATGAAAATATGTGTTTCCTGTTCTCCGACCAACCTGGAATTTCTTTGTCAACTTTAAACATGTTATGCTTTAATTACAACAATTCACTGTATTAAAAAAGGCATAACAAATGTGGATTCTTGACACAAGTGGGATATTTTTTCTAAATACATGTAGTTTGATTTCAAGTTTAACCAGAAGAAAAAAGACAAAATTAAACACTTGATTTTAAGTATACACTGTACTTTGAAAAGTCAATCACTTGAATATAATATGTTATATTCTGAATCAATAATTTCTTCAATGGTTTGTTTAATAAGGTTATAATAATAAAAAAAATATATATTTCCATAGAGGCAGAAGCTTAATTCTTAATTGACAAACTTTTAAATATTTTTATGTGTCTGCAGCTTAAAAACTATAAAAAATATATATACCTTGTTCATTATTTTTTTTCTTTTTTAGGTCAATTACCTCATAAACATAAAATAGTGATTGCTGGGAACCATGACATTTCATTTGATGACTTCATTATGAGCAAAACTTCCTTAGACCCTATGTTGGGGTCCATGCAAAAATACAGGGATCAGATGAAAAGTTTAGGAGTTAAATGTGTGAGAGATTTAATGACGAATTGTATATACCTAGAAGATGCTATGGTCAGTCTGTATGGGATCAATATCTATGGGTCACCATGGTAAGTTTAGAATATACACCCAAATATTACAGATTTTTTTTTCATATTTTGAGCATACCATCATCATATATTGTTGGCAGTTCCAATTAGCCTTTGTCAATATTCTGTAGGCCACAGTACATAAATAAACAATTCTTGTTATTGTTAATTTTTCAGGCACACTGGAAGAATTTTTCTCGAATTTCAGTGTTGGTTCCCCTAGCTCAGTGTTGCCAACCTCTCATTTTGAAAAATCAGGTCATGACCTTTGAAAACAAGGGTGAAAGGGTCAAACATGAGTCATATGTGTAACAACATTTTCTTTTTTAGTAGTTTTTACATGATCAATTTTGAGAGAGATCTGAAAATTAACATATAAGCGACCATCTTGGTTTAATAACAGCTGTTTCTCAGAACATTCTGCATTGATCTGTGTGAGTTTCCCAAATCTGTTTTGAATCATATATGCACTCCGCTATGTCAAATAGTGTTATTACACATGTGTCATATGATACAATTACTTATGATATGTATAGCTTTATGACATGCTAGATTATTGGCCAGTTGTCCCATTTATGTGATAAACTTGATCATTGAATAACTAAAACTTATACATATTTACAAACTTGATAGTTTGATATTGTACCTGTAAAGCACAGGAGTTAGGCGCGGACCTACATCACAACACAATAATTGTCAGATAAAAAAATTGCCTCTCCTGAATATTGACCCGATCCTGATCAAGAATATGTAGTCATGGGATGGACCAATACTTGGGAGAGGATTATTTTTTATCTGACAATTATTTTTTGTGACATAGGTCCGCGCCTACCCCCTGTGCTGTAAAGCACCTGTTATGTTGTACTAACTTGATTGTTTACAGGCAGCCGACATATGCCTCTGGGCGATGGGGTTTTAATCTTTGTAGAGGAGAACCACTCCTGCAGAAATGGAAGCATATTCCAACCAACACAGACATACTGATAACACATGGCCCTCCTGTGGGTAAGTTTTCCCCAATCTATTGTGTCATATGGCTACTGAGATTACGCTTTGTAAGAACCTTCTGCCATTGTCCTAAAAATAAGTCTGTCATTTGGCCTCAAAATTACTTTTTTTGGAACAAGCAGGATGCTCAGTAATAAGCCTCTTTCCCTATAGATTTCTTTAATTTCTTCAATGGGTAAAGTGGGGGAGAAGGCTTATTGCTGGAGATAAGGGGCCGCAATAGCTCAATTGTTAAAGCGCCAGTGACATAACCTCAAGGTGAAGATCCCAGGTGCATGGTTTGACTCTCCCTTCCCGTGTTTTTTGGTGAAGAAGAAGAAGAGGCTCAGTCTGTGTCAACGTCATGATTGTGTCCTTGGGAAGACACTTTCCTGAATCGCTCTTGATGGCATGTGACAGCCTCCATTATATTGTTTAATGAGGTAGTCACCAACTGCTACAATGAGACACCCCCCCCCCCCCCCCCCCCCACCCCACCCCCCAATGACCTTGGCTGTTCACAGAGTGATCAGTGATTAACCCAGCAAAAAAAAAAAAAGCAAACTTAATGCTGGTTGATTACAGTAGGCTGCCATTGTCTTTATAATTATATAATTAGACTTTTGTTTCTATATTACAAGGCAATTGCTTCCTAATTCTGCTGTAATTTGCCTTATTGTGAGAATCAGAATTTCTTGTCTTTAGATATTAATTAAAGGTTGAAAATCCACTATATCTATTTTACAGGTTATGGAGATGAAGCAAAGGGAGGTAATCATGTTGGGTGTGTCGAGCTTCTAAATGTTGTACAGAAGTTAGTGAAACCAAAATACCATGTGTTTGGACACATTCATGAAGGTATAGTATATTAGTATATAGGTATAGTAATAACCGGGCATGTGCTCAAACAAATAATTAGCACTGCCATCCAACATTCTCAGTGTGGTTGCTTTAGCAACAAAACCCATTTAGTTGAATACATAGTCTCGTAATACCTCTATAAACCAATTTTCATTGAATTTGAAGACATTTTGTAAACGTCCCTCCCACAAAGTTTTATTGATTTCTATTTAAAAGTAAAGAGTTATTAGCGAATTAGGTTTTTAGCCAATCAGCGGTTGTGGTGGCCATCTTGACTGACTTATTCGGAAACCCTATATTGATTATGCACGTCTACAATGTTTAAAGATTATTGCTAGCAAGTTTTGTTGAAATCCCCTCAGTAGTTTAGGAGGAGTGGCCGGCAGATCGTTGTGTCTACAAACGGACGGACTGACCGACGGACAGACAACTTGATTCCAGTATACCCCCTTAACTTCGTTGTGAGGAGTATAATTATTATCTTTCATATGAAGACTCACAGACCAGAAAGCCGTTAATTGTGCATTTCTATTCAATATCTATAAATTCACCAAATAACTGTAGTTATAAAAATGTTATTCAGTGTTATTTTTTAGCTCACCTGCCCGAAGGGCAAGTGAGCTTATGCCGTGGCCCGGCGTCCGTCGTCCGTCCGTCCGGCGTCAACTTTTCCATTCAAGCAACTTCTTCTCAATAACCAAAAGGCCCAGAGACCTAATATTGGGCCTGTAGCATGCTGCGGTAAAGGGCTACCAAGTTTGTTCAAATGAATAACGTTGACCTTCATTCAAGGTCACAGGGGTCAAAAAGGCTAAAATCTTTAAACGACTTCTTCTCAATAACCAAGAGTTCCAGGGAGTTGATATTGGGTCTGTAGCATGCTGGGGTGAAGGGCTACCAAGTTTGTTCAAATGAATGACCTTGACTTTCATTCAAGGTCACAGGGGTCAAATATGCTTAAAAAAAATTAAACGACTTCTTCTAAATAGCCAAAAGACACAGGGACTTGATATTGGGTCTGTAGCATGCTGGGGTGAAGGGCTGTCAAGTTTGTTCAAATGAATGACCTTGACCTTCATTCAAGGTCACAGGAGTCAAAAAGGCTAATATCTTTAAACGACTTCTTCTCAATAGCCAAGAGTCCCAGGGAGTTGATATTGGGTCTGTAGCATGCTGCGGTAAAGGGCTACCAAGTTTGTTCAAATGAATAACGTTGACCTTCATTCAAGGTCACAGGGGTCAAAAAGGCTAAAATCTTTAAACGACTTCTTCTCAATAACCAACAGTCCCAGAGACCTAATATTTGGCCTGTAGCATGCTGGGGTGAAGGGCTGTCAAGTTTGTTCAAATGAATGACCTTGACCTTCATTCAAGGTCACAGGAGTCAAAAAGGCTAAAATCTTTAAACGACTTCTTCTCAATAGCCAAGAGTCCCAGGGAGTTGATATTGGGTCTGTAGCATGCTGCGGTAAAGGGCTACCAAGTTTGTTCAAATGAATGACCTTGACCTTCATTCAAGGTCACAGGAGTCAAAAAGGCTAAAATCTTTAAACGACTTCTTCTCAATAACCAACAGTCCCAGAGACCTAATATTTGGCCTGTAGCATGCTGGGGTGAAGGGCTGTCAAGTTTGTTCAAATGAATGACCTTGACCTTCATTCAAGGTCACAGGAGTCAAAAAGGCTAAAATCTTTAAACGACTTCTTCTCAATAACCAACAGTCCCAGAGACCTAATATTTGGCCTGTAGCATGCTGGGGTGAAGGGCTGTCAAGTTTGTTCAAATGAATGACCTTGACCTTCATTCAAGGTCACAGGAGTCAAAAAGGCTAAAATCTTTAAACGACTTCTTCTCAATAACCAAGAGTCCCAGGGAGTTGATATTGGGTCTGTAAAATGCTGGGGTAAAGGGCTACCAAGTTTGTTCAAATGAATGACCTTGACCTTCATTCAAGGTCACAGGAGTCAAAAAGGCTAAAATCTTGAAACGACTTCTTCTCAATAACCAAGAGTCCCATGGAGTTAATATTGGGTCTGTAGCATGCTGGAGTGAAGGGCTAGGGTGAAGTTTTTATTCTTGAATTAATTAATAAAACAAGTTATAATTGTCAGTTGCTTGATCATATATGTAATAATCAATTACCAAAGCCAAATTGATTTCCATTACTTCGATCAAATTGCTGAGTCAAACCTTGATCATTCAAACTTTGTTATTTTCTCTTTTCTTTCTTTTCCCTAATGTCTCCCTTGACACTGCCTCATTTTTTGCCTTTCGTTGAGCACTTGCCCATGTGAGGAAGAATTTTGTATTCCGTTTCTTTGGCAGTGTGTTTCAATGAAATAGCACTACAAAAGATCCCTGAGGGATCTTTGTGTCCACTATTGAATGATCTATATCAGTCAAATGAAAGACTGATCTTTTCTCTTCTTGTTCCTTCATTCAGCCATGTTGTTTTCCGATCGGTCCCAAAATGTCATAGGCATAACTAGGGACCAAGGGAAACTTACATATGAAATTTGAGAAAGATCCCTTTGGTACTTTCTGAGAAATAGTGATAACAAACTTCAGTTATTAAAATCAAAGATGGCCGCTTGTCGGCCATGTTGTTTTCCGATCAGTCCCCTAATGGAATATGCAAAACTATTGACTAAGAGAAACATATCAAATTTCAGAAAAATTCTCTCATTACTCATAACTAGAGACCAAGAGGAACCTACCTTAGAAATTTGAGAAATATCCCTTCAGCACTTTATGAGAAATAGCGATAACAAGAATTTTTTACGGGCGGACGGATGGACCATGGACGCAGGGCAATTTGTTAATTAAGTTAGCATCAGTTTCTTGCTATTAAACTGACAAAAACAAACATATTGCAGCCTGCCAAAACAAACATGTATGCAGCTTGCACACATGGAGCCGTCCTTAAATGACCATATATATATATAGCTGTTGATAGGACTTTGAACAATGCAAAACCAAACCTATCTTCCAAGATTATTTGATTTTACAGGTTATGGAATGTCAACAGATGGATGCACAACATTTATCAATGCTGCCACATGTACAACGAGATACAGACCCGTTAACCCTGCTATTGTCTTTGACTTCCCTCTCCCTAATGGCCATACGAAAGATGAGGACCCCATAATGCACCCAAAAGTGCCAATGGATCTTACATCGGCGGGTAGATACAAGGATATGTCTGCTGTCGGGTCGAGACTAAAACTTGATTAGGACAGAGAAATAACGCTCTCTGAGTCCTATTTGTCAGATCTTATAAGTGTCGATCTTGATAATCAAAAGTCTGCCATCCTTTCTGCCATAACATATTTTTTGACGCTACAGAATAAAGACTCATAATTGTCATCCCTCCATTCTGTAGAATGTGAAAATTTAATTATTTTTTTCTTTCATTTTCATGGATTCAAATTATTGAAAATATTTATTTAGTTTTGAAGAACTTTTGAAATTACTAACGACCTTATAAGTACGTACCAATCGACACTGACACAGTTACATCCTCTCTTACCAAGGGCTTATAATCCAATACCTTCATCTAACCTTGGCAAGCAGAGATGATACAGCTGTATAAATCTCTATTGATTTAGTTTTCTGTAGTTTTCAATCCACAGTTTTGTATTGATTAACCAACTGCAAAATCCACACCAACAAAATGTTCTTTTTTTCTTTATTTTCAATCCACAATTATATTGATCAACTTAACAAAACACGCAAACTAATTATTCATTTGTGTTGCAAATATTCACACTAATATACTTTATATCTTTGGTATATGCAGACATACTCATGATGTGTGGACAAAGCAGAAAAATAAAAATAAAATGGTGTGTTGTGCGATCTTACAACTATACATATATTTGGTATTCCGAAAGAAATTATGTAAGACTTTATTTTTTGCTTATTTATAAGGATTGAGAAGGCCGATTGTAGGTAAGGGCCATTTCTACCACAATACCCCATGTTAATCAACTCTCAGACCATCAGTTAATCATTACAGCTGTTGATTAACAATCTGTACGCATTTTGATTGGCTAACACGGTGAACTTTGACCAAAGCTGCAATTGTTATTGACGTCATCAATAATCTAATGATGTCACATCACCGGGTCCCGGACGTCACCGGTACACTTTATTTGCATACGCGAAATTATACTTGGCCACGTTTCCATTTGATTTAACCCGATATTATTGTGGTAGAAACAGATCACACGACTCGAAATTGTTGGATATGGAATTTATTTCACACGAGTAAGTTATTTTTTGAAAGTTGCAAAAAACACTCGCTAAAGCTTGTGTCTTTTGTAACTTTTAAAAAATAACTTACTCGTGTGAAATAAATTCTATATCCAACAACCACTCGTTGTGTAACCTCTATATCTACCACAATAGGTGGGTGTTATTCAACTCTCAAGGCATGGAATAATCATTACAACTGTTGAATAACATTCAGTTTATACCACACGTGGAATAAACCCTAAACGCGTTTTAATTGGTTGACGCAGTGACCTTCGACCCGAATTGCAATTGTTATTAACGTCATCAATAATCGAATGACGTCACATCACCGGGTGCCGGCCGTCAATTTTACACCTTAATTGCATACGCAAAATTAAACTTGGCCACGTTCCCCTATGATTCAAGCCGATATCATGTCGTAGAATCAGGTCACACGACTGGTGGTTTTTGCATATGGAATTTATTTTACACTCGTAAGTTGTTTTTTTAAGTAACAAAAGACACTCGCTAAATCTCGTGTCTTTTGTAACTCTAAAAAAATAACTTACTCTGTTGAAATAAATTCCATGCAACCACTCGTTGTGTAACCTCTATTTACAACTGTTCAAAAAATTCCTAAAGGACTATTTGCTATTGGTCTATGTAAGGTATTTCTATGAGCAATTCATAATTTGTATACCCATTCAAGGGGCCTCTCCTGTACTTTTATTTATGTTGTACTAAATCTCAATGGCTGTATTTTTTTTATTTGTTATTTTCTATAAATAGGCTATTATGTGATATGTCGTTATAAGTAGTCACTTAAAATGTAGGTCATGACTTTGGTTACAGTTGGTCACATTGATAAAAACGTATACAGTATTGAGTTCCATTTCAAACAAAGAAGTATAAACAAGAACTTCTGTGATTTTCATATTTTCTGGTTTGTATTTTAACTTTCCATTGGATGTATATTTCATTATTTACAAGCTCTTTTAATGGCTCTTTACACCCAAACACAAACATATTTGCACGTATATGATTTCATTAGATATTTTAAAAAGATATATATTCAAACGAGCATTAATTTTTTGTTATGGTCTAATATGTACAAGGAAAATGAATTATAAATATTTTCACTTGTTTATAAAATCAAAATTATATACATGATGTATACATATATTATTTTTGTTGAGAATTAGAAGAAATGGTTGCTTTGTATGTTACATGTACTACGTAATATGTATACGTATATTTATTATGTTGTGATAATTTGGAAAGTTTTTTAGGAGATATAACTCTCATGCATATTTTTTTATCGTGGTTACGTTACATTTTTGTATTCTAATTTAATATTTTATTATGTTATGGTTCACCATCATAATTTGGTTGATATTTCTTGTCTTTAATTACAAGACAGCAGATACCAGTCTGAGTAAAACCAGGGCACAGTTGTTTAAAAGGTGATTAGGCTAATCACAGTTTTAACAACAGTTTTCAAATCCTGATAAAATAATTTCTGGTAAAATTAACTTGACATAATTTTATGAAATTCTGTATCACTCACCAGTCTCTTCATACCGACGTATTTTAATGTATATACAAACACTGATTTTGAAGTAAATAAGAAATGAGATTTTTCACTAATCAAGTGATTCAGCTAATCATCATTTGAACAACTGGGCCCTGATAATTAATTTCACTCCTATACTCTACATTTCTATCAAAGATGTATAGTATATCTGTGAGTGGCATTACAAGATTTGAGATCGGGTTATAATCCTCTGATAATAGCTGCAATGACACATACAATCTTTCATAGAAAAAAAAATATGAAAAAAATGGCACCCAAAGTATGGAAATGTATGCAAGACAAAAACAAAATCATAGCAACAGCTATGTCAGGGCTGGGTGAATGTGGGATCAGGGTTTATCGGAAGTGAGGGGTTTTAGTTTCTTCAGCTAGCTAAAGGTCTATGGGTATTTTTTGGTTCTGACGCCAACCGACCTTTAGCAATCGAACCCTATTTGACACTGCGCAAGTTCCGCCCTGATTTCAGAGTGTAAAGAAAATCATAATAATATCAGTATTTACAACTCTAAACTTGGCGACAACGGTGTGTACTTACAGTTTGTGTATTATATATCCCATTTAAACAATCGGATCACTAATTCACGCCTTGTAATGATTTGCCACAAAATAATTTACATGGCGCTCGTCATAAGTTTTTCCGCCGTGTAATCCTGTAACATCGTTGGAGTAGGGTATTAGTCAGCCATCCTCGCACATTTCTGAAAATGTAGTTTGATATGTGTATTTTTATTGTTGTTTTGCCCCTTTTATAGACAACGCCTCCTACAGTTTTATTTAAACTTAGTGGATGCAGTCTTCACACAATGATGTTGTGAAGCTGCATTACTGTATAGGGAACAACCAACCAATTGAAAAAATAGATTTTTGAAACATCCCCTGTGTATATCCCCTGTGTATAGAAAGTTGAGACAGGGATAAAATGTCTGGCAGCCACTGATTGGTCAATATCTTATGAAGTAACAAAATAGATAGGTGGCCTGATAGGTAACTGTCCATAAGAAATGGTGATATAAATTTCGTAAGCCCGATTGAATTTTTTCCCAAAAGTTCAGGTCATAATAATTAACAGGTAAACATTTCAGATTTTTGAGAATTTTTACTGCGAAATTCACCCATTTTCAAAATGGCTACCCTGGAAAAAAATTGAGCTGAAGGACCCAACTTTTTTTTTGATTACGTGTTATATGACACCCTAAACTTTTGTTATAAACCATAATTGCTAAATTGAATTCAAGAATTTTAATGATATACTCCAAAACGTTAACACTAAAGTCTATGGAAAAACAATTGGTTTGTTGGTCCCTATAAGAGTTATGCCTCTTCTCTGCATTTTTAGACAGAATTAACAGTTGTCAACAAAATTTCGAAACGTAGTTACTTCAGTTTACACTTACTGATTTGATTGCTATTACGCTATTTCTTTTTTTATCTTAGTTGTGGTATTAGTCAACCATCCTTTAGATAATGGCAAGGGAGCTTCTGTGGTGTGGTGTCTGTCATTAAAAAACTTCGCAAAGACTAAAATGGCTGAAATCATATTTTTAGCTGGTAGGTGAGACTGGAGTTTTTGAAAGCAAATTACATTAAACTAAGAATAAATACACTGCTCTCTGTCAGGCCAGCTGTCAGAAATCATCCGTCCTTCGTCCAGAGCTTCAATATCGCAGCAACCTTGACCCATATTCAAGGTCACACATGTCAAATTGATAACTTTTTCATTTGTGTTTTATTTTTAAGCAGTATTGAATGTTGAGAACTTTGTGATGTATGCACATGAAAGTAATTGACAAATTTTGGTAAAGTTTTTCAAACCGTGATACATTTTGTATATATGCTATTAGCTCACCGACCAAAAGGTAGAAATATATAATGATTATCCTTAAAAGAATAATGTATACAGGGAATTTTGGGGGAATAAGTATGACAACATTCTGCATGTACAATTGATAAAATTAAGTTTATTTTCTAGATTCAGTCATTTATGGCGTACAGTATATTGTATTGTTACATTGGATTCGCTAATGTTTTATGAATCATAAAAATTGAAAATACAGCAATACAAAACTCAATAGAAAAATTAAAAAAGGAAACTACAAGTTTCACATTGTTCAATATGTAATATTTATTTTAGATATATGTTGATGTGATGGAGCTTCAACACAAACTGTTATGTAATTTATGATGAGAGTGCACTCGCCAGTATTTTTTGTGCTGTAGCCCCGTAACATAAAACTACCGGTATTATGAAGTCAACACTTATAATTCAATTTAATATACATAATCCCTGTTGAAATCAACATTCATGTATGGACTCTTTTTTCTTAGAAGTTATTAAGCCGCTCTTTCAGCGAGTCAAAAGCGACGTTTCAAGCGGTGAACCTATTTTGACGTTATGGACTGATAAATACATTTTTGTGCCAATGAACATGCTTGTTACAAGCAATATTAAGTCATTTCAGAATATCTGAAGCAGAAAAGGAAGGCAATTCAAGGATTCTATTTTAAGGTCTGGCCTGATTTACATATTTTTACCTGATCATGTTTTCAAACAAAAAGCCTTGCTTGGTACTAGATTTGTTCTGTATATTTTCTATATGGAGACGCAGTGGTCTTGTTGTATTATGTTGCGATGGATTTGTTATAAAAGGGTTGCTAGTTTGAATCCCATCACTGTCGCAGTCATTTTGGTAGGACTGAGCTGTGTTTAGCTGTATGCCATGTATAGCTGTTGACAGCTATTACGGGTAATTGCGGATTCGAGACAGCTATATACATGTATATATATTGCTTGTATACAGTATATTGCAGATAATATTATCAAAATTTAATACAGAATTAATAATACTGCTGCTCTTAATCGATTGTACTTCTCGATTGCTTCAAATTTATATAAATGTTTTTAGTCAAATCGACATTTCAGTATCTTTTTCATAATAATAGTTTTGGTTCCTATAGCCATTCTGTATGGTGTTTTGATTTGTCTTCCTGTTGCCAATTACCACTCAGGTATTCTACAATTCATACGTGTAATATTAAGCTTGTATATTTATATATATTTGTCTGATAAACAAAATTCGTTACTATTTCTGTTGGTAATATGAAAAATTAGTTTTTTTTGATGAAAGTTGATATTTTAAACTTTCACGGTTCTTCAAAAATATATATGATATATTATACCTGGCATAATCAAAACGAAATATCGGTTACGTTACGCGTAGTTTGATGTTAAACTATTGAATTAGTAGACTGTGATGTTGAATTATCAAAACTAGTTTCTTTGACAACAGACACTAATGCAATGTAATGTTTTCTGTGATATTTTCCCTTTTTATGTATGAATCTTAAACAAAACAGAATAATATAATTTAATATCTTGCAATTGGACATACTCTATTAATATATGACACAATGAAAAGGTGTAAATTATGCTAAAAATTAAAATATATTTGAAAAACACCATGTCTCAGCTTTGATTATGTGAACAACAAAGAATAGAATACCGACATAATAACGAAAACCATATTTCAAACTCAAAAAAAAATATAAATGTTGTATGGCGACTCCTGAAAAGTACAATGATAAGACCAGATGTTCCGGTAGAGTAAGCGTCTTCTGCTTCATCGAGGACACCCGCCATAGAGATCCAGGTCAAATCGAGGCGTCATAGAGATCCAGGTCAAATCGAGGACACCCGCCATAGAGATCCAGGTCAAATCGAGGACACCCGTCAAAATCTCGAATGGTTATTAGGATAGTGACAACAAATATACTTTTCATCAGCACACCTGTTCCGCGCCAAGTTAATCGTATCTTTGTTTTAGCTCTTCTTGCTATGTAAATTAAAGCCGCCCATCAACGTTATCAGGTTTCCGTTAAAGACTACTTTTTTAGAATGTCTTGATGACTTTGCTAGTATGAAGGGTTGGAGGGAGGCAGCAGGGATAAGTATGGTCAAATCCCCGAATAAAATATTTAATATAAAATCAAGATTCTACACTTAAGTCGGTAAAAAACAATGGTACGTTAAGTAAAGGTACGAGGGCTGATTAATAGGTTGTCAGCCTCATATTGAAGGAGGTACTCAAGGATGTTTTCTATTTAAGTCCTACTATTCTCTGACTATATAGGGCCGTGTACCCAAGGACAGGTCTCATTTGGTTAGTTTATTCGACGAGGTAGCACTCTAAAGTAAACAAGACAAGCGGCTTTTGCAGAATGGACAAAATCGGTTAGGGTTAGGGTGAAAGAGTCTGTCATTGCCATGGCTGCCATTCACGATTGTGGCTTTAAATTGATCTCGCTCCATCAGACTTTCATCTATTTTCAAAACAGCTTATTCAGGCATCCTAACCCTAACCCTAACATGCAGTGTATAACTTTCTGAACAGCCACGAAAAGGTGTTCTATAAAACTGGCATTGAGGCCCTTTAACACCACTGGCAAAATTATATAGATACTGAAGGGGATTACCACGCGGCAAAATTCAAATCCTTCAATACGCCTCCTTCTAAGCCTAACGGTCTGCTCTTGCCTCCTTTCTAAGCCTACCGGTCTGTTCTTGCCTCCTTTCTAAGCCTACCGGTCTACTCTTGCCTCCTTTCTCAGCCTACCGGTCTGTTCTTGTCTTCTTTCTAAGCCTACTGGTCTTTTCTTGCCTCCTATCTGCCTCTCGGTCTGTTCTTGCCTCCTTTCTAAGCCTACTGGTCTGTTCTTGTCTCCTTTCTAAGCCTACTGGTCTGTTCTTGCCTCCTTTCTAAGCCTACCGGTCTGCTCTTGTCTCCTTTCTAAGCCTACTGGTCTGTTCTTGTCTCCTTTCGAAGTCTACTGGTCTGCTCTTGCCTCCTTTCTAAGCCTACTGGTCTGTTCTTGTCTCCTTTCTAAGTCTACTGGTCTGTTCTTGTCTCCTTTCTAAGTCTTCTGGTCTGTTCTTGTCTCCTTTCTAAGTCTACTGGTCTGTTCTTGCCTCCTTTCTAAGTCTACTGGTCTGCTCTTGCCTCCTTTCTAAGCCTACTGGTCTGTTCTTGCCCGCTTTCTAAGCTTATTGTCCTGTTATTGCCTCCTTTCTAAGCCTACCGGTCTGCTCTTGTCTCCTTTCTAAGCCTACTGGTCTGTTCTTGTCTCCTTTCTAAGCCTACTGGTCTGTTCTTGTCTCCTTTCTAAGTCTACTGGTCTGTTCTTGTCTCCTTTCTAAGTCTTCTGGTCTGTTCTTGCCTCCTTTCTAAGTCTTCTGGTCTGTTCTTGTCTCCTTTCTAAGCCTACTGGTCTGTTCTTGTCTCCTTTCTAAGTCTACTGGTCTGTTCTTGTCTCCTTTCTAAGCCTACCGGTCTGTTCTTGCCTCCTTTCTAAGCCTACTGGTCTGTTCTTGTCTCCTTTCTAAGCCTACTGGTCTGTTCTTGCCTCCTATCTAAGCCTACCGGTCTACTCTTGCCTCCTATCTAAGCCTACCGGTCTGCTCTTGTTTCCTTTCTAAGCCTACTGATCTGCTCTTGTCTCCTTTTTAAGCCTACTGGTCTGCTCTTGTCTCCTTTCTAAGCCTACTGGTCTGTCCTTGCCTCCTTCCTGAGCCTACTGATCTGCTTATGTCTCCTTTCTAAGCCTACCAGTCTGCTCTTGTCTCCTTTCTAAGCCTACTGGTCTACTCTTGCCTCCTTTCTAAGCCTACTGGTCTGTTCTTGTCTCCTTTCTAAGTCTACTGGTCTGTTCTTGCCCGCTTTCTAAGCTTATTGTCCTGTTATTGCCTCCTGTCTAAGCCTGTTGGTCTGTTCTTGCCTCCTTTCTATTTGTTCGCTACACAGGCGATGTTTACTCACCTATCTCTGTAAGCCATCTCTTCCATTTATTAACCAAACAGATGTAGGTCCTGTTGTATTACCATCTTACCAAAAGAGTCACGCAGCAGTAAGGGGTTACTTAAACACAGTACCTGGCTTCCAAATAAAGTCATGTAAATAAGAGGAGCAATTATTACATAGCTTGTAATCATACTTCCTTAACTTGAAGTACATGTAGACATTTAAGTAAGAATTGATAGTTAAGAGAAAAATGTGAAAGGTGCTAATATCTTATTTGTGTTTTCTACAATCTTTAGAGAAATTGGGTCTACGATCATAACAACTATCTTGACACAAACATATAAAGTGATAATCCACCTGTCTGTACAACACAAGATCAATGAAACATCCCACCGCTGCCACCAATTATTGCAGTGTGAGAGAACTGACATTCGCATTACAATGCATACACGTTTTTACACAAAAATTACACTGACATATTCAGATCTAGTACAATTACATCACGTATTTTTTCACACAAAAATTTACATCGTATACAATATATACAACTATTTACACAAAATATATACATATAACAAAAATTATAATACATATCTTTCTTACAGCACACTATTTTCACACAGAAACACCCATGGTGACACTGATGATTATATACAATGTTTAGTTTCAGCATAGCAGTGTTTGCGAATGGTCACCCATGATCACCAGAACGTTCATTCCACGAAATGAGCTCCACGTGATCCATCTGTTACAGGAACTAGTTACAGTAAACCTGGCCACACTCACGATATCTCATCAAATGTTGTATGCAGGACGCTAAGGCCATATTCCACCAACAAACTTCAGCTCCTACGTTCATTTAGATGGCAGTCTGGCAAGTCTCTCCATATGCGTAGCTAATATTATGTCATCATGTCGGTTATCTAGGCCGTGTCCTCAATCAGTTATGCACAAACATTGAAACCAAACATCCCATTTTTGGACAAATTCAAGAAGTTAAAGCTGGCTTCTGACCTATCTAATGCTGACAGGTCTCGCCGATACATTTGTATGTGTCTATGTGAGAAATACGTACCAAATGTACGTTTTCATTTACGGAATGCGGCACCAAAGCTATCCGCAAAATATTTAAATACGAAATAAGATTCATGACATGCATTAAGTTAGTGTATCCTCCTTGTGATAGCACGGAACTGATGACGATTTTACTGTCAATTTTTATCCTAATTGCATTTAAACTTATAATTGAAACTCTCCCATAGTGTAATCCTGGGTAGAAACATCCCCTTCCCCCTACCATACACAGTGACACCGGGTAAACCATCAATATCCCATACAGTGACAACGGGTAGATATCCACCCTCCAATACACTGACAAAGGGTAGATATCCACCCTCCAATATAGTGACACCGGGTATATACCCACCCTCCAATAAAGTGACACCGGGTAGATATCCACCCTCTCATACAGTGACACCGGGTATATATCCACCCTCCCAAACAGTGACACCGGATAGACATCCACCCTCCCATACAGTGACAACGGGTATATATCTTCCCTCCCATACAGTGACAACGGGTATATATCCACATTCCCATACATTGACACCGGATATATATCCACCCTACCATACAGTGACAACGGGTATATATCCACCCTCCCATACAGTGACACCAGGTAGATATCCACCCTCCCATACAGTGACGCCAGGCAGATATCCACCCTCCAATAAAGTGACAAAGGGTAGATATCCACCCTCCCATACAGTGACACCGAGTATATATCCACCCTCTCATACAGTGACACCAGGTAGATATCCACCCTCCCATACAGTGACACCGGGTAGATATCCACCCTCCATTACAATAGCGCCGGGTAGATACCCACCCTCCCATACAGTGACAAAGGGCAGATATCCACGCTCCCAAACAGTGACACTGGGTATATATCCACCCTCTCATACAGTGACACCGGGTACACCATCAGTATCCCACACAGTGGTTGCCACACTAGTCTATGGAATCGCGACACTACTGAAAAAATTGATCTGTGAATATGCTGCCTAGCTTTCACTATGTAGGGATACCTGAAGTAAATATTTCAATATCGATATTTTGACGTGTGTTATAGTACAGTTTCTGTGTTAACGACACTTCAGTATATCCTGGGTAGACATAGGACATGATCTGCTAGCTGAATTTCGGCTTCAGGGACAATGGCATTGACTTAATCCATGACAGAATTATCAAGTGCTGTTGATGAATTCCTCGTTTTGTCCCATGGAGGTGTTTTTGGTCGTTTTTATCCAATTCATTACAGGTAAGTTTTCTTCATTGCACGGCCAAAGACTTCAATGTCTCTTCTCTCTCTCTCCCCTCTTTCTCTCTCTCTCTCTCTCCCCCTCTCTCTCTCTCTCTCTCTCTCTCTCTCTCTCTCTCTGTCCTACCACTAATGTAATGGTGCCACCTGTTTCTATATCAACCCGAAACCATTATTTTGTACATTGTATCTATGTACCTTTGTGATATCCGGTTTAGGTGATGCCGTTAATGGCTGGAGTTGATTTCATGTGTTTCTGTCTGTGATCGCCACATGAGTTTTGATAGATTGTGTTGATCATGACTGTCTGTGTCAAAATCATTAATCATAGGAAAGGCTATAATGACCATGGTCTAATACAACATATACTAATGGTAATGAAAATGGAATAATACCCCAGATATTAGTAGTAATGATCATTAGTTAATAAAACATATACAAAAATGTACCAGTAATAGTGATCTTGGTTGAATACAACATATACTGGTAATAATGAGCATGGTTTAATACAACATATACTGGTAATAATGATCACGGTTTAATACAACAGATACTGGTTATAATTATCATGGTTTAATACTACAGATACTGGTAATACTGATCATGGCTTAATACAACAGATACTGGTAATAATGATCATTAGTTAATAAAAGATATACCAGTAATAATTATCATGGTTTAATACAACATATACTGGTAATAATAATCACAATTTAAGACAACTTATGCTTGTAATAGTTATAATGGTCGAGTACAACAGATACTGGTAACAATGATCATGTGTTGTGTTGGTTAGGATGTGGTGTGTTAGTTAGGATGTGTTGTGTTGGTTAGGATGTATTGTGTTGGTTAGGATGTGTTGTGTTGGTTAGGATGTGTTGTGTTGGTTAGGATGTATTGTGTTGGTTAGGATGTGGTGTGTTGGTTAGGATGTGTTGTGTTGGTTAGGATGTGTTGTGTTGGTTAGGATGTGTTGTGTTGGTTAGGATGTATTGTGTTGGTTAGGATGTGGTGTGTTGGTTAGGATGTGTTGTGTTGGTTAGGATGTGTTGTGTTGGTTAGGATGTGTTTTTTGGGTTCGTCTGCTGTGTTGGTTCGGCTGGTGGTGTGTTTGGTTGGCTGTTGTGTTGGTTAGGATGTGTTGTGTTGGTTATGATGTGTTGTGTTGGTGAGGATGTGGTGTGTTGTGTTGGTTAGGATGTGTTGTGTTGGTTAGTGTCTGTGTTGGTTTGGTTGGTTGTTTGTTGTTTAGGCTTTTGTGTTTTGGTTCAGGATGTGTTGTGTTGTTAGGATTGTGTTGTGTTGGTTAGTTGATGTGTTGGTCGTGTTGGTATGTGTTTTTGTTGGTTTCTTGTTGTTGTGTGTTGTTTGTTGTTCGGTGTTGTTTGGTTGGCTGTGTTGTGTTGGTTCTGATGTGTTGTGTTGGTTAGGGTGTTTGTGTTTGTTGTTCGGCTGTTGTTGTGTTGGTTCGGATGTGTTGTGGTTGGTTGGTGTGTGTGTTGTTGGATGTTGGTTGTTGGTTGGTGTGGTGTGTTGGTTGGTGTGATTGTGTTGTGTTGGTTGGTGTGTTTTGTGTTGGTTTGGCTGTGTTTGTTTGTGTGTGTTGTGTTGTGTTGGTCGCTGTGTGGTTGTTGTGTTTGTGTTGGTTAGGCTGTGTGTGTTGGTTGCTTGTTTGTTGTGTTGTGGTTTGTGTGGTTGCTTGTGTGTGTTTGTGTTCGGATGTGTTGTGGTTGGTTTGGACTGTTGTTTTTGTTCGGTGTGTTTTGTTTGTTGATTTGTGTGTGTTTGGTTAGGCTGTTTGTGTTGGTTGGTGGTGGTGGTTGTGTGGTTTGGTTGTGTTGTGTTTGGTTATTGTTTTGTTTGGTTGCTGGTTGTGTTGGTTGGTGTGTTGTGTTGGTTAGGATGTGGTGTGTTGTGTTGGTTGGTGTGTTTGTGTTGGTTCGGTGTGTTGTGTTGGTTGTTGTTTGTTTGGTGTGTTTGGTTCGCTGTGTTTGTGTTGTGTTCGGGCTGTGTGTGTTGGTTCGGCTGTGTTGTGTTGGTTCGGCTGTGTTGTTGTGTTGTGTTGGTTCGGCTGTGTTTGTGTTGGTTCGGCTGTGTTGTGTTGGTTTCTGGCTGTTGTTGTGTTTTTGGTTCTGCTGTTTTGTGTTTGGTTCGGCTTGGTTGTGTTGGTTCGGCTGTTTGTGTGTTGGTTTCGCTGTTTTGTTGGTTTGTGTTGGTTTTGGTTGGTTGTGTCTGTGTTGTGTTGGTTGGTGTGTTGTGTTTGGTTGGCTGTTTTGTGTTGGTGGTGTGTGTGTTGTTGGGTTGGTTTGGTGGTGTTGTGTTGGTTAGGTGTGTGTTTTTGTTGGTGTTGTGTTGTGTTGGTTAGGATGTGGTGTGTTGGGTTGGTTGTTGTTTGGTTGGAGTGTTGTGTTGGTTGGATGTGTGTGGTGGTGTGGTGTGTTGGTTAGGATGTGTTGTGTTGTGTTGGTTAGGATGTGTGTGTTGGTAAGGATGTGGTGTGTTGTGTTGGTTAGGATGTGTGTTGGTTGGTGTGGATGGTTGTGTTGTGTTGGTTAGGATGTGTTGTGTTGGTTAGGATGTGTTGTGTTGGTTAGGATGTGGTGTGTTGGTTAGGATGTGTTGTGTTGGTTAGGATGTGTTGTGTTGGTTAGGATGTGTTGTGTTGTGTTGGTTATGATGTGTTGTGTTGGTTTGGATGAGTTGTGTTGGTTAATAGGATGTGTTATGTTCTCTTGGATGTGTTGCAATTTACAACAATTGTGTTGAACGCCCAATACGGAGGAAGTCAATGAAGAGGAAAATATTATTTTCATGTTTCGATAAGAGAAACATGATTATCACAGAACTACCTAGAAGCATTCTGTCGACAAATATGCCATTGCATTTTTCCTGATTAGTTTTAATCCGGAGTCTTCATCAAATATTAGGATGTTCGTATACGTGGATCGCTACCACAGTGTGTATTCCACGTCATAATTACGTTTGTAATCCTGGTAAATACTAGCCGCAATATAACGCTCGGCTAGAGATAATTTCTCATTAGCTCGACCGGTTGAGCGTAAGACTAGTAAGCAAGAGGTCACGGGTTCGATCCCTAGCGGAGGTAGTGATTTAAATTAAATTAATCATGTGCTATGCTACATTGATTCCTACAGAATACATCCTCGTGCAACATCCACACTCTCGTGTGCTTTTAATGAGAACAAGATGACGACCATTTCTTTCTATCCAATCAATAGGCTGCATCTCTTACGATAACAATAGTATTCAAATGAAAAATATAAGAGTAGGCTGCTGCGTCTACAGATGTGTTCAGCCATCATTATTGTATGAAGGTTGATAATCGCTAGATTCAATTAGTTTTCACGTGTTATTACTTATATAACCAGTCTGTAATCCATCGAGGCGTCTATTTATTACCCGAATATCACACAATGATAAACGTGGATCCGTTAATTACGTTTTGGGAAAATAACACTGGTGAAAGGCTGGGGTGTCGATAATATCTCGGTTCCAAGCTCATCAGTAGGCTGAAACATGATAGATCGTCTGCATCAGTGAATAATTTAATACAGTGTTTTTCGTATATATACGTTACAGCTTTAGGTAACCGGATCGACCTTTTCCATATAGGTATGGATTGTAGGTAGAATTAACTCTTATAGGCTATGACACTTTCTGTCACATATGCTGATCGTAGAGTACTGATATGGTTATTTGGAGAAATGCCAATATCTTTCATTGTGTACATTATTGATGCATCACCTGGGTTTTAATTCCAGTCATTATTTGTTTGATAGCTGTATATATAAGACCTTTGTTCTGTGTGAACCTTTTTGTATGCTATTTGTCATGCATGATGCTCAGGATACTTTTTTGCTCTGAAGGTCCCCCGAGAACTGCAACTAGAGAGATGTACCGACACAAACGACACAAGGGGATGCCTCATAACATTCGTTACCCCTCAGCAACCACTGTAACATGCATTATGTAAGAACGCATTCGGAACTCATTGAATGTGAATTAAGCAGAGAATTATCACAAGCACTTGCGGACTTGCAATTGCGTTGTTGGTGACGGAATGAAGTGTCCATGGAATGCTTCAGTACTATGGTTCTTTTATATAACGGTAGATTCTGGGAGGGCACCCAATCGCTTAACATCGTGTACGTTGGGATTCAACTGTTAAAAGGAAGTAAAATGAACATTGATAATGTCTAAAGTACTTGAAATCAAGACACTTTAGACTCTTCAACATCTGTCGATCACCTCGACACTTACGCCGTAACTAGGCCTAACAGTTTCGGCTTACAACTACTTTTTATAATAAGTGTAATGACTTCAGTTACCCTATTGTTATTTTTCCATTTCTTGATAGTTACATCCATGCTTCCCCTACCTACATATTATGTGTGCCGTTTACATGTCCTTGTTGATTCGATATACAAGGACTTGTTCCCTTTATCATCATTTCCTTTAAGATAACAACACAAGGTTTCGAGAGATACCGGTTGATGAAGACAACGGAGAAGTTTATATGGTCGACATCGTGATAATTCTTTTTAATTCCTTGTAATTAAGTTATGAAGTCAAACATGGTCGATGCTTGTTGATCTTCCTAGTGGTCGTATTGTCATCACCTTAGTTCTCAATTTTATGTGACTCAACCCGGATTTGACATAGATTTGTGTAACCCTGGTAAATACTAGCCGCAATATACCGCTCGGCTAGAGAGATCTTCTCTTTAGCTCGATCGGTTGAGCATAAGACTAGTAAGCCAGAGGTCCCGGGTTCGATCCCAAGCGGAGGCAGTGATTTAAATTGAATTAATCATGCGCTCTGTTACATTTGTATGGCGAGTGTCGCCGTGACCTAGATTTGTATGGTGAGTGTCACCGTGACCTAGATTTGTATGGCGAGTGTCGCCGTGACCTAGATTTGTATGGCGGGTATTGTCGATGACAAAGACGCTTACCCTTTCAGAACTCGGGATCTCTACTTGTAATTTGTTCAATGCCATATTTGGCTCCATTTAATTGATATTGAGTTGAAATTGTGGTTTCGTTGTTATAGCTGTATTATCTGTTTTCATTGGGCATGTTCTGGCCGTAACTTATGAATTAAAGGGCGCTAGTCAATTCTAGATTCGAGTACGTGTATAAGTTGCTTTGTGTTTCCCAGCAGCGACTTGACAAGAGCTTTAAGTCGTCATGGTCATGGCAATATGTTTAAATCAATTTCCAATTCAGCACAAGGACAATCCGCGTAACACGTAATGGATGCTAATTAATTAGAACGTGATTTAATTTTAATTGGATCCTATTTGTGAAGTTCCTCAATCAAGTAATTTTCAATGGAAACGGAAGTTTGTTTTAAAAACATCTTTTATAACTTCTTTACTATTGAAATGACACTAATGAAACCGAAATTGCTATAATATCCTTGGAACACTTGTTTGTGCTCTTTCTGTATTTTGTTTGCTTGCTTGGATATTTACTTTTACAGTTAGATTCTGGCTGGTGACGTCCCCTGGGCACCTGGCCTCTTATGAATTTAGCTTTCTGGATACTTGTTTTCGCCTGAATCTGGCTGTTGGTGTCTCCTTGACACCGTATGATCCCATAAGCTAAATATCCGTCCTCATACGACCCTGACTGTCGGTGTCTCCCTACACATCTATGCTAATACAACTGTATGACCCTGGCTGTCGGTGTCCTTAGAAGCCAACTTATGTTTAATGCTTTCACAACAGTCATGCCATATGAGGACGGGTGTCATTGGTCTATAAAAAGGAAAGAAAAACAAACAAACAATTGCACGCATGCACACATGGGCTAGGTGTCAACAAAACAAATCTCAAAACCTTCCAGATCATTTTTATTCAATCAAATGTTTTCTTTTGTGTGTCGTCTGCTCAATGGACGCTGAGGAGTCAAAACCTTATTTGTATCATTTTATCTCTTTGTTTCCCTATCTAATTTTCTTAAGCTCTAACCATCAGTATTAAATATCTTACTTTTATTGCAAAGCCGTCACGCACCAAACAACATAATTGATCAAGAGTAATTGGTATAAGAAGACTTATAAATATTTCACAGCTAACATGGTCCTGTGACACATTGGGATCGATACATAGTGTACTTTCCACCAGGCACTAGAGACTTGTACCATAAATATCACCGTGACTATTAAATTTTATATTTACACATTAAGTGGATGTGGAAATCAGAGTTACTTTCATCACATAGATAGTAACATACATAATTAACTATTCGGCATATCGTGTTGTTGAACTAATTTCAATTTGACGAGGCTATGAGGCTGTCACCCAGCCGGCCGTGTATAGGCCTAATATGTCAAATTTTGGCTTGTCTTTTACTAGCGAACCACAGCTGTAGGAAATTTCCCTGTAAACTTCTTCCAAAATTTCATTTTTTTTTCTTCAGAAAATTAAACCTGTAAATTATACATGCGGTATCGAAAGTACTACATGTTTCCATTGGTGTTGACATTAGCAACATGGTTGCCACCATATTGGATTATATGGCAACGTCCGTTCGTCGATCCTCTGAAGCATCAATCGGAGCCCTCGTCATTTTCTCCGAAACAAGCAGACGGGGGCGAGGTGTTCCGATTGCTGAAGCATATGGTTTTGGGCGAAAGCATCCTAATTCTATATTCTAAAATCTAGCAGCGCAATTTTTATTGGTAAATAAATCGTTGACCTTCGGTCATCAAAATAGTGACTCCAACTGAATTTCTTTGGGTAACCATGTATGACGGAAGGGAGATATGAGATATGATTTTTTTAAATTACAATGTAGATTAATTGTATGGCAACACTGGTCAAATGACGGAATCATGACGTCACAATGGTAACATTTTCATTGATAAGATAAGACGCCAATATTGGCAATGAGATAGCCACCAGCTACTACAAAAGACAACCGCCTCTATATGACATTATCTTATCATGAGGCAGTCTTTGAGCAAACCAATAATTGGCAATAAAGTATACATGTGTATAATTTATGAAACTCATTGCTTGTGATGTATCTCAAACGAAATCAGATAACTCACACTTTCATAATATATTGATGTAGCAATGACGTCAGGTGGTAATTTTCTGATAGACTAGTATATACTCAGTATGTACATTTTATATTGGACGTATCGATCGCAAAAGATTTACATAAAATAGAATTCTAAACATGTAAACGGCAGTTCCTCACAACTTCTAGGCCATGTTTGGATCCGGCGAAACCATTGTTTGCTTTTCTATACAACTCTGTATATTCCTCCCAGTAGTATCGATAACGAGCCTGGAAAAACGGCGATATAATCAACGTGTTTATTCTGAACAGTGAACCCTGGGTACATTAGTTCTCTACGTCGGCATTGTGTTGATTGTGTATTATGCTGTTTCATTTTACTCCTGGAAATATTGGGTACTTGAAGCGACAATTTGCTTATCTCTGTTATGTATCGATCGGCGATATTTTAACAGTTTGTTTTTTTACTACTCTACCGTGTTGTTACTGGTAGGTAAGCTATAGTGTTACAATGTGATCGGGTTTCTCTATTTTTAAACGCTTACTTTAGGAAATTGCGTTACATAAACCATCCCAAATCAATAAAACTACATTTGTACATGTAAAAGAGATGAAGATACAAATGAAAGAATGGGTCTTTGATTTTTTAAGCAATTTTAAGCTTCTGCTAAGTTTCAAAGTTCTGACGATCTTACTACGTAGATACGTCAGAACTTCTTGCATACAGAGAATGAGCAATTTTTCCGACCCACCCTCAGATCGGCATTTGGACAACATTTACTCCCATTCCCTTCACTCTGACAAATAAAAGGTTTACATCATTTAAAACATTATCATCAAGTGCTCTCGCTGTTAACACTTTCATAAATTCATAAAATCCAAAATCGTTCAATATGTTAAGCTTAAATGAACTTTAAAATATCCACATCAGTAGGCCTATATTCAGGTCTCGGAAAACTTCAGGTTAAGGATATTAAAATTCACAGAAACAAAATGTTTATCTACGTTACGTCAAAGCTTTGCACGTCGCCTCAGATAACATTAGTTATACCACTGTACCAATCACTAAGATGATTATGATTATAAATCATTAGTGTTTCTACGTTACGTCAACGCTTTGCACGTAAAATACATTAAATCATTTTGGTGATTATGAAGCTGTTCCAGCAAATAAAGATACGGCCTGATGCGTGTTGTTAGTGGGAATTAATTGAAGGTTATCAATGAAAAGCAAATAAATCTATTGATCGGTCATCGGACTTTAATTATTGTCAATATTTCCGCAGTATGGGCAACAATAAATAATAATGACATCCTGGGCATCGTTCTAGTACATGTATATGCCACCCACATTGCATTCATGATAATATAGTCATTGACAAATGATTCAATCTGGTGATCGAGCACACCAGGTGTGTTCAAACTCTGTAAATGATATTAGAAAAAATCCTGTCAATACCGTACATGTAATATATCATCTAAATTAATACACAAGGGTTTCCTCTTGGTACTACTCTCCCCCCCCCCCCCCCCCCCCCCCCCCCCCCCCCCCATGCTACATTACATTATACAAACCTTTGCGTTTCCATCACAGTTAAGAGAAGTGAATGATTTAATGTGTTATAACTCGTTTATATTTGATATTGATAGTTTATAAATTAAAAGTAAATGATTACCAGTTACCACATGGTATCTGCCGTACATTCTATATTTTCCGAATCTAACACGAGATGATTTTAAAAAGCTGGAAAAATCACCTACAAAAATGCATTCATAGCGTACGTTATTGGCGAAAATCCGTCCGGTTTATGTATGAAACGACTCCTATATCTGCATCAAATTAGAATCACGATTTCACTTAATAATAGGCTTGTTTTTTGTTGTTTTTTTAATTTTTTTTTTTAACTTTTTTGTTGTTGTTGTTGTTTGTTTGTTTTTATATTTTCATGACTGTTTCACGTTTTGCTTGTTGGTAGTTGTCTGGTGCAACAACACCGATGTGTGTACCAACCTCCATGATAAATTCACGTGTGAATACGGGTGCTGTGGTGACTACCGGAAAGAAAGGTGCTGCTCTTTTGCCGGAACCATAGTTGGTATAGTAATTGGTGTTGCCCTCTTCATCGGCTTCATCGCAGGACTAATCTACTGCTATATTAAAAAGAGGGGACGACCAGGCTCCATATTCCCCTGTGGGTCCAACAGATCTGCTCCTAGCCATGACCAGGGGGTGGTACAGCGACGACAGCCCGGCCGTCTCACTGTGATACAGACAACCCATTGTTATAACGCAGGTACGTATAATTACGGTTTGTGTCATGGGGGTGTCTCATACAGCTCTCCCATGCCATGGGTTTCCTGTTGTATAGGGGCCGCAATGCAGTCTGGGAGATATTTGGTGTTGACTCAATATCTCCCATGGTTCCTTGTTGTGACCGCAATGCAGTTTGGGCGTTTGAGGGAGGTTTTGTCTTAATGTGTAGGTGATCGCAATGCACTCTGGGAAAGAGCGGATGTTGTTTCAATCTCTCCCAGGATTCATTGCTATACAAAAGACCATAATGCACCATGGGAAAATATTGGATGTTCAATGAATCGCTACAAAGATTCTATTGTCTGTTGAATTAATTTTTCCCATGATTCCTTGCTGTGTTGGAGACCGTGATACGCACTCTGGGGTAGATTGGATGTCGACTAAATGTCTCCCAGGGGGCATAGGGGAACATATCTTACACTTTAGGAGAAATAAGGTGTCGTCTGAAAGCTGGCATTGCCAAATAATTGTGATGCATTCCTAAAATCACAGAAATATAACTAAATAATATAAACGTTCACAGTTCATAGTATGATGACATGAATAATTCCGCCATTTTTGGTCCTCTGAAAGCTACCACCTTTCTATAAATATATTGTAATTTACAGGTCTAAGGTTTGGCACAAAGCTGGTCGATTGTTGGGAATAATGCTTTCTAATGTTTTGACTTGTGTAAGTCTTACTATATGTGTTAAAATAAAAAAATTAATCAAAATGGATTAAAAATAATAGAAATATAGATATGCAAAATGCAAGATGTCCCGATCATGCAGGTAACATTTCCATGAACATTGTCTACTTCGCATAGCATTATTTACAAAAATGGCTATAGTTTCTTAAAAAATATATATATTAAAAAAAATTACACGGGTATTCAATCTAGGTCGTTTTTACATATTTTCTTACGAAAGCTTTTGTATGGAAGCATTCCATGTCATATTTACGCCGCCTATTGAGGGACGCTGTTAATTTTTCAGTTCGTCTTATTTGAAAGACAATTGGGAGCTCGAAGCTTTTTGTACTCGTTAAAAATTAAAAAAATAAAAACAAAAAAACAAAAAACAGATTCAATGCAAGAGGTCCAATACCTGATGTGACCCTAATATTGATTCTGTTTGTGCTAACTTCAAAGTAGGGAAATCAATTGTAAAGGATATGTGCGAGATTACATTGCTACGTATACCAATTACCAAAGAACTGATGGACGACATCAACTTTATTCACAGTAGATATATGTTACATCTATCCTCTTATAAAGTGTTATGAAACAAACTAATGTCTTGACTAAAATGATTAAAAATCAACAAAAATATCATCACATACTTCAATCAATAACACAGCCTTTTAAATAAAATGTCGCTGACTCGTGTTTCAAAAGTTCGATCAGAAATGGTCGATATATCTTGACAGAGTGATGTCGGTATTGTATCAAATTTACATTCTGATGAGAGATTCAAATAATCAAGAAAAACCACTATCAAATATTTATTGTTAATTGTATTCTTCGTTAATTACCACGAAAAATCTATGCAGTGGTGCGTTCAGTGTAAGCGTGGGAATTTAAACATTCATAGATTCTGCGTGACTATCGTTCTGCCCCATTACAACACTTGGGATCTTAGACCTTTCCTCTCTTTCCTCACTGTTTTATCTTTCTGTGCTTTTCTCTATAGGTGTCTCCTTGACACACGTCCTCATATGACCCTGGCTGTTGGTGTCTCCTTGACACACGTCCCCATATGACCCTGGCTGTTGGTGTCTCCTTGACACATGTCCTCGTATGACCCTGGCTCTTGGTGTTTCCCTTGACACATGTCCTCATATGACACTGGCTGTTGGTGTTCCTCTTGACACACGCCCCCATATGACCCTGGCTGTTGGTGTCTCCTTGACACATGTCCTCGTATGACCCTGGCTGTTGGTGTTCCCCTTGACACATGTCCTCATATGACCCTGGCTGTTGGTGTTCCCCTTGACACACGTCCTTATATGACCCTGGCTGTTGGTGTTCCTCTTGACACCCGTCCTCATATGACCCTGGCTGTTGGTGTTCCCCTTGACACACGTCCTCATATGACCCTGGCTGTTGGTGTTCCCCTTGACACACGTCCTCATATGACCCTGGCTGTTGGTGTTCCCCTTGACACACGTCCTCATATGACCCTGGCTGTTGGTGTTCCCCTTGACACACGTCCTCATATGACCCTGGCTGTTGGTGTTCCCCTTGACACACGTCCTCATATGACCCTGGCTGTTGGTGTTCCCCTTGACACCCGTCCTCATATGACCCTGACTGTGGCGAGGACGTTAAACCCCTAATTAACAAACAAACAAACATGAATCTCGATCAAGGAAGACTTGTCTGAAACAGTTTCTTATTAAAGGTAGACGTCAAACAACAGAACACAAAACGGGGGATATGAAATGGTCGTTTGTGTGATTCGGGTCAACTCAGTCTAAGGGCCCTATTATACTAGACAGCTGGCCAGATTGTTGTGTCGCGCGTTCAGAACAACAGTTTGACGAAAGCAAGCGAGTAGTCGGCAGTGTTCTATTGAGTGAAGTAGCCACCATCTACTACAAGGAGACGCCGTCTCTCAAAATGCCCCTGGCTGTTCACGGGGAGATAAATTCAATAAAACAAAGAAACATGTTTCAATTGAAATATATTTATATATGTACAGTATTTGTTTGTTGTTATTTTCAGGGCGAGGTAGACGAGGAATACAAAGTGCCGTGGCAGGTTATGAAGGATACGTGCCTTACTCAGAAAATAATGTGCCGAGCGTGAAGCCTCCCCTTCCCCCGGCCTACGAGCCTGCTCTCCCTCCCCCTCCTCCCTACTCCGCACTGAGTGGTCGGACAAGCACTGGGATTAGTACCGTCGACAACTACGACCCTGCACATACCACACCCCCTGTATCGTGACCCGAGGGGGATGTATAGCGACTCTCGGAAATCCTTGTTTTAACAGTTTTGTGAACCGGTGATTTCCAAAGCGAAATTTCCACTCTGGCGATAGACAACATGGATCTCAACATGACCCCGGAATTCTAGTGTACAATGCACAGAAGGATTTAAATATGAGCCGGTAAATTTCCATCACATTCATGACACGGGAGTTTTTTTTCTGTGGAAAAATGATCCATAGTTTCTGGATATAGATAGTAATACTTAGTATACATGAATAATATGCCGTGGTCTTTGAAATTCATAATCTTTCTAATATTTCTAAATCGAATCTACCGATCTACTGATTTCCTTCTTGGTCGTGTCGGCATATGGTCACCTATCCCACCCCTCAAAAAATGTAAATGTAATTGGACAACAACATGATATTCTATCTCCGAAGTCGGTAATTACCACCTCCCCCAGGGATCTCCCTCCCCTCCCCTCCGTCCTTAATGCCTTTTGTATACTACTGTATACTTATACAGTTGTCAGGTTTTTTCTGTGCCTTAATAAAGTCGTCCGTGTTTCCTATGATCCCAATACCAGACGTTAGACATTTTTGACAGACATTAGGTTTAGTGTAGTAGGGTAGCACTGTGGTAATACTCTCGCCTTTCAACTTGGCGGCGAGGGTTCGATTCCCCGACATGAAAAGGTATGGGGGTCATCTATCCGACCACGTGGGTCTTCGCGGGGTACTCTGGGTAAATTGCAATAGCTTTTTTCGCAGCTAGTTGTTGTAAAATAACTAAAGGGTTCATATTTAGTGTGGGAATTGTCTGGTGTTGGGGTCAGGGGAACGTGGGGCAAGCCAACCTTCAATCTAAGGGAAGATATCATTATTTATTTGAGATAATATGTCAATTATTTCACCGAGAAAAATATCGTTATGGCATAGGCCTATTATTTCATTCGTAAAGTTACGTCTTTTGCATATTGTATATTTCATTTAAAGATCTCGCTTTTAAAACGTAATATTTCTTTAAACGTAATAATCAAGATACACGAAACTTAGGTGTACATAACTTAATAGAATAGTAATACATTTTAACTGTTTTAAAGACAAATTACAATAATGTAAGTTGCTTTAGAGGTACAATATATCCCTATTAGATATCACATATTTCTGGTCGATATAAATATACATCTTTTTCGTTGTAAATAAACATTTTTATCTGACCATAAAAGATGTACAAATGGCTCTTTAAATGATGTGACAATGGCAGTCTTAAGATAAATGATATATTTCAAGCTCATCAAAGATGTTTTGTACAATATATATATAGCTGTGTCTTAAAGTAATTCAATGTTAAGTATGCTTTAGCCATGGCTAGATCTAGTGACAGAAGTGCATTCATGTATACATATGTGCCTTTCCACATTCAATGAGAGATATTCTGACGAAGCACATGCGTTTGTATAAGCTTCTTAATGACCAGGTTTTTTTTAACCGGTTTTAGCATTTTTCTGATTCTATTTCAATTGATCTTAACGATTCCTGTGGATAAATGATATTGTTGAAATGAAACTTTCAGTAAAAGTCCATAGTTTTAGAACATAATCAGTTTGAAGTTGACATACCTGTACTACGACACGCAAGCGTAGGTTTCTCGCTCATGTGAACGATTTAAATAAGTGGCATTAAAGAAAAAAATCATATCAGAAGATAAAATAAAAGCAACGCATGCGTATGATCAAGTAATTTGTTGTTCATCGTGTGTATACAAAATTATCATTAGGTGAAAATTGGTTTGGTCAATATGCGATTACAAATTTAAGGGGACGTAATTCATGTTACTCTGGTCATAAAGAAAAGTTAAAAAAAAAACACAAAAAAAAACCAACAACAAAAAACAAACAAAAAACACACAAAAAAAAACAACGAGGATACAACCAATAAGCTGAATATCCCGTCCATATGTTTTGTGTAGACCTCGCTCGTTTTCTATGTATAGTTCATTCGCATCGCATGCTATATTATAAAACCACACGGGTCATGTTATCGCCAGTTCTTGTTTTGTAGAGATTTTATTTTGTAATTCAGCATCTGACGGAGACATACCGAAGATCATACGAAGCCGAAAAACAATACTTACACCTCCGATATAATCCTATATATTCATCACGGGAATTTCATACTGTATTGTATTATCTAAAAGCGACACCGGAAATAGGTACTAAGTGAAGCGATGGAATAATCTTCAGTGTTTGGTATCATAACATCTATCGTATCTAATAAACTCGTCAATCTAGTACTGGTATAATAAACTAGCCGTGCCTAAAATTCATACAAACATATTATTTATCATAATTCTCTTGTGTCTTAATGCATTTAACTGTCATTTGTGGCAGACATTTGTAGGGACATGCCTTTTAAAATATTCTTGTAATTTCTGTTCAGTCGTTTTTATGTATGTTTTCTAAAAATATGTGAAATACTGGTATATATTTTCGATACAATTGGTGTTTCAATTTATACAAAACAAATAATCAACTGTTTTCTCTAGTACGTATGGTTGTATCATTTTGTGTTACTAGCTCATAATAAAACTTTATAATTCAAATTTGTCATATGATTTCACAACAGAAATTCATAGGTTTTTGTGTTTTGATAATTAATAATAAAAGCAATAAATCAAGAACAGCTTTGTATATTTTTCATGAAAGAGTAGCACTTGCAAACAGCAATCTGAGCAACGTCCGGGGAAATGCATTTACAATCCAAGAAGTGTGTTTACAATCAGAAGAAAAGTATATTTACATCCCGTGAACGTGTGACAGAAATGGAAAATGGAACGAGGACACAACGGGATTCGAAACAGGAACTTCCGGACATTGTTTTAGCAAAGGCTCTGCTAATTCCGTCAAGGCAGATTCCGAGACTTAACGGGAATGGCCGGGATGCTGTGATAGATGATCGGAAGTCATTAATTGTAGTACAGGTACGCGTTTTACGATATGGAAAAATGTATTTATACTCCAGACTTGTGTATTGGAGAGACTAAACCAAAAAATAAGTTTTATTGCTACGATTTCAACAGATTTACGAAAATATCAGTATTTAAAAACGTGAGCCCTATTGGAATACGACTCATTAGTGTATTCTTTAGAATACTCGTGATAGTGCAAACCATTTATTATTTCGAAGTGTTGCAATCTTGCTACATGTAGCTGGTATATATTGAGCTTCGTAGAATTTTTCCAAGAACACAAAGTGTCGCCTAGCTCTTTTTTTGAAACAAGAAATGCATTTCGGTTTGAAGGTGAGGATCGAGTTATTAGATACATTATCTGCAGACAAAGCCTAATGCATAGATCGGTAAGTTGGGTGTGTTAACATCGGGATCATGAAATAAATAGTCGTGTTTTGGTTTCTATCCCCAGCTTTCACCGTAAATTAATTTGGTGTCTGTCCGTCCGGTCACGGTCTGCCACGCTTCGTTTCCGTGCAAAACCTGCGACAATTGTTAACGGATCTTTATCTAACTTGGTAACAAGGTTAAATCCTTCAAGCGACTCAAATGTTAAAAATTATAAGGAGAAAAAGACAAAACGTGACTAGGTCAAATTCGATTGCCGGATTTCATTTGACGGAGTTATGGCACCTTAAATTAAATGAAAACGTCGTTTTCTGTCGTTTCCGTGAAATTACTGCAATAAATGTAAACGGAGTTTCTTCAAACTTGATTACAAGGTGAATTGCCTTCAGGGCTCGGGCAACTATGATTGCCACTTTTGCCGGATTTTATTTGACGGAGTTATGGTCCTTGGTCAACTAAAAACGTCGTTTTCTGCGGTTTCCGTGAAATAACTTTGTTTTCTGCTGTACCATGCTATAACTACCATAAACATGATCTTATGATTATCAAACAAAGTAACAAAGTTATCGTTCCTTGATTAAACAGAATTCGTCATTCTTTCAGCTATAATGGCACGTTTACTCCTTAAAAACATATATGACCTTAGACCCCGTTACTTCTACATTTAATAGCAGCAAGCACTTCTGATAGAATGTCGTAAGTGTTTTTGAGCTTGATTGGTCCGTTTGAACTGGAAGTATTTGCAGAATTGGTGATGCAGATGAACTGCAGCATTACAATATCCTCTTTTGACTTGGATCAGGTGTAGAACGAAACAAATCAGTTGTACATCTACGTACCCTGGTTATCCCCACTTAGTAGATGGGCCTTTTATTGATATCTTATTGATATACACCAAATAATAAGATGGAAATTAATTGAGACATATAAAATATTTATTATATATTTGATAAACCAGGCAAAAACGTTTAGAAAAGGAATGTTCACCGATAACATGAGATTCACCTGTAACAGAAACTTCATACATTTTTAAGCTTCAGCATCATCAACAGCTAGGCGTGAACAATATTGTACTTTTCAAAATTAACAATTACAACAAAACCAATGGCCAATATACACATAAATATGTATGTATACAAAATGATGTTAATAGCACATGATGGTTATCTAGCTTAGAACTTTTTGAGTTCTCCCCTTGATGTACCCCTTACTTCACATTTTCATAGACAAAGGAAATTCAATTTTTTACTATTAAACCAGAACGCTAAATATATTTCCAAGGTAAATAATTCTTAACTTGAGCATACGTAATATTAATGTACATTAATGTTTTCAAATCAATTGTGTAGCATAACATGACAGTAACAGGTACATGAATAAACTTATAATGAACATGACATTAACAGGTATAAACCTATAACGATCATGACATTAACAGGTATAAACCTATAATGAACATGACATTAACAGGTAAAAACCTATGATGACCATGACATTAGCAGGTATAAACCTTTGATCATCATGACATTAACAGGTAAGAACCTATAATGAACATGGCATTTAACCAGAGAAAGATTTGAATGAATAGTATAATAACTGGAATATTCCGGACTTATATTTAACATTACATTAAAAAGTAGCTCTTGAATAACCATAACATTAAAAGAAGCAACCTTGGAATGAGCATGATATTAAGAGATATCCCCTGAATGAATCTGAAATGAACAATCTTCATAAAGAACAATAAAATTATTGTTACATTCAAAATCCTCCTCGAATGAACATTACATATTATACAAAAGTTATCATGGAATGAACATTGTAATAATAGGAGTAACCCTGAATGAACATTACATTAACAGGAGTGAACCTGAATGAACATTACATTAACAGGAGTGAACCTGAATGAACATTACATTAACGGGAGTAACCCTGAATGAACATTACATTAACAGGAGTTACACTGAATGAACATTACATTAACAGGCATAACCCTGAATGAACATTACATTAACAGGAGTAGCCCTGAATGAACATAACATTAACAGGAGTAACCCTGAATGAACATTACATTAACAGGTGTAACCCTGAATGAACATTACATTAACAGGAGTGAACCTGAATGAACATTACATTAACAGGAGTTACACTGAATGAACAGTACATTAACAGGCATAACCCTGAATGAACATTACATTAACAGGAGTGAACCTGAATGAACATTACATTAACAGGAGTAACCCTGAATGAACATTACATTAACAGGAGTAACCCGAACAATATCAACAGAACATTTCCTTCCCTCATTTGCCAGAAAAAAAAAGTAGAAACATGTCAGAAAAAATGTATAAATAATTTTATCACTTCTCAATATGAATTTAATTATGAAACAAACACAATACAGAATGAAAAGCACTTAGGCAGATATTGCGTTAATTATGTCGTTGCTAATTTTATCCAGTTTTACCTGTCTAAGCAGAACCCTACAGAATGTATAAACACCTTAAATTGAATATGAAACAACTGATCATATACATGTACACAAGATGATCCTACAGAATTCTGTTCTCAAGATTTCTTAATGATATAACAAAGCAAAACTAATAAAGACTTGTTACCCTAGAGTGTAAACATTTGAAGCCCTGAAAATGTATATAATTCATCATTTAAATAGTAACTTTTCCCAAAGATCATTGACAGTAAATAGTTAAGATTTATTTAATTATGTATTCCATTATCCTCAAGGTGTACCCTATCACCTCAACATATGACCTCGCTTATCAACCTAAGATTAATTTTCAATGAGATTGTTCTTACAATTTAAACGAAATATTAGTGAGATATTAGTACCTGGAAATTACTGGAGACTGCAATTTTTAGTTTATAGATAGTTGGTGTGGTTTTTTTAAGAACGATCTCATAACACAAGATTTTAGCTGTTCAAAATTCAGGACAGATTTGCTGTCCTGTATATGATGCTACATTTTACGTAACATTTTACAGTGATAATCGGTTATACCGAAAAAATACCAGGTCAACACAAACAGGAAACTGAAAACATAGACATTTGTTTATGAAAGAGTTATTTGATATTTTATGATACTTAATGTAAATTGATTAAACACTACACAAATCTTTCTTCAGAAAAAAACAACTACAAGAAATCAAAAATGTAAACAGGTACACAACCCAATATAAATCATACCCTGTGATCAAAAAAAATTAAACAAAATGTTATAATATTACTTTTTTACCAATGAAAATCAAAACTAAATTCAATTAATTCAAATAATATAAGGACCAAAACCATATAAAAGTTCAATAATACAGCTGTGTACATTGTACTATGAGCACATGAAAAGATAATTAAAAAAAAGATTCTTGCACTTAACAAAAAACATCTCCTGGATATCTAAAAACAAACACTTTGAAAAGATTTTCTGTGTTATTGTGATTTAACTTGTTTAAATTGGAACTTGTACAATCCAGACACTCTATAAGCCAAGCCAAACTTTCAATAGGGTTAGAAATGCACCTCATACACAACTTCGTAAAATAAACCTGTGACATCACAGAACAAGCTGACTGTGGTGGGAGATTCTCTTAACGGTATAGATTCGCTTTAGATAGTTCTTGCTTATCAGATTATTTACAGTAGCCATAGAGGTAAAATTCAGTTCTGCTACCAGGTAACCTTCAAACAATTCCATATAAACAGCATCAATTCTCTCGTATACAATGTCATAAACGTGACAATACAAATAACTTAAATCACAAATTAGCTAATTAATTGTATTATTGCACTTATAAAGAGAAACTTGTCACACAAATTGTCACTAAGTTTAATAATAAATCATGACAATCAAATATTTACTTCATAAGACTCTGGGATCATTCTTGAAAACAGACATGTATAAGATACATGAACTATGTTTTTTATTTCCATACGGAGATTGTCTGTAGGCAGCCTCTCAGAACATTCATAGATCCTCTCTTGAAAACCTTAAAACAATGTATTTGATTTGAAATTGTTCTTCCTTGTGGACTAATTGGAATTCTGAAATTGTGGATTAGAAAAGAATTACTGATAATTCACTTAACAAAAATTAACGAAAAACTACGGAGGGCTGGCATATATGTTTCGTATAATTAATGTTGACAAAAAAATGTTTTCAAAGTACAACGTTGAGAACAGACAATATACAAAATCATGCTGAAAACAAAATCTAAACCCAGTACCACAAAAGGAATATAAATGATCAGCTAATTGTCTAAGTATGTATAAAGAAGTGACTACAAAATAATAAACTAAAACTATGGACTTGTGCAACTTCAGCTACCAAGAGTTATGTCCCCTTGCTGGTAATCTTACACAAATTATACTGGTTCATATAATTAATTATATGTTATATTAGTTGGTAATAAAGGATTCAACGGGATTTCTAGATATCAATAATTTTCCTTAAATGAGACAAAAACAGTTATATCACAACACAAACTGACAACAGAATTTAAATAATAATGTGATTTAATTTTTGACCGAGACTGAACTTTTATACTTTAGTTTGCCGTGGCAACTGAAACTATGCAGTGATTTTACATACAAAATTATACAAAATTTCTGTAACTTAGGGTTTTGAGATCTCTGCTTCAGACACCAAACCTACAAAATACAACCTTAACTTCAAATAGAACATGCATACATGGTTTCTATCAAATGTGCTATTATATATCATTATAGTCTGGACAACGGCATTAAATGCCAAACACAACCATTATCACTAAACACCACAACCATATATATATATACTGAAGTCTGTATCAAATTACAACCTACTCAGGACATACGCTTGTCTAATATATATACCCTATTTATCAAGCAATAAGCCCACGCCTTAGGTTAATTTAAGCCCATCATATCTATTGCTGTACGTTCAGTAAATGCGACTGCATTGTCCTGTAGTAAGCCCACCACCAGGATTGATCAGAGGTTCTATGTGGGTCCCATGGGCTTCCTACAGGATAAATACGGTATTCAATGAATAAATACACTTGGAAATAAATATAACAACTAAAATTGAAATTAGACTTTTTTTCTACAAATAATTTGCAGTTGATATATCCAGTAACTAAAAATCAAATGTAACATATTGATATCACACAACTGTCAATCATTGCTGACCATAATATGATATTCAGTGGTCAAAGATATATCAATGCAAAATATTTTCCAATTCATTAATATTATTGATTACTGATATCTACAACTACAGGTTTTTCTCATATATTGCACTTAAATGTGGAGACAATGCTGAGGCGATATTAATTATAAGCTTGCTGAGTCCTTAGTGAACAGTATAATTACCTACTAGAAGGTTTTCAAACAGAAAAAATTCACAAACTATTTTTCTTAAACTACGCTCAAGGCTGTTGAAATCAATACATTTAAAATCAGAAAATAAATAGGTTTGACCAATTTTTGTTTATACGTTATTTTGTTTGATTGCAAGTGGAATTTTTATTAAGATACCATTTCATGATGTAATTTATAATTACACAACAGCTAATGGATTCAAACAGAAAACAAAGTTCACAATCTATTTTTCTTAAACTACGCTCAAGGCTGTTGAAATCAATATATTTAAAATCAGAAAATAAATAGGTTTGACCCATTTTTGTTTTATACGTTATTTTGTTTGATTGCAAGTGAAATTTTATGAAGATACCATTTCATGATGAAAAATTCACCAAAGAAGACATACATTAATTTCTAATTACACAACAGCTAATGGAATTGAATTCGTTATAAACACAAAACATGTATATTTGAACAGTATCACTTTACAGCTATTTCAGATGAGGAAGGCTTTTAAAACCAACAATAACAATCCACTGATGTATGAAATCAATATACGTCAAGTGACAGAAATTTGGATTTCATGTAAATATTTTACAATACAAACTCGTAAATGATGAATAACAAACCGTCAAGTGAAAACCCATGGGAAAAAAAACCTTCCCATTTCTGCGTAGTAGTCTCCTCATTTCAGGGGTCGCAAGAAATGGTAGCATATGATTATCAAGCATATCTAAAATAGATTTCTGATGCTGTATATATTATTGGTATATTTTCATTAAAAGCAGTTCTATGCAAATTGACCATGATAAGAAAGAAATTTTGAAATTCCTTAATATGCAATGCGACTACAAAGTTTAGAATCATGTATATTTAGTGATAAAAATATTCATGATGGTGGGAAATGATATTGTCAGGGCAGCCCAAAAAAGTTTATTTGATTAAAAAAATTAAGCTTCAAAATCAGGATACACAACAGGACGTACATACCGTAAAAAGAAGAAGGAACTTTTTAAGCACCATAGTGTTAAGATATAACAACTGCTCAATAAATGATTCAATTCTAACTAAAACTAAATCTTACAAAATCTACCTACTTCTACTCAAATCCAATACCATTATATATATTTCTAGATACTTTATTAAGAAGATAAGAAACAATATTTCGTATTCTTTCCCTAAGACACAAGTTTCATGTTCTCTCTGGAGACCCATTATTTCCTATCCTCTCCCAACACACAACATTTCCAGTCCTCTCCCGAGACCCAATATCAATGTCACTGATCCTCTCCGGGGACCCCCAATTTCCTGTCCTCTCCGGGGACCCCTAATTTCCTGTCCTCTCCAGGTACCCCCAATTTCCTATCCTCTCCGGGGACCCCAAATTTCCTGTCCTTTTCTGTGACCCAAGATTTCCTGTCCTCTCCCAGGACCCAATATTTCCTATCCTCTCCTGGGACCCGAGATTTCTTGTCCTCTCCTGGGACCCGAGATTTCTTGTCCTTTCCTGGGACCCCTGATTTCCTGTCCTCTCCCAGGATCCCAGATTTCCTGTCATCTTCTGAGACCCAGACTTCCAGTCCTCTTATGAGTCCCCAGATTTCCTATCATCTCCAGAGACTCCAGATTTCCTATCATCTCCCGAGACCCCAGATTTCCTATCATCTCCCGAGACCCCAGATTTCCTATCATCTCCCGAGACCCCAGATTTCCTATCATCTCCCGAGACCCCAGATTTCCTGTACTCTTGTGAGACTCCCGGGACCCTAGATTTCCTGTCCTCCCCCAGGACCCTAGATTTCCTGTCCTCCCCCAGGACCCTAGATTTCCTGTCCTCCCCCAGGACCCAATATTTCCTGTCCTCTCCTGAGACCCCATATTTCCTGTACTCTTGTGAGATTCCCAAGATCCTATATTTCCTGTCCTCTCTTGAAACGGAATGCTTCCCCAAGTTAACAGTATTCTCCCAAGACCCCATTTTCTCCCCCAGCAAGCCCTGCCTGTAATTCTCACAATAACCACTATAAGGATTATAAGACTCTTAAATGCAACATCAACATATATTTACAGTACAGCTGATCAAAGTATATAATTTATGGCAAATACACAACTCACTTACAGGTATACAGGTAGCGTTCATGTTATAAATAAACAAAAGGTGGTATATAATATCAGAAACTTGACAACAGTGCTTGGATTTCATATTGTATACATAAAATGGAAATATGTCATCATATACATAAATATATATGTAACGAACAGCTGAAAAAAGATACAGGCCAATCACAGCACAAGTTAACCAGCTGGCAGGACAGCATATACTTGTATCAGGGGAGTAACAATACACTTGCATCATACAAAAGTCATCGCCAGAAAGCCACAAGACTCTGTTCTTGTACTTGAATGATAAAGCAATCTTGACTATTGAGTTTCCGATGATGCAGACTCCAAGAGCAGAGTCTCGTGGCTTTTTGACAGTATATGTAAAGGTAGGAATAAAACATGTCATACAATTTCCTTTCCAACTTTCATGATGAAATAATCAAATAAATAGAGGTAAGCAAGTATATCTAGACAATACTGATACTCAAGAGGATATTGTCTTGCCTAAATATAAATAAAATGTGAACGGAAAAAAAAGTAAATATTGTATAACACGATTAAGTAAAAAAAAGTTTATCCTTCTCTGTTAGAATTGTGCAGATATCAATATAGAGCTGCAGACTGAGACGGTAAAAGGAATATTGTATGTATTGTTACCAAAGAATATTGTTAAACCCCTATAGTAAGAAGACTATACACATGGTCACTTTTATTTATCACCAAATATTGCAGACAATTATTACCCTTTACATATGCTGAGGAAATCACATTGATTTGTACCAGTAGAGTCTAAACACTATCTCTTTCCCACATATTGACGGTCTCACAAGCAAGACTTAATTTGAAGAATCACAGTGCTTCAATATGTTTTCTATTTCTCAAAATAAATATTGAAATTTGTAACTATTTTCTAAGGTTTTTAAAAGGAAAGCGGAGTTACTAAGAGAGTTTTAACACAACACAAAAATATCAATCAAGAGGAAAACTGGAGAAATATGAAATCAATTTAATTGAATTTGCCATAATTCATCAATCTTGGTAATATTATGAATTAATAGAGCATGCTTACAAGCATGAAAAGCTGTCGAGAGGTGTTACCATTAATCAAAACAATAAATAGAACTGTGGAAAATGTATCCACACTATATACATTGTATTAAAATCTGTACTCTTGTAGGGACAATTCAAGATGATAAATATCAGGGGAGAACTTCAGGGTTTTAAAGAAAGTGAGTTTTTTTCAAAGAAAATTAGTTTTTTTTATTTCTGTTTGATAAAGTATACTGATGAAATTTCACCAAATGAAGTTAGATTTCTCCAAATCTCATCCCAAAATCACTTAATCTGAGCAAGGAAAAGTTACAACATCCTCCTCCTGCCCTTCCCCCCCCCCCCCCTTCCCTCAACCCTGGAATATATTACGGACAAGCTATTCCTCTGATAGGAAGGATATTCGCCTGGACTTTGATGATATGAAAGGAACACAAATGGCATGTACTTATAATCATCAAATAACAGTTATGGTGAGCCATGTGATCATGTATGACCCGTTTGTGTTGGTGGGCATGCTGTCACAACTTTTTTACATTGAATGAATATTACATAATGTAATTGCCTCAACACACAGGCATGGGGTGAAATGTAGCATACACCCTTAAGGTTTATGACGGCCTTGGTGTAAAATATAGCAGATACATCCTTAAGGGAGATAACAAGCATAAATTGCAGGCATGTGATAAAATGTGATAAAATGTATCATCTTTACAACTGAAGTATAAATCAAGGTGTGTGTAATATAGTAAATATCGTTAAAGTGGATAAATAGTCGAAATTTGCAGAAAAAAAGTTGAAGTTATTAGTTGAAGCATATTCCCTAAGGGGAGATAATAATCATAAATCACATGCCTGAGAAAAAATGGGTAGCATATATCCTTAATGAATGTTCTGTGCTTTTTGTCTAACTGTTACAGGGTATCACCAAAAGATATATATGTATGTATTATGAGGCAAATAACTTTATATTGTATAAATAGTGAAACAGATCCACCATTGTATATTAGGTACTGGAAGTAGTGAAAAAACAATTTAAGAAGGTAAATAACAGACAAAAAATAAAATCAAAAAAATTTAGATTGAATTGGTGGCATGCTTCATGAAATTGTGGACAAATGAAATATGTCATTATTTACTATAAAATTCATATTAATCACAACATTAAGAATAAGATCGTGAATTTCAAAATATTTAACACCCTCTTGTTATGAAAATGTGAATCCATAGGGAAATGTAACATTTCAGCTCTACCAAGGTCAGCAATCTTGGACTCCTTATCTCAAAAGTCGAACATCTTATGTGGATGTTCTGATACTAGACTTCTACTGGAATTCCAGTAACAAACATGTGTTACAGAGATCACTATCTCATGTTAAAAATATAACACAGATCTACTGGAGATATTACACAACCTCAACAACTTATAAATTCAAAACTTGAAAAGTATACAGAACATAAAAATTGAGAAGAAAAAAAACACAACAAAAATCCAGTTCTGCATCTCCTATCTTATAAATACATTTAGGACTCAAAATGTAAACCCTGATCTATTAGCTTTTAGAAAATATAATTTTTTATTTTGTGGATATTCTTTCAAATGAAATCTTATGTTGGCTCGGTGTTCTAAAATTGAAATTTCTTATTTGCAATGCAAATTTGAATATCAGTCTCTTTGTAAAAATTGGAAATGTTATTTTCATGAAAGACAAGATGATATGCTTTCAATGCAAAACTTAAAGTTTACTTAACAATTTCGCACAACAGTGGCATTCGGTCCTTTTAGATTTTTCAAGTAAATTTATCCAACATTATATAACAATTAATTAATGAACAGTGAAGTTTAAGAAACTTCTAAGCCAGATTTGTGAAAGGACAGACAGAGGACGCTAACCCTTTATGCCTCTTACTACTTCTTGGTAGGAGTGTGTAAAAAAATGATGAAAATATTTCGCTAACAATTAACAAAAGTGACAAAGCAATAAACGACATATTCTGAAATGATTCAATATGAAAGACAAACATGAAACACAACTATATATCATATGGATGTTGAAGTTAGTGACTGTAGCTGATGTTTTACCACTGTAGAGATTTTGTCTCTCTACCCTGATTTAAATGGTAGAGAAGTTGTCTCCCTTTATGTGCATTAAACAAGCTCTGCAAAATCTTTTTGGGGTGCAGAGAGTCTTGTATGTGTGAAACATCCTTTGGTCCCAATTTGTCTGTTGATCTTTCCCATCAGAACAGACATGTCTGATTCTTTCGTTACGTCAGTGGGATTTTTTCACCATTAGATGGTTCAAATGGATTTTCGTCATCCTAAAATAAAAACAGGAGAGGGTTACAAAGCAGACGATTAAGATGTTCAAGTAAAGCTAGGAACTTATTGATAGCAGTGCTGTGTTTGAAGATTTAACATTTAACATTTAAACTATAACACAGTCTTAATGGCTAAGAGGATAATTATCTGAAATTAGTCCCAACCAATAACAGTCTTAATGGCTAAGAGGATATCTGAAATTACTCGGTTGTCCCAACCAATAACAGTCTTAATGGCTAAGAGGATATCTGAAATTAGTCCAAACCAATAACAGTCTTAATGGCTAAGAGAGTATCTGAAATATGCCGAACCAATAACAGTCTTAATGGCTTAAATGATATCTGGAATTAAATCCCAAACAATAATACAGTGTTAATTAATGGCATAAATGATAAGTGGAATCAAGTTACAAACAATAACAGTCTTTAATTAATGGCATAAATGATAAGTGGAATTAATTTTAAGACACAAACCAGGTGCAAATGTACAATAGAATGAAAATGTATATGTATAGCAAGTTGTATGTCATTGTGTCGGCAAATATTGGTAATTTCTAAAGGAACAAAATTCAATAAAGGCTCCTTAATGTTTTCATAAATAGTTTAACTTTAGATGCATTGCTTAAAGAAAGAAGTTATTATAAATTAATTAATTAATTAAAGTATATTTGTAGTTTATATTAACCTTCCAGACTGAAAAAGAAAGCTTTCACCCAGCTAAACTATAGAAAAGTCTTAATAGTACAATTTAGAGGAACAAGTACAACATTGTGCTGTTGCAGATGTTTGGATGTAAAATTAATTTGATTGTGTGAGATATAGAAATAATTACTGAATTAAGTATTAGTTTATACCCAAGCATTAAATAAGGAGAATAATACCACCATCCACATGCATTTATTATAAAATAGCATTAAGCACCTAAACCAGAATTTATAATAGGTACATGTACCGACATGTTTGCGATCTCTAAGTTACTATAATAATGAACTCATCATGCAGGCATGTTCAGGCACCTGGATTCTATAATAATTCAAATACAATGGCCATGTGAAAAAAGATCTTTGCAGAAAGGAAGCATTCAGGATTATTATTTTAATGACGGGAATCACTTCAAGGTCATAACTGATCAAAACAATTCCTAAAAAATTTCATGATCTGTTACTGATCGGCCATAAACAGAAAGGGAAATGTCTACAAATACATTCACCAAAATGGGGGAATATGTACAAGGATATGTATAAGGTACATTGTATATGTAACAAAGTGCAGGATTAATTAAATCTAAATCACTGTCTCCGCTAAGGACCGCAACCAGGGACCTCTGGCTTACTAGTCTTACGCTCAACCGATCGATCGCGAGCTAAAGGGAAGATCTCATGCAGCTAGTCAAACGGTATATTGCGGCTAGTATTTACAAGGGTTACATATATATGTTACCAAAGATTGTTTAAATGCATTATGATATTATATTGTTCATTTATTAATAAGTATGCTGTAAATTTAAATAACTTTTGAAAATTTCTTTTTCATATATAAATTCAACCATGATTAATCATAGAAAATCATGATTATTTGGTTCAAAATCAAAAGTTAAATGTCTAATTATATAATCACGGATTAAATCAATTAATCGTTACAGCATTTTGTAAATACAGCAAATTTATTAATAACAGCTAAATCAGGACCTGTTCAGGTGTAAAATTTGAAATGCTAAAATGCTGTCTTTTTTACAATAAATTTATTGTCACTATAAATCTGATCTGGGGGACAGATAAAAATAACGGCCCAAGTTTAATTGTTGTATTATAACATTATGTTAATTCTGTCTTTTTTCAATAAATACATTCTCTATTTTCACCTATTCCCCCTGTATGTTCATTTGAAAGAATGGCAACTTTAAATCAAATTCCTTTCTGTGACTGATTCACAACCAATCTGACACACAGTACAAAGCCTTGGTGTGACCGTGATCAACATAGCGCTAAAATGACATCATATGATTTGTAATCTAATTGTTCTCAATCTGAATCCTCACTGCATTTGATTGATGTGTAGGACATAGTGAAGCATCTCCATGATGTTGGTCACAACGTCATGTGATCTTGACTGCATCTTTATCTGCTCATAGATGCTGCCGAGATTTACATTGGTGCAATGGGAGACTGTAGCATCAGATACATATGATGATTATCTATATATATATATCAAGGAAGCTAAATGTCACATCGCTTTAAATGAAATAAAAACTCCCACCTACTCCAGAACACAAGGGTGGTAGATGTAAACCCGTCACCATGGCTACCACTCATCAGCTGGATCATTACTTACAGAAAAGAAATCGGCACTGGTCTGTGTGACAATGTGGGAAATATCATATAGTTTTAACAAAATGGTTTAAAACAACACCTGCATGTACCATAATTCATGAAGAAACATCAAATATTGGGCTCAACCACGAACACAGATCAGTTATATTAATGCACATACAAAAAAACAAGTGTTATGGCCTATTCCAGTAAAATATCTACCACACGAGAGGGCTCATGGTTTGTCAAGCAGGGACTACCTACAGAAGAGATTTAATTTGATTATTTCAATATTGAAAGCTGCCTTTTCTCCAGCACCCACCATGCATAGATATTTTTTTCTGGAATCTTCTAGTAGGATACATATTTTACTGAAATAAACCTAATACATATCTTTTATTATACAAAATTATAGATATTTGTATATAATTACAAGAATTCCATGGAAGTGAATGTACGTGTCACCTGCACAGAAAGATCGGTGATTACAAGAGTTATTGCATGTAAACAGATTTTCTTTTCACAGCAACAGTAACCTTGACCTTTGACCTTTGGACTAGTAAAAAAACAACAATCCCTTGCAAACAAAAATTATATGAAAATTGAGTTTGATGGGCACAAGAAACTTGTGTTATCATAATATAAGGAAACACATTTTCTATTTTTAGTAACAAATTTTCTATTTCAGTCAGTGACCTTGACCTTCAACCTTCGGACCTGAAAAGCAATCCCAAGCAATCGCGAGCACTTATGGGAATAGATATGTACATGATGTTTGAGTTTGATCAGCCAGTGGGAGCTTGAGTTATTGCAGAGATGCACCACCGATGCGGACATAGTAATACCTATATGCTGCTCTGTTATTTGCACAAAAATGAGATGAAATGCATGCCTCAGGGTTAACCTTAACACCCTATAACCTCATTAATATGCTGTCAGTCAATGATATTCTAGAGAAATTAATGTAAGTCATGTATCTCATAATCTAGAGAATACTGATTTTAATGGCTGTTCACTAAAATAATTCAGACACAGGACACAGTGGTTGCATCAAATAACCATTCTATATCATTTACACACAACATAAATTGGTTTTTAACCTATTGAGGAACGAAACCGGTTTTCATTGATGACATTTTTCAAACTTCACCCCATGCTTTTGTAAGTAATTCTTCAATACATGCTTGTGTTGGACTACACAATAACACCCCATGTTGTAGTTTGTGGTTAGTACATGTGTGTGTTGGACTACACAGTAACACCCAATGTTGTAGTTTGTGGTTAGTACATGTGTGTGTTGGACTACACAGTAACACCCGGTGTTGTAGTTTGTGGTTAGTACATGTGTGTGTTGGACTACACAGTAACACCCAATGTTGTAGTTTGTGGTTAGTACATGTGTGTGTTGGACTACACAGTAAGACTCCGTGTTGTAGTTTGTGGTTAGTACATGTTTGTGTTGGACTACACAGTAACACCCCATGTTGTAGTTTGTGGTTAGTACATGTTTGTGTTGGACTACACAGTAACACCCCATGTTGTAGTTTGTGGTTAGTACATGTTTGTGTTGGACTACACAGTAACACCCCGTGTTGTAGTTTGTGGTTAGTACATGTTTGTGTTGGACTACACAGTAACACCCCATGTTGTAGTTTGTGGTTAGTACATGTTTGTGTTGGACTAAACAGTAACACCCAATGTTGTAGTTTGTGGTTAGTACATGTTTGTGTTGGACTACACAGTAAGACCTCATGTTGTAGTTTGTGGTTAGTACATGTTTGTGTTGGACTACACAGTAAGACCTCATGTTGTAGTTTGTGGCTAGTACATGTTTGTGTTGGACTACACAGTAAGTACATGTTTGTGTTGGACTACACAGTAACACCCCGTGTTGTAGTTTGTGGTTAGTACATGTTTGTGTTGGACTACACAGTAACACCCCATGTTGTAGTTTGTGGTTAGTACATGTTTGTGTTGGACTAAACAGTAACACCCCATGTTGTAGTTTGTGGTTAGTACATGTTTGTGTTGGACTACACAGTAAGACCTCATGTTGTAGTTTGTGGTTAGTACATGTTTGTGTTGGACTACACAGTAGCACCCTGTGTTGTAGTTTGTGGTTACTACATAGTTGTTGTGTTGGACTACACAGTAGCACCCCATGTTGTAGTTTGTGGTTAGTACATGTTTGTGTTGGACTACACAGTAACACCCCTTGTTGTAGTTTGTGGTTAGTACATGTTGGATAACACAGTAACACCACGTGTTGTAGCTTATGGTTAGTACATGTTTGTGTTGGACTACACAGTAACACCCCATGTTGTAGTTTGTGGTTAAGTACATGTGTGTGTTGGACTACACAGTAACACCCCGTGTTGTAGTTTGTGGTTAGTACATGTTTGTGTTGGACTACACAGTAAGACCCCATGTTGTAGCTTGTGGTTAGTACATATTTGTGTTGGACTACACAGTAACACCCCATGTTTTAGTTTGTGGTTAGTACATGTTTGTGATGGACTACACAGTAACACCCCATGTTGTAGTTTGTGGTTAGTACATGTTTGTGTTGGACTACACAGTAGCACCCTGTGTTGTAGTTTGTGGTTAGTACATAGTTGTGATGGACTACACAGTAATACCCTGTGTTGTAGTTTGTGGTTAGTACATGTTTGTGTTGGACTACACAGTAACACCCCGTGTTGTAGTTTGTGGTTAGTACATAGTTGTGTTGGACTACACAGTAACACCCCATGTTGTAGTTTGTGGTTAGTACATGCTTGTGTTGGACTACACAGTAACACCCCATGTTGTAGTTTGTGGTTAGTACATGTTTGTGTTGGACTACACAGTAACACCCCATGTTGTAGTTTGTGGTTAGTACATGTTTGTGTTGGACTACACAGTAACACCCCATGTTGTAGTTTGTGGTTAGTACATAGTTGTGTTGGACTACACAGTAGCACCCCGTGTTGTAGTTTGTGGTTAGTACATGTTTGTGTTGGACTACACAGTAACACCCCATGTTGTAGTTTGTGGTTAGTGCATGTTTGTGTTGGACTACACAGTAACACTCCATGTTGTAGTTTGTGGTTAGTGCATGTTTGTGTTGGACTAACAGTAACACCCCGTGTTGTAGTATGTGTTAAGTACATGTTTGTGTTGGACTAACAGTAACACCCCATGTTGTAGTATGTATATGTTGTAGTATGTATATGTTGTAGTATGTATATGTTGTAGTATGTACATGTTGTAGTATGTATATGTTGTAGTATGTATATATTTTGTGTGTTAAGTTTGTATGACCTTGGGTAGAGCCTGTGTCCGAGGTGTATTTCCACTAGGAATGGTGTACGCTGTGTGTTCGTGTGTGATAATGCAAGGAGTGCCCTCATTAATTTGTTTGATGTTTTGGAGTTGTGTGCTTCTTTTGGTTTTTTGTTTCTGCAACAGCAATGCAAACATTTCTTTAATTTGTTAACAATGACTATTTCTGATATATATATTTTTCCTACATCTTTTAGCACATGATCAAAATTGATGTCCTAAAATGTAAAGTGCCTAATTAGTTACAGTGGTATCAAGACCCTAGAGTCCCTATCTCAGTGCCTAACTGTGATCACAATCGCCTCTGTGCCTAACTGTCGTATGAATATTCTAAGTGCCTAACTGTTGTCTCATGCATAATGCCTGAAATGCCTAATTAGTTACAGTGGTATGAAGATCCTAGAGTCCCTATCTCAGTGCCTAACTGTTGTCTCATGCCTAATGCCTAACTGTGGTGTATCGTCAGCCTACCTTTCCTCTCTTGCCACGAAGTTTCTTGAAGAACCTGGCGCCACGGCTTTCCTTGAACGTCACCGAGTCATACTGGTCATCTTCACCATCCTCCAAGGCACAAGAGTCCACACCAGGCAGCTCACCATCGTAATTACGGTCAGAGTTCTCGGCCAGCTTCATGTACTTCACTTCCAAGCTAAGGATATTACAGACATAAAGACATAAGATTTGTGCCATCAGAAAAAAGGACTTGATGCTATAAAAATATAGAAGAGAAACTGGTATATCTATAAAGCCAACCTTAGCTTCAATTTCATGATAATCTATTCCATGACAGGAACTTGGCTAGAAGATTGTGAGTAATTACCTTCTATTTTTGTGCCAGCAGTACATTACGACAAGGACCAGTAAAAGACTCACACCAGCTGCAACAGGTATGGCTACTTGGAGCTGTAAACCAAAAATTAACATTTTATTACATACCACACTTGTGAAGTAATACATAACTACAATACATGTACAGATCAAAGGTTAACTACAGATTTAACAATTACAAGTCAGGGACTAAATAGAAAAGTCTACTTACAGCAAATGGAAGTGAAGACAACTTCACTGTACATGTCTGCTTTTCTGGCTCAAGCTTGGATTTTAATACACAGTTTCTGAAAATTAAAAAAAAATTAAAAATTACTGCTGTTATACTTAGTTTAATGAGATAAAAACAGACAGCACTGGAGGGTCATATTATCAACTTATAACTAAGGGTCTTTTTATTCAATTTTTTAAAGAAACATCAAATGCTCTTAGCTGGGATCTTTTATGTAGGCAGAGTTAAGTATAGGGATCTTTTATGTAGGCAGAGTTAAGTATAGCTTATAATTATAGAGTTGGAATTAAGTATGACATATGGAGGTGGAGATAATTGTAACTTACAGAGGTGGAGTGAAGTGTAACTTACAGAGGTGACGTGAAGTGTAACTTACGGAGGTGGAGTGAAGTGTAACTTACAGAGGTGGAGTGAAGTGTAACTTACAGAGGTGGAGTGAAGTGTAACTTACAGAGGTGGAGAGAAGTGTAATTTACGGAGGTGGAGTGAAGTGTAACTTACGGAGGTGGAGTGAAGTGTAACTTACAGAGGTGGAGTGAAGTGTAACTTACAGAGGTGGAGAGAAGTGTAACTTACAGAGGTGGAGTGAAGTGTAACTTACAGAGGTGGAGTGAAGTGTAACTTACAGAGGTGGAGTGAAGTGTAACTTACAGAGGTGGAGTGAAGTGTAACTTACAGAGGTGGAGTGAAGTGTAACTTACAGAGGTGGAGAGAAGTGTAATTTACAGAGGTGGAGTGAAGTGTAACTTACAGAGGTGGAGTGAAGTGTAACTTACAGAGGTGGAGTGAAGTGTAACTTACAGAGGTGGAGTGAAGTGTAACTTACTGAGGTGGAGTGAAGTGTAACGTTTGGAGGTGGAGTGAAGTGTAACTTACAGAGGTGGAGAGAAGTGTAATTTACTGAGGTGGAGAGAAGTGTAACTTACTGAGGTGGAGTAAAGTGTAACGTTTGGAGGTGGAGTGAAGTGTAACTTATGGAGGTGGAGTGAAGTGTAACTTACAGAGGTGGAATGAAGTGTAACTTACAGAGGTGGAGTGAAGTGTCATTTACAGAGGTGGAGTGAAGTGTAACTTACAGAGGTGGAGTGAAGTGTAACTTACAGAGGTGGAGTGAACTGTAACTTACAGAGGTGGAGTGAAGTGTAACTTACAGAGGTGGAGTGAAGTGTCATTTACAGAGGTGGAGTGAAGTGTAACTTACTGAGGTGGAGTGAAGTGTAACTTACGGAGGTGGAGTGAAGTGTAACTTACAGAGGTGGAGAGAAGTGTAACTTACAGAGGTGGAGTGAAGTGTAACTTACAGAGATGGAGTGAAGTGTAACTTACAGAGGTGGAGAGAAGTGTAACTGACAGAGGTGGAGTGAAGTGTAACTTACAGAGGTGGAGTGAAGTGTAACTTACAGAGGTGGAGAGAAGTGTAATTTACGGAGGTGGAGTGAAGTGTAACTTACGGAGGTGGAGTGAAGTGTAACTTACAGAGGTGGAGTGAAGTGTAACTTACAGAGGTGGAGAGAAGTGTAACTTACAGAGGTGGAGTGAAGTGTAACTTACAGAGGTGGAGTGAAGTGTAACTTACAGAGGTGGAGTGAAGTGTAACTTACAGAGGTGGAGTGAAGTGTAACTTACAGAGGTGGAGTGAAGTGTAACTTACAGAGGTGGAGAGAAGTGTAATTTACAGAGGTGGAGTGAAGTGTAACTTACAGAGGTGGAGTGAAGTGTAACTTACAGAGGTGGAGTGAAGTGTAACTTACAGAGGTGGAGTGAAGTGTAACTTACTGAGGTGGAGAGAAGTGTAACTTATGGAGGTGGAGTGAAGTGTAACTTATTGAGGTGGAGAGAAGTATAACTTACGGAGGTGGAGTGAAATGTATAAGTTGTTCCCCATTCTGACATTCTCCAATAATTTTCTCAGAGTCCTCTTTTCGACACACAGCACATGCAGACTGTGTTTTCCACAGGAAGTGGAAGTTACAGCCATCACATGTTCCGTCAGCACACTTTGGTGGCACCTCTAAGGTTCCGGCTCCGGACTGGGACGGGTCACATCGAAGGGAGATAATTGTCTGGCGACCTAACATGCATGCGGCAGTGGATCTGTAAAAATTGTTTTGACAATGTTGATCAGCATCAGGCTATTATATCAAAATAGAGAACAATAAAACACTAAACCACACTTCCCTGAAGATATTCTACAATTTGAAAGAGCTACCACGTACTTTTAAATTAGTATTTAAATACTGTTGTATGTATTTCAAATTCTAATAAATGCAGTTTGTTAAAATTACTTCTATTTAAAAACCTGTCTTGCAAAATTCTTCCATAATTACAGATATGCCCATGGTTTAATACTTACTTTTCAGATTTGTAGTAAAAGTGAATATCCTTTTCTGATCCTGTAAAAAAAAGTGTAAAGAATTAAGCAGTGATTATCTGCTATTTGCAGATGACACAAAGTTATACAGATGGATAAGGAACGAGGAAGATGTGAGAATCCTCCAGGAGGACCTGGATAAACTCCAAATTTGGTCGAACAAATGGTTACTCAAATTCCACCCCAACAAATGTAAAGTAATATCAATAAAAGCTTCCAAGAAAAGACATTACTATATGAATGGACAGGAAGGAGAGAGGATTCAGCTGGAAAATATCACACACGAAAAGGACATTGGGGTTACCATCGATGAGGACCTGAATTCAAAACTCACCTGCATAACATTGTAAACAAAGCGAACAGCATAGTTGGACTAATACGAAGATCGTTTGTATATCTTGATGAGTCAATGTTCAAGTTATTATTTAAAGCTCTCGTCAGACCACACCTGGAATACGCGGCAAGTGTATGGAACCCATATCGAGTAGCAGATATCGACCTGATCGAGAACGTTCAAAGAAGGGCATCACAACTTATTCAGGGACTCAAAAACCTTACATATGAGGAACGTCTAGAGAGACTAAATCTTCCAACTTTACAACATCGGAGAACTACAGGGGACATTATCAATGTTTTTAAAATAGTTAAAAAAACTTTATGATTATAGAGTAACTGAGAACTTTTTCCAAATGGACAGTTCTAGTAGGACGAGAGGTCACTCTGAGAAAATTTTTAAGAAACGTTGTAATCTAGAATTAAGAAAGAATTTCTTCAGTAACAGAATAATAGATGTTCTTCAGTAACAGAATAATAGATGTATGGAATAATTTGCCGCAACACATTATAGATGCAGATACTGTATACAACTTTGAAGTAATGCTAGATAAACACTGGAAAAATATTCATTTTAAAGTTTAACATTTTAGATATATTGAGGAAACATAGCAATTGATATACTGGAAATCAATCATTTATTTATTTTATGTACATATATTGTTGATATGGATATAGAGGCTTCCAGCCTGCATCCATTAATTATCCTAATATATCCTAATAAATGAAAAAGTAGAGTAAGATTTTGAATTCGTAATCATAAAACATTGTTATCAATTTTAGTACAAACAACAAAATCCATCATTACCGTAAATATTCGCGTATAGTGCGCACTTTTTTTCAAAAATTGACAAGTGAAAAAGACCACTGCGCACTATACGCAAGTACAAGCCTTTTCCCAGTCAGAATGAATGTGATTTGACTGAGATTTGTGATCGTTTCCTTTCACAGCAGGATTGATTTAATACTTATATGTATAACACATATAAAGCATTTAGAAAGTAATAGTTAACAAATAATCAAAGAAATGAATAGTTATTTTGATGTTTAATTCCTTGAAATTGTGTATTTATCAGCAATTACGTGGATTTATCTAAGTCGATCGTGAGCAACACGTTCCGTGCACATACGATCTCACTTGAGCATGTTCCCGTATTCAGGTCCAAAACGATGTATAACATCTCAATTAACATCAAACAAAACTTGAAATGATATAGCAGTACTTCGTTATTTCATACTTCTAAATTAATCACCTTATAAATCCAGAGTGCTGCCAGAAACTGATAACGTTCAACTTGTTTATTTACAAAAGCTGTAACAGCACGCTTGCGCAATTAGGCAAGGGTAACACTAATGCCTTGATCTCGTGCGGCAGTCACTGACCAACTTGGCCATATCAAATACGATCTGACTGTGAAAACTACCGGGGTACTCTTATTTATCGTCTGCACTGTAGATTTATCCATTACACATGTTAATTCATTGACATAAAAGTTGTGACCAGCACGACGACAGCCGACTTGTTTCCGTACTGTTTACAAAATGGCGGCCTGTGCTACATTACGTAGCAGTCAGCTTACTAGTCAATCTTGTTATAATTGAGCTTAATTAGCTTTGTATGTTCGTGGACAGATACCACAAGAGATCATACCTACGTGAAAATCACAAGGTAATTGAGGGTAGGATTAATTATTTTGTTTGTACAACAGCGTAGATGGGACCGCTACAATTTGCAAGCTGACTAGGCCTGTCCCGGTATAATGTAAACAACCTGTCAATCCAATGTGTCAAATCTGACCGGTGATTCCAATTAAATGTGGTAAATAAGCTTTCATAAGTTACAAATTCCTATCATCTTATGCTTTAGAATTCATCTACCGCTCAGTTGAATATTGAAATTTTTTTTTTTTTTTTTTTTTTTTTGAAAATGAATCTCAAAAACGTACCTGCGCACTATACGCGAGTGCGCACTATACACGAATATTTATGGTATAATCAACTCGTGAACTATGGACAATGGATTTATATCATATATCAACAGAAATGGCAAAGCATGGCAAGTTAACATGTAACCATACCACTGATGACCTTGTACAGTAGAGACACGCTTACAATGCTTCTGTAAAGTAAAATGTCATCCAGCGAAACATTACTTACGACCTTGTACAGGTAAAGAGGCATAACTATACCTATCTGTATATCCTAGAGTACATATCATTCAGTGACACATTACTGACGACCTCTTACAGGTCGGGAGGGAGATGCACCTATAACTACCTACCTATATATACTAAAGTACATATCATCCAGTGACATATTACCGACGACCTTGTACAGGTCGGGAGGGAGACGTACCTATAACTACCTACCTATATATTCTAGAGTACATATCGTCCAGTGACATATTACTGACGACCTTGTACAGGTACAGAGACGTACCTATAACTACCTACCTATATATCCTAGAGTACATATCGTCCACTGACATATTACTGACGACCTCTTACAGGTCGGGAGGGAGACGTACCTATAACTACCTACCTATATATACTAAAGTACATATCATCCAGTGACATATTACTGACGACCTCTTACAGGTCGGGAGGGAGATGTACCTATAGCTACCTACCTATATATACTAAAGTACATATCATCCAGTGACATATTACTGACGACCTCTTACAGGTCAGGAGGGAGACGTACCTATAACTACCTACCTATATATTCTAGAGTACATATCGTCCAGTGACATATTACTGACGACCTTGTACAGGTACAGAGACGTACCTATAACTACCTACCTATATATATATCCTAGAGTACATATCGTCCACTGACATATTACTGACGACCTTGTACAGGTACAAAGATGTACCTCTATTTCTACCACAATACGCTGTGTTATTCCACTCTCAAGCCATTGTATAAATGTGCCGACTGTTGGATATATATATGTTATATACCACTATCTAGTGGTATAAGACCTTTCGGTCTTTTGATTGGTCTAGAATTCGAACTTTGACCCAAGCTGCAATTGTTATTGACGTCATCAATAATTGAATGACGTCACATCACCGGGTCCCGGACTTCACCGGTACACTTAATTTGCATACGCGAAATAATACTTGGCCACGTTTCCTTTTGATTCAAGCCGATATTATCGTGGTAGAAACATGTCACACGACATATTGGATATGGAATTTATTTCACACTCGTAAGTTATTTTTCAAAAGTTGCAAAAGACACTCGCTAAAGCTTGCGTCTTTTGTAACTTTTAAAAAATAACATACTCGTGTGAAATAAATTCCATATCCAACCATCACTGGTTGTGTAACCTCTATATATACAATTCTTACCTGTATATCCTTCTCTGGTGTACATCTCATCCAGTGACACGTTACTGACGATCTTGTACAGAGTGTTTCCAATACTACAACAAATATGGAAACATTGAATCTTTTTTCAACCCCCAAAAAACATAACAAGCTTAGGCTGCCTATTGACAATTCATTCCCCTAATCAGTGTCAAAATCAAGCATATATAACTTAGGACCAAGGGGAACCTACACACAAAAGAGAAATGATAACAGACATTGCTTAAGGATGGATGATGTATACATGAATCACAGACAACAGGGCAATTTGATAACACTAGCAGACAGTGAGTCACAGATATTTTCTAAGACATGGTAATGATGTAATAAACATAGAATCTCCAGTATATAGAGCATATTGAATAGTAAAAGGCTTGATCAACACAATTTAAACGTTTTCTGCTGTGATTGGAGAATCTGTGCATGAATAGCTAACATGAGTATTTTGTCAAAAACTAGTATGAATATCTTAGAAATACAGCAAATTAACCAATTTATCTATCTTGGCTTCAATTGGAAAAATCGGCAAATTTTGATGAGGTGAATACAAAGGTTTGCTCTGATTGGTCAAAAATGAAAACATATTTTCACTCCAAAACTATATTTTCACTTCAAAATCTTTTATTTTCACTGCTCATCGTTGCAGTTTTATTAGTTTAATAAATGTCTATATTTCACTGGCAAAAAGGCAATAGATATCAATACTAGAAGCAGTGTAAGTATATAGTAACACACTAGGCCTGCAACACCTCAACTGAAGGGGATAACTCCCCATGAGGCTGAAAATAACTGACAAACTACACAGCCTTGCTGTATTTCATCGCAATGAAGGATTATAACACTCCTGGGCCTAAGGGCTATCCCATTAAATCATCTACCCAATAGGAGGACTGCAGGTTTGTCAAAAGGAACGTCTGACAAGTGATTATATTGATATTAAAAAAGACACAATATCTCTTGTGCCGATCATGGGTATAACTCTTAATTCTGGAGTCCTCTTGCAGGAAAAATATTTTAATGACCTAGCTCTACATAGAAGAATCTGACAAACATGGTAATCATGTACTGTAACTACCAATACAGAACCTAGCTGTATTTCAACTCCAGGGTTATAATAGCCCTGACCTAGTTACAGAAGTACCTGACAGGCTGGGTAGATACCACGGTGCCACTATCACGGTCCGGTACCAGTGTAGTCCTACACACCATTGCTGAGGTTTGACGGGTTTTCATTTTCTACAAAACAGAAATTAAAATGTTCTTGGTTACCAACCACAGGTAGTACATCAAATTGAATATCACAAATTTTTGTCATGAACACAAATACTGCAAGGGGTTTCTTATGTTTTTGCTTCTTTAAGAGTTTGAAGCACAAATTTATTATTTTTTTTAAATTGCTTTTGGTGGGAATTAAGAAAAGAACTACCAAAATTTCTCAATTGATTTTATTTTCATGCTAACTATTATACCTAATCTAAATCTTTCTGTGAAAATAGGAAAAAAATAGATCCCCTCGCAAAAATAACAACCATTACAGCATATATAAAAAGATCTTAATATTTTACAGTAATAACTAAAAAAATCTTCTCATTCAGATCTTACTCAGAATAAAAATAACGATTTTTTTTATCCATCAAGAGCATCACACTGAAAGTAAGACATAAATAGACATGATCTTTTAAAATACAGGAGTACCATACACAGCCTTATTTCCATATATTCCTGTGTTGACCTACTTTACTGTCAGAAGAGCTGACATTGTTGCGACAGACGGCCAAAGTGTCCTCAGAGCCACACAGACTGATGTTGAAAGCATGAAAATACTGTGTCCCTGTGCCAGTGAACAGCGGGCTTCCCTGGATGATCTTGGGCCTGAAAGTACCACAATAGAATTTGTAAGTTATAAATCTTCAAACCAAATTACACAAGAAAAATTATTGCAATTAGCCAGACAAAAAAGTCAAACTTGTATTATGTCTTTGACCTTTATTAATTAAGAAGAAATGCACTGGACAATGATTTGAATTAGACCTCAATGTGGCCTTGACTTTCATTTTTCATTGTCTAACCACCATTGAATAACCTATTGCCAGGACAATGAATAGGACATTTAAATAATTGTGACCTCAATGACCTTGGACAAAATGACCCTTAAATTTCAGGTGACATACCACCTTAAGAGTATCCTACTTACATTTTGAATGTATTATTTATGTCCATTGAATTGCAAAGGTCTATCAAGCTACCTTCAATAAGTAGGCAGTTATGGTGCCAAACATTATTTAACCTTTTATCACAATGTGACCTTAGACATACAAACACAGACACTTTTGTAAGGGAGTATAAAAACAAAAAATATGAGAAGTAATGACATTGTTATCTATTGTAATGTAAAATGCTTCACCCTTTGAGTGCGGAAAAGTCATATTGCCGTCCATCTTGGCCACGGAATGTACAGTCGGTCTCGCATCGTTTTCCCTTGACTGCACGAAGCCCTTCCCCACATGTCACACAAGATTCCAGACCCCAAGAGTGACCGTTAGGGATGACAGTGTTAGGGGGGCACGGCTTGCATGATGTGTCATTGGTGTCAATGTAGTGGCCATCAGGACATGGCACACAGCTGTAATAGAGTGGAGCAGTTAAAGTAGAGGCAGTATAGAAAGTGACCCTTATCTTAAGGAAACATATTAGAACTTAGTAATCTAAAGAAATATCCATTATTACTGAATTCAAAGAACAGATCATTATTATGAAAAACCCTTTCTTCACTGACAAAACATAGATAATTACAAACTTAATGCAAGTCTTTTTCTCTGATCTTAGTGGCATTCCTGCATCAAAAAACTATTTCACGTACTACAGCAACACAAAATGTATCTGCTCTATCTATACTGGGTAAAACCCTTGTGACAAAATATACAGATTCACTACAGCTACGTATACACGTAGCTCATATGACTAACCCGCTCTGTCCGTTCTGAGCTACACCCTGCGGACAAGTCTGACAGCCCGACGCTCCACCCTGTAGTGTATTGGTCACTTTGATGCTGTAGATTTTAGCGACATCGTTTACAAACTTCTCTCTGGACTCGGATGTATCCTGAATTGTCCAATCAGAGTGTTCAAATGCCCAGGTGAACGTGATTGGCTCGGCAGAGTGTATAGCATATCTAGTGATAAACAGGTAAACACATCAAGGAACAGGAACAATATCGCACCAACTCTACTGAGTATGTATAGCTTTTCTCTTACAATAATAATCAGAGAAATTTGAAAGTTGCTTCACAACAAGCTAGACCAGAGACTTCAAACATTTAAATGATTGTCAATGTCAATCTTGCCTGAATGAATAAGCATTCAATTTTGTTTTCGTTTTGTAGGAATCTTTTCAAATGAAGCAAAAGTACACATATTTAAATGTACATCCTTTACACAAGATTCCAAAGAATATTTGTTATTGGTAATTATTTATCTAGGTCAAACCCTTAATAGTCAACAAGATTACGAAGAGTACAATTATACTGAAAATGATGAAATTTAGTTTCAATTGAAAGTCCAAAAGAGCTTTGACTAATCATAAAGCAAGCCATTTGACTGTTTTAACTTAGTAATACCTGTATTTTGTTTTCTTCTGCTTCCCCTCCCAGGTATTGATAATGGTGCTGTGACCAGTATCGTCCTGTTAAAACCAGAGTTCATAATAGAGGTAATGAATCTCGATGTGGCAATACCATTAAATTGATTGACTTAGAACTTCATAAGAAATACATCAGACTGGGCTTAAAGATTGGTCAGGTTTTTTCCGGACATCAATCAAATAGGAAGTAGTGTTTCTTCTATTTTGCACTGAGACACTCCAGACAGGTGGAGAGCAAAATTGAACATAACCTTTGAGGCTGCAATTTGCACATGGCATTAAGAGTTTGTATATATCACAGCAGGCTATTTATAGTAATCAAGAAGGGTTTGGGAACATACCGACAAGAAGATGAATTCACATTTTCCGGTACAATTGGTTTCAAACACGAACTCGATAGCAGAAACCTCCTCTCCATTGCTTGTCCCATAGGTGCGGAACCCTCCGACCTTGAGGAGTAGAATGAGGTAGGCATCATCACCGCGGCCATAGTGGGTGTGGATATGGCCCCCTGCTACCATCCAACTGGAGTCTGACTCACATTCAGACTCTAAAGAAATGAAAAATAAAAAAATAGATTTAACCCAAAGCAGGGCTTCATGCACTTCTACTCAACTGAATAAAAGTAGAAAATTAGAAAATGTCTGTAAGACAACAATGTCCCTGATCCTATGAGAAGAATTTGCTGTTACGAAATGATGGTTTAAACACGAACAAAATCTGCTGAGGGATTCTTAAGGTATGATGTTGATTTGGAACAGGACGAAACACATTGCGTTTGATTCAGAACGGGTCAGATGTGACCTTTGAGTGGACCAATGATCATCAGAATATGATCCGATATAGAGAACTTAACTAACATGAAGCTATAATATAAATATAAAATAAATTTGTTCAAGGATTCTCAAGGTATAATATTGATTTAGAACAAAGCCTCTAATAAGGAAAGGGTTAAAGGTGAAACAATAAAGTATGATAATTGAAAACCTATAATAACAATATACGGCATTTTAAAGTGGATACTTTGTTAATTTGTCTCACCAGTGAATGTAATGCATTCGGATGACATGTTGACAGGCATATCATTCCACCATTTGTATTCAATGCCGTAGGTGGGGGAAGTTGAGGCCGAACACAATTTACACAAACTGGAGCCGTCCGAGAACTTGTTATCCGGACACACTTGGCAGATTCCCTTAACATATTCATGTCCAGGATTACACGGTGGACAGTCCCTGGGGGGTCCCTCGGGGGGCAGACTTACAGCTCCATCAACATTTTGACGACACACCTGCGGCAGGATCCACTTGTATTCCGTGTATGTCTGATAAATAATGAAATTTAATAAACATCATGCAATGAGTATGGTTACTTTAACAAAACTTCCTAAGACATCCGGTTAATACAAATACCATTTCGAAAGATCTTTATCTTAAACACAAAACAAATATTGAAAATTCTGTCACGGAGCTTTCAGAAATGTCTGTTTCCATTGCCAAACAATGTGGGTAATTTCAGAGCATTGAACAACTGTTCATTATTTGGTGATCGGACAAATGTTTGAGGTTAACTTTCAAAATATAAGGACACATTTTTTTCCAAATAAGACACTAATACCTTTTTTTCACTGTTACAGTGTGTCTTGGTCTCAAAGTAAGTAATATTGTATGATATTTATCTACTATTTTTCCCTCTTTTTAATGTTATAATGTGCCTGATCATGAGTCTTGTAGAAGGTACATTGTTGGATATTTATCTACTATTCTTACCTCTTTTTAATGTTACAATGTGCCTGAGTCTTGTTGAAGGTATATTGTTGGATATTTATCTACTGTTCTTACCTTTTTTTCACTATTACAGGGTGCCTGGGTCTCATAGTAATCCCTTTCAGTACAGACTGGCCTATCCAGGCATTTAGTAGCTCCTTTTCCTGAAAAAAATATCCATAAGAATTGCATAAAAATACATAAAAGAAAACTTACCAATCTATAAATAGAATGCTACCTTTAAGATGATAGGAATGATGATAGAATATCTTGTAAAAATGACAGAGTTGACATGCCTCCCCAGTGCTACATTTTTTTGTCTTATCCAATTAATTGTGTTTCTGCCACAAATATTACACTCAGTAATTGAAGCTATTTTATATTTCATAAAAAATTACTGACGTTGATATATTTTATTAATATTACTGAAATGATGTACAACAGAATTTATAATCCAATGGTGTTCAAACTCAATCAGTTTCGGCTGAAATTCTGAAACTTCAGCTTTGCCCGTGACAAGATTTTGTTAGGAGAATGCAGCCCTTGCTGAGACAAATTGGTCTTGTACATACAGGCACTGATTCTACAAGTCTGTCAGAGCTACTTACGAGAATACAGATTCTACAAGCCTGTCAGAGTTACTTACGAGAATACCGATTCTACAAGTCTGTCACAGTTATTTACGAGAATACCGATTCTACAAGTCTGTCAGAGCTACTTACGAGAATACAGATTCTACAAGCCTGTCAGAGTTACTTACAAGAATACCAATTCTACAAGTCTGTCACAGTTACTTACGAGAATACCGATTCTACAAGTCTGTCACAGTTATTTACGAGAATACCGATTCTACAAGTCTGTCACAGTTACTTACGAGAATACCGATTATACTAGTCTGTCAGAGTTACTTACGAGAATACTGATTCTACAAGTCTGTCACAGTTACTTACGAGAATACCGATTCTACAAGTCTGTCACAGTTACTTACGAGAATACCGATTCTACAAGTCTGTCACAGTTACTTACGAGAATACTGGGTTTCTTGGTTACACGGACTACAGGAAGCTGCACCACGGTCTGAAAAGGTGTTGAGGTCACATGGGGAACAGAAATGAGCGCCCGGGTCAGGGCTATTAGTCCCAGGACGACACTTTGTACACTCCGACGTATAGGCAACACCTGTTGACAGAAAGGGTGGATTGAATTCATTTCTGCATCAAGGAAAACAAGGCCAGATACAGTGTAAGAGATTTTATATGCAGGTTAACCACAAATTTGAAGCAAAAATTATTTCTTTTTTGCAGAAATTACGATAAAAAAAATAATAACAAAGCGGTCCATCAATTTTTTTTAACGTTTCTGATATCTGATAATTTCTGATTGTATTAACTCCTCAAAAACAGAAAAATTCCTGATAATAACTACAATCTTTACAATGTAGTCCGATTCCAGGAACTACACCAAGTCCTGTGAGAATTCAGCAACCAAAGTCCTGTGAGAATTCAGCAACCAAATTAAATACTGATGATATTTAAGGAACTTTTAACTGATCATAATTCATCTAAACTCATCAAGATTTTTTTTTTAAATCTGTATAGCATATAACCATATTAAGTATTTGCATATAGCATGCATTTTTTGTTTAATTTGGCATGAAAGAATAACTTGACTGGATACTACACACTTGGTCCTGCCAGACCAACAAAATCTTTTTGCCAGCCACACAGAGATTTGGTAGATTAAGATCAAGCAGGGATAACTCTGGAGGAGGCCATGGGGCCATTTGCTCCATTTTTTTCAAAATGGCCCACCAAAACTCACAAATTTCTTCAATTTTCTATGTTTTGGCCCATACTATTTCTGAAATCTTGTCAAAATGGCCCATGATTTTTGGGTCCAGGGTGAACCCCGATCAAGTATATCTAAATGTTGAAAACATACCTGTCACCTCGATCTTACGGATCATGACAGGTTTATATTTTGCACTCGAATCTCCGATGTTTAGTCCCATGGTCCTCCAAATAATCACATTCAGTCCGGTCTTCAGGACAAGCTGCAATATAACAAAATCCACTCAAAATATACATTTTATATCACAGAACAAATAATTTCAACTTGTATTTGTCAAAGAGAGCATTTCAATGGTTGAAAATGATTTGCTTTTATTTCTTGTCCATATCAGTGTATGTTCAGTGCAGAAATTACCATTTGTTTCCTTAAATAAATACAGACAAATTGTTTTATTTCTATGACATATCCAGAAAGGTCTGAAAACAATAGCGAAGATATTAAACTTTTTCATAGGTATGCAGAGAATTAATGATTAGTCCAGTATGGTGGACACCAAAGCATCAAAATGACCGGTGGTCAGGTACATACATGCACTTGTTTGAATTCGCCATCTTTTGTTGGTCCAGGCCAATTGTTGGCTTCCTCATCTTCAACAGACTGGCACTGGTCATTTTGTACCTGTCAACAAAGAAGCTTTGTCCAATTAAAAACGAGGTAATTTATGAAACATTTGAATAAATCAGAGAATGATAGAACAGCATTTCATTTGATGTATATAATCAGGGCTTTTTCTGGAGGCTTTTTGGGGCCGTTAATGGGCCCCATTCCCAATAGAAATTGTTTCATATTTAAGCCAAATTCCCAAAATTTGCCCTTTTCTCCTGAAAAAATCTTTCCCAATTCATCAATTTTTTCCCCCAAAATGAGACAAAAAGGCCCCTTCCCAAAACCAGTGAGAAAAAACTCTGATAATGTTAAACAGAAGCGGCAATATTGTATTAGTATATGAACAAATTAACAATAAATACAAGAGTCCCAATGGGCCTGAATTGACAATCGCTCACCTGGCTCTACAGCAACTTTGAAGTTGATCTAGGTCATTTCTGCAGATACTATGCTGATTACCATTTTATTCAAATATCAGAGTAGGCTAGGTTTATTCATGTCAATAAATTTTCTGCTAATCCTTCATTCCAGCATACTATTGACCTTATATCGGGTCTCATTGTCTCTTGGCTATCAAAAAATCATTTTTTAAAGATTTAAGCCTATTTGACCCCTGTGACATTTAATGTAGGTCAAGGTCATTTATTTAAACAAATTTAGCAGCCCTTCATCCTAGTATACTACATGCCCAATATCAAGTCCCTGGGCCTCTTAATTATTGAGAAGTTGTTAAAATATTTAAGCCTATTTGACCCCTGTGACCTTTAATGTAGGTCAAGGTCATTTATTTAAACAAACTTAGTAGCCCTTCATCCTAGTATACTACATGCCCAATATCAAGTCCCTGGGCCTCTTGGTTATTGAGAAGAAGTTGTTAAAACATTTCAGCCTATTTGACCCATGTGATCTTGAATGAAGGTCAAGGCCATTCATTTGAACAAACTTGGTAGCCCTTCTCCCCGACATGCTACATGACTAATATCAAGTCCCTGGGCCTCTTGGTTATTCAAAAGAGTCCATTTGAAGATTTTAGCCTATTTGACCCATGTGATATACTACAGACCCAATATCAGGTCTCTGGGCCTGTTGGGAATGGAGAAGAAGTTGAAAATGTAAATTTGCTACAATGCACCATGCAGGACAAAAGGTGATCACAACAGGTCAACTGACGAAACAAGAGATGTCACCGAGAGGGTGACAAGTATTACCCCCGCCCCCCCCCCCCCCCCCGCTTTGAAGCTGCCTATTTATGGTACTATAACCCAATCAAACATGTTCTATGTTTAGGCAAGAACTAAGTGATGCATAGCCGAACAAAATTTTGCTCGTTTTTAGAGAAAAAGGGGCATAACTCTATTAGAACTGGTAATAAGAGCTAAGCCTCATAGGGTCCTCTACCTACATACCAAATTTTAGTAAAATCCATTGAAAACAAAGCAAATGCATAGCCGGACAAGCTAGTAACCATTTTTCAAATAAAGGGGCATAACTATGTAAAAAGCATTTTTTCGGAAAAAGCATTTACTGGAGGCACAAGTGCATGCAGTCCTTCAACTGTGTAAAAAGTTTCAAGAAATTCCATTGAAAACAAAGCAAATGCATAGCCGGACAAGCTAGTAACCATTTTTTACATAAAGGGGCATAACTCTGTAAACAGGGTTTTTCAAAGGAAGACGTTACTGGAGACACAACTTCATGCCATCATTCAACTCTGTATAAAGTTTCAAGAAAATCCATCAAAAGCTAAGTGAATACATAGCCGGACAAAATTAGGACACATTTTGTAAGAAAAAGGGGCATAACTCTGTTAAAAAGGGCTAAATCGCAAAATCACTGCAGGGGACACAAGTTCATATGGTCTTCTAATTATATCCCAAATTTGAGTGAAATTTTGTGACATACGGACGGACGGACGGACAAGGTGATTCCAGTATACCCCCCCCCCCCCTTCGTTGCGGGGGGGGGGGGGGGGGGGGGGGGGGGGGGTATAAAACTTAAACCACACTGTCTATGGGTGAAGCAGATGATGCTGACAACACCGACAGCCTCCCTGGACTTTGAGCTAAAAATGAATGTACCTTAAACTGGAACATGGATGCTGAATCTGTGTACTGGTACTCAAAGGTCACGGATCCAGGTTGGACCAAGGTCACTGAGTACACAAGACTGGATGAACAGGGACCTGGATAGGAGGCTATGAATTCTCCTTTTGGTTTCCATTCTGTGCTGTAAGGCAGAACAAAACATTTACCTTAAACACGAATACCTGCTGAAAACTGTGTTTGCAAGCTTTCAAAATGTCTGTTACCTTTCATTTTCGAGTAAAGAGTGCAAACGGATGTAGCTTCAACAACATTTCGGTCATGCAGATGAGCTGTCAAAGATAACATTGTGGTAAGTAATTTTGTTTTGTTGATGGATATTGATTAAGTACTTGGAAATCAGTATATCTCTCTCCATTATCATAAGTTGGCTAGCTAAGGGCAGTACATGGGTGAATCTCTTTCCAAACATTGTCACAAAAATTCATGCCGTCAAAATCCAAAAAATCTGTGCTCATAATTTTCTTTGAGCATACATGTATCATTTTTTCAGCTGAAAACTTAAATTTGATCATCATTTAAATACCTTTTCCTATTTTAACAGGAATCATTTAAATACCGTTTCCTATTTTAACAGGAATAACATTTTTATGATCAAACTAGATCCTGAATGTACTTTCAAGTAAAATATCAACATCCAATCAATTAATGAATTAATAGTGATTTCTGTTTATAGCTTTTTAACAAAATTTGTGGATGGATGGACAGATGAAGGGTAATGCTATATGGCTCCAAATACCTCATATTATATATACATTATACAAACATAGAGGCATAAAAAAAGCTTCTGTCCATCTTTTATGCTAGAATTCCCAAATACAAAAATGACGTCCAAAGTTTTGTTTCAGCAACAATATTTCAGATTGATTTTGGGATTTCTTGTGCATGAGATCCTAAAATACCAGGTATACAGTACATACATAGAGTCATAAAAAAGCTTCTGTGTATCTTTTATGCTAGAATTTCCAAATACAAACTGATGTCCAAAGTTTTGTTTAAGCAACAATATTTCCGATTGATTTTGGGATTTCTTGTTCATGAGATCCTAAAATGAACCTGAACTATTGTTTCTTAAACCTTACCTGATAAATTAATATCTACTTACTCTGTACAGTTAGCGTGGTCTGCCCCAGGAACGAAAGAATCCAGAAAACTGTCTACATCTGCTGTGAAACCTTGAGGTATTTTGTCCCACTCATCAAAACGTGCCCCACCCCCTAGGGAATAAGTGCCTGGGGGGCACGGGCTACACACTTGGTCAGTCATGTTCAGATACTGACCTGCTTCACAGGTAAATTCTGAAAATATTAAATATGATGTTAATTTCTGACATTTTCTATAGTCTGACAAAGTGTAAACATACAGAGGGTCAAATTTTTCATAATGTAGCATAGCCACCAAAATACTTCTATTGCAATTCATTAATGTCCTGCGAAAAACCTAAACCCTTAAATTCTTCAAGCCAAAATTTTACCTGTTTTGGGCCTACGTATACGTATATACTGGGCTTTTTACAGATAAACAGTAATTACATGTCTTCTTTCAGACACAGTTTAAAATGAATAAGTCATGATCAGTACTTGCAACAACTTTGCAGTCAGAAGTTATAAGACAGATACTTACTGCACTTTTGGCCCCTGACAGGGGGTGGTGGGGCCCCACCTTCACACTTTTTGGGCTCCGGAACAGAAACACGCCATCGTCCACCATCACTGTCACATTCTGTATACTCATAGTGAAAGTCACTCTACAAAAAACAAATAATTCATTTGAGGACAGCTTTTCTTTAAATTTAATAACTACAAAATTATACAATATTCAAATAATGCTTACAAAAGATCTATCAGGCATGCATTTGTTGAAAGATCTTGTAAAATGTCATCTACATTTATGGAACAACAAAACAATGCAATGATGCATGATAAAAAATTTTGTCAAAAAAGAAAATCTTATTTAATTAGTGCACATACTTTTGACTGTGTTTAGGTGTATGCCAGCAAGAGCATTTGTTCAAACAGAAGAACAAACTTAAGATGGACTGACAGAACAGAAGGTACATAATTAACAGGGACATATATAATGTTTAGGATTCACAGAACAAATGGATAGTCAGAAGAACAGGACGGACAAACAAAACAGATACAGAGACGTGGATAGTCAGAAGAACAGGACGAACAAACAAAACAGATACAGAGACGTGGATAGTCAGAAGAACAGGACAGACAAACAAAACAGATACTGCAGGGACGTGGATAGTCAGAAGAACAGGACGGACAAACAAAACAGATACAGGCCTAGGGACATGGATAGTCAGGAGAACAGGACGGACAAACAAAACAGATACAGGGACTTGGATCGTCAGAAGAACAGGACAGACAAACAAAACAGATACAGAGACGTGGATAGTCAGAAGAACAGGACGGACAAACAACAGATACAGGGACGTGGATAGTCAGAAGAACAGGACGGACAAACAAAACAGATACAGAGACGTGGATAGTCAGAAGAACAGGACGGACAAACAACAGATACAGGGATGTGGATAGTCAGAAGAACAGGACGGACAAACAACAGATACAGGGACATGGATAGTCAGAAGAACAGGACGGACAAACAAACAGATACAGGGACGTGGATAGTCAGAAGAACAGGACAGACCAAACAAAACAGATACAGGCCTAGGGATGTGGATAGTCAGAAGAACAGGACGGACAAACAACAGATACAGGGACATGGATAGTCAGAAGAACAGGACGGACAAACAAACAGATACAGGGACGTGGATAGTCAGAAGAACAGGACAGACCAAACAAAACAGATACAGGCCTAGGGATGTGGATAGTCAGAAGAACAGGACGGACAAACAACAGATACAGGGACGTGGATAGTCAGAAGAACAGGACAGACCAAACAAAACAGATACAGAGACGTGGATAGTCAGAAGAACAGGACAGACCAAACAAAACAGATACAGAGACGTGGATAGTCAGAAGAACAGGACGGACAAACAAAACAGATACAGGGACGTGGATAGTCAGAAGAACAGGACGGACAAACAAAACAGATACAGAGACGTGGATAGTCAGAAGAACAGGACGGACAAACAAAACAGATACAGGGACGTGGATAGTCAGAAGAACTGGACGGACAAACAAAACAGAAACAGAGACATATATGGATAAACAGAAGAACAGGCTAGGATATATATATATGGACAAACAAAACAGATTCCGGGACATGTATATATAACATGTATATGTACATGGCACAAATTTACTACATTCTATATATCTTTACTGAAGCAAAGCACCGGCAACCATTACCCCAATGGATGACGGATCCGGAGAAATTAATTGTACACATTGCATTTAATATTGATCATTCTAACTCATGATACTTATTCTTAGAAAATTATAAATCATTTTGACGATACAAGTTCAAAACAAGAACAAATTTGAAGCTATAAAGCTAACAAATCTTGACAAAAAAGAAAGCTGATACCATGTGTGTCATCAAACAACATATGTTACCTATTGGTGGTACATGTATTGTACAGCTTACAAGTGTATATATTATATATATTAACTACTAGGATATAGCCTTACACAAATTAAATACACATAGTAAAGAAGTACCTGGGCATGGTAATGTTTACAAAAATGTTCAGATCCTCTAATTCTATGTACAGTGTGTATTATATCTTATAGTGCTTCAATTCAGTGTAGATAATGATGTACATCTACATATTTCAGAATTTAAATTTTAAATCTCTTTATACATGATAAATCAATCACGTGTAATTTATATATATAATCTGGCGACTTGTATTTAATTTTATCCCTGATTTAATTAGAATATGCAAACTAACAAGACTGAAGTAAAAACTAGACACGATCAACTTCATACGGTCATTACAAATGTAAACATGGGACAACTATATCTGTGGTGTCAGAATATAATGCTGCCTTAGGCAGGTACAGGATAGCTGATATAGAAAACATCAGCAACAGCTGGAGAAGGGACCAGTCACGTCGGGCATACAAATTCTATGCGCAGTATATATATAATAACCTGAATTTGACTTCATCAATGACATCTGAATAAATGTATCACTTAACGAAGATTGGTGGGGAGAGAATAGAAATGGGATCCCTATAACATGCCACATTTTTACAGTTAAACTCTACAACATCATTGTTATACTAGAAAAGTGTATCTATGCAAAGATCTGCAGTCTATCCTTTGTATATATATACCTGTGATTTTTTATTGTTCTGTTGTATCTACCTGTACCTGTTCCCAAACTATACATGGTATATGCAGGTATGATTTTGTGTCACCTTTAGATCACTAGTATAATATCCGATACTTTGATCCTCACCTTCAATCACTTTGCGAATTTAGAAGCTGGATTGCCTTAAAAACTGAAGCATTTTCCAGTAACTATACATGGTATACACCTGCAGGTATGATTTTGTCCTTTCATGATCAATTTTCTATGCTTCAAAAGGCTATTGGGGTGGCTTCAATGCAAACCCTGTGTCTACTATGTATTTAAAGTTTTATTCAAAACTTTAGGCATTTAGCCCATCAGTATATATATATATATAACAGAGCAAATTAATCAAACATACAGCAGAGATTCGAATTCACTGCAGAATAATGGATAGAGAATGAATCCCTTATGACATACAGTATACAATTATATCAGATCAAAACATATTCAAGCAGTTCTTAACTTATTTGATTCAATATATATTTACCTAATGCACATAGTTCATTACACTTTGCGAATTTAGAAGCTGGATTGCCTTAAAAACTGAAGCATTTTTCCAGTAATTTTTTTTCTATATTTAACTCTAAGAGTTTGACTCTATGATCTGAAGTCTATGGAGTCTATGTTTGATCTATGTAACATTGTGAAAATGCTCACTGCATGTTTTGTCTTTTGACAAGTTGTGTTTTAATTTTTGTGTTGTACAAGTTGTGTTTTAATTTTTGTGTTGTATATATATCATACAGGTGAATTATATTGTATACGTATACAGGTACATAATTTGCAAAATGTCAACATCTTTGTTTCATACATGTCAACCTCTGAGACCTCCAATAAGCTAGGGCAAGGAGATCTCAATCATTCCATATCCAAAATGAGGGAGAAAATGTAAGTGGAAAAAATTGCCAAGGTGCAAATTATCTGACAGTTTATAAGAACATTTTGATATTAAAATTTGACAACAACTGTAGATTGAAAAGCATGCAAAAAAAAAAATGAAAGATAAAAAAAAAGAATAATATTGATTCTTAAAAAAAAAAGGAATTTGATAGAGAGAAGCTACATTTTGTGAATCATCAATGCTATAGTCACTTGAATTCCAACATACTAATTAACTCAAATATCAACACATATAGTAGGTATCTATACATCAATTAATTATCTGACATATTTAACAAGAATAAATTGCTGTGTGTATGTTTATTATCTTCAAGTTCCTAACAGGAATTACCATCGTTTTCCAAGATGGCAGACATTGAAAATTGACAATCTTTTTTCTGTAATAAAAACTTGAAAACGTCTCTACCTGTATAATTTGCGCACCCCCAACTTTAAACTTTATTTTAGTACAAAAAAACTACGCAAATTACACTAGTTTTTACGGTAAATCTTTTTGAAAGATGATAAAAATATATAAGCGTTTGTTTGTTCTTGAAGTGATGTACCCTAGTTGTAATCACAAAATCAACTGACTGTGTCAAATGAAGCCACCAAGGCACACGTACAGTTGAAACACAAAACACAGACAGGCACCACACATGCCTTATTGGTGTCAGACGATCCTCTCACCAAGCCTGACCTAGGTCAGGACAACTACTGTAATTATTTATGTCTTTTCTTTACATAATCAGGCCAAGTGTCTGAGTTTTCCGGACTTTTATGAGGGATGACTGCCCTAATCCGTGGATCAAATATAAGTGGTTCAGGATATATACCAAATCATGACTTAGGGGAAATTTTAATGATTTTTTGAGGCTATAGCTACCCAGCATAATCCTGGGTGATTCTACACACATGCTGTATATATCTTATAGATATTCATTCCAGAGTCATTGGCTATATTTTGTAATTTGGATTTCACAGTCTTAGTATGGGAGGCCATACAGTCACTAATGGTCCGCATGTTTTCTACCATATTCATTCAAAATGATGAAAAGGAAAACACTTCAAAACAGTACATGTACACATGTTAGAAATTAAAGCAGGTTTCTAATTGACTTTATATCATTCAAAGGATACCGCATCCTCAGAATTTTCCGTCTGCTGAAATCAAACATTTGGTCAAAATGTCGTTTCAATCAATTACACATGTAACGACATCATTTTAGAAAATTCGAAACAAAAAATATTCAGTATGGAATCCGGTGACAGACTGACGTAAATTTTCAATGACTGCCTCTTTAAAAACCTGTTAAAAAGTGCTAATGAGGTACTATACACGTCATTTAGATAATCATATGTTCTATTTCGTTGTTGTTGTTGTTGATATGCTGTATATTCATTACAGTAGGCATAACAGGTAAACAAACAAAACCAACAATGCATCCACAACATCACGAACATCTCTTACTGGTTGACAAGTTGGTAGAAGCTCAGCCGATGTATATGCAGTCAAAATCATCGAAAATATCAGCAACGGTAAGATGGCCATTGTTCCTGGTTGCTGCTACCACAAAGACACAAACGACAACAGGCTGTGTGTTGTTAAACTGTCACACATATGCAGTTGACAGGTTGAGCCAGATGGTGATGAGTGAGTTGTTGGCCACGGAAAACCGGAAATTATGTGAGAGGCATGCGCAAAGGAACGGAAATACAGTTTTAATATTATTGATAATTAATTTTGATTGATTTAGATAGACATACACAATATAAGACTTCAAACAAAAAAGAAATATTTTTAGTGGAAGGATATTATAAATTAGCTTTACACTGCAAAACAACGTTACCCCGAGATCCCGCGAGACTCACGGTTGCTATAGAAGCGTCACCAACATCCGCGGTATTTTGAGACCAGCAGCTGTCAGAAATCTAAACAGTGCAATGGCTGCAAGAGAAATGATGTCTAACAGGGATCCTTATTCCTTCCCTCGGAATCAAAATGACGACAACTTCATGGGTCAACTTAGAGCTGAGGTAAGAAATTATTATCGATATACTGCCACTTTGTATACATTGTAATATGTATGTATTCTATTAAATTAACAGTCAGTTGTATGGTATAACCGTCCGTTTTGCTTATGTTCTTTGTTAGGCCTAAGCTTATGTTCTTAATGTTATATGATTGCATTATAATTTATAACTACTTTCAGCTGTAGCTAGTAGACTGTAGTCTCATACATTTGTTTTATGTAACTTCACTAAAATCAAGAAGTAAAATTCAATTAAAGTTTATTTTCGTTATCATCATGGGTAAGAAAAAACGTCTACTAAAAAATCAAATAAATATTCCATCGATCCACATAATAGAAGTACTATATTTGTGGTAAATAAATTTCAGTATATCCCTATTATTGATTTATTCGAAGACTTAATTTCCCTTATTTGTCTTTTATGCTTATGACAGAGAACTCTGCAGTTGTACATATATCATATTCATGTACATAATACTGTTTACATATATGTTAATGAATTGCTTTAAGAATTTAGAAAACTCAAGAAAGAACAGGAAGCTATAGGTGTAAACTCTGAACATGTTGACATCACTTAATAGGTGTTAAATACATTCTATACATATGACACTCAGTTTACAGATTTTTCTGTTGACTGGATACATGAATCATAAATTGTGATGCCAGAGATTCAGAATTCATGATTCCTGTTTGGCATTTATTCCATAAGTTGGTGTTTTCTTAATCCAACACTGTCTAATTTAATTACAAACACTTTAGTTAGGGTCCTTGAATATATCAGATACCATAAACATGTACATTTGTGAAAGAACAGGAAAAATAACCCGAACAGGAATCAAACTCACACCTATGATAATCCCTAGAGCTGCAATAATCATCTTCACTATATATATTGATGGACATAGGCTGGGTATGAATATTTGTTCAGGATACACAATACTTCCCTGGCTCTACCAACTGAGCCAAAGAAGCAGCTTTACAGGCTCTGTCAGCTGAGTCAGTGACAGAGACATTAAAATAACACTATGTATATATATAATGCAATGTATGTACAAACCAGTGAGATCGATCCACTACTTTTTCATAATGAATCACTCGTCTGTTGGAACTTGATATCTGTGTATAATTTCTTGGATTGATGTCAGACACAGACCTTTCTACTGCATTTTTGGCTTAAATGAAAAGCCCAGTGAATGGTTTAATGTAAGCTTGATGTCAAAATCTGTCATTAAACAATGTTTAGTTAGAAGTAGAAAAGACTACCAGCAGCTCCAGACCAGATGATTCAATGTTTGAGCTTTGATTTGTTTGCAGATCGAAGGATACCAGAAACCAACCCATCTAGCCCAGAATGATGATCCCTGGAACAGACTCAATAGCACCTGTACTCTAGCTTCATCACGCCGCGAGATATATCACAATGATCCTGTAGCTCCAAGGGATAGTTTGGACTTTATTTTAAAATCCAGATACGATCATCATCAAGCATTCTTGAAAGACCACAATGAGACCCTATACCAACCAGAAACAGTTGGAAATGAGCATGGGTGAATATAATTTTTTAACAGATTAATTATGTCTTAATAAGGCCAAAACATTCTAAAATATTTCAGGCTTGTTAAATCTGAAGTGATCTCACCCGTTATAAATGTAGATGTTGAAGAGAATTTTTTAAACCAGACACTTAAGGAATGATAAAAGAGAAAAAATGTTGAGATTTGGCCAAATGAAGTTGTTGCATGTTAAATTAGTGTTTACAACTATTGGAGTATGAAATTGAATCATAGTGTAAAAGACAGAAAGATGAACAAAGACAGCCTTTCTCAGTTAATCAGATCATGCATTCTCTGTATAGACATGATCTGTATACTAAGTAAGTGTGATTGAGCTAAATAAAAGCCATCTGTAAGACTTCACTGACTAAACAAGTATTTTGGGCCTACCCCAAATTTTACTGAAAGAGAGAGAGCTCTATATACACACATATCCAACCAACAAAAGTGTAATAATGATTGATTGATAAAAAAATAGGATTGAGTATTTTTTCATACAGTTATAAACTTTTATGTTATTACAACTCTCCGAGAATATTTTCTTAAGTTTATCTTTTAAATTTAAAGCAAATAAACGATAAATTGCAACCCAAAAAACTTCTTTTGTGCTTGACCTCTGTATTAAACATGTAAGTTTCATTTATGTGATCATTTAAAGGAGCCTAGCTGTTATTTATTTTTTTGTGTTATTAAAATAAATTTTGATAATGTGGGTGCCATTTTATGCATTTTTTGTTTTTTCAAAAAGCTCTTGAACCTTTTTCCAGGCGTGTATTGAAGAATCGTGAAAAGGAAGTGATTAAACCCTGTGCCTTACCTAAATCATCCTCTCTCTATCTCCGCTCAGAAGAAGAAGGAGAGCATTCATTCAATAGAAAATGCAATAGGTTTGTATGCTGATATAATAACATCATTACTCTTTCTTTTACATAAAACATGTGATTCAAATCAATAAATTACCATTACTGCATAACATTACAGAAATGAATATAAGATATTTAATACAATAAGGTATTTTCCCTTTATACATAATTTGATATGTGAAAGTTGAATTTGGTAGTTCTATCTGTAAATTAAACGTAAAAATTCTGTATCTATTTAAAGGAATATACCGTAGATATCAATTTATCAATTTTTTTTTCAATGATTTCTATAACAAAATAAAAGAAATTGGATCTGGTACCTTGAGAAGTTTGTAATATCTAAAAGTATATCAAATATACCAAAAACAAATGTAAATATATTGTAAAAGTATTATTTTTGTCTTCAAGATGTTACTGTACTTTGATTGTCTTCTCTTGAAAAACAAAGTGTATGCATGTTTCTGAAAATCCCCACCTTATTACTACAATTCCAAATCCCCATTCCCAAGTTAGCTAAGAAAAATGTCCACCGTATATATTGCATGGCTTTTGAATTCAAACAACCCTCTTTACTCACCACTACTTATATATAGATATATATGTAGAAGAAATAAAATTTGAAATGGACAGGCTTTCTTACTTTCTGGGTTCATGTACATTCAAATCCCATGGGTCTGGCATTCCTATGAATATATATATCAAAATTATCGAAATAAATATTATATATGACGTACTAATAATCTAACATTTATTTATATATATATATGTACTTACTACTAGTGTAAGAAAAAACAAAAATACAGACTTTGCCACTAGGCCGTTCTGCCCTCTCAGGCTTCTTCAGGCCGACTGAACATTTGTTTATTTGTACGTTGCTTAGATATGTATGATATCATCAGTTGTGATGACGTCATCAGTTTTCAATAACATGACGTAATAAACAAAGACGGAACAGATGGAATACTGTACATTCAATAAACTTATTCTGCATTTAAGTTTGGTTTTAGCATTTTAATAAACATTTTTTCTTTTAACTCTCTTGTGACTACATTGTCACTATTTAACTTGTAAATAGGTAAAACATAAAAATAATTCCCAGAACACTGGTGAATATGTTTCCTTACTTTTAAAAATCTCAGGTCATCATCTTTAATTTGCTGTCTATTTACATTGATACGCAATCGTATGTACTAGTATATATATTTAATATATTATGATATTTAAATTGCATGTTTCTGACTGTACTATTTCCCCATATATATATATATATATCTTTTTTTTTTTTCTTTGTTTCTCTGAAAACTTACAGACGGACACCACACACAAACAACAAACAATGGTTATTCCAGAAAACCAGATGGGGGATTCTTTGTTCTATAATAACCTGTTTGAAACAATCCCATATTAACTACACGTTACCTGCTAGCATAAAATAATGTGGTATTTGATCATCTAAAAATCAATTTAAAGTAACAGCACCAGTGTCAGAGTGACTATAAAAACATATTTATTTTAAGAAACTTCTTCTTTTTTTTTCAATATGATAATGTGTACCTATTCTTTGATAATATACAACAATAACCTTTTTTTTTAAATTTTGCTTCTTGTAATTTATTAAAGGTTGTACATAAAGGATATTTAAAAGTTGCTATTAGCACTATTACACTAGGAAAAAGAAAAATGTCCAAAAATTTAACTGGCAAAGTAATATATATTGTATATATATTAAAAAAGATATCAGCTTCAACAATTTGATTAATCAGATTGAAAATATGTTCAAAGTCACTTTGATAATTAATTCCACTTTTAGTTGTTTGACAACACAATGAATTTCTCACAAAACATACAAATACCTCATTACATGTAAAATGTCAATACGATACACGTATTAGCAGTTACAATGATATATATGTGTGTATGTCAATGTATTAATTTTTACTAAAGCCAAAAATACAGTTAAATTAACAAAGTGTTTGAACATGATCACCAGTTTATTTTCATTTAATAAATAGTTAACAATTTTGCCAACAAAAATATGTAATAGGATTTTTTCCTGAAGCACCTCACTAATAAAATTAAAACGTGTTTTTTTTAATTCTTTTTGTTGGAAAAAAATTCAGGACAATCAGATCACCTAAGTCAAAGCTAGATTTTACAAAGATCTTCTGTGAGGTCTATAAATGCAGAGACTCGGAGATAGTCTAAATGTCTTTATATCATGCCTGTTGCCCAAATCTTTGTGAAATGAAAACAAATTGATGTGATGTATACTTATGTGATCTTCTTTTTTTTTTTGAATGAACCATTTTCAAGGTCTCACAATTTATTCCTTTTATTTCAAAATTGAATATAAAACAAAAACAAAAATCTGTCAAATTTAATTTTGATTTTTAGTATTTGTTTTTTGGAAAATGCCCTAAATTAGTTAAAGTAACATTTTAAATATTTCAATAATAATGATGAAAATTTTATCTAACATGTTTAAATTTGAGGCCAGTGTGATTTTCCTTGTGACTAATATTAAACGTTTGTTTCTTGATTAACACATTTTCAGATAGCCACCACACACAAACCACCAACAGGGGGTATTCCCGGAAGCCAGATGGCGGCTTCTTCGTATACTAATTTCTCACTGCCAGGAACTATACTCACTGCTCTAAATAATCTCATAAAAAATCACCCTGTCGATACAATTCTCTCAGCTTGATCTACATACATATAGATATATTTCTCTGCAGATAAAGTTACCTATCTGCTAGGTAGCATTTCATAGATTCCATTTCTACAGCACCTTGACAAAATTACTACTAAATATTTTGCTAGCTTATCTCATCTTTCTCTTGTACGTTATGCAATTTCCTAGCTGCTAAATTTTTTTTAAATAGTCTGTGATATTATATCTTACTCGTCTTTATCTGCTCTTTTGTTTGTTTACTTTTTCATTCTGTTTTATTGTTTAACTACATATAAGAAAAATCTTTAATTTCAACTCTACTGAAATTGAAATTTCTGAAATTTTAATCACTACCAGTATAATGATATTTAACATTTAAACAAATATTATGCTTATATTAATTTTAATAGCTAGTCTTTAATTATATATTAACCTCAGCTATTAGAAATACTTATGTTTTGAGTTAATTAAATTTGATATTTTTGAGCCTAACAAATTTATTTTATGTTATGAAATGTGATAATTTCAAATGGGGAAGAGATACAAAAATGGTATTTAAAACTACAAATATGATACATATGTCCTGACTTTCCTTGCTAGTTTCCACACACTGTCACGGTTGTCTCCCTTTATTCCTTTTCCTCACTTGTCCTTTTTATCTCCGATCCTCTTTATCTGCATTCCCTGTCAGCCTCCGTACCTTTTTGAGCCATGCACAGACACTGTAGCTTGCAACTAACTTTTTCTCACAAACAGAAAGTCCTCACAGTGCTGGAACCAATGGCGGATATTCACGGAAACACGATGGTGGATTTTATTGCACATAAGAGTCAAATAGCCTGTTTCTCATGTGCTTTTAATGTGCAGAGGAAATATATCAGACTGTCCTGGAAAAAAATCAACAACACTTGGACAATATTCAGTCTTGTATGAACTTTCAAAATGGAAAGACATCTTGGATATTACATTGGAGGATTCAAATGTTAAATTATGAAATAATTTCTTGTATACCATTTTGAAGTCACATGTTAAAATTTTCCAAACCACTTATATATATATATATATTCTTAATATTGTTTGCAAAAAAACTTATTTTGATAATGCCTTTTATGCAATGATTTTATTTATATAAATACATTTCAGGTTTGTTTTGAAATATGATAAAATTATGTATACTAATTTATATATATATATATATTATTATAGGTAAAACGTCTGTGATAGAAAATGTCTGTATTAAGTTTTGGGTATTAATGTATGTTCATTGTGTAACTAACACCTATGACAAAACATTTGATAGGAACAAAGAATTTGAATATCAACCAAAGTTTATGCAAAATAATTTGTTTTCCAAAATGAATTCCTAATCAATTTTGCCTGTACATTTTGTTAAAGTTGAGTTATAAGATATGAATTTAAAACAGGTTGTATGTCAAGTTCATAATCATAATTCATTGTAGCGTCTAAGAGGGATATTGTCATCATGTTAAGTTTCATATTCAATGTAATAAATATATGAACTTTTTCTTGTTTTAGAGTTGATGTTCTTATTTTAATTTTTTTTTTGATTTATTTATCTATCTTTTTTTTTATTTTTGTTTTTTTTCATATTTGTTTTAAAACATTTACCAAGGGCATGGTAATAATTGTCTTCACTGAACTCGATTTTGTCTACCAATTCCAATACAAAATCACTCCAGATACATATATTACTTTAAATCAACTGCCTCAAAGCTTTATAATGATGAGGACAATTTTCACAAAATTATATTTCTCTTAATCCCAGCAAAGATGTTTGAAATGTGTAATAGTTAAAGGTCGATTATACACAGATTTATTCTGACAATATACATAAAACATATACATTGTATACAGGATTAACAATCCTTTGAATGTCAGATCTTATATAAAGAAACGTAATTATAATTGTAGTGTTACAGCTTATATATTAATATCCATCTTTGACTGTTGAGTACATGCTGAACATCTTTGCTGCAAGCTTTGACCAAAAACAGCTAATTGTCCAAAAATGAGTAAAAAAAAAAAAAAAAAAATCAGAAAATAAAACACTCGATCTGAATTACTTTGGTCCTGGTGTTAATTATGCATGTTCCAACTTTTTTGTTGATGCAATACCAGAGACGATATACCCCGTATGTGTCTCACCAGAGACGATATACCCCGTATGTGTCTCACCAGAGATCGATATACCCCGTATGTCTCTCACCAGAGATCGATATACCCTGTATGTGTCTCTCACCAGAGATCGATATACCCTGTATGTGTCTCTCACCAGAGATCAATATACCCTGTATGTGTCTCCACAGAGATCAATATACCCTGTATGTGTCTCACCAGCGATCGATATACCCTGTATGTGTCTCTCACCAGAGATCGATATTACCTGTATGTGTCTCTCACCAGAGATCGATATACCCTGTTTGTGTCTCTCACCAGAGATCGATATACCCTGTATGAGTCTCACAAGAGAATAAGAAACCGTATGTATCTGAGACATCAGAGATCGATATACCCTTTGTGTGTCTCTCACCAGAGATCGATATACCCTGTATGTGTCGCTCACCAGAGATCGATATACCCGTTACATGTGTCTCTCACCAGAGATCGATATACCCTGTATGTGTCTCACAAGAGATTGAAAAACCGTATATGTGTCTGAGACATCAGAGATCGATATACCCTGTATGTGTCTCACCAGAGATCGATATACCCAATATGTGTCTCTCACCAGAGATTGATATACCCTGTATGTGTCTCTCACCAGAGATCGATATACCCAATATGTGTCTCTCACTAGAGATCGATATACCCTGTATGTGTCTCTCACCAGAGATTGATATACCCTGTATGTGTCTCTCACCAGAGATCGATATACCCTGTATGTGTCTCTCACCAGAGATTGATATACCCTGTATGTGTCTCTCAACAGAAACCGATATAATTATCCTTTATTTCTCTCACAAGATATCAATATACCTGTATGCGTCTCTCACTAAAGATCGATATACCCCGTATGTGTCTCTCACCAGAGATTGATATACCCTGTATGTGTCTCTCTCCAGAGATTGATATACCCTGTATGTTTCTCTCACTAAAGATCGATATACCTTGTATGTGTCTCACCAGAGATCGATATACCCTGTATGTGTCTCTCACCAGAGATTGATATACCCCGTATGTGTCTCTCATGAGAAACCATTATACCCTGTATGTGTCTCTCAACAGAGATTGATATACCCTGTATGTGTCTCTCACCAGAGATCGATAAACTCGGTACATGTGTCTCTCACCAGAGATCGATATAGCCCGTTTGTGTCTCACAAGAGATTGAAAAACCGTATATGTGTCTGAGACATCAGAGATCGATAAACCCTGTATGTGTCTCACCAGAGATCGATATACCCAATATGTGTCTCTCACAAGAGATTGATATACCCTGTATGTGTTTCACCAGAGATCGATATATCCTGTATGTGTCTCTCACTAGAGATCGATATACCCTGTATGTGTCTCTCACCAGAGATCGATATACCCTGTATGTGTCTCACCAGAGATCGATATACCCTGTATGTGTCTCTCACCAGAGATCGATTTACCCTGTATGTGTCTCACCAGAGATCGATATACCCTGTATGTGTCTCTCACCAGAGATTGATATACCCTGTACGTGTCTCCACAGAGATCAATATACCCTGTATGTGTCTCACCAGCGATCGATATACCCTGTATGTGTCTCTCACCAGAGATCGATATTACCTGTATGTGTCTCTCACCAGAGATCGATATACCCTGTTTGTGTCTCTCACCAGAGATCGATATACCCTGTATGAGTCTCACAAGAGAATAAGAAACCGTATGTATCTGAGACATCAGAGATCGATATACCCTTTGTGTGTCTCTCACCAGAGATCGATATACCCTGTATGTGTCGCTCACCAGAGATCGATATACCCGTTACATGTGTCTCTCACCAGAGATCGATATACCCTGTATGTGTCTCACAAGAGATTGAAAAACCGTATATGTGTCTGAGACATCAGAGATCGATATACCCTGTATGTGTCTCACCAGAGATCGATATACCCAATATGTGTCTCTCACCAGAGATTGATATACCCTGTATGTGTCTCTCACCAGAGATCGATATACCCAATATGTGTCTCTCACCAGAGATCGATATACCCTGTATGTGTCTCTCACCAGAGATTGATATACCCTGTATGTGTCTCTCACCAGAGATCGATATACCCTGTATGTGTCTCTCACCAGAGATTGATATACCCTGTATGTGTCTCTCAACAGAAACCGATATAATTATCCTTTATTTCTCTCACAATATATCAATATACCTGTATGCGTCTCTCACTAAAGACCGATATACCCCGTATGTGTCTCTCACCAGAGATTGATATACCCTGTATGTGTCTCTCACCAGAGATTGATATACCCTGTATGTTTCTCTCACTAAAGATCGATATACCTTGTATGTGTCTCACCAGAGATCGATATACCCTGTATGTGTCTCTCACCAGAGATTGATATACCACGTATGTGTCTCTCATGAGAAACCGTTATACCCTGTATGTGTCTCTCAACAGAGATTGATATACCCTGTATGTGTCTCTCACCAGAGATCGATATACTCGGTACATGTGTCTCTCACCAGAGATCGATATAGCCCGTTTGTGTCTCACAAGAGATTGAAAAACCGTATATGTGTCTGAGACATCAGAGATCGATATACCCTGTATGTGTCTCACCAGAGATCGATATACCCAATATGTGTCTCTCACCAGAGATTGATATACCCTGTATGTGTTTCACCAGAGATCGATATATCCTGTATGTGTCTCTCACTAGAGATCGATATACCCTGTATGTGTCTCTCACCAGAGATCGATATACCCTGTATGTGTCTCACCAGAGATCGATATACCCTGTATGTGTCTCTCACCAGAGATCGATTTACCCTGTATGTGTCTCACCAGAGATCGATATACCCTGTATGTGTCTCTCACCAGAGATTGATATACCCTGTACGTGTCTCTCACTAAAGATCGATATACCTTGTATGTGTCTCACCAGAGATCGATATACCCTGTATGTGTCTCTCACTAGAGATCGATATACCCTGTATGTGTCTCTCACCAGAGATCGATTTACCCTGTATGTGTCTCACCAGAGACCGATATACCCCGTATGTGTCTCTCACCAGAGATCGATATACCCTGTATGTGTCTCTCACCAGAGATTGATATACCCTGTATGTGTCTCACCAGAGATCGATATACGCCGTATGTGTATCTCACCAGAGATTGATATACCCTGTATGTGTCTCTCACCAGAGATCGATATACCCTGTATGTGTCTCTCACCAGAGATCGATATACCCTGTATGTGTCTCACCAGAGATCGATATACCCGTATGTGTATCTCACCAGAGATTGATATACCCTGTATGTGTCTCACAAGATATCAATATACCTGTATGCGTATCTCCACAGAGATCAATATACCCTGTATGTGTCTCTCACTAGAGATTGATATACCCTGTATGTGTCTCACCAGAGATCGATATACCCTGTATGTGTCTCACCAGAGATGAACCGTATGTCTACCATCAAGATCGATATACCCTGTATGTGTCTCACCAGAGATCGATATACCCGTATGTGTCTCTCACCAGAGATCGATATACCCTGTATGTGTCTCACCAGAGATCGATATACCCTGTATGTGTCTCTCACCAGAGATCGATATATCCTGTATGTGTCTCTCAGAGATCGATATACCCTGTTTGTGTCTCTCAAGAGATCGATATACCTTGTATGTGTCTCTCACCAGAGATCGATATACCCTGTATGTGTCTCTCACCAGAGATCGATATACCCTGTATGAGTCTCACAAGAGAATAAGAAACCGTATGTGTCTGAGACATCAGAGATCGATATACCCTTTGTGTGTCTCTCACCAGAGATCGATATACCCTGTATGTGTCGCTCACCAGAGATCGATATACCCGGTACATGTGTCTCTCACCAGAGATCGATATAGCTCGTATGTGTCTCACAAGAGATTGAAAAACCGTATATGTGTCTGAGACATCAGAGATCGATATACCCTGTATGTGTCTCACCAGAGATCGATATACCCAATATGTGTCTCTCACTAGAGATCGATATACCCTGTATGTGTCTCTCACCAGAGATTGATATACCCTGTATGTGTCTCTCACCAGAGATCGATATACCCAATATGTGTCTCTCACTAGAGATCGATATACCCTGTATGTGTCTCTCACCAGAGATTGATATACCCTGTATGTGTCTCTCACCAGAGATCGATAAACTCGGTACATGTGTCTCTCACCAGAGATCGATATAGCCCGTATGTGTCTCACAAGAGATTGAAAAACCGTATATGTGTCTGAGACATCAGAGATCGATATACCCTGTATGTGTCTCACCAGAGATCGATATACCCAATATGTGTCTCTCACCAGAGATTGATATATCCTGTATGTGTTTCACCAGAGATCGATATACCCTGTATGTGTCTCTCACTAGAGATCGATATACCCTGTATGTGTCTCTCACCAGAGATCGATATACCCTGTATGTGTCTCTCACCAGAGATCGATATACCCTGTATGTGTCTCACCAGAGATCGATATACCCTGTATGTGTCTCTCACCAGAGATCGATATACCCTGTATGTGTCTCTCACTAAAGATCGATATACCTTGTATGTGTCTCACCAGAGATCGATATACCCTGTATGTGTCTCTCACCAGAGATTGATATACCCTGTATGTGTCTCTCACCAGAGATCGATATACCCTGTATGTGTCTCTCACCAGAGATCGATATACCACGTATGTGTCTCTCACCTAGAGATTCGATATACCCTTGTATGTGTCTCACCAGAGATCGATATACCTGTATGTGTCTCTCACCTAGAGATCGATATACCCTGTATGTGTCTCTCACCAGAGATCGATATACCCTGTATGTGTCTCTACCAGAAGATCGATATACCTTGTATGTGTCTCTCACCAGAGATCGATATACCTTGTATGTGTCTCACCAGAGATCGATATACCCTGAATGAGTCTCACCAGAGATCGATATACCCTGTATGTGTCTCTCACCAGAGATCGATATACCCTGTATGAGTCTCACCAGAGATCGATATACCCAATATATGTCTCTCACCAGAGATCGATATACCCTGTATGTGTCTCTCAACAGAGATTGATATACCCTGTATGTGTCTCTCACCAGAGATTGATATACCCTGTATGTGTCTCTAACAGTACATTTATACTTATTTATACATAACTGGCTCTAGCTTTAAAAACAAACGGTCCGGACATTAGCCTTTCTGAACTTCACGGAGTTCATGGAGTTATGTATCCCGTTTTCTAGTTTTGATACCTCTGTATCCTGTTTCATTAAATGGAATTGATTTCGTAAATTTGAGTCATCCTTAGAATAGGGCCCTACTAGAAATGCACAAAATTTTCAATTTTAGCTCGTCTAGCTTCGAGTCTCTGGGTACGCTGTGTCTATTCTAGCCCGAGTTCTCTCTGGCCCTGTCACCATGTCTGGTGTAGACATGGTGACAGGGCCAGAGATAACTCGGGTAATGTCAATTCCAGACAGAAATTATACGTATGAGTCTAGACACCGGCGCTGTGTTGTATCCTTGAAAAAGATTCTTTACCTCGCTGTGTTCCAGTTGGCTCAGCTGTAAGAAATGTCGTGTGTAAGCTGTTAGCGCGGAGATGGCAGCTCCGTCTGTATGCTCCCCAGGGAGTTGAGAAAGCCATCAATTGGCTGGTTGCTAAAGGCCTAATAATCATGGAAATAATTTGTGAACCGCTTTCAGACGTCTATATTGCTGTGATATATAGAGAATACATGGTCAGTGTCTTAAAATATAAGCTGTATTTGGCGATGGTAAAGAAAGACAAAAGTGGCGAGCCTTGGCGAGCCACTTTTGTCTTTCTGTCTCGAGCCAAAATACAGCTTATATTTTAAGACACTGACCATGTATTCTATTTATCCTGCAACAGTCATAAAAATAATCATCAAAATAATCATTTGAAGTGAAACGGTGTCAAAAATGACAGAAATATGTTCGCCTTTTAACGTAGTTTCACTTTGAAGTAGGTCAGTCGAACTGACGCACGTGCTAAGATTCCAAAATACAGCTGTTTTCCGTCACTGCCGTATACAGCAAAAATATATACGGTGGGTGTATTCCGACAATGCGGTGGCAGTTGCAGGATAAAGTGGTATATAAATCTTCAAATTATTATTATAAGCAGCCATATCCTTAGATCAATTCTGAGTATTTCATATATTTGTTCATCCATCCACGATATTTCATAAATGATTGTCTTTAGAAGGGTTTTAGGATATAACTATATGACTTTCTGTCATCGTCGAAAACCCTTTGTCTTCCATATCGTCTTTTTTTCTGAAACAAAACTCAAACACTTATATAATATCAAATGTTTATTATGATGATTTCCAAAACACATACATGTACATATTAAGTATATGATGTTGAATACATGTTTACACGTCCAGGTATACCGGCACATACAATGTACATACAATGTAATACAATGTAATGCAAATACGACCATCCAATGGAATACGTTTATGGTCGCCATGCAGTTACGTCATGGTATATATATATATATATATATTATAACTAACTATTATATACATTTTATATACAAACATACAATGTATATTCATAAATGTCTATATAAATACACATTTGGTGAAGTTTTCTTTCTTTGACGTCCGTTTGGCAAAAAGAAAAAGAAATTAATTACTGAAAACCAAAAGATATCCACACGTAACATTATCAGTGGGTCACAATTAAATATTTTGAATCATATTAAAATACTTCAAAATTGAAATTGACACGCTAAACTATAACAAAGACAATATTTCGAATGAAAATTCTGGGTTTTTCATATGCAAATTTTATGATTAAATCATTTATATAATATGTGTTTGAAGAAAATGAATTTTGTACACGTGCATAAATAATATTTGATTCAAGCAAGGTTGTTTTTTCCGGATGTCCAATGCTTGAATATTTTGGATGTGCAATATTTATATGTATACCGGTATTACATATACAGAACGCACTTTCCGAGGAATTGTAACAGCACAATTCAATCATAATTGATATGCTTCTTTTGGAAATTATTATGCGTATATATGAAAAAGAAAAGAAAAAAAACGCGATGCGATTTTGAAGCATTTCACGATAAAGATATTACAAAATGTAGATATCTACATCAAACTTAAAATATGATTTGAAGCAAGCTGATATGACAGTTTAAAAAACTTTGTACTGTGCAAGATGTAATATTTTATATATTGCTAGTGATAAGTTGATGCTTCCACAATATAAACTATACCTAAGATCATTCGAGATGAGAAACCAAACGTTTTTAAATAACATACTATTTACATACCGACACAAACCATATCAACTAAACAACAAAAAATTGTTTTCACAGGAAATTATAAATTTTGTTCTAAATCAATTTGTCTTAATTATTTAATTATTTGAAGCCCAAAAGAACAGAATAAGCTGCACTAAAACATGTCACATACTTATAATAAAAATAAATAAACTACCAACAAATAATTCACAGTCTATCGTCAAGAAACTACATAGACCTACATTTACAAATGAGAACATCTAGCTCTTGGATCTTGGAATACCCATCCCCCTCCCTCCCCCCCCCCCCTCCCCCCCCCCCCCTCCATTTTTTTTTTTTTTTTTTTTTTTAGATTCTGTGATTTCATTTTTTTTTTTTTATGATTAACAGGTTGGAACTGAACGCCGTGTTTTTATCCTATTTTATGCTATGAAGCACACATTCGTCTTTGTACTAGAGGTGTTATACAGTGAGAATTTTTGACGAAGGAATTAAAGAGCAGCTAAAACAGTAAATATGTCGCTAATGTCCCAATATATACATACATATCTATCATACAGCTCCGCCTCGGTAGAGTTCATCCACCGATAAATCCGATTGTTTCACATAGTCCAGTAATAGCATGTATCCGATTGACGGACGATTCAGCCACCACTAATCTGGCTGACACACAATCGTAAGACCACTCAACTAAGCTGACTGACCCACTATGTAGCCACCATTAGTCTTATACAAGATGTATGGATGTCCCATTTTAAAGTAAGCAATACTTTATCTAACCTATAGTTCCGCCATCACTAATCTGGCTCTCCTGTACTTATCCAGAATCTACTAATCTGGTTAACTCATAATTCAGCAATCCGGTTGACCTACTATCAAACAGCCACTAATCCGATTGACCTACTATCAAGCTACCGCTAATCCGGTTGACTGACTTTCACTCTACCACTAATCCAGTTGACCTATTATCAAACTACCACTAATCCGGTTGACCTACTATCAAACTACCACTAACCCGGTTGACCTACTATCAAACTACCACTAATCCGGTTGACCTACTATCAAACTACCACTAACCCGGTTGACTAACTTTCACGCTACCACTAATCCGGTTGACCTACTATCAAGCTACATGTATCACTAATCCAGTTGACCTACTTTCAAACTACCACTAATCCAGTTGACTAGCTATAAAGCAACCACTAATCCGGTTGAACTACTATCAAGCTACCATTCATTCGATTGACCTACTTTTTAGTCACTTAACCCACCCATTTGATACTGGGGACAATTGATCTGTTATGTCCAACTCTATATTCAGACACCATTCATCTGGATGTCCTACTGCCCAGCCAAAATTGATCTGGTTGTCCCACTATCTAACAAACACTGCTGTAAATGTTCCACTATCCAGTCCCCACTAAACCTGAATGTCCCACTATCCAGTCACCACTAAATCTGAATGTCCCACTATCCAGTCACCAATAAATCTGAATGTACCAATATCCAGTCACTAATAAACCTGGATGTCCCAATATCCAGTCACCAATAAACCTGGATGTCCCACTATCCAGTCACCACTTATCTGATTGTCCCACTATCAAGTCGCCACTAAATCTGATTGTCCCACTATCAAGTCGCCACTAAATCTGATTGTCCCACTATCAAGTCGCCACTAAATCTGATTGTCCCACTATCCAGTCCCCACTTATCTGATTGTCCCACTATCCAGTCACCACTAAACCTGGTTGTCACCACTAAACCTGGTTGTCGCCACTAATGGGGTTGTTTACAGATAAACCACTAACCCGGTTACCCTACAGTTAAGCCACCACTAATCTGACCGATAATCCCGTTAGTGTTTGGTGACATGTATCACTTATATTGACATTAGTTATCTATCTGTTCACCGAACGTCATATAAACTCTGAACAAATCAAGCTGGCTGGGTTGATGAAGTTAAATTGTAGTATGGTAGTTCCGACAGGTTTATCAGGCGCAAGGTTTATTCAAAGTAATTTCAATATAAACAAAATAATCCATTAACTAATTACGTGAGTTACATTATATATCAAATTATATACGCTGAAGTAGATATACTAAGATAATAATTAAACACAAGGTAAACGATGATTAAAATTTTAACGTATATTTCGTAGTTTTGTTCTTGCAGGCAGATTTAAATCACTATTAGATATGAAAGATCACAGGCGTCTGCTTCTGGTTAGTATTTATAGAGAAAAATATCAGCCCCCTACTCCTACTATATCAATTAATAGTAGGAGTAGGGGTTATTTTTCATTACATTACATTACTTACAGACGCCTGTGGATAGACTATGCCGTATTTTACTTCTATATTTTGCATTTCTTTATTATTGAAAGTCTAATTTATGAACGACAAATTTACAAGTCACGAGTCTCGTGAAAATCTTATCTCTAAGAATGTGATGGAAATTTTAATTTCGCCGTACAATTGTACAGATTGAGTTTAAACATTGTTTTGTCTTAAGACAAAGGAATTGTGCACATGCTAATAAAGTAAGCTTATTGAAATATACTACCTATGTTATTGTCAAATGAACTTGCGTTCAGAAAATCAGTCTCGAATTACGTGTTGACCAATATGACGGGAACCCTAGTGATGGTTGTCTTCTCTGAAATAATACTTAGCAAATTATCTTATGGGGAAGTATCTCGAAGTTCTTGGTAGTCCGAGTTTCCTCTGGCCCTGACACCATATATCTGATGAAGGTGTCAGGGCCAGAGGAAACTCGGGCTAAGTTCTTGGCAATAATGTTGTACAGCCGAGCTGGAATCTGTGGAAAGTTTTACGAATGTATTTTATCTTTATACGGGAAAGAGTGTGTTTAAACTATTTTTCTAACACTTTGCTATATAAGATACAAGTTTTAAACAGATTGTAGAAAGATTACCACGCAAAATTCACCAGAACCAATAAAATCTACACCAATGTTAGTAGTATATGTATGCATACTTATAATTTGTAAAATACAAAATCAAGAAATACAAAGTTTTCAATTTCTGCTTTTCGCTTTTATAAAACTATTTTCACGTCTATAATATAATTTGAAACGACATGTATACTGTGTCATAAACTCTCGTACATGAATGTTGATCACGTGATGCGCACGCGAAATTGATCAGCTCAGAAATGGGTCGCCATGTAAGTTGATATTCACGAGAACTTCAAATCGTGTTCAAGTAATATTAACTCGTGCTAATGACATATCTATGTAGGGATGCTAATTATTTGAGAAATCTCTAAGTACATGACCCGCAAATTATATAACACTGTATAAAAATCAGTTAACTATTGTGAAATCCCTACTCATATTTGCTTATGTAGAAACATTCGGTGGGCATGCATGCTACGAAATACCTTTAAAAGGAAAGAAATCTACCAACGGATTTGTATAACATTATGCATTTTCTGTATAATTTGTACTACTTTGATCAATATTACTGATTTTAATTTATATGATCACCTCTTTTGTATATTCGATTAATAAACTCTGTTGTTTTAAGTGTGTTGCCGTTAACCGGAATATTAACCTGCTGAATTTACAGTTATGAATACAAAATGTACTTATAAAATGACATCTAGATAATTGAAATATTCGACATACACGGGGTACTGATTAAATTCGAGATAAACATGTATTGAAATATTTCAAATAACGTATCGAGATATACTAGGTATGGGCTATATTCGAAATACACTGGGTCATGGCGACATTTAAGATACACAAATATATATATCTATTTGAAGCTATATAGTAGTTTTTTTTTTCGACCCACTGGTTTATGCTTTAAAAAATATAAATTGCTTTGTATCAGCATAAAATAAAATCAAATCATGATGTTTTATCAGCCGACACAACAAACCTATTACTTCAGTTCATAGCACATATCATATTCATGGATATTCGCGCTATAATCATTCTAATTGATAATAACTGGATTGATTTAATTAGTTACATACACACTTTAATCATCACAAACTCGTTTTTACTTCCTGTAGAAGCTGGAAAAAATGTTAATATAGTTTAATCCGAAATTCTACTGAAAATATTGCAGGGCAGTATAAAAAAAATACAAGCAATGGTAGGTAGTTAGTAAACAAGAATGAATACATATATATATGCTTGCTCAGGGAATAGGTAAACATATATATGTTGGGGCAATCGATATATCATATTAGTATATTATGACGTATGTTACTCTAAACTCTGTAATACTATTAGCTGAATCTTGTGATTGTTAGGAGATTCAAGTTCCTGCAACACAAATTCTCAAAAACTACTGTACGTGGATGTACTGTGCTTTATAATCCTAAAATAGCATACGTATGAGCGTAGAGCTGAGAAATGAGCCTGAATCTGATATTCAATACAATATCTATACCACAGGGGCAAGGTTAAAGCTTGGGACTACAAATAAAGGATTGCAATTCTAAGCATTGTCGTTTCAAATTGTTGTCTTTGAATAGGTACAGGAATTTTTTTTTTTTTTTTTTAAATTTTTATTCATTCATTTATCTTTTGTTCTATTCTATTGTTTTTCTTCATTTATCTATTTAATGTTGTTGTTGTTGACAGGGTTTAACTCATTTATCTGAATATGAATACAGTCTTGAAAGCTATGTATACCTTCAAAGATATCATTTCCGGAAATAAAAGCCGGATAAAACAGTCCGCGATGAGTATCTAAAACATTGGGACCGTTCACCATTTTAGTCAGTAAACCAATATATATATATTGCAGGTAAATAGCATAAATTCTGTTTAACTCAATTGTTTATTAAAAACCGGTAAATATTTTTTCCACTTTTCGTAAATTCATATGGACCAGGAAACAAACTATTTTGTGGCGACATATTGTCTCGAAATTGAATTCACTTACAATTTAAATGTTCACATTGATAAATCTTAACGATTTTCCTACGCTGAACATCGCGAAAATAAATTGCTCGCAAATATTTGTAAGCTTACAGACATACAGAGGCACAATATTGTGGTAACATAGTGAGTATATGTAAGCACTAGAATGGTTCTTGGTTGGAGTACGTAACGATACATTTTCTCTGGCAAGTTTATGCTCATATTTTCAAAATAACAATTTGTCAACAGCTATTGTAATATCACGACAAATGAACACAATGCACTCATTTCAAGAACAATGACGGTTACTCGAAGACCGGCCGTTTATTTCCACTGCAGAAGAAATAGATTAGTATTTAGTACTCATTTCACTACGTCACTTTTACGAAAGTGTACCACTTTTAGGGAATACATTTTAGCGGTAATCTGGTTTTAGTGATTTCGCACAGAAAATATTCCGCTGAATCATGTTTGTACGATTGCGCGAATTATGTTGCTTTGTATCATATATATATTGTAGAGAGGCCATTAAAAACGTTTGATAACGCGCTAAATTTGAGTTGGTGAAATCCGTACATTATCAATGTTTTCACCTTTCCTAGCTCTTAGACATATAAAAAAATCAATCCCAGTGATAAATACTGACTATTAGTTAAGTTTAAAACCAATAAATAGCATGTATACATTCTGTGTTAAGATACAATAAGTGTTCGTTCATATTCTTTCCAAAAAAAAAAAAAAAAAAGCTGATTAAGATAATAGTTGTTAAGTGTACATGTATATGAATGTGTGAGTTTATGTACGTAACACATTATAGATTATTAAAAAAAAATGCGGTCAGTCATAAAATAATTAAGTGAATAAACTTCATATAATTCTAGTATAAGTTGATATACTGAGTAATGATATTTGATGATCACTTCGGGTATAAATCAAATTTTATAAGATAATGATAATGACTTATACATGGTTATTTATAGACATATAACTACATACATTCACTATTATTGATATATTAGTTTATACACAATTATATATACATTGTTATGTCGTATCATTATTTACACATCTATTTATCATATATATTATATACACAGGTATATAAACATATAACTTATATACACGGCTACATAACATATTACTATCTTATGGATATTTATGTTAAATCATATAGTAACTCACATTAAACCATTTAACGATGTACACTGTTTATTTACACGATGACAGCACATACGAAAATAATGGTATTACATAAACACATTCAAACAAAGACTTCCGGTTCCGGCTCACGTGAATGGCAATGGTTGGACCGCTATTCGCTGGAATCAGAGAATCAACGAAATATTGTGATTGGTCAGAGAGGCATCAGGTCTGCTGATAGGTAAGATGCACGGCTATACGTTTTTATTAACACGACAAGAGTTTGTTTGACGTAGACAAAGACAATAAGATTGTCTGCGACAAATAAAACTACAGTAAATGGAATTTTGTCGATGTATTTTTTTGAGTTCTGACATTGCGTCACGATAATAATTGAGAATATGTCATATCCGGTGTTATTTTCGCCAAATATTAAATCATAATCATTGCTTTCTAGAAACCACATCATCATCATCATCATTATCATCATTATCATCATTGATCATCATCGTCGTCGTCATCGTCATCATCATCATCATCATCATCATCATCATCGTCGTCGTCATCGTCATCATCATCATCATCATCATCATCATCATCATTAACACCAGCTTCACTTGCCAAGAAGTATATGGGAAAATAAATGATTTGGATGCTTAGTTTGGAAACTAATGCGTTCACAAGTAAAAATATACACACGTAAGCTACAAGGTAAATTGAACCACACCAGTTCGGAATTGCATTTTGTTGTGCACTGACTCTTAGTAAATACGACAAGAAAAACACGTGTCACAAGGCCAATGAATATACATATAGTATCGGTGTGTTGCTCAAGATTCCACGAAACCAAGCTTGGAAAAGCGAGAAATATCTCATCCGAATTGCCACCATCACCGTGTGATTTAAAGAGATGATGCCGGCGTATCTTTTTCTTTGTCATCCTTCTCGGCTGTAGTTGTAACACCGAATCTTTGGTCATAATTCACGCTTAGCTTAATTCTCTCTGAAAACGCATCTGAAAAAAAAAAACAAGCAAAACAGTGGAATTGAAAGCAACATTCTTGAATACGTATCCATCACTGTGATTTTATTCAGCACTAAGCCGTACAATAACATACTGTTTTACGTATATTTCAAAAGATATATATGATCTAAGCGATGTGTCACTTGTGCTTGATAAATTTCAATAAGCTGCGAATATTTTGTGAAATTGAATGCCTTCCAACTTTACTTTGGTAGTTAAGTCGATTTTTTAGGACTCTACCACGATCAATCTCCGACTGTCGTCTTTTGCTATTCTAGCCAACATTTGTTTAATAATCCTGTCAAAACATGTCTATTTTTTGTCTTTATTTATTTATTTATGGGTTTTACGTCCGCTATTACGGCCTTACGGCCTTTCAGCTATTTTTGTCAAAAAAACACATATTAATGGTACATCCCATTGCGTTACTGAAGATTCGTATAGAAACAGTTGATGCCCTGTGCTAACGTATGTATTAGACTTATGCCATATCTGAAATATTTTTGCGACGTTTAAGACAAGTTGTTTTGATTTAAAATTAATATGGGGACATTTTAACGAATATGTTGGAATTGTGTAGAAATAGTGATATATAGAGAGAATTCGGAGACTAAGATACAAAGGACTTTAGAGATATTTTAGACAAAAAGAAAGATCAAATGAAATGAACAGATACCAAAAACGTATTATATGACATGGGTCGAGGGCCTAAGACTACTATGATGACGACAACAACATTTCTTCAGTATCTCTGATAAGAAAAGAACATCATAAATAAAGGTAGGTAAACTCAAGCTGGAAAGGCTGGCATGTTACCATTGAGAAATGGAAATCAATGATAGTTAATGTAAAGACCCCTGTTATACAATTTCGAATGTTACATGCATTGTATATATATATGTCGTATTATAGATCATTTATAAAGATATTCAGTCTCAAGAGGGGTATCTGTTACTTTTTTTTCTTAAGAAATCAATGACATGTTAATTAATTTTATTATCAAATCACGACTAAATGCGATTTTGTATATATGTTATTTTTTAAGCATCGATCAAATATCGTCTTCCTAAAACAACCCTTCAATAAATTCTGCTTCATCGTAAAGGGAAAATTCCGTCTAATTTCAAGGGAAAATTAAATTTATATTGTGACCATGTTGGCATTTTCTTCCAAAGTATGAGGTTTAATTATAGCAAACATCCTTGACCCGATAAGAGATAAAATTATATAAATTGGTGAATCTGGTTTGTTTGCGAAGATTTGAAGTAAATTGAGTTGCTTTGATCAAAGGTGTTCACACTCTTTGTTTTAATCTCGTTGTAATCTCGTTGTTAAACGTGATCATGATGTGGGTTTAACCTTTACGAGACGAAATGGCGATGTTTATCCGACAAGAACAAATATCTGGATTTTGTGCAGCATTTTTGTTTTAACCACGAAATCAATAAAAAGAGCGGTCTAATAGCACTATGCAGCTTTTCAGCTCATTTATAATCTAGATCAACTGCCGATAGTAAAAACGTAATAATGTTTTTTATGTTGTTAAATTGGGGATGTCCTCTTAACCATGATGGGCTGAATAAATAGACTCTATAGAGTACCAATGTACCGTTACAATTATTTGAGTGTTGAACGTTATCAGAGAGCTAGGATCTATATTGGTTTCGATTTGATTTATCCAATTGCATCCGACACACTGTGCCACATTATGTAAAAGCTTCGCTTAAATAAACTCAATAAATTTGGGCGAGTTGAGATAAAATTCATACCGTAAAATACGTGAAAGTCATTTGTTGTTTAGGAAGGATAATGTTACCAATATCAATTTTGATAATGGTAAAAAATTATACATAGTTATGTTAAAAACGTACTATGATAATCATATTACTGAGCAAATTGTGTTTGCTGCAGCCAGCGGGGTCATGTTGCTTAGGCTACACAATAAACTTCATTATTATTTTCTTTTAAAATCAACTGTTATCGATAATTGATTTCGACGATTTTAAAATTCAAAACATGATCCGTGCGTTCCCTTATCGGCTTTCGTACCAGTTATACCAAATAGGTACGGCATTACATAATGGGACGCAATTGAATATCAGGCAAGTTCCCAAGATGGCGGCTGTCGCGCTCGCTTCAAACATAAAAACCTATTATTTTCCCTTTTTTTTTTTTTTTTTTTTACAACGTAACGCATGTAAAATCTAAACCTGAATAGTTGCGTTAAACATTTGATTATATAATTTATAAAAATTTCATCGCAAATGGAGAGTCCTCGTCTCGTTTTAACAAAAAGTGCTTTTGCATGGCAAAATGAAGAATCCCAATCGCAATATCTCGGGGAAATTTCCGGCAACACTCGGAGAAGATTTCCGAGTGTTGCCGGAAATTTCCCCGAGATGTTGCGATTGTGAAGAATCCCAGCTCCGCCATCAAACTTGATTACGCGCAACTTTCTGCGCGATTTCCAAATCAAATGTGGATGAAAACGAAATGTCACCAGATTTCGTTAAATATTTTACGTCGCCGACAGCGTATACACAGCTTGTCACAAAATTGCATTAATTATTATGACACACACGGCATGGAAATAATCTAATTAACTTTCGGAGGGTGGTAATAGTGTAAATTATGTAACTTTTGGAGGGTGGTGATACTGTTAAGTATGAAACTTATGGTATTGTTTAAATTGTACAACAGTCTATTCTTGTTTTAAATCGATCATAATGACCCTTTGTCGGCGATGGAATCTTTAAATACTTATCAATAATTTGTTTATGTGGAACTCCTTAAGAGTATTGAGGCGTATCATAAAATAGGACTCGGAATTCTATTTCAAATGCGGATAAAATTGCTAGAGCTATCTCCCCTTTAGCGTTTTCAGCGAGTTTAAATATTAGTACAGATTTATTAGTCGCCTGAATCAACGAACTTAACAAAAAAATAAAACGATCAACAGATATGTGATTTGACAAATCGTTTCTTTTTAAACCATCCAAAATCATTAACTCGTATTAGAAAATCCTTTTTGCGACAATAAATGCTGACATACCGTGATTGTTACTGGTGAGAATGGAGCTGGCCGTGGTCTGAGGCTTCTTGTTATAGCTGGCCGAGTTCATTGTGAGGCGGCGAACGTTCTTCTCTGGTTGGAAGACGATTATATACATTTTGGGTGTAAATAGACACAGAAGGGCCACAGTAGCACTCAAGCTGATCGAGATACACAGGGTGGTGATCTGGACCTGAAAAAAAAATCGACATAACGGGATTAATCGTAACCAAGTTCGAGATACACAAGGTGGTGATCTGGACCTGGAAAAAAAAATCGACATAACAGGATTAATCGTAGCCAAGTTCGAGATACACAGGGTGGTGATCTGGACCTGAAAAAAATCGACATAACGGGATTAATCGTAACTAAGTTCGAGATACACAGGGTGGTGATCTGGACCTGAAAAAATCGACATAACGGGATTAATCCTAACCAAGTTCGAGATACACAGGGTGGTGATCTGGACCTGAACAAATTGACATAACGGGATTAATTGTAACCAAGATCGATATACACAGGGTGGTGATCTGGACCTGAAAAAAAATCGACATAACGAAATCAATCCTAACCAAGATCGAGATACACAGGGTTTGGATCTGGACCTGAAAAAATCTGGACCCTGAAAAAATTCGACATAACGGGAGTAATCCTAACCTGAGACTGTGATACATAGGGTGATGATCTGGACCTGTAAAAAATCGACCTAACGAGATTTAGCATAGCTAAGACGATGATTACATTTCCGGTGTATACAGATACAGGAGACAACCAAAGACTTACTACCCAATATCGAATTTTTCTCCGAAGACAAAATACCGTGCCATGACAGTTAACATGCCTGATAATTTCGCTTTCGCTACCTCGAGTCATTGACATTTTGAAAACGCGATATTCGTTTTTATATGTCGAACAACTTTTACAACGAAGAGATTGGTAACTGGAACGTAAAGACTTATTTTCTTTGTAGTTTTCATGGATCCCCGTATTTTTTCTCTTCCAATCATCATGATCGCCACTACTGAAACACGATCATATCGCGCAACTTTAGGGGGATGACCCGAAATATAGTATGCAACGTAATTCTGACACCAAGATAATGTAATACTTATTCCTAGATACCAAAATTAAAATCTAAAGAAAAGTAGACAGTTATTTCATGCACAGTGACAGCAATGTCACTTTAAAGCGCCGACAATCACTTACCTACTAACACGGAGATAAGAAATCACACGTACAATGTATTTAAGCGAGTTTTCCTGCAAGCGGTGTTCAATGACATCGGCTATATTGTAAATCATTCGTTTGATTAAATGCAATTCCTTGGTGACTTTGTAATATTATTATAAACTGAGGAAGCAGTGAGAAAAACCAATTAAATATTTTGATTTACTTATAAAATGAAAATAAATTTAAGATAATGTCTTTCAATAATTAATTTGTCCACAGAGCAATTTATTTGTGTTTGTAATCGACAGTAATAGAGATTTATTGATATATATTTCAATTTTTGCAAACACTCTTTGACCCAGTTCTAATGATGTAGAGCGCTTTGTATTGCAATGCTACTTCATTAAAATACGAACATTGCCTCATCAATAATAAATGTACATAGTTCATCACGATTATAGAATTTGCTGTAAAAATTCTGTGAGGTCTCCCGAGCAAATCTACAATACCCGATAACAGGAGAATGAGTTGATGTGGGGGACATTATGCCATAAATTGGCCTTGATTTGCGGCGTGGGTGATGGAGAATGTCGTAAATAGAACAATGGAACAGATTATGGCGGGAACTGGGTCGATGAATCTACAGCATCAAATAGTGTGTTCTTAACATAGATTCATCTGGCAGAACACACATAAACAATTTCAGAGTCTATAATTACAAAATATCAAATAATTGTGTACATTTGGATAGAAGTTACACGCGTTTTGTCTCTATACATACCCTTTAAGGATCTAGGATAACAACATATTTAGTGAATTTGCATAAATATGTATATAGAAAATACAGTCAAACTTCGATGTTTCGAAGTTCAAGGGACTAACAGAAAAACTTCAATACAGCGGGACTTCGAATTATTCATGGTTGACAATAGATCGATGTTTTCTTGATAATTAAACAGAATATGTATCGGTTACAAAACACTTATATCGCGTTTAACAGATAAAACAAAAGAAGTACAATGCACACTTACGTAAGTCGTTAGGCTTTTCTGCTAAAGACACGTGCGTTTACGTTATGTGCATATAAAATACGGAATGCCGATCGGTTGGAGAATGCATGATTGAATGACAAATAATTGATTTACTTGGATATTTATGTATAAGTTTGAAACGTGACACTTTGAATATGAGTGAAGCCATCGCTAATTGTTTGTGTTTAAAAATGGTCCGGTTGTTTTATAGTTCCGTAAAATTTACTCACCGAACGCTGATTTCAATGGCGGCGGAGATGATCAGAGACGACTACCGAAATGTTTTACCGGAGCGATTAAATGTCATGGCTTCTAAATACACTTTTTATCTATCAATTTGATCTGATTATTAATAAACCCCATGACCGGGAGTGACAACACACGCTATCGTTATCCCTATTGTCAGTCAGGGCATTTGGGGGAGAGGTGTGAAATCTTGCCGCAGGGGTCACGACAAACACCTGTCCAGTGGTCAGTACAGGTAAATTTTTTGTTCGAATCATGAGATGTCAATTACCTATAATATCATAGCTAACGGGTCATGAAAAAAGTTCGATACATCGAAAACTTCGATTTATAAAAATTCGAATCATACATAGTTTCGTTAGTAGTGTTATATAGTGAGAAAATTCGGGACCAAGCAAAAAGTTCGATACAGCGAGAAATTCGAATCAACGAAGTTCGAATCATCGAGGTTTGACTGTATGTGTTTGCCATTAACTATTTAGATAAAATGGAAAATGAGCTACAATTTGTATTAGGACGCCAGCTTCGTTTTTCTCCATAGCACAGACAGACTTTTTTTTTTAAACAAGAGCTATAGAAAATGAAATATTACATTGTGGAACGTCAACGTCCTTTCTGCAGAATGCAAATAAACCTTGAAGATGAACATGTAGAGTTTTAACTTATTACGACAGCCAGGGTCATTTGAAGGTGGATATGTAGCAGATACATTGTAGCAACAGAGATATCAGTAAAGGAAAGAAAGCATAAACAAACTGGAAAGAACGAAAAGAAAAAAAACTCACAGTGCTTCTTGCTTTTCTAGTGGCAGTAAATCAACTTTTAACCCTTGTAATTTCTCCGAAATAGTTAACATTATATTGCAAAATGACAATCACTTATTGAATGTTTATAAGTAACTTTACATTTATCATCGGATTTGATTTATTCTTATAAGTGAGGTAATAAATTTGAATAGGTTAAATACCGAGATCTACTTTAGGGGCTGTATGTTTACAGAGAAAGGCCCTTTCTGATTCCCGCGGTTCGTGAGTACAGTTGAATTAACAACCCTTTAAGATATCAGGTGTAGATGTCGAATAGAAAGTTTTAGTGAATACTGGGCGAGTTGATGGATAGCTCTTGGGTTACACCATTTTGTTCCTAAGCTAAGAAAATAAATAAAGATTTCTCGGAAAGTGTATACCGGATAAACTAACCAGAGTATATGGTTCTTTAACGTGAATTCGTATGACGTGTCAAAAATCTATATAGAAAATGAAGTGCCTCGCGTCGATTTGCTTCTCGACTTTCAATTTATCTGCCTGTTCTTGCACGGAGTAAGTACCAGTTTCCTAGAAACAAACGAGGAGCCGTATTTGTTCAGCATACGACGTGGACGTTGCCTTTAATCAATATAAACGTATTTCATGTCGAAAACCTTTAATTGTAAGTAAAACAGCGCAATGAACATCAAAAACTACTACACGTGCTTTCAGGGTTTTATCGTTGTTCAGCCTTAGGACAAGCTGAGAAGGTATGACGTCAGTGTCCACTGATGGCGTGGCCATACCACTTAAGGGTCTTTTAAAGCGACTACAGTCTAAATTGGCGAAACCTTGACACGGTTTTATCAACCTCCGATCGGTAACATTGCATTTGAACAACAAGACACTACCGACTTTTTAACGCAACCGTAATTCTGTAATGGGAAAGAGTAACAAAAATACCCAGCCCGCACCGGGACTTGAACTAACGACCTTTCGCTTTCAAGGCAAACATCCTACCACTAGACTAAAGGGAAGTTACCCCTAGTTTGGGCTAGTAAAGTGACCTTATACTCTCTACTTTTACACTACTCCCTCCTTCACAAAGTCTTCGCCCCCGAAGACAACTACAACCCAAGTTCTTTAATTCGCTCCACGGAAGCCTCTCAATCTCCTATAGCTTTCACTTGGGGTTATGGAAATACCATACCGTCACTGGGGCTCAAACTAGCCACCTTTGGCTCTCAAAGCAAACATCCTACTATTTGGCTAAAGGAAAATTCACGCTAGCTTGAGCTGGTAAGATAGCTTATACTCAGTACTTTAACGAAGTCAAAACGTGCAATGGAGAGTAAGACCAGGCGTTCAGGTAGTATTTACGTCCTCGACACCTGCCATGTAGATCTAGGTCATATTCAGGTAATGTCACGTGTTCATTAAATAAGAACCGGGGTAGTGACAATGGAATCGCTTTTAGCGTAACATAGCATCGAGCCTTACTTCGCAATGAGAGTGGTGGGGGGTTAGGTCAGAGAGAAAAAAAACTACAACGATCTCAAATGTTGGAATGAACCTTGCAAATGGCTGGCATCTTCTCTTTGCCCCCAGAGATATATAAATCTGCAGATGTTGTTGGCTTATGAGGTATATCATTCCTTGTACAATAAACCATGCAGTGTATTTGCAACAGTAGCCTAAGACTTGCTTGATTATTGTTAAGTTCAGCCCTAAACATTGCCATAATGAATAGTATTGTACAGAGCAGCGTTGAAATATCAATAATTTGCGGTGATCGATGATATATTACGCGCCTCAAACATTAATTCAAAATAGAAGAATTATTGTATCAATTTATAGCTCATAAGATAACTGAATTATACTTGTCAAAACGTCTGTGTATCCGTTGCCAAATACTTAAATACCGCCATTAACAGCCGTCCGGATATTTCAAACAGTTACCTCCTGTTTATCCATTCTAGATAATATTAGGAATCTAAATATCACGCGAGCGCGCGCTGATGTAATATGAACAGAGATTGGAGTCTTAAAGAAGGAAATGGCGGTTGTAATTAGGATTATTCAGTTCAGACAAGAGCTTATGGCGAGGAAATTACAGATCGATTGGAGTTGTAATTGTGCATTTGTGTATGTATATTGGGTAACCTCCCCGAGGAAGTGTCCTGCTATCGGTTAATGTTGTAGACATTTTAGATATCACGCTTTCTGTCACCAAACAAGCGTGCTTGATGGGTCTTTTATTATGCATCTACTATTTATGAACTTTTTAACGTAAATTGCCATTAAAGTGGCAGTATTTGATCATGCTTGAAACAAGCATTTTTATTGCTTAAAAAGCTGTTTATAACGACTCTTTTGGTTAGTTGCATAGGAATTTTTAAGAGGAAATTGTCCGTTCAGGAAATTGAAAAATGAAGGATTTTTTTTATCTATATGTTATTTCATTACAATAATATTTATAAAACCAAATTGTTTCGTTCATAATTCATCTTAATTGCGACTCTGATGCTAAAAAAAAAGAAAAGACGTTTATTGGAGGGATTCCGGCAGTCAAAGGGGCCGCGATGGCCAATGGTTAAGGTGTCCCGACACTTTATCACTAGCCCTCCAACTCTTGGTCGCGAGTTCGAAACCCACGCGGGGCAGTTGCCTGGTACTGACCGTACTCCGGTGTTTTTCTCGGGGTGCTCCGGCTTTCATCCACCTCCAAGACCCGGCACGTCCTTAAATGACTATGGCTCTTAATAGGACGTTAAAAAAATAAACCAAAACCAACAGTTGATCAAACATGCAGATAGACGACATATAGAGAAGACAATCTCATGATAATTATTGCATGATCTTCAGAGCCGACTTATGTCCAATGTTGGGTTTGGTACTCTCTCGTTTATAAGAGTGCTAATGGCCGACCTGAATACAAAGGAAGTTGGTTCCTTCTGTGGAATAATGAGCAAAACCCAGTGTGTGTCGATTTTAAGTAAATTTTGGTAGATTTTAGACAATGGCAGGACTATGTGTAATAAAGCCCTGACAGGCTGGTCAGTTTTTTTGAAAATGGAAAGGGTCAGCGTGGCTTGTACACAGTGTTTGATAGGCGGTATCTGCGGAGATCGCATATTTACACCCAGTAGTCGTAGTTTTTCACGCCGGAGACAGGGGTTCGATTCCTGTCGGGCACTCAACAATACTGTTTACAATTGTACCAGCAATGCCGACATGGGTAAGATCGTTTCGAAACGCAACGAAATTATCTTTACATAACTACATGAAAAAGAAATATGTACTGGAAGAGAGTTTAAACTGTCTCTCGCCCCTCTCTTCATCCGACCAGCCCAGCCTCGCTGTACATTGATATCTCTCATAGAATTGGAGTTTAAACAACCCTCTCGCCTCCTCGCCATCCGACCAGTCCTGTCATATTGCCCATGTCTCTATATAAGGTTGAGAATAAGTTTAAAACTCATCAAAGAATTATTCAAATCGCACACACGTGATTACAGCAACAAATATGACGTATTCCGCATAATGAATATAAAGCATCAAAGCTGTTTCGTACATCGACTGGAAGCGGGCATCATAAAATACGTCTCGTTCAAACGAAATATGATTGCGTGCAAATTAGATATTTTGGGTGTGAACGAGTTATCTTTGCGTGTGAACGAAAATTATATTTCGCTCAAGCGCAATATTTTTATAATGTCCGGTCCCAACCACCGTAGTTTCCAGGAGCTGAGATGAGTCTTTTTTATTTTGTTTTTATTTTTTTGGTTTTTGTTCTTTTTGCTTTGTTTTTGTTTTTGTCCCCCCCCCCCCCCCCCCCCCCCCCCACCCCCCAACACACACACACCTTACCCTGTACGTTTCCTCATATAGATATATATACAGCCCCCTCCCCCCCCCCCCCCCCCTACTCTTCTGTACGATTCATAAACACAGCCCACGACCCACCCCCTCCCACTGCCCCTCAATCTTGTATCTACCTGATGGTTTGCGATGTTGATATTTTAGCGATTTATTATTGTATATTTTCGCGAATGTTCAAGTCGGACGTTTTTTCGCGAGAATGACATTTCGCACAACCAACCCGTGTGAACATTTTGCAACATTAAACACTTCTATATTTTTGTTTGTACATGTAGATAAATATTAGCAGAATCTCTATTTTCGCGCTGTATTTAATGACCGCGAATTCTGTAAAATTGAATCACCAACTGTACCGTATTGAGACGCATTCTTCTAAAGTAGCAAGATAATAAATATTCATTAACCCTAATTATTCTACAGTAGAGAATGCCCGCTTTAAGTGGTTTACGGTACGAGACGCGGGCCCTTAGAAAGACGCGGCGAAATACTGAAACCGGAATGCGAGGACTCCGCCACCAGTGCTAGAGTCAACATCTTCACTGCACTTCTTAGTTCAAATGAAGTGAATTCATCTCTATATTAGCTATGTATAATGTTACACTAACGAGTCCTTTACGATAATGTGTGATAGCACATGCCCCAATAATCCGATCGCGAAGAGTAAGGTTTGAATTGACAGCAAGAGAGAGGCAATAGGGATTAAAACGGCCATTCCACTGATGCATAGGTTAGTGTATATGTACTTATAGATCTATTTTTATATCTTATTATATATGTATATAGAAGATATCTAACAGTGTCGTCAGTAATACCAAATATATTTCACGAGTGGGGCTAATATTTTTTATATTTTTCAAGAGTGCGTATCAAACTGTTAGCCACACGAGTAAAATACAGTATATACGATATTACTAAAGATACTGTTAGATATTATATTTATAACATTTTATAGCAAAATATACTTACATATGTAGGCAGTTTTAAAGTTCTCCTATTGTCGTTTTTAAGCAGAGCTTTGATTGGTCAAATAAAAAAGTCAAAATCTCACATTTGTAGAATTGAACAATTTTCGATATTTCAATGGAAAAACTGTAATTATTAAGTTTTGCAAGAAATCGATTCGCCAACAAATAGATAACTTAAGTCTATTTAAGCATACATTCATACCATTCGAAAATGTTCTTTTCGTCAAGTTCAGTCTTCGCAAATAATGATTTCAGTAAATGATAATGATGCTAAAAATAAATGAAAAGAAATTCGATTGTCACAATTATTTCCCGTTTAATTACATTTTTATGGCGGACTTTAAAGAGGATGGTTGGTCGGATTGACACAATTTTTACATGTATTCAAAAAAATAACCAATCTCAAAATCTCAAATTTAAACGTGCTAAATGTACGTGTTACTCACCTTGCGCGATACCGATAGGGTGAAGAAACCTCGATGTCATTTGAGTCCGTTGTAAGAGTTCAACTGACCATGACCTCGTGACCTTTCACCGCGATTTTGGTCGAGTGCATTTAGCAAGGGTTGCTTAGGTACACATGGAGTATTTTCTAGTAATAATGGTGGACCCAATAATTAAGTAAGAGAAATGGTTTCTTAATTATAGGCTATGTTCCTTTCGGTTCAGGGAGAGTCTCTTTAATTGTACATGTTTAGAGTTTCTGTTGGAAAGCAGTGGTCAGGTCGAAAATTGAAGGTTCTTTTTTTTATTAATGAATACCATAGTAATGTTATATGGCCGACATCGTGATCTTATTTGGGAATATTTTATTTCATTTTGCGATATGAAGTTGATATGCTTAATGCATGTTAGCAATCTCCAGCCGATGGAACAGGCGGGACTATAGATTTCCTTTCCGCAAGTCCTGTACGTATGTACGTGTAATGTTCGAAGAGCACAATTGCTCCTTTCGGAATGCATTTTAAATCATCCTTCTCATACACAGCTTTACACTATTCGGAACTCCTCGTCATTTTCTTCGAAACTAGCCTACGTTCGCAGACGGAGGCGAGGTGTTCCGATTGAGCTTTACACATATGGTTCCAAAGAAGGCGAGGAAAATTAGCTGCAGCCTGTTGTACTGTTACTTTTTGCACGTCAGTTCGACTACTAGACGCCGCCTTCATCCGCCGAAGCAAATACCATCGGTTTGGCCCTCGACCACATCGATGAATACCGCATTAAAAGGCAATCATTTGTTCTGACTCTCTGTCTTTCAAAGTTTACAGTTACGAGCTCCTGAAAACACACTCGTACAAATGTTTGTTTTTCGAATATCTTGTACCTTAAAGAAATGTCAAATGTCTTTGGATTCCGAGCCATGTCGACATTAAAGGCAACGGACTTGTTGACAGGGAAGCAAAAAAAGCTTCAAATCTCCAGCAAACAAATATCAAAGTACCATATACAAATCTCAACCCTGTTACTGGTACAGCCTTCCAAATTAAGTGGCAGCAACGCTGGTCTCTTGAGACCAGCAACAAACTTTAAGAAGTACAACCGAAACTTAAAACCGTAATTCCTCATCGGAAAGATCGTAGAGAGGAGTTGTCTTCACGTGCCATGCATGTGACAAAATGGCATGTGACACCCCATTTACACAGTGGAGCATTTCTTAATATAATTGTCCTATCTTAAACGCATTCGTGATAACTAATTTCGAAACCGGATATGAAAACCTCTTAAGTGAGTTCCGTGGACACTATTTACCTATTTGAAAGACATCGATCTATTTTATAGACTCCGATGTCCTTTTCCCCACCTTACCCCTTGTGACATTTTATTTATCACATAGTCCGCATCATCTGTTTGTTAATGTTTTTATCATTTTAACCCTTTTCTTATTTTAATGATCTAAGTATACAATTCGAATGCTTTTCAAAATGAACATTTTATCTGATTTTGTCTTCGGTTCCCAGATGTTTGTTCATAATGAGATTGTTCACGAATCATCATGGCCCTACACACAGCCGTCGATGGGCCGTTAAACCAAAACAAACCAAACAAACATCTTATGTACAATTTTGTATGTATACGTAACTCCAAAATTTGTCAGCGCTCTTGTGGCTTCATCCCATGTGGGGTTTTGATCAAACTTAAAACTATGATAAAGGCCCATAATATCTCGGACGAATTCAAGGTTAAAGCTTTTTGTGCCAAGGTCAAAGTTATTGTTACTATTTTTAGCGGGGCTCGGTAGGGGACATGTATTGCTTCACCAATACTCAGTTAGCGTGTTGATATGCCTAATGGTTCATTTGCCAATACCCTCTCTTTTGAAATTGTAACTTAACCCAGATTTGACCTAGATTTGTGTCTTCGTGACCTAGATTAGTATGGCGGGTGTCGTCGTGACCTAGATTTGTATGGTGGGTGTCGTCGTGACCTAGATTTGTATGGCGGGTGTCGTCGTGACCTAGATTTGCATGGTGGGTGTCGTCATGACCTAGATTTGTATTGCGGGTGTCGTCGTGACCTAGATTTGTATGGCGGGTGTCGTCCTAACCTAGATTTGTATGTCGGGTGTCGTCGTGACCTAGATTTGTATGGTAGGTGTCGTCGTGACCTACATTTGTATGGTGGGTATCGTCGTGACCTATATTTGTATGTCGGGTGTCGTCATGACCTAGATTTGTATGGCGGGTGTCGTCGTGACCTAGATTAGTATGTCGGGTGTCGTCGTGACCTAGATTTGCATGGTGGGTGTCGTCGTGACCTAGATTTGCATGGCGGGTGTCGTCGTGACCTAGATTTGCATGGTGGGTGTCGTCGTGACCTAGATTTGTATGGCGGGTGTCGTCGTGACCTAGATTTGTATGGCGGGTGTCGTCGTGACCTATATTTGTATGGCGGGTGTCGTCGTGACCTATATTTGTATGGCGGGTGTCGTCTTGACCTAGATTTGTATGGCGGGTGTCGTCGATGAAACAGAAGACGCTTACCCTACCGAATCATCTGGTCTTATTCTTCATGCATTTTTTTGGTATCTCAATCATTTTTTGTTTATATTTTTTCCCTCGTTTAATCGATTTTGATTTAGAATTATGGTTTGGTTGTTATGTCGGTATTCTTTGCACAACGTACGTGCGGGGTTTTTGTACCACCTCTCCCAGTGTACAGAACCACAAAACATATTTCAAAAGAAGATTGTCATTAAATCTGAATGATAAATGTTATTTCACGACCTATTGTGGTAGAATTGCTTCTGTCAAGATCACTATCACCTATATGTAAACACGAATACATTGTACCTGTATGGCGATGACTTATTCCCGATTTTAATAAAAGTCATAATTACAGTGCATGCATGTGGCAATCGGCTATTTCGAATAAGATAAAAATCGTAATAAAATCTATTCAATCAAAGTAACGAGTATACATAATAGGATTTGATGAACTGATCCATCTTAATAAAAACAAAATCGATGAGTATTGATTATATAACCAGCCAGTCCTTTATCGTGATAATCTGACGAGATATACATAATTGTCACCACTGCGAGCTAATTTCCTAAAATTGACAGTCTGGGATCGCCATCGACCATGTAAGCTTGTTAGGGACAGTACTCGTTATCGCTGATTAGAGCATCCTACTGTGGAATTCGTCCATACGGAGTGTATTTGTACTACATTTTCCCGATAATCCGATGTATATGACAGAACGTTGTAAATCCAGTATGTAAGACAGAATATCTGTAATGCGCGTGCGTGTACAGTATGATGACCTAAACAGGTGTGCACAATAAAACTGGTTTTTGAGGATGGATATCAGTTCTATTCTAGTTAAATCAGTGTTTATTGTCTCGTTAATCCGGTGTGTACAACATTGTCTCGTTAATCGGGTGTGTACAACATTGTCTCGTTAATCCGGTGTACAACATTGTCTCGTTAATCCGGTGAACAACATTGTCTCGTTAATCCGGTGTACAACATTGTCTCGTTAATCCGGTGTACAACATTGTCTCGTTAATCCGGTGTTCGACATTGTATCGTTAATCCGATGTATACAACATTGTCTCGTTAATCCGGTGTGTACAATATTGTCTCGTTAATCCGGTGTACAACATTGTATCGTTAATCCGGTGTACAACATTGTCTCGTTAATCCGGTGTACAACATTGTCTCGTTAATCCGGTGTTCGACATTGTATCGTTAATCCGATGTATACAACATTGTCTCGTTAATCCGGTGTACAACATTGTCTCGTTAATCCGGTGTGTACAATATTGTCTCGTTAATCCGGTGTACAACATTGTATCGTTAATCCGGTGTACAACATTGTCCCGTTAATCCGGTGTACAACATTGTATCGTTAATCCGGTGTACAACATTGTCTCGTTAATCCGATGTATACAACATTATCTCGTTAATCCGGTGTGTACAACATAATCTCGTTAATCCGTTGTGTACAACATTATCTCGTTAATCCGTTGTGTACAACATTGTCTCGTTAATCCAGTGTACAACATTGTCTCGTTAATTCGGTGTTAACCATACAGTCTCGTTTATCCGATATGTACAATACAATCTCATTAATCCAATGTACAGTATACAGCGCAATTTTGCTAATCCGGTTTGTACAATGCAATCTCTTTAATCCGATGTTTACAACATAATCTCGTGTATCCGATGTGTACACCATAATTTCGTTCACCCGTTGTGTACACCGCGATCTCGTTAATCCGATGTGTACTACATACTTATGTTAACCGATGTTTAACTTCGGAAAGAAACAATATATACCCATTTGGTATGAGTAACATGCGGCAGGCCCTCCGCATATGTGTATTGTTAAGTTAGGTAGCCACCAGCTACTACACATGTATTGGGAGGCCCCGTCTCAAAATGACAATTGCTGTGCACGGGAGGTAAACTCGGTAAACAAGCCGGTGTAAAGAACAGATTTTCATTTTCCAAAGGCAATTGTTCATCAAACTAGATTTTTTAATTAAAAAAACCCAGTATGTATCTTCATTTAATGATACCGTATACATATCTGGACTCACATGTACAATGGTGTTGTTTTCTGGATCGAAGGTATTTGTTTATATATCTTTAAGAACATATCTGAATTGAATTAAGACTGAGTTTGGGGAAATGATATTGACTTCAGTCAAATTTTCTAGTAAGACAAAATAATATAACATTTTCCTTAACGCCAGATGTGACAATTAAGTTTATTTCCACATTTGCCATCTCTGGTATTCTCCGGCTAGTGTTTCAACCCGAAAACGTTGGAATATGTCTGTTCAGAGCAGGTTTTCAAAAATCTAGATTGATAGACAAAAACCGACGTCAATTTGGACACAATTTGCATACACTTTCCAGACTATTGTTCAGAGTATATAAGAATATTATATACCTCATTTATATCAAAACCTCGGTAGTCTGGGCAGTCTTTCTGTCACTCATTATTTTACAATTTTATAAGATAGGGAGGTCGATCGGAACATCTCAGCTGGTGATAGAGTGTTCCGAAAGTAATCGCGGACAGATCCTGTCCAAGGAACTCGCCATGGACGGCTCCTTGAAGCCGATATTGATGAATTGATTGCATGACTAGGGACTAAGGGCTGCCTCCAACAGCAATTAATCTCACATCGAGTTAGCAGTGTGTTAGGAGACACAATATCGCCAATATACACAATATTCAGCACGGGATCTCGTTACTTAATCCGAGATTTGTTTTCCCGGAATAGGAGATTTTCCAGATTACTTAAAGCGGCGTTCTAACACAAACCACTTTCTAGCTATGGTATGCTTCTATACATCATCATTTTTTAAGATATTAAGATAATATGCAGCATCTAAATGTCTAATAATCTCAACCGATCAATTATGTACCATATATGGACAATCTTGATACATTACAATGTAATTTATAATGATATTTTACGTTAGATGCTAAAACAATTGGGTGAATGGGTGAGGTATTTTAATAAGCTGCAATAACTTGCGACTAATCTTAATATCCCTTTTAATAACTTTGTAAAAATACAGACGGAAAACACAAAGTATTGATCTTAAATCCAACCGTTAATGAAGTGTATGTGTAAATCAAACATTGTACAAAATTCCAGTACTAATCTGGCATTACGACAGAGGTTCCCGTTCCTAGAGCCTTCTTCTGAAAATTACAAATGATTTTAAAAAAATAGAAAGAAGAAATAAATAAAGAAAAAAATATGGCATGGCTATGCTAAATATTTCAGGAATAAAAGCATACCATCTCTCGTCACAATACTGACATATACATGTATATCCAAAAATCCCCCTCCCCGTCCTTTAAACAAGGGAAATACCCCGTTTCACTAAAATAATATGTTTTGCCAAATAACTCCATTATACTATTTATTTTTTAAGCGGGATAACTCCGCTATATACATTAAGTGGAGTTGTCCCCCCTGGCGAAATATTGTTTTTGTCGTGGTAACTTAGTATCATAAAACATGCATCGATAAGTACGGAATGAAAAATAAACTTACCTGGAAAGAATTGAGTGTTCCAAAGTAGATAGGAACAAAGGCAAGCCAAATGATGCATGTCGTGTACATAGCAAATCCAATGAACTTCGACTCATTAAAATTCTCCGGAATCTTTCTTGTCTTAATGGCATAAAGAGTACACACAACAATCAACAACATGTTATACATTAGCGACACCAGGAAAGATATGTCATCCGTTTTACACTTTAGTATCACCTCGTTCCTCTTGCCGTTGGGTAAATAAATACGAGTCCCAGGCGGTTCGATTACAAGCCACACGATAGTAAATAAAATTTGAATTAAAATTAAGATACATGTTATAACAATTTGTGATTTAGGGCTGATGAAAGGGGGTCTCCTTGCCGACCGCCTTGCGCTGTCAAATATTCTCGATATTCGATTGGTTTTCGTTAATAAAGATGAATATATCACAGAGAATCCAAAACCAACCCCGAATCTCTGTATGGCGCACATAATAGTCGAGGGTTTGGCAATTAGTATAAAAGTTATAAAATAGCACATCAAACATCCGGACAGTAAAAAGTAGCTCAGCTCTCGTCCGGACGCCATGACAACGGGAGTATCGTGAAACTTCATAAACGTGAGGATAACGACGAGAGTTGCGATGAGACCTACACAAGCCAAAACCATGGGTACAAGAGAATAGACTGAATCCCATTGCATGTATTGTTTAGGAAGCACGTGGCAATCCCTTTTATCCTTATTTGGCCATTTTCCCCTACCACAATCTTCGCACGTGAATTCGTCCTTTAGGTATTCGAAATCCTGACACGTGATACAAACCCAGCAACAGGAATCTCCAGATTTTCCGATGTACTTATACTGGTCAAAGCTACACGGTTCACTGCACCTTGATTCCGGGATGACTCCGGATGTTCCAGATGACCAAACAAGACGATCTACATCCAATTGTAGTGACATTGACCAATTGCCCACCACAATGTATTCGTATTTTTTGGTTCTGGGGTTCTTCTGGTAATTCATGATTCGATATCGGCCCAATGCATCTCCTTTTGAATCAAACTGGACCATAGCACCATAGTCATCTACAACATATTGATAATCATACAATTATACTGGACCATAATAGCGTTACAATGTAAGACATTAAAATTATACTATTAATTTAACCGTAGCAATTAAACGTCTGTAACCAATTAAAAGCATACCATTAATTACTGTTTACTGTCACAGTAAACCATTGACTATTTACAGTATACGGGCGGTTTACCGGTATACAATATAATGTACCATTAAATATGGATAGTATACAGGTGACTTAACGGGATACCGTTAATCATTTACTGTATACAGACGGACTTCCGGTATACCATTGAATGTTTACATTATACAGACGGACTTTCGGTATACCATTGAATGTTTACATTATACTGAAGATTTACCGGTACACCATTGAATGTTTACATTATACAGACGGACTTCCGGTATACCATAGAATGTTTACATTATACTGACGATTTACCGGTACACCATTGAATGTTTACATTATACAGACGGACTTCCGGTATACCATGGAATGTTTACATTATACTGACGATTTACCGGTACACCATTGAATGTTTACATTATACAGACGGACTTACGGTATACCATTGAATGTTTACATTATACAGACGGACTTCCGGTATACCATGGAATGTTTACATTATACTGACGATTTACCGGTACACCATTGAATGTTTACATTATACTGACGATTTACCGGTATACCATGGAATGTTTACATTATACTGACGATTTACCGGTACACCATTGAATGTTTACATTATACTGACGATTTACCCGACCAACATTGAATGTTTACATTATACAGACGGTTAATCGGCATAATACACATATACTTGTAATGCCGACGATTTAACGATACACCAATGAATTACACACAGAGTAAACAGACGAATTTCCAGTACACCATCAATCATGACAGTATATAAATACTTTATTGTACACAATTGAATATTTACAGTATACAGACGATTTACCAGTATACCATCGAATATTATGGTATGTTGACAATTACAGCAGTAAGTATTCAGTTCAGTTTTATGTACACTGTGTACACATATACATCTGGTACAATATCTTTAAACGATGACTTAGTACACAATGTTCTGGCATAAAAAAAAAATGTCCCCATTATAAAATTGCTCATTCTAAGTTTATATATATTCATTGCCGAAGTTCCATTTTTTTTCCATACGGGATTTCATGTACAAATATATCTTTTTTTTGCGCAACTATTTTACTGGTCTTTAATGCATTATACAATAATCTTAATGTTGAGGAAAATCTTGACAAATACACACGTGAAATGAAAATCTCCACGAAAGACAGTGCTAAACTCGGCGAAAGTCGGTTTTTTACTACAAATTAATGAAAATCGGAGTGTAAATGCTGAACAAAGCACGTTTAAAAACAAAAATGTCAAAAATATCATCAACATTCCATGATGCGCACGCAGTAATAAAAGAAAGGAAGTACATGTATAAGTTAACTTCCGGTGTTTAATAATGGACTGGTAAAAAATCTGTTTCACAAGTGTAGAGTTAAATTTAGAACGAGGTCACACAAGTCATTAGCTTGGGGTGAGTGTCTTCCTTCCGTGAGTGGGCGAGCCATTAATGAGGCGAGAGGTCAGTGTCAATGGGCTAGGCGCTATTAAAAACCCATTGTTGTCCATAATGATTCACGAACAGAATATGTTTTAGGAAGAAGAGTGCGCTAGAGTGTAGATATAGAAACATATGTTGGGCGTATATGTCGTTTTGTAGACAGCTGCCATCAACCCACTTACAATAATTAGCATCTGCCGAAATTTCAAATATCAGTAATATGTCTAGAATGTGTTCATCACATCCACAACAGAGAGAGAGAGAGAGAGAGAGAGAGAGAGAGAGAGAGAGAGAGAGAGAGAGAGAGAGAGAGAGAGAGAGAGAGAGAGAGAGAGAGAGAGAGAGAGAGAGAAAATAGCAGCTCAAGGGCAATAGATAAGTGGATTTTTTTCTGGCAGAAAGTGTTCTAACTTAATTAAATTTATAATTCTGAACGGCAGATCTTTGCCGAGATAACTCATCGATAGCACTGTTTAATTTTTAATTGTTGTACTATCGTAAGGACACGAGGTTTGTGTGGTGAGGTTCACGACAACAGCACAGCCTAACGCAAAACACGTGATATTTCAAGGTGTATGTGTATTATCATTATGACGTATCAACCGATGTTTTAGTCGAACGCTTATAATCCATCAATCATTTATCTGGTTGTCCCTCTCTCCATCCATCAATTATCTGTTTGTCCCTCTCTCCATCCATAAGTTATCTGTTTGTCCTTCTATCCATCCATCGATCATTTATCTGGTTGTCCCTCTCTCCATCCATAATTTATCTGTTTGTCCTTCTACCCATCCATAATTTATCTGATTGTCCCTCTCTCCATCCATCATTTATCTGTTTGTCCCTCTACCCATCCATCATTCATCTGTTTGTCCCTCTCTCCATCCATCATTTATCTGTTTGTCCCTCTACCCATCCATCATTCATCTGGTTGTCCCTCTCTCCATCCATCATTTATCTGGTTGTCCCTCTGTCCATCAATCATTTATCTGGTTGTCCCTCTCTCCATCCATCATTCATCTGGTTGTCCCTCTCTCCATCCATCATTTATCTTGTTGTCCCTCTATCCATCCATCATTCATTTGGTTGTCCCTCTCTCCATCCATCATCAATCTGGTTGTCCCTCTATCCATCCATCATTTATCTGTTTGTCCCTCTATCCATTCATAATTTATCTGTTTGTCCCTCTCTCCATCCATCATTCATCTGGTTGTCCCTCTCTCCATCCATCATTTATCTTGTTGTCCCTCTCTCCATCCATCATTCATCTGGTTGTCCCTCTCTCCATCCATCATTTATCTTGTTGTCCCTCTATCCATCCATCATTCATTTGGTTGTCCCTCTCTCCATCCATCATCAATCTGTTTGTCCCTCTATCCATCCATCATTTATCTGTTTGTCCCTCTATCCATTCATAATTTATCTGTTTGTCCCTCTATCCATCCATCATTCATCTGGTTGTCCCTCTCTCCATCCATCATTTATCTTGTTGTCCCCCTATCCATCCATCATTCATCTGGTTGTCCCTCTCTCCATCCATCATCAATCTGTTTGTCCCTCTATCCATCCATCATTTATCTGTTTGTCCCTCTATCCATCCATCATTTATCTGTTTGTCCCTCTATCCATCCATCATTTATCTGTTTGTCCCTCTATCCATCCATAATTTATCTGGTTGTCCCTCTCTCCATCCATCATTTATCTTGTTGTCTCTCTCCATCAATCATTTATCTGGTTGTCCCTCTCTCCATCCATCATTATCTGTTTGTCCCTCTCTCCATCCATCATTTATCTTGTTGTCCCTCTCTCCATCCATCATTTATCTGTTTGTCCCTCTGTCCATCAATCATTTATCTGGTTGTCCCTCTCTCCATCCATCATTTATCTGTTTGTCCCTCTCTCCATCCATCATTTATCTTGTTGTCTCTCTCTCTCCATCAATCATTTATCTGGTTGTCCCTCTCTCCATCCATCATTTATCTGGTTGTCCCTCTCTCCATCCATCATTTATCTTGTTGTCCCCCTATCCATCCATCATTTATCTATTTGTCCCTCTATCCATCCATCATTGATCTGTTTGTCCCTCTATCCATCCATCATTTATCTGTTTGTCCCTCTATCCATCCATCATTTATCTGTTTGTCCCTCTATCCATCCATCATTTATCTTGTCGTCTCTCTCTCTCCATCCATCATTTATCTGTTTGTCCCTCTATCCATCATTTATCCTGGTTGTCCCATTCTCCATCCATCATTTATCTGTTTGTCCCTCTCTCCATCCATCATTTATATTGTCGTCTCTCTCTCTCCATCAATCATTTATCTGGTTGTCCCTCTCTCCATCCATCATTATCTGTTTGTCCCTCTCTCCATCCATCATTTATCTTGTTGTCCCTCTCTCCATCCATCATTTATCTGTTTGTCCCTCTGTCCATCAATCATTTATCTGGTTGTCCCTCTATCCATCCATCATTTATCTGTTTGTCCCTCTATCCATCCATAATTTATCTGGTTGTCCCTCTCTCCATCCATCATTTATCTGTTTGTCCCTCTCTCCATCCATCATTTATCTTGTTGTCTCTCTCTCTCCATCAATCATTTATCTGGTTGTCCCTCTCTCCATCCATCATTATCTGTTTGTCCCTCTCTCCATCCATCATTTATCTTGTTGTCCCTCTCTCCATCCATCATTTATCTGTTTGTCCCTCTGTCCATCAATCATTTATCTGGTTGTCCCTCTCTCCATCCATCATTTATCTGATTGTCCCTCTCTCCATCCATCATTTATCCTGGTTGTCCCATTCTCCATCCATCATTTATCTGTTTGTCCCTCTCTCCATCCATCATTTATATTGTCGTCTCTCTCTCTCCATCAATCATTTATCTGGTTGTCCCTCTCTCCATCCATCATTATCTGTTTGTCCCTCTCTCCATCAATCATTTATCTGGTTGTCCCTCTATCCATCCATCATTTATCTGTTTGTCCCTCTATCCATCCATAATTTATCTGGTTGTCCCTCTCTCCATCCATCATTTATCTGTTTGTCCCTCTCTCCATCCATCATTTATCTTGTTGTCTCTCTCTCTCCATCAATCATTTATCTGGTTGTCCCTCTCTCCATCCATCATTATCTGTTTGTCCCTCTCTCCATCCATCATTTATCTTGTTGTCCCTCTCTCCATCCATCATTTATCTGTTTGTCCCTCTGTCCATCAATCATTTATCTGGTTGTCCCTCTCTCCATCCATCATTCATCTGGTTGTCCCTCTCTCCATCTATCATTTATCTTGTTGTCCCTCTATCCATCCATCATTCATTTGGTTGTCCCTCTCTCCATCCATCATAAATCTGTTTGTCCCTCTATCCATCCATCATTTATCTGTTTGTCCCTCTATCCATTCATAATTGATCTGTTTGTCCCTCTCTCCATCCATCATTCATCTGGTTGTCCCTCTCTCAATCCATCATTTATCTTGTCCCTCTATCCATCCATCATTTATCTTGTTGTCTCTCTCTCCATCCATCATTCATCTTGTTGTCCCTCTCTCCATCCATCATTATCTGTTTGTCCCTCTCTCCATCCATCATTTAGCTGTTTGTCCCTCTCTCCATCCATCATTCATCTGGTTGTCCCTCTCTCCATCCATCATTTATCTGTTTGTCCCTCTATCCATCCATCATTTATCTGGTTGTCCCTCTATCCATCCATAATTTATCTGTTTGTCCCTCTCTCCATCCATCATTTATCTATTTGTCCCTCTATCCATCCATCATTTATCTGGTTGTCCCTCTATCCATCCATCATTTATCTTGTCCCTCTATCCATCAATCATTTATCTTGTTGTCTCTCTCTCCATCCATCATTTATCTTGTTGTCCCTCTATCCATTCATAATTGATCTGTTTGTCCCTCTCTCCATCCATCATTCATCTGGTTGTCCCTCTCTCCATCCATCATTTATCTTGTTGTCCCTCTATCCATCCATCATTCATTTGGTTGTCCCTCTCTCCATCCATCATAAATCTGTTTGTCCCTCTATCCATCCATCATTTATCTGTTTGTCCCTCTATCCATTCATAATTGATCTGTTTGTCCCTCTCTCCATCCATCATTCATCTGGTTGTCCCTCTCTCCATCCATCATTTATCTTGTTGTCCCTCTATCCATCCATCATTCATTTGGTTGTCCCTCTCTCCATCCATCATAAATCTGTTTGTCCCTCTATCCATCCATCATTTATCTGTTTGTCCCTCTATCCATTCATAATTTATCTGGTTGTCCCTCTCTCCATCCATCATTTATCTGTTTGTCCCTCTATCCATCCATCATTTATCTGTTTGTCCCTCTATCCATCCATAATTTATCTGTTTGTCCCTCTCTCCATCCATCATTTATCTGTTTGTCCCTCTGTCCATCAATCATTTATCTGGTTGTCCCTCTCTCCATCCATCATTTATCTTGTTGTCTCTCTCTCTCCATCCATCATTTATCTTGTTCTCTCTCTCTCTCTCTCTCTCTCTCTGTCTCTCTCTCTCTCTCTCTCTCTCTCCATCAATCATTTATCTGGTTGTCCCTCTCTCCATCCATCATTTATCTTGCTGTCCCCCTATCCATCCATCATTTATCTATTTGTCCCTCTATCCATCCATCATTTATCTGGTTGTCCCTCTATCCATCCATCATTTATCTGTTTGTCCCTCTATCCATCCATCATTTATCTGTTTGTCCCTCTATCCATCATTTATCTTGGTTGTCCCATTCTCCATCCATTAATAATCTTTTTGTCCAAATATTCGGTCAATTCCAATCTGGTTGTCCCTCTACAAAGCCAACACTAATCCGGTTGTCCCTGTACTCAGCTACCGCTAACCTGGTTGTCCCACTATCCAGTCACCCCTACCCTGGTTGTCCCACTATCCAGTCACTCCTACACTGGTTGTCCCACTATCCAGTCACCCTGGTTGTCCCACTATCCAGTCACCCCTACCCTGGTTGTCCCACTATCCAGTCACCCCTACCCTGGTTGTCCCACTATCCAGTCACTCCTACCCTGGTTGTCCCACTATCCAGTCATTCCTACCCTGGTTGTCCCACTCTCCAGTCACCCTCACCCTGGTTGTCCCACTATCTAGTCACCCCTACCCTGGTTGTCCACTATCCAGTCACCCCTATCCTGGTTGTCCTACTATCCAGTCACCCCTACCCTGGTTGTCCCACTATCCAGTCACCCCTACCCTGGTTGTCCCACTATCCAGTCACCCCTACCCTGGTTGTCCCACTATCCAGTCACCCCTACCCTGGTTGTCCCACTATCCAGTCACCCCTACCCTGGTTGTCCCACTATCCAGTCACCCCTACCCTGGTTGTCCCACTATCCAGTCACCCCTACCCTGGTTGTCCCACTATCCAGTCACCCCTACCCTGGTTGTCCCAGTATCCAGTCACCCTCACCCTGGTTGTCACACTATCCAGTCACCCCTACATTTTTTGTCCCACTATCCAGTCACCCCTATCCTGGTTGTCACACTATCCAGTCCCCCCTACCCTGGTTGTCACACTATCCAGTCACTCCTACCCTGGTTGTCCCACTATCCAGTCACCCCTACCCTGGTTGTCACACTATCCAGTCACCCCTACCCTGGTTGTCACACTATCCAGTCACCCCTACCTTTGTTGTCACACTATCCAGTCACCCCTACCCTGGTTGTCACACTATCCAGTCACCCCTACCCTGGTTGTCACACTATCCAGTCACCCCTACCCTGGTTGTCCCACTATCCAGTCACCCTCACCCTGGTTGTCCCACTATCCAGTCACCCCTACCCTGGTTGTCCCACTATCCAGTCACCCCTACCCTGGTTGTCACACTATCCAGTCACCCCTACCCTGGTTGTCCCACTATCCAGTCACCCCTACCCTGGTTGTCCCACTATCCAGTCACCCCTACCTTGGTTGTCCCACTATCCAGTCACCCTACCCTGGTTGTCACACTATCCAGTCACCCCTACCCTGGTTGTCCCACTATCCAGTCACCCTGGTTGTCCCACTATCCAGTCACCCTGGTTGTCCCACTATCCAGTCACCCCTACCCTGGTTGTCCCACTATCCAGTCACCCCTACCCTGGTTGTCCCACTATCCAGTCACCCTTACCCTGGGTGTCCACTATCCAGTCACCCCTACCCTGGTTGTCCCACTATCCAGTCACCCCTACCCTGGTTGTCACACTATCCAGTCACCCCTACCCTGGTTGTCCCACTATCCAGTCACCCTACCCTGGTTGTCCCACTATCCAGTCACCCCTACCCTGGTTGTCCCACTATCCAGTCACCCTACCCTGGTTGTCCCACTATCCAGTCACCCCTACCCTGGTTGTCCCACTATCCAGTCACCCCTACCCTGGTTGTCCCACTATCCAGTCACCCCTACCCTGGTTGTCCCACTACCCAGCCACCCCTACCCTGGTTGTCACACTATCCAGTCACCCCTACCCTGGTTGTCCCACTACCCAGTCACCCCCTACCCTGGTTGTCCCACTATCCAGTCACTCCTACCCTGGTTGTCTCACTATCCAGTCACTCCTACCCTGGTTGTCCCACTATCCAGTCACCCCTACACTGGTTGTCACACTATCCAGTCACCCCTACCCTGGTTGTCCCACTATCCAGTCACTCCTACACTGGTTGTCCCACTGTCCAGTCACCCCCTACCCTGGTTGTCCCACTATCCAGTCACCCCTACCCTGGTTGTCACACTATCCATTCACCCCTACCCTGGTTGTCCCACTATCCAGTCACCCCTACCCTTGTTGTCCCACTATCCAGTCACTCCTACCCTGGTTGTCCCACTATCCAGTCACCCCTACCCTGGTTGTCCCACTATCCAGTCACCCCTACCCTGGTTGTCCCACTATCCAGCCACCCCTACCCTGGTTGTCCCACTATCCAGTCACCCCCTACCCTTGTTGTCCCACTATCCAGTCACTCCTACCCTGGTTGTCCCACTATCGAGTCACTCCTACCCTGGTTGTCCCACTATCCAGTCACCCCTACACTGGTTGTCACACTATCCAGTCACCCCTACCCTGGTTGTCCCACTATCCAGTCACTCCTACACTGGTTGTCCCACTGTCCAGTCACCCCCTACCCTGGTTGTCCCACTATCCAGTCACCCCTACACTGGTTGTCACACTATCCAGTCACTCCTACCCTGGTTGTCACACTATCCAGTCACCCCTATCCTGGTTGTCCCACTATCCAGTCACTCCTACACTGGTTGTCACACTATCCAGTCACTCCTACACTGGTTGTCCCACTATCCAGTCACCCCTACGCTGGTTGTCCCACTATCCAGTCACCCTGGGTGTCCCACTATCCAGTCACCCCTACCCTGGTTGTCCCACTATCCAGTCACCCCTACCCTGGTTGTCCCACTATCCAGTCACCCCTACGCTGGTTGTCCCACTATCCAGTCACCCCTACCCTGGTTGTCCCACTATCCAGTCACCCCTACCCTGGTTGTCCCACTATCCAGTCACCCCTACCTTGTTGTCCCACTATCCAGTCACCCCTACCCTGGTTGTCCCACTGTCCAGTCACCCCTACCCTGGTTGTCCCACTATCAAGTCACCCCTATCCTTGTTGTCCCACTATCCAGTCACCCCTACCCTGGTTGTCCCACTATCCAGTCACCCCTACACTGGTTAATCCTTTTATCTAACTCCCTGTCATTACACACTATTTTAAAGCAATGCTTCAGTAGACAGATTTCTCCATTACTCTTTTTTTTTTAAATCCCCAGCAAGCTGATCAACTGGAAATCTATACAATTAATCGAAATCTAAAATTAAGAAAAGATACATATATATTAACTTAATCGAAAGCAACGGAATTCTATTTTTTATTTATTTATTTTTTAATTTTTACAAATACATATGTATATATCGTATGTTCAATATCATCATATACTAACAAATTCTAGAAAAAGAAATTATCACGATCCATCCCTCTATACGACTTATTAGTAGCCGTTTGCAGTCAAGTCAGACACTCTCTGTGGGGCCCAGTCCTCGTCCATACCTATAAGAAGGAACCGCAAATGTAAATGGCAATCGCGCCAACACGGTTTATAGATTTAAGACATTTGTTTCGCACCCAATCACTATCACATTGTCGGGGTACTTTAATCTCTTCAGAACGTAAATGTTGCCCTCCATTCTTCTGTTTGTACTTTATGAATTCGACGGAGGTGTACCGAGTGCATCGCAAGTCAGTTGATCAGAAATCAATACGCATTTGCATGATACCAAATGGATATTGACAGGAGAAATGTATTTGCTGTTAGAATATCACCTCGTGCTTTATCAAGGCACCTGTTAAACTCGGGAGATATTCCGATCAATGAAGGGATTTCTGGAGCTACTGGCGCTTTGACATGTAAATGAAAATGGGTACATGGAAAATTTATGCAATGAATGTGAACACAACGGTAGCAGATAAAAGGAGAAAAATATATTTGCTAGGTGTTCTAGTCATCGAAACATATAATATTAAATATTAATTGAAGTTTCCATTTCTAGATAATAGCATCCCTGCTTTCCCTTCTTACAGTGTCCGAGAAGACTCAATATTCAAGGACTTATTGTAATTATCATGATTTCCGTGATAAATGTCAGATTGATGAATGCCATTGGACAGTTTTAGTTTTCATCATGATCTCATTTGAAAAAAAACCCCATAAAAAGTGAGACGTATGCAAACTGCTTTTTGAAATGTCTGGTGGTTCCGTTGTCACCATCCCAACTCTCATTTTGAGAAAGTGAGTTAATATCCTGATTTGACCAAAGGCGTCTGCATCTGGTAAGTACAGAAAAATGTAAGCTCCTACTCTATTATATCAACATGGTGCAACATTTGAATAGTCGAAAGTGGGAGTGAGATTCCATTCACTTTGAATTCAGTTAAATTCGATTAAACTAGCAAATGCACATATACTCTAGTAATGTACCTTGGTTAAGAATTGCTATGAGAAACCTATATGGACCAAAAGAGGTCGAGCTTGTGGACGATGCATCAAATGTTTTTGTTTGTTTTTTGTAAATGTAATTTTTTTTTAATTTTTAAGGCATTTTTAATACATAAATACATAATAACCTCAAACACATACACACATCGATTCCAATAGGTATGTTTTTCATACTATCATCTTCACCATCATCATAGACTAGCCCTTTCGTCATCATCCTCAGCATCATCATCATAGTCTGATCATAATAATTATCATCATCATACTCATCATCATCATAATCTCACCATAATCTCAACATGAACGCTGCATCAAATGTTAATGGAAGATGACTATCTACCTTACAGTCGTTTTGCAACGAGCAATCTGATTGGTCGACAGCTATGTAAACTATTCTACCTATCTTTGTCGACCAATCAGTTTGTCCTTGATAAAAAAGCTCTAAGATAGATGGCCATAGCTGTTGACAGGACATTAAACAATGAAAACCAAACTAAACTAAACAAAGCAGACACGATCATCAATAACACTGAGCGAGGCAAACGCGATTCAAAACAAACGTTTATAGAAGAGATAGTGATATCACGATTCAACATTGCCTGATGCGTAAAAGATGACAGATTTTGATTAAAATCTCAAAAGAGCAAAGCCACTACAGAACTGTCGAATTTGTGTGCCTGCAACCAGGCGCGAGAAGACAATGAAGCCGCCAGAGCGCCAGCAAGGTTTCTAAAAATAGTAATTGTGACCTTGACCCTACAACACTGAAACCCGAGAACGTTAACTCCTACCGGAGATTGATTGTCCTCTATAAGTGTGCGAAGTTTAATCAAAGCCCATCAAGAAATGAAGCCGTTGGAACGCCGACTTTGGGTTTTACTTACATTTGATAAAAAAATTGATTACAATATATTCTTTGAAAAGATTGTTTTCATTTTTTTTCTGTTTGACATGATTGGAGAAGGAATTTTACAACGGTTTGTTTAAATGAAAAGTATTGGTTGTTTTGCAGACATTTTGGATGGATAGTAGTCCCGATCTGGGATCTATTCCTGGTCGTCCAGGTTTAGTTAGACAGAAGTAGACGAAGCCAGCCCAGAAACAGCTCAGACGGTATAATCAGAGAAAATAAATCGAATTTTCAAATCAATCTAAGATTTGAATTTAAATACTTTCCAAACGCAACAAAGTAAAACGCCGAATCTTCTTAATACAATCGCCTTAAAATGTATAAAATGTATTCAGAATACTGAAGACTACCTCAACAACGCAATGCTTTATATATATATATATATATGTAGATTGTTCTGGAGAAATTTCTTACTTTTTTATTTAATTTTCGTCCGGTATCTGCCAACGTTTTTTTGAAGCTCAATTAAGATTTATTCTGTCGGAATTTGACATATATAATGACTTGATATCGCACTTTTTTTTTTAAATTTGGTAGTCCTCGGTCTCTTCATCGTTCAAGCTTTTGAGTCACGCACTGAATTAGTTCTGTCGTAACTTGGGAGATACGGATATACACGTCCTGCTCGCCGCCATTGGTGATTTGACTTGGTACATATGTATCAATAGAAACTTGCAATAAAATATTTCTACCATTTCTCACAATACTCAAAGATTGAACATGGTTCAACGCAAATGAGCTGTTTGTTTACGGTTCTACGTCTTCGCAAAAGGATTATGCCACTGATAGGCGTTTTCATAGTGTTATCATACTGAAATGACATTTAGGACCCAAGTTCCGTTGACGTTCCTTAACTAATCGGACTCCTACCTCAATATTTTGCAGGAAAAAGCATTACCTTGTTGGATTTAAGGGCGGGGTTGGGGGTGGGGGTGGGGGTGGAGGAGGGGGGGGGGGGGGGGACTTAGTTTTCCATTGTGAGACATATGAACCTTTATTTGCGCTAGAAAAGACAACATCGCGCATAGTTCGTATATAACCATACTACATGTATGTCGAACCCTAACCTGATCTGATTTGAGCTCACTGTTCGTTGTCCTGGATCTAGAACACAATCGTGTTAGAACTACTGAAGTTAGCTGACTCTATTTTTACATTTATATTGACAAATAGGGGAAACTACTTTAAAACAGATTATATTATTAACACCATCTTTGTTAATTGGTTAATTATTAAATCACTATCGCGATATTCTGACACCCCTTTATAACACTTAAATATATCAGAAAATGGATGTAGCATACCGAAAGTATACTGTACGAAATACTACTATCGTCAAGAAACTTCCGGTTTCACTGTACGCATAACTACCATCGCTACCTACTTCCTGTTTCGTTTCCAATTGCATTGGTGTGGCCATTTCTGCGTTTCATGGACAACTTGGCGAATACTGTGGTGTAATTCGATACAGACCTTCCACATAAACTCCTTGATCAATCCAGAAATTAAATGATATCATTGGGATTGCTATATTGGCTAACTCGGTTATGTATTTGAGAGGTCCTTGCGCGCACTATGAGGATTCGTTAACGATTTTGAGGTCGAGAATACGTTCGTTTGACAAAACACACGTCAAAATGCGCGTCCATTGTATCGAACTCTCGCTGGATTTGAAGATTTGTAATCAAAACCTCGCGTCGACAATCCGTCCGAGATCGCTATGTACAGACTTGGCAATCATTGAATTGTATTTGATAAACACACGCCACGTCAGAATGATTCAATTATGTTCCTACCAAAATGAAATTATTGATATTGTATAGAGTGACAGATCGGACTAAGGTTATTGAGAAGTGGAGAGTTAGACGGAAGCATATGCTGCTTCAGTACTATAGCCATAGATTAGCTTCTGTATGCCTGTCCTGTCTTATTTTTATCGAGTGGTTCAGCCTTTGTGAAGAAGTTCATAAAAAAAGAATTACAGGCAAATTTTGAGTTTTATCTTATTTTCAGTAACAGCTAGTAACAAAAGACAAGCAAAACTTCAAATTATTCTTTAAATGGGTCACCAAAAAGTCCGTGTTAATCTTTTTCATTTATCTATCGATATGCTTATTTTACAAATATGAATGGAAACCTCAATGCCTGACCATATTTGAGAAATGTCGGCTTGAATCAACCTTCCCTCCAATTGCCCTCATCTGCCATTGCCACATCGGAATTGGTCGGCGATAAAGAACCTAGACAACTCGTCATTTTGATTTAAGTTGATACTAATACATCTAACACTGCCTATGGACTTTGATTCTATTACTATTTTCCATTCTCCGAAATTCTAGATTTCTTGCAAATGTCCTTGCTAATGACATCATGCTCGATATCGTAATTGAATTTTGGCAGGAAGTGGCCCTCGACTCCACGCATTATAGACAGGTCCCGGATGTAGAATGTCTGGTTACTATAGCAACGTATAATGGTGTTGATTTCTTTCCAAGTTAAAGTGTACTTCATAATAAAGAACGTTTTCCAATATTTTTTTCGACATTTTTTACTGGAAGGGAATGGAATATCTTATTTTTTGTATTTTTAAAAGAAGAAACAAGTATTTTGCTGATAATTCACAATATTAATTCACAATATAATGTGCAATACAAATAAACGGAGGACGAGATACTGCAGGAGAAAAAAACGTAAATAATTTCATCATGTAGCACAGTTAAATCCGGGGGATCTGTAAAGGTTAAAGGTCGGGAATGGTTGTCTAGATCGCGACACAGACGACGCTGTCGAAGATATTTATCATTTGAAAAGGTCGGCGTCTGTCTGTGTGAAACTTCCTAATTCTGAAAAGGTGACATGCTGATTTACAGATAAAGACATTGCAAAGCTAACGTCACGTGCGCTGTTGTTTGTCCGGATATATGACGCACGGCTTGAGTCACGTGTACTGTTGTGTGTACAGGTAAAGGCATCTCATGGCTAAAGTCACCGGCGTTGTTGTTTGTTCGGATAAAGGACGCTTATGGCTAACGTCACGTGCACTGTTGTTTTTCCGGATAAAGGACGCTCATGGCTAACGTCACGTGCACTGTTGTTTTTCCGGATAAAGGACGCTCATGGCTAACGTCACGTGCACTGTTGTTTGTCCGGATAAAGGACGCGCATGGCTAACGTCACGTGCACTGTTGTTTGTCCGGATAAAGGACGCGCATGGCTAACGTCACGTGCACTGTTATTTGTCCGGATAAAGGACGCTCATGGCTAACGCCACGTGCACTGTTATTTGTCCGGATAAAGGACGCTCATGGCTAACGTCACATGCACTGTTATTTGCCCGGAAAAAAGACGCTCATGGCTAACGTCACGTGCACTGTTGTTTGTTCGGGTAGGAACGCTCATGGCTCAAGTCATGTGCACTGTTGTTTTTCCGGATAAAAGACGCTCATGGCTAACGTCACTTGCACTGTTATTTGTCCGAATAAAGGACGCTCATGGCTAACATCACGTGCACTGTTATTTGTCCGAATAAAGGACGCTCATGGCTAACGTCACGTGCACTGTTACATTTTGTATTTGTCCGAATAAAGGACGCTCATGGCTAACGTCACGTGCACTGTTATTTCTCCAAATAAAGGACGCTCATGGTTAACGTCACGTGCACTGTTGTTTGTCCGGCTAAGGACGCTCATGCTCAAGTCACATGCACTGTTGTTTTTCCGGATAAAGGACGCTTGGCTTAAGTCACCGGCGTTGTTGTTTGTCCGGATAAAGGACGCTCATAGCTAACGTCACGTGCACTGTTGTTTGTACAGGTAAAGGACGCTCATGGTTAAAGTCACCGCCGTTGTTGTTTATCCGGATAAAGGACCCCCATGGCTAAAGTCACCGGCGTTGTTGTTTGTCCGGATAAAGGACACTCATGGCTAAGGTAACCGGCGTTGTTGTTTGTCCGAATAAATGACGCTCATGGCTAAGGTAACCGGCGTTGTCGTTTGTCCGGATAAAGGACGCTCATGGCTAACGTCACGTGCACTGTTATTTGTCCGAATAAATGACGCTCATGGCTAACGTCACGTGCACAGTTATTTGTCCGAATAAAGGTCGCTCATGGCTAACGTCACGTGCACTGTTATTTGTCCGAATAAAGGACGCTCATGGTTAACGTCACGTGCACTGTTATTTGTCCGAATAAAGGACGCTCATGGCTAACGTCACGTGCACTGTTACATTTTGTATTTGTCCGAATAAAGGACGCTCCTGGCTAACGTCACGTGCACTGTTATTTCTCCGAATAAAGGACGCTCATGGTTAACGTCACGTGCACTGTTGTTTATCCTGATAAAGGACGCTCATGGCTAACGTCACGTGCACTGTTGTTTATCCTGATAAAGGACGCTCATGGCTAACGTCACATGCACTGTTGTTTTTCCGGATAAAGGACGCTCGGCTTAAGTCACCGGCGTTGTTGTTTGTCTGGATAAAGGATGCTCATGGCTAACGTCACGTGCACTGTTGTTTGTCCGGCTAAGGACGCTCATGGCTCAAGTCACATGCACTGTTGTTTTTCCGGATAAAGGACGCTCATGGCTAACGTCACGTGCACTGTTGTTTTTCCGGATAAAGGACGCTCATGGCTAACGTCACGTGCACTGTTGTTTGTCCGGATAAAGGACGCGCATGGCTAACGTCACGTGCACTGTTGTTTGTCCGGATAAAGGACGCGCATGGCTAACGTCACGTGCACTGTTATTTGTCCGGATAAAGGACGCTCATGGCTAACGCCACGTGCACTGTTATTTGTCCGGATAAAGGACGCTCATGGCTAACGTCACATGCACTGTTATTTGCCCGGAAAAAAGACGCTCATGGCTAACGTCACATGCACTGTTATTTGCCCGGAAAAAAGACGCTCATGGCTAACGTCACATGCACTGTTATTTGCCCGGAAAAAGGACGCTCATGGCTAACGTCACGTGCACTGTTGTTTGTTCGGGTAGGAACGCTCATGGCTCAAGTCATGTGCACTGTTGTTTTTCCGGATAAAAGACGCTCATGGCTAACGTCACTTGCACTGTTATTTGTCCGAATAAAGGACGCTCATGGCTAACATCACGTGCACTGTTATTTGTCCGAATAAAGGACGCTCATGGCTAACGTCACGTGCACTGTTACATTTTGTATTTGTCCGAATAAAGGACGCTCATGGCTAACGTCACGTGCACTGTTATTTCTCCAAATAAAGGACGCTCATGGTTAACGTCACGTGCACTGTTGTTTGTCCGGCTAAGGACGCTCATGCTCAAGTCACATGCACTGTTGTTTTTCCGGATAAAGGACGCTTGGCTTAAGTCACCGGCGTTGTTGTTTGTCCGGATAAAGGACGCTCATAGCTAACGTCACGTGCACTGTTGTTTGTACAGGTAAAGGACGCTCATGGTTAAAGTCACCGCCGTTGTTGTTTATCCGGATAAAGGACGCCCCATGGCTAAAGTCACCGGCGTTGTTGTTTGTCCGGATAAAGGACACTCATGGCTAAGGTAACCGGCGTTGTTGTTTGTCCGAATAAATGACGCTCATGGCTAAGGTAACCGGCGTTGTCGTTTGTCCGGATAAAGGACGCTCATGGCTAACGTCACGTGCACTGTTATTTGTCCGAATAAATGACGCTCATGGCTAACGTCACGTGCACAGTTATTTGTCCGAATAAAGGTCGCTCATGGCTAACGTCACGTGCACTGTTATTTGTCCGAATAAAGGACGCTCATGGTTAACGTCACGTGCACTGTTATTTGTCCGAATAAAGGACGCTCATGGCTAACGTCACGTGCACTGTTACATTTTGTATTTGTCCGAATAAAGGACGCTCCTGGCTAACGTCACGTGCACTGTTATTTCTCCGAATAAAGGACGCTCATGGTTAACGTCACGTGCACTGTTGTTTATCCTGATAAAGGACGCTCATGGCTAACGTCACGTGCACTGTTGTTTATCCTGATAAAGGACGCTCATGGCTAACGTCACATGCACTGTTGTTTTTCCGGATAAAGGACGCTCGGCTTAAGTCACCGGCGTTGTTGTTTGTCTGGATAAAGGATGCTCATGGCTAACGTCACGTGCACTGTTGTTTGTCCGGCTAAGGACGCTCATGGCTCAAGTCACATGCACTGTTGTTTTTCCGGATAAAGGACACTTGACTTAAGTCACCGGCGTTGTTGTTTTTCCGGATAAAGGACGCTCATGGCTAACGTCACGTGCACTGTTGTTTGTACAGGTAAAGGACGCTCATGGCTAAAGTCACCGGCGTTGTTGTTTGTCCGAATAAATGACGCTAATGGCTAAGGTAACCGGCGTTGTTGTTTGTCCGGATAAAGGACGCTCTTGGCTAACGTCACGTGCACTGTTATTTGTCCGAATAAAGGACGCTCATGGCTAACGTCACGTGCACAGTTATTTGTCCGAATAAAGGTCGCTCATGGCTAACGTCACGTGCACTGTTATTTGACCGAATAAAGGACGCTCATGGTTAACGTCACGTGCACTGTTGTTTGGCCGGATAAAGGACGCTCATGACTAAGGTAACCGGCGTTGTTGTTTGTCCGGATAAATGACGCTCATGACTTAAGTCACCGGCGTTGTTGTTTGTCCGGATAAATGACGTTCATGACTAAAGTCACCGGCGTTGTTGTTTGTTCGGATAAAGGACGCATAGCTTGTTTATTGTTTTCTTGTTTACGGCTGTGATGTTCGGAGCACATTTATTGCGTCATAAGTCATAAAGAACTTTGCCCTGAATCGTTCAATATTGGTCTTAGTTAAAATTTCAAAGCTTTGCACATCATACCCACACCTTCAGAATGGCACATAAATAAAAATGTCAAGTTAAAAACAAAACGGAAGAAAGCGCATGCACAAAGCATGTCGTTTAAGGGTCAAACATCAGTCTAATAAGAAGCCCATATAATGTTTAGTTTGGTTGGTTTATTTAGTTTAACGTCTTATTAACAGCTATGGTTATTTAAGGACGTGCCAGGATTTGGAGGTGGAGGAAAGCCGGAGAACCACCGGCCGGCCGACGGTCGGTGCCAGGCAACTGCCTCACGTTGGTTTCGAACTCGCAACCCAGAGGTGGAGGGCCAGTGATAAAATGTCGGGAAACCCTAACCATTCGGCATCCGTGGTCCCTGTCCATAAAATGTATTCCAGGTAAACGAGTATGTTGTAAAATTATCATATCTTTTAGCTAAGGTGTGATAATCTAACTCTGATGTTGAAATGTGGATACGGAAGATTTAAATTACTTCTGGAAAAATTGGCTTCATTATTGCGGATGAAACATCCGAATTTCAAATAAACATTCATTTAATTATAAGTAAAAAATTAATATGTTCAAATTACAGGTATTGGACCACAAAGTCTCGGATTACCAGTTGCTTGATTTGTGAGAAAAAGGGAAAAATATCATGTTGTAAAATGAAATCCTTAGCCAACAACTGAAACATGCGACTGAGTTTGAGATCGTCGAGAATTACCGAGGGATATGGCAATCTTGTGTCGGTGAAATTTTACTGACGTTTAATGACAAGAGAAGAATCCTCCATAATCACTCATTCGACCTTGACTAAAAGCTGAGATGTTGAAATTAAATTAAACTGTTGCTTAAAATAAATGGAATTGTTTGTTTTTTTATTTAAGAAGAATGTTATAAATATTGAATTTGCAATTAAATCGTCTTAAGTTGCAAAAGCAGCGCATGCCGAAACGAAATAATTAAATCCGTTGATCATCTAAACTCATTAATTAATGTATTTGGGTAACATTAATCTTTGTTTATAGCAATTTCATTTTCTCATAATTTCGAAACTCGGAGCAACTCTGAAAGTTAAATTATGTCATTATTGAGTAAAAGAGGTTTCACAAACATACAAGGCATTAAAATCTGCCGCACATTCCAGTGGAACTCTCGACTAAAAATCAATGACGTCAGTGCTCGAGAGCAATTCGAAAAAAAACCCCACCAAATCCTCAACAATTTCCGGGAACGTAAACACTGATTTTATTATAACCATCTCAATTCAAAGTTAATCCCGGGCATATCAGCTCGGATTCCACGGTGTTTTCTCCGAGGCCATGCTAGCCGTTTATAAAGGGATTAACCGGAAAACAACCAATATTACGCCTCGACTTTGTTGTCAATCAGTAGCCGTACGCTCCAAACGTCCAATTGCAAATACAATGGATGAAATTCGGATTTAAAACCCTTGATGTTGTCGCTAAGTCATTTTTATTTCTCTGCAATCAATCTGGGGCCAGGTCAATCTTCTTTATTAATCTCCTTTCGCTCCGCACTGTTGTAAACAGGTTACATAATATTCCACAAATCTCAATCAGTCTCTTAGCCAGGTTAATCTCTCCGTTAACAGCAATGGTCATCATTGAGGAGGTGTCCCAGTCTAGTATCTGGGGGCCGCAACGTCATTCACTAAATAACTGGATCGCACTTTGTCAGTATAACATTGGGTGTCTTCGGCAGTGCGATTCAGTGGGGTAGCACTATAGAGTCGGCATCAATTCCGCGACCACTCACACACGCACACTCCCACTAACAGCATACGCGTGTATCGCACAAAGGGGATACCGTCCTTGAATGACCATGGTTGTTGATATGACGTTCAACACTACAAAATCTAAAGCGGCCAGTCATACGCTATCCAGCGTAATTTTGTTAAAGGTGTTTTTCAAACGGACACAGACATGTAAGCACAGGATAGCCACCTTCTCGACATCGCATTAGATATGGAATCTGAGACTGCATTTGTGCAGTGCTCTTCCGAATGAGCTATGGTCTAGATAAAGTAAGTGTTCAAATTAGCTCTTTTAGAGTTCTCTGATTTGATAGATCTTAATGTTATATAGTATGACTACAGCAGTTGGTGATTGGAATGTTATTTCATTGTGACAACGCTATATTAACGTCCTCATGTCCACCAATCATCTGTGGACGTCTTCTTCATATGACATTGACTGTTGAGAAATTGGACTTGTAAAATAATAATGATAAAATTAATAAATGAATGATAAAAAAAAGAACACAAGCACGCACGCGCGCGCACTTTTTGTCTAATATCGGGATTTAATAATGTCATATAATAAAACGAATGTTCAGTTTATATCACATTTATTGTTGTTTACAAGATAACAGTTATAAAATAAACATTCTTCTCATTGACAAAGGCTCAAGGTTAGGATTCAAGAAACGCCTTGTTGAAAAAACACATTATCACAGCGCAAAATGTCTAAGCTGCTTCTCATTGCTAGCACTGTGTTAGCAGGATCAGAAAGTGCCGAGATACACTGTGGGATTTATATTGATCAGGGCAGTCTCAATATTGGTGGAGTCGGTTGACAGCTTAGACTCGAACTGATAACGAATGGCATTACTTGCCACATAACTTCCTTTCTCCAATAATTTGACTGCTGTCGCGAATAAAACAAAATGGCGGTCTTCTTAATTAAAGGGGTAAGTCAGTCGTGCCTCGTTGTGGAAGTCAGCGTACAGACGTGGAAGGTATTTTCTAGTGGTTAAATGGTTATAGCTAAAAACCGCCCGACTCCCATCACGTCGTCAATTGTGACAGATCCGCCGGCTTATGAAGTGAGTTAACAGCCGCGGGTATTATTGGTTAAGAAGGCTCTCGCGCTAGAACTGGACAAATGTATTGAGGTCTTCATTATGATTTCGATAGACGGTTACTGCTTTTGGCTTCCGTCTTTTTGATTTGTCTTTATTTCTCCTGGTGGACGTCTGAAATTAACTGCTGTTGGAAGTATCGGAGTTATGGCCTCCTCGAGGTAATGTGCTCGAGACGTATATGACATTGGCGAGTTAGCGCGGTGACCACATGTATGTCCAATTTGTCCAGCCAGCCGCCCCAATTACTTCCCGAAGTCCATTCTTATTACAAAACTGACCAGTATATATGGCGAATGACCAAGGACAGTAGTTATCAACCCTGTATTTTCATTTTCAACGAATGATTTGATGATTATATACTATAGATATTTCATGTTAATAATTCAGAGCGTTCTATTAGATCTCATGTCAGACTTGATTTCCCAATGCATAATTCAAAGAATTTGGTTAATTTTGTTTAACGTCTTATTAACAGCAAGGTTCATTTAAGGACGTGCCTGGTTTTGGAAATGAAGGAAAGCTGGAGTACCCGGAGAAAAGCCACCGACCTACAGTCAGTACTGCCCCACGTTGGTTTCGAACTCGCAACCAAGAGGTGGAGGGCTAGTGTTAAAGTTTCGGTACACCTTAACCACTGTAAAGAAATAGAAATGTTTTGAAGTCACGATCTGTAGTGTTTCTGTTCAATTTCCCGATATAATCTATTTACATATCAAATTTATTGTGCTTGATTTGTTTTATTTAATTTCAATTTTTATGCAAATATAACTTTTTGAAGATATGAAATGTCCGTGAAAAACTGAAACAACGCCATGAGTCTTTGCGATTTATTTGCAAAGAGAACAAGTTTTATTTTTCAAATATGTTGCTTCATTCTCAAAATGAAAATACGCAACATTCGTGTACAACTCATCGGAAGTACAAAAGTACATGTACCAACGAACCTAAAGTGTAATATGTGGTCGGAGGCTATACCGAACAGCCAGAGTTATTTTGGCGGGATCATTTTGTAGTAGTTGGTGTCTACCTCACTGAACAACATACGGGAGGCCCGTCGCATGACATCAAGAGCAATTTGGGTAAAGATTCTTGCCCAAGGCCACAGCCACGACAACACAGACCGACCTTTTTCTCAGACTCCCGAGAAACACAAACCGACACGGGTAGGGATCGTTGAACCACGAATCTCGGATGTCCACTGAGGTTACGTGGCCGGCGCTCTATAATTAACTGAGTTTTGCGACCCCAGAGAGATAATACAACATCAACGATCGGCAGTATTAATCAGAAATAACAGGTTTCAGCATGTTAGTGAAATCTGTCTCATTAATGGTAAAGCACTGCTGCAAATGATTACAGAATATATACGCTGCTTACTCTTTCGGAACACCTGGTCTTATTATCCCAGTATATATTTAAAGTCTCTATACAAAGCTATACTTCCAGTTTTTGCCCTCTTTTTGTCAATTTTAAATTATGGTTTAGTTATTATGTCGATATTCTTTTTTGTCCAACCAATTCCATATCAAATAATATAGTAAGGTCTTCTTATGTTAAGTTCATTTTAATTAATTACCCAACTGCTATTGTGCTATTAAATTTTGTTGCACATTTCTGTAGACCTTGTCGTCTATTACAGTCTGCGTTATTGTTAGTTATTAGATTACACAGTTAGTTAAATCTTCTTCCGGGAAGAACTAAAGATGACGTAATATAACTTGCTTTGTTTGCGTCATGGACGCCTACAGAATCTCGAGTATAGACTGTATTTCTGTGTAACAATATCAAGAATCTGATATAAGCTCGGTCTTCATACTTCTTTATTTTGTCTGAAGATGGCTGATTTTAAGCGACAAATTTTATCAGTCCATTCTTTCCGGCATTTCCAAGCCATTTTGTTAAAACATTTACCGATGTACGCACTCGGCAAACAGGTCCTCTGATAAGCAGAGTAGCCACGGAAACTTATATGATAATCATTTCCAGGAAAAGTTTTGATAATGTCCTTATAATATGACATTTCTGTATTTCTGAAGACACCACTTTCGATCTTCTTGCGACAGAAATCAGTGGTAAAAGATTACAATGTCTGGAATTACAGAGAATGGTAGAAATTCAAAAAGAAACTGTTAAACAGGTAGATAACTATAATGTTTCAGAGAAACATTAAATACCAGAAAACGGAACTGATGAAACTACTAATAAGCACAAACCGGAAGTGATCGTGGTGGACACGTGCAATCATTCATCAAACGCCTCTCACGGCTAATTTCCAGTGGGGTAGGGGGTGGTGGAGTACAACTATGACGTTTGTACATATGTAGGTGGCAATATAACAGTGGTATCGAGCTGATTCTTTTTAACACAGCATTTAGTATGCTTTTTACACATCTCACGCACTATCAGTATATAACCGAGAAACAAGTAACAGTTACAGTTATTACTTACAGTTACAGTTATTACTTACAATTATTACTTACAGTTATTATGTACAGTTATTACTTACAGTTACAGTTATTACTTACAGTTACAGTTATTACTTACAATTATTACTTACAGTTATTATGTACAGTTATTACTTACAGTTACAGTTATTACTTACAGTTACAGTTATTACTTACAGTTACAGTTATTACTCACAGTTACAATTATTACTTACAGTTACAGTTATTACTTACAGTTACAGTTATTACTTACAGTTACAGTTATTACTTACAGTTACAGTTATTACTAACAGTTACAGTTATTACTTACAATTATTACTTACAGTTACAGTTATTACTTACAGTTACAGTTATTACTTACAGTTACAGTTATTACTTACAGTTATTACTTACAGTTATTACTCACAGTTACAGTTATTACTCACAGTTACAGTTATTACTCACAGTTACAGTTATTACTTACAGTTATTACTTACAGTTATTACTTACAGTTACAGTTATTACTCACAGTTACAGTTATTACTTACAGTTACAGTTATTACTTACAGTTATTACTTACAGTTATTACTCACAGTTACAGTTATTACTCACAGTTACAGTTATTACTCACAGTTACAGTTATTACTTACAGTTATTACTTACAGTTACAGTTATTACTCACAGTTACAGTTATTACTTACAGTTACAGTTATTACTTACAGTTATTACTCACAGTTACAGTTATTACTCACAGTTACAGTTATTACTTACAGTTATTACTCACAGTTATTACTCACAGTTACAGTTATTACTTACAGTTACAGTTATTACTTACAGTTACAGTTATTACTTACAGTTACTGTTATTACTTACAGTTAAAGTTATTACTTACAGTTATTACTCACAGTTACAGTTATTACTCACAGTTACAGTTATTACTCACAGTTACAGTTATTACTTACAGATACAGTTATTACTTACAGTTACAGTTATTACTTACAGTTACAGTTATTACTTACAATTACAGTTATTACTTACAGTTATTACTTACAGTTACAGTTATTACTCACAGTTACAGTTATTACTCACAGTTATTACTTACAGTTACAGTTATTACTCACAGTTACAGTTATTACTTACAGTTACATTTATTACTCACAGTTACAGTTATTACTTACAGTTATTACTTACAGTTACAGTTATTACTCACAGTTACAGTTATTACTAACAGTTACAGTTATTACTTACAGTTATTACTAACAGTTACAGTTATTACTTACAGTTACAGTTATTACTCACAGTTACAGTTATTACTAACAGTTACAGTTATTACTCACAGTTACAGTTATTACTTACAGTTACAGTTATTATTTACAGTTACAGTTATTACTTACAGTTACAGTTGTTACTTACAGTTACATTTATTACTTACAGTTACAGTTGTTACTTACAGTTACAGTTATTACTTACAGTTACAGTTGTTACTTACAGTTACTGTTATTACTTACAGTTACAGTTATTACTCACAGTTACAGTTATTACTTACAATTACAGTTATTACTTACAGTTACAGTTATTACTTACAGTTACAGTTATTACTTACAGTTACATTTATTACTTACAGTTACAGTTATTACTCACAGTTACAGTTATTACTTACAGTTACAGTTATTACTCACAGTTACAGTTATTACTTACAGTTACAGTTATTACTTACAGTTACAGTTATTACTTACAGTTATTACTCACAGTTACAGTTATTACTCACAGTTACAGTTATTACTTACAGTTATTACTCACAGTTATTACTCACAGTTACAGTTATTACTTACAGTTACAGTTATTACTTACAGTTACAGTTATTACTTACAGTTACTGTTATTACTTACAGTTAAAGTTATTACTTACAGTTATTACTCACAGTTACAGTTATTACTCACAGTTACAGTTATTACTCACAGTTACAGTTATTACTTACAGATACAGTTATTACTTACAGTTACAGTTATTACTTACAGTTACAGTTATTACTTACAATTACAGTTATTACTTACAGTTATTACTTACAGTTACAGTTATTACTCACAGTTACAGTTATTACTTACAGTTATTACTTACAGTTACAGTTATTACTCACAGTTACAGTTATTACTTACAGTTACATTTATTACTCACAGTTACAGTTATTACTTACAGTTATTACTTACAGTTACAGTTATTACTCACAGTTACAGTTATTACTAACAGTTACAGTTATTACTTACAGTTATTACTAACAGTTACAGTTATTACTTACAGTTACAGTTATTACTCACAGTTACAGTTATTACTAACAGTTACAGTTATTACTCACAGTTACAGTTATTACTTACAGTTACAGTTATTATTTACAGTTACAGTTATTACTTACAGTTACAGTTGTTACTTACAGTTACATTTATTACTTACAGTTACAGTTGTTACTTACAGTTACAGTTATTACTTACAGTTACAGTTGTTACTTACAGTTACTGTTATTACTTACAGTTACAGTTATTACTCACAGTTACAGTTATTACTTACAATTACAGTTATTACTTACAGTTACAGTTATTACTTACAGTTACAGTTATTACTTACAGTTACATTTATTACTTACAGTTACAGTTATTACTCACAGTTACAGTTATTACTTACAGTTACAGTTATTACTCACAGTTACAGTTATTACTTACAGTTACAGTTATTACTTACAGTTACAGTTATGACTCACAGTTACAGTTATTACTTACAATTACAGTTATTACTCACATTTACAGTTATTACTCACAGTTACAGTTATTACTTACAGTTACAGTTATTACTCACAGTTACAGTTATTACTCACAGTTACAGTTATTACTTACAGTTACAGTTATTACTTACAGTTATTACTTACAGTTACAGTTATTACTTACAGTTACAGTTATTACTTACAGTTACAGTTATTACTCACAGTTACAGTTATTACTAACAGTTACAGTTATTACTCACAGTTACAGTTATTACTTACAGTTACAGTTATTACTTACAGTTACTGTTATTACTTACAGTTACAGTTATTACTTACAGTTACAGTTATTACTTACAGTTACTGTTATTACTTACAGTTACAGTTATTACTTACAGTTACTGTTATTACTTACAGTTACTGTTATTACTTACAGTTACAGTTATTACTTACAGTTACAGTTATTACTTACAGTTACTGTTATTACTTACAGTTACAGTTATTACTTACAGTTACTGTTATTACTTACAGTTACTGTTATTAGTTACAGTTACAGTTATTATCTACAGTTATTACTTACAGTTACAGTTATTACTTACAGTCACTGTTATTACTTACAGTTACAGTTATTACTTACAGTCACTGTTATTACTTACAGTTACAGTTATTCATATAATGATGGTACTATTTATGGGTTTCGTGTGCATTCAGGGCGTTCTGATTGATTTTCTTTTGCATTCCATTGCGCATGTCCAGATCAAGTCATCAGGGAAATTCGGTTGTGCTGTGCAGTAGGGCGTGAAAACGCGATTCTAAAAAAATGAAATATTTGCAGGATTCCTCATGATATATGGGTATTTGACGTATATTTTATTCGTGATAAAAGCATCGACATGACGTTTACAGTTAAGCATTTAAATCATTCTTGTCAGTTGGGTAAATGACTGATATAAAGACGAAGTTTCGGAGTTTTTAAAGAAAACAAGAGACAAGCAAACTGAACAGACTTTCTTATTTTACGTCATAATGTTCTATTTCCAGCATACTCACACTAAACAACAGCACGATTCGTGCGTAAAACTAATAAATAGGCTGGGTGTGAAAAATCTAAGAAAGCTGTACCGCCTACTGCGCTGTTCCTCTCTGTTTGCCGAACATGGAAGTCATTATCCGGTGCGGCCAAGTGTGAAATTTTGCCGAACTTGATCAGAGTCTATCTGCCTTGTTTGCCAAACAACCCCCGGTTACCCAGTGCCTGATTTTATATCACATAGAAACTTTCTATTAAGGGAAGTCAGCGAACTGTACAATTGCATTGAGTCCTTTTAGATTTACGTCAGAACTTGTATGTCTCTTCTCGTACCACTCTACATGGTCTGATTTCATTACTACGGTGTCTTTAAGGTACAATGGCGATGTGTCACGAGGATAAAAAACAATCCACAGGCTATGTGCATATATGTAACTTTATAAAAATGTCATCAAATTATTGACTAACGAGCCATATAGAGCGAAAACACGGCTTTGGTAAATTACATCAGGAGGAAGCAGCGTAAAATCTTATCGTAACATCATGAAAAATGTCTGTATTTTCATGATAGGTGCACACAGAAAACAACGCACTACGTATTTGTAGATAGTCAATAACCACATATCAAACAAATGGACGATATCGTTTATCTTCAAACAAGCAACCGTTAGCAATTTCTCGCAATTATGTTATAGATCAAATCAAATTCTCTTTTAACAGAGAAGAGAGGATATATTGCCCCCGAGGAATGTGTCTGACTCACCAGGTCGTGTTTAAGTTCAGACCGCCATTCTCGGTCTAATCTAATTCAACACAGACATTATCTAAAAGGACAAACAATGTAAAACATGATTAATGCTTTATTCTCTAACGTTAAACGTGGATAACTATTTTGATGTTAGAAGTTATATCATATTCAGTTTTCCCAGCGTCAAATATATGCAGAAAAATTGACTCCTTTACTACTATGGCGCCAGATTTTTGGGGAACTGTGCAACAGTTTGGTATCTACTGGATACCACCTTCAAAATCCAAGGGTTTTCGCTGTGGACTCTGTGAACCTATTTTTTTTTTTTTTTTGTTGACACTCCAATTTTACCGTATATCTGAATTTAAACAGATTATCGGAATAATGAATAGGACGCCTGCAACACTTTTCATAGAAAACAATAAACTATTCTGGGGAATTTTCTTGAGTTTGGTAATGTAACTATGATAGAAGTTATATAACACAACCAATATGATATTTAAGAGTGTGACATTTCGATGATTACATTTTCACCTTCATCAGATTAATGTCCAATGTGAAGCACTGACATATGTCCGAGATGGTAATAGACTCGATCGACTAAAAAATATCACATTGGTTGTGTTATATAACTTCAATCATATAAACAATAAACTGTCGTAAACTAAATTTAGCGTGATCATAATTAAGTGGAATGCTTTCGCCGTGAAAAGTACTAAAATGAGATTACCGCCAAAATATGTAGGTATAGAGTATGTTTCTTTACAGTGTGATACATCTCGGCAAAATCGAAGGTTTTGTACACGTCACTTTTAGGGGTACTGTTACGGGAATATACTGGTAACTATGGAAATTTCATAAGCGAAAGCGCATGGCGGCTAATACATTGTATCTTCAATTTCGTCTTCTTGCTTTGTTGCCGGCGAAAATACGCCAGACGAAAAAGTAAAGTAACGAAAAACAAAACAGCATCCTGCTTTCTGCCTACGGCTTGGTATACATCATCACTAATGTAATTCTAGTTTACCCCCTCCCCCTGTGGTTGCTTTGACATAGATAAAGGGAGTTGTGTAGTAACATCATAGTAATATTGACCATTGCGACGATATGACTTGCCTGTACAACCCCCCTCCTCCCCCCCCCCCCCCCCCTCTCTCTCTCTCTCTCTCTCTCTCTCTCTCTCAAAAACACTACAGTTGTAGCTGTCGTGTTTCACCGACCTGCGTCTTGGGAACGTTTGTATTTATGGTTTTTACATCTAATATATGCTTAAAAATGAATCAAACATTGGGACAGACTAACACACCCACATCGCCCGTCTCGCATCACAAATCAGACAATTTTATCATGTTTTTCTTGAAATTTAATATGAAATTTTGCAAGAGCGCTTTAAATGTCCATCTGTCAAATGTAGAAATGTCAGTCATCAATTATGATTTCTATATATATATGTAGGGTCAATATTTTACACTGTGGCATTTCATTGTCAGCTATTTCAGCGAACACGATATTCTTATGTAAAATAAAATGTAGTTTTTAATATCATTAGTTATTGGAAGTCACGTTACTTTAACCGCCGATGAATGACATGCTTGCATCGGTAATACATTTGATTGACTTGTTGCGCATGCGTTACTTACCATTAAATGATGTGTTCAGGATATATTCTTTAAGGAGGCGTTCCCCGTCGATCTTTTTCATATTTTCACAGAGTTTATTAGTACCAGGGCACACGTCCCTGTGCATCCGGTCCAGAGACAATGCCATGGCGTACACCGCGTTATATATGAATTGGACTTTCGTCTCCTGTTGGTATACAACGGGTCTTTTTTCATGACCCGTGCAATTTTTCTTGACCCCCTGATCCGTTATGGGATGGATACCTTTCCCGCGAAACTTACACTCGTGAACTGTTTCCCAGTATTCCTCAAACCATGGATTTCTTGTATTTGTCCCCGGTTTTAATTTCAAAAAATATGTATCAAATTCCGGAATTAATGTTGAGTCTAATTCTATAGTCATTGCCCCTTCCGCTATGTCTTCGTTCCCCAGAACGGGTTTGTCCTGCATTCCCCAACCATCACTGGCTATCCATGTAAAACGATTATAAAGTTTTTTCCTCTTCGCTGCTAGTAGCAAATTGCGTGCGTCTTCCACGCGAAGAAATAGAACAACGATCATAGCATTTTTCTTACCATTTAAGTCCTCTATAGCTGTATCAAATGTATCTTGGTTCGAATTTGAAATGATTTTAATTGATATGGAAATACATATGTTCCTGGATCTAGCCTCGTTTTGGAATGATTCTATCCCAGATTGTCCGTAATCGCCCTCGGAGGCGACTGTCGACACGTATGTCCAGTTAAACAACTGGACGATGTCCGCCATCGCTTTGGCCTGGAAGCCATCAGGCGGGACGGTCCTTACAAAATAGTCATATCGCTTTTTGTCACTAAGATCCGCGCTAGTTGACGCGTAACTGATCTGAGGAAGTTTGAATAAGCGCAGAAGATTTGCAACCTGTATGGACACACTACTATAGGAACCGCCAATGACTCCTGCAATTGCACGTGGGGTTGCATTGGCCTTTGCTTCGGAACCATCGTCACACTTGAAAGTCCGCGCTGTCCAGGTTGGCAAATGACGCTCGTATAAACTCCAGAGACCTTTCAAGAGCGTATGTGCCTCTCGAACATGTGTCAAAGATCTCTGCCCCGAGTATAATTCCTGGTAGAACATCCGGGTCTGAATTGATTCGGTCAACTGTGAAAAGCATCGCTTCGAGTCGCTGTACACCGCGTTGGATATTAATGGCGCCACATTCGGCACCGTCGTCCCCTTTTTGGTGTACAGGGAACAATCCTCCAAGAATAATGTCTCCCTTAACATTTGCCGATTCGTCGGAGCGCGAGAGCTTACCTGTGTCATTTCCGCGAAAAGTTATAACGGAATTCAACATGTAGATTTTGTAGAATAGAATCAGAACTATACCCCACACACGACGAGAGTTGTACGAGATCTCCATCACTGATCATCACTCTAGCTTTTCATAAAGTCCTTTAGGAAATGTCAACATATACACTCCAGTCCGTTCCGATCGATGGCATGCGGCGTACCTGTGTGTTATTCTTTCTTTAAAACGGTGACTTATATAAGCTTCCCATTTTAGCCACTGTTTCGAATTCGTCCCTCTTGACTTTGAAAAAGTGGCGTCTGCAAACCTGCAAAATACATACATTAATTATTGGTAGGGACACTTAGAAATTGGAGCTAGGTGTTTGAAAATAAATCTAATTATCACAGGAAGGAGGCTTACATTTTTCATGTTTATTTGGATGATAGCCATTCACCACAGCACTGTTCCCTTGATAGCCATTACTCGGATATCCAATTAAAAAAGATAGACTTACGCATGTCTGAAGGAATTTCCGTTTTGAAAAAACAGAATTAATGAGTTTTAATATATATTTGAATTTGAATACAAAAAATATGAAGAGTTCAATTACTGATAGGATGATGGAACTTGGATTACAAAATTAGCTCACTATGACCAAATCGAGGCTTGTATATATAGGGTTGGAGATTTTAGAATCTTACCTCGGAGGTTGGCGTTTTACATATGGTTGTATTTTCTATCATTAACTCTTAACATTTAAAGCTTGTCTTGTGACAGAACCACATTCACTGGTAGCGTGCGTGCGTGCGTGTGTGTATGTATATACATGTATGTACATGTACATTGTATATATACTACAAGTATTCGGCGCGGAGTTATTGTATCGATACGCAACAAAAAACAATTATCATTTATACAATGCAAATCCAACTGAAAAAAAAGCCTTTTGTTTAAACGTTGGTTGCGACACGTCTTTATAGGAACGAATTTGCTTAGAAACCTGTTCACAGAAATATGTAAGAAGTAATGAAATGTCAATATTGACAATATTGCGGGTAAAAATAAGTTTTAATTTTAAGGCTATATCATTATGTATATTTCCTTTCCTCTTTTCCGTCACCCTAGAGGGAAAATCCTACGGTCATTTTGAAACACCTATCACCGATAACAGTAAACAAGAAATATCTTTAAAAAAGATAAACGGCCTAGTTTTAATGCTGGTGGTTAAAACGTAAAACTGCTGGTGAAATAAATTAACGAACTAATTAATAAATGCGCAGTTTCAGCACGGATAACAAAATTATATCATTTTGAATCATTTTTGGTGATAATAAGACTGCATTTGAATCAGGAATATGATTTTATTAATGTGCCATTTGAATAGATACATCCACTTATTCAGCTTGCATTCAATCTTAATTTTGTTTCGTCTTGAACTGCATATCTGCATATTGCATTTACCGCTACATTGACCAATCACATACTCCATCTTGACCAGTAACGCCACCTGTCGCGTCATATCCGGGAACAAAAGAAAATCATACGGCTATGCCGAAAAAAAGGAATTTTAATAAGGCGAGTTCTCTTGGCCTGAGGTCAGTTACAAAAGTGCACAATATTCATACTTTATAATTGAAAAAATAAATGAATAAATAAATAAAATGTGTTCACTGATATCATAGATTGGTGATGGATAAAGGAATTATGTTATTGTGAAATTCATAAACCACTTCATACGAAATGCGTCACAAAGATACGACATAGTATGCGTCTTACACGTCATATTTGAAAGACTTACGGATGGTACAATTTGATAGACTCGCAACTTTATAGAGACAGGTGACAAAGCAGCGTTAAACGTATAATTTTAGAAAGCACGTGCTTTTCTCACGAGGGCCTACATTGTTTAGGAAGGGTTTCAATTGACAGTACGCGGACAGCCTGCTCTTATCTTAAATCGATAAGCGACTATCTGTATATGTCGTAATGGTAAATATTCATATGCCGACAGGGGTAGATTGTAATCAGGTCGGGGTCTGGTAGAGATACAGGACATCGGACTCGGATGGTCAGTCTCATAGAGCCTTGGGGACTGGTCAGTTTACGCAGATTGGACCTGGTCAGTTTTACTCAGACTGGGGTCTGGTCAGTATCAGGTACACAGATTGGGGTCTGGTCAGTATCACGTACACAGATTGGGGTCTGGTCAGTATCACGTACACAGATTGGGGTCTGGTCAGTATCACACAGACTGGGGTCTGGTCAGTATCACACAGACTGGGGTCTGGTCAGTATCACGTACACAGACTGTGGTCTGGTCAGTATCACGTACACAGACTGTGGTCTGGTCAGTATCACGTACACAGACTGGGGTCTTGTCAGTATTACACAGACTGGGGTCTGGTCAGTATCACGTACACAGACTGGGGTCTGGTCAGTATCACGTACACAGACTGGGGTCTGGTCAGTATCACGTACACAGACTGGGGTCTGGTCAGTATCACGTACACAGACTGGGGTCTGGTCAGTATTACACAGACTGGGGTCTGGTCAGTATTACACAGACTGGGTCTGGTCAGTATCACGTACACAGACTGGGGTCTGGTCAGTATCACACAGACTGGGGTCTGGTCAGTATCACATAGACTGGGGTCTGGTCAGTATCACACAGACTGGGGTCTGGTCAGTATTACACAGACTGGGGTCTGGTCAGTATTACACAGACTGGGGTCTGGTCAGTATCACGTACACAGACTGGGGTCTGGTCAGTATCACACAGACTGGGGTCTGGTCAGTATCACACAGACTGGGGTCTGGTCAGTATTACACAGACTAGGGTCTGGTCAGTATCACACAGACTGGGGTCTGGTCAGTATTACACAGACTGGGGTCTGGTCAGTATCACATAGACTGGGGTCTGGTCAGTGTCACGTACACAGACTGGGGTCTGGTCAGTGTCACGTACACAGACTGGGGTCTGGTCAGTATCACGTACACAGACTGGGGTCTGGTCAGTATAACACAGACTGGGGTTTGGTCAGTATCACGTACACAGACTTGGGTCTGGTCAGTATCACGTACACAGACTGGGGTCTGGTCAGTTTAACACAGACTGGGGTTTGGTCAGTATCACGTACACAGACTGGGGTCTGGTCAGTATAACACAGACTGGGGTCTGGTCAGTATTACATAGACTGAGGTCTGGTCAGTTTCACGTACACAGACTGGGGTCTGGTCAGTATAACACAGACTGGGGTTTGGTCAGTATCACGTACACAGACTTGGGTCTGGTCAGTATCACGTACACAGACTGGGGTCTGGTCAGTATCACGTACACAGATTGGGGTCTGGTCAGTATCACACAGACTGGGGTCTGGTCAGTATTACGTACACAGACTGTGGTCTGGTCAGTATTACACAGACTGGGGTCTGGTCAGTATCACGTACACAGACTGGGGTCTGGTCAGTATCACACAGACTGGGGTCTGGTCAGTATTACACAGACTGGGGTCTGGTCAGTATCACACAGACTGGGGTCTGGTCAGTATCACACAGACTGGGGTCTGGTCAGTATCACGTACACAGACTGGGGTCTGGTCAGTATCACGTACACAGACTGGGGTCTGGTCAGTATCACACAGACTGGGGTCTGGTCAGTATCACACAGACTGGGGTCTGGTCAGTATCACACAGACTGGGGTCTGGTCAGTATCACACAGACTGGGGTCTGGTCAGTATCACGTACACAGACTGGGGTCTGGTCAGTATCACATAGACTGGGGTCTGGTCAGTATCACGTACACAGACTTGGGTCTGGTCAGTATCACGTACACAGACTGGGGTCTGGTCAGTATCACATAGACTGGGGTCTGGTCAGTATCACATAGACTGGGTTCTGGTCAGTATCACATAGACTGGGGTCTGGTCAGTATCACACAGACTGGGGTCTGGTCAGTATCACGTACACAGACTGGGGTCTGGTCAGTATTACACAGACTGGGGTCTGGTCAGTTTCACGTACACAGACTGGGGTCTGGTCAGTACCACGTACACAGACTGGGGTCTGGTCAGTATCACGTACACAGACTTGGGTCTGGTCAGTATCACGTACACAGACTGGGGTCTGGTCACTATCACGTACACAGACTGGGGTCTGGTCAGTATTACACAGACTTGGGTCTGGTCAGTATCACGTACACAGACTGGGGTCTGGTCAGTATCACACAGACTGGGGTCTGGTCAGTATTACACAGACTGGGGTCTGGTCAGTATCACACAGACTGGGGTCTGGTCAGTATCACACAGACTGGGGTCTGGTCAGTATCACACAGACTGGGGTCTGGTCAGTATCACGTACACAGACTGGGGTCTGGTCAGTATCACATAGACTGGGGTCTGGTCAGTATCACACAGACTGGGGTCTGGTCAGTATCACGAACACAGACTGGGGTCTGGTCAGTATCACGAACACAGACTGGGGTCTGGTCAGTATCACACAGACTGGGGTCTGGTCAGTATCACACAGACTGGGGTCTGATCAGTATCGCATAGACTGGTAACACACGAGGGTCTTGTAGGTCGAATAAAAATCGATCAAATATGAGGAGAATAAGCCGAAATCGGCTTCAACAAAGACGTCAAGTTGGAGTCCGAGAGAATGGAACACTTTTGAAGTTCGATTTTAAATACGGGTTTCATCAAATGAATCGAGACATTTTCAATTTAGTGAGATATCCCTGCTCTACATGTTTTTCGCTAACAAGAACGCCGAGATGTCTAGACGTTTTCATCTCATGAAACCTTCAGCAAGCCATAACTGGTAAACATCTCCTGTCGAAACAAGTCTCAGTTTGGATGGTCTGATCTCACACTCTATCCGTGTGTATTTTACTGCAAAATGAGCTTTTTAGGTGAATGGAGAAGTAATGATGGATACGAGTTGATGGAACTTCATCAAATCTCGGTTAAACTACTTCACGATCACCGACAGTGACGCATATGTATTGCATGATGGAAACCAGCATTGGTGACAGCAATACCTTACAAAAGGCATTCAGACATGGAGAATGATCTTGCTTCACGATTTGATAGGCATTGTACAATACAGCGAACTTATCAAAAAAATAAAAAAAATAAAAAAAATAAAAAAAATAAAAAAAAACCAACTCTGAATGTTTCTTCCCGTTGTCTTTCTGGCTTATTATCTTGGCCTGTTGTACTGAATCTGTAATTACATTTTTCGAAAATCTATCAGCAGCATATTATATACCCCAAAGATGATGACAATGGCCATAGTTAAAGTGGAATTCACTATATGCGACCGTATTATTGAAGCATATCTTAGGTCAGCGAAAATATTTATCAATGTTTCGTTTCGATATAAAATAGATTTTATAACAGAATAATTTTCAAATGCTTTTGAGCGGAAAGAGGTAAACGAAAATGCTACCAAGTGATGCTCTTCGGTCAGTGGGGTTGCTTTCAATTTGTGGATAACAGTTTGATTTCGAGATGAATTAGAGATTAAACAAGCCGTTATTGATCAAGGGGATGTCCGAACTGCCATGTATCAAGCCCTTCCCCGGTTTCGTTAGTCTTGTTCACTTTAAAACACCACAAGATCAGTGACGTTTACTTCAAAACAAGTCATGCTTCACTCCTCGATCAGTGAGGTTTCAGATCATGTTGGAAAGTTAATCTTTGATTTATTAAAAGATATCATCACAATAAGATTCGAAGAATCATTTGGTAACACGTTTAGTTGTAAAGTACAAGCTATCTATCGCCAAAAATCTAACAATCACAAAGAGATAATATGCTACCAGGACATTTAATACAGTTTACGACCAATCTTAATTGGCGTACGTTGTATCGTTATACAGTGTATCGTTATACGGTGTATCGTTATACAGTGTATCGTTATACAGTGTATCGGTATACAGTGTATCGTTATAGGGTGTATCGTTATACAGTGTATCGTTATAGGGTGTATCGTTATACAGTGTATCGGTATACGGTGTATCGGTATACATTGTATCGTTATAATGTGTATCGGTATACAGTTTATCGTTATACAGTGTATCGTTATACGGTGTATCGTTATACAGTGTATCGTTATACGGTGTATTGGTATACAGTGTATCGGTATAGGATGTACATGTATTGGTATACAGTGTGTCGTTATACAGTGTATCGGTATAATGTGTATCGTTATACGGTGTATCGTTATACAGTGTATCGTTATACGGTGTACGGTGTATCGTTATACGGTGTATCGGTATACAGTGTATCGTTATACAGTGTATCGTTATACAGTGTATCGGTATACCGTGTATCTTTATATATAGTGTATCGTTATACAGTGTATCGTTATACAGTGTATCGTTATACAGTGTATCGTTATATAGTGTATCGTTATACGGTGTATCGTTATACAGTGTATCGTTATACAGTGTATCGGTATACAGTGTATCGTTATACGGTGTATCGGTATACCGTGTATCGTTATACGGTGTATCGGTATACAGTGTATCGTTATACAGTGTATCGTTATACAGTGTATCGGTATACCGTGTATCTTTATATATAGTGTATCGTTATACAGTGTATCGTTATACAGTGTATCGTTATACAGTGTATCGTTATATAGTGTATCGTTATACGGTGTATCGTTATACAGTGTATCGTTATACAGTGTATCGGTATACAGTGTATCGTTATACGGTGTATCGGTATACCGTGTATCGTTATACAGTGTATCGGTATACAGTGTATCGTTATACAGTGTATCGTTATATGGTGTATCGTTATACAGTGTATCGTTATACAGTGTATCGGTATACAGTGTATCGTTATACGGTGTATCGGTATACCGTGTATCGTTATACAGTGTATCGGTATACAGTGTATCGGTATACAGTGTATCGTTATACAGTGTATCGGTATACAGTGTATCCTTATACGGTGTATCGGTATACGGTGTATCGTTATACAGTGTATCGGTATACAGTGTATCGTTATACAGTGTATCGGTATACAGTGTATCGTTATACAGTGTATCTTTATATATAGTGTATCGTTATACAGTGTATCGTTATACAGTGTATCGTTATACAGTGTATCGGTATACAGTGTATCGTTATACGGTGCATCGGTATACCGTGTATCGTTATATAGTGTATCGGTATACAGTGTATCGTTATACAGTGTGTCGTTATATGGTGTATCGTTATACAGTGTATCGTTATAGGGTGTATCGGTATACAGTGTATCGTTATACAGTGTATCGTTATACAGTGTATCGGTATACAGTGTATCGGTATACAGTGTATCGTTATACAGTGTATCGTTATATGGTGTATCGTTATACGGTGTATCGTTATACAGTGTATCGTTATAGGGTGTATCGGTATACAGTGTATCGTTATACAGTGTATCAGTATACGGTGTATCGTTATACAGTGTATCGTTATACAGTGTATCGTTATACGGTGTATCGTTATACAGTGTATCGGTATACAGTGTATCGTTATACAGTGTATCGTTATACAGTGTATCGTTATACATTGTATCGTTATACGGTGTATCGTTATACGGTGTATCGGTATACAGTGTATAGGTATACAGTGTATCGGTATACAGTGTATAGGTATACCGTGTATCGTTATACGGTGTATAGGTATACAGTGTATAGGTATACAGTGTATCGTTATACAGTGTATCGTTATAAAGTGTATCGGTATACAGTGTATCGTTATACAGTGTATCGTTATACAGTGTATAGGTATACGGTATATCGGTATACAGTGTATAGGTATACAGTGTATCGGTATACAGTGTATCGGTATACCGTGTATCGTTATACAGTGTATAGGTATACAGTGTATCGGTATACGGTGTATCGGTATACAGTGTATCGTTATACGGTATATCGGTATACAGTGTATAGGTATACAGTGTAGCGGTATACAGTGTATCGGTATACAGTGTATCGTTATACCGTGTATCGTTATACGGTGTATAGGTATACAGTGTATAGGTATACAGTGTATCGTTATACAGTGTATCGGTATACAGTGTATCGTTATACAGTGTATCGTTATACAGTGTATCGTTATACAGTGTATAGGTATACGGTATATCGGTATACAGTGTATAGGTATACAGTGTATCGGTATACAGTGTATCGGTATACCGTGTATCGTTATACAGTGTATAGGTATACAGTGTATCGGTATACGGTGTATCGGTATACAGTGTATCGTTATACGGTATATCGGTATACAGTGTATAGGTATACAGTGTAGCGGTATACAGTGTATCGGTATACAGTGTATCGTTATACAGTGTATCGTTATATGGTGTATCGGTATACGGTGTATCTTTATACAGTGTATCGTTATAGGGTGTATCGGTATACAGTGTATCGTTATACAGTGTATCATTATACGGTGTATCGTTATAAAGTGTATTGGTATACAGTGTATCGGTATACAGTCCATCGTTTTTTCATTACGTGAAATTACAATGATGTTTCGCGTTAGTACGGGGGAGAATTTCGCGAAAAATTATAATAAGACCAAACGGCATTCGTAATTACTGGCATTACCAGTACAGCTTGATCTTAATCCATTATTCCACCAATCAAAATTGAAGATGACATCAGTTTATAAAGATAACAGAGGGAATGACGTGTGTTGTTATCCCGTTTTCAATGAGGGCCTTAATTGCCGTATCACTGTTTTATTGTACCACGTGACATTGCTGTAGCTTTTATGAACCGTCAGGGACAGGCACATATTTGTCTCTTTTCAGGCAGAGCTACTGTAACTGTGGATGACTATTAAGTATTGCATGCCTTGGGAACATTTCATAAGTGATTTGTAAATCTAATGTTAGATATTTATTTACGCTTCTTCTATGGCATAATGCAATTGCTAACATGCCGATAGCGTCATTGTTAAGATATATCAATTCAATACGATACAAAGAAAATACATTTCCAATCCAGACAATATTTCGTTTCCACGTTAAAACTAATCTAATAGTTGTATCAGGTATATGCGTTTCTCTCAAATCAAATTTCTTTAAGAATAAGTTACTGCAGTTACGATACTGTATAAACGTGTGTTGTGAGCACTGTGTGACCTCCTGTGACCTCTATGTGGCTTTTGTGTGATCTCTGTGTAACCCCGTGTGACCTGCGTGAACTTTCAATGTGTACAACCTCTGTGTAACCTATGTATAATCTCTTTGTGACCTTTGTATAACCTCTATCTGACCAATGTATGACCTCTGTGTAACCTGTGTGTCACTGGCGTGAACTTTGTACATATATGACCTCTGTATAACCTTGGTATAACCTCTTTCTGACCACTGTATGACCTCTGTGTGACCTGTGTATCACCGGTGTGAACTTTGTACACATATGACCTTTGTGTAACCTTTGCGTTATTTCTTTGTGACCACTGTGTGACCTCTGTATGACCTGCTTGAACTTTATACGTGTATGACCTCTGTGTGTTAACATTCTACGCGTATGACCTCTGTGTGACACGTGTATAACCTCTATCTGACTACTGTATTTTGTGCATGTATTAACGCTGTATAACCTTTGTGTAACCTCTTTGTGACCTCTGTGTGACCTATGTATAGAATCTGCGTTACCTTTTCATGACATTTGTGTGACCTATGTATAGCATCCGTGTTACCTTTATATGACCTCTGCGTGACCTTTGTGAATTTTTCTAAATGCGTATCCATTGTGTGACCTCTGTGTGCCTTTGTTAGGAACATTAACAACACGACGTTCATTATCAGATGCAATTACATCATTCCAGAAGACGGTGCTGTGATGACGTCATAAACACGTGACGTCACGGAAATATGTATTGAACTAAGGTTCACACAGGCGTTTGGCAACCCGATCATGACCGATTTAATACATGTATATAATATGAACATAGATTATATGTTACGGCATGTAAATTAATAATATTTGGTAATAGCATACATAACATGTTTCAATATCCTGTGTCAAACATTTCTTTGGTTTGCTTCATCTGTACGTTTTCTGTGCATTTGCCCGCTAGGAGTAAATCTATATGAATTAAATAATCGCCCTTTTATTTGTATAGCTCACAGACATGTTCCTATCAAGGAAAGAAATGAAGCATCCACACACAGAATGTAGAGTTTTCCAAGAGAGTCACAATGTTCTGAATAAACTTATCACAGGGGCTTGATAGAGATTATCAACCGCACGGTAGATAATATGAATTATACCGAAGGTTGCGAATTGATGCAAAGTCCCTGTGGTATCAAAGTGTTAATGATATATAAACTACTCGTAGTAGCAATAGATCATTATCAAAAACGAGTTCGTTCAAATCTATAAATGTCTTTTATTCTATGTCGGACAAAATATTTTCGGATCTGTTTTTGTAACATAAAACCTACAGTGTTGATAGGTCCCAGACAGACTTCGCAATGTTAAATGTGTGTCTGGTGTGAACACGCTGTTAAACACCATCACGGCCATCATATTGATTTTGGTGATTTTTCGCGCTTTCTGATGATCATTTGTGATACAAAACGTCTCCATTAAGGAAGACTACAATGTTTTAAAATGATATCTATATCATCATTTGCATTTCAACGGTATTGTCCAGAATTTGAACCCCTTCTGTTGCTCCCTCCCTCCTCCACCCATCCGCCCTCCCCCGTAATAAAAAGGGTGGGGGTTGTGTGGGGGTGGGGCTGAGGGTGGGGGATTCCATACCTGCTTTGATCAATTTCATCTTCTGCTTATAATTTGGTGATGACGCTCTTAGCACAATAATCAATATGATATACGCCATTCTAGACAAAACATAATTTTACTGAATAATGCATTTAAATGTGTATTGCTGTACAGTCGATTGAACCCTTGATCTGAAATTACTAACGTAACACATCGCATGAATGCTGACGTGGGTTCCCTTTGTGTATTCATTGTAAAAAATAAATAAATAATAATAAAAAAAAATATAAAGAATTAAAAAAGGACTCTGCTCTTTTGAAAAATAGACGTAATTAAAACACAGTTAAAAAATGTTGACTGTCGATATCTAAGTTAAACGCAATTGGAGAAAAGCTGGATGCGGGATATATATATATTTTTTTTACAAATACATGAATAAATTATCCATTAAACTTTCATCTTTATTTTCTTACACAAAAATCAATTCAGTTGTGTTTGATGTTGCGACCAACTTATTAAAATAAAAAGATCTATCGTAAAATAATGTTTGTATGGGAACAATATTCGCCATAGCTGTTATGATTTACAGCGCAATTTTATCAAATTTCATATATTGTCACGCATGCGATTACCTCGAATGAGATTTTGTTTCAGGATGTCGAGGTCGAGGCTGAGGTCAAGGTCGAGGTCATCAAATTTTTTTAACATAGCTCTTGCGACATCATTTAAAATTTGATCAAACTTCACCTATTAATTAAGGATGAGAATATCTTAAACCAGTTCTTGCTTCAGGTTGAGAAGGTCAATGTCAAGGTCTCCGTGACTATTTATAGATATACCGGTTTTTATCCAGAGACAAGGCCATGCCCGACAACAAGACCACCTATATCCAAATACATCCCTTCGTGACGTCAGAGTTGATGTGATGGCCTGTTGGCCTTATTCCTGGATAACTACGGCACGTATACTTGACATGCTTAGGAAGTTTATTTCATTCGCGATGCATTGTGTCTTGTTTTATATAATATATCATTCACGAGATGACTTCACAACTCAAAAAGGTTCAAAAGGGGGTAATTGATATTATCAGTGATAACAACACCAACACCAATAGATACAACTGTTGTACACAAGTTTGCATTTTTTTCTAGTGTAAGATAAAAAAAAAAAGGCCCAGTACCAGAAATTGGATATACACGTACACAGTCTGGAAAATTATGCTTTTTTATTTGCGAAACAGACTTCTATTTTAATCCGAAGTCCATGGTCATAGATACGAAGATATGAAAAACATCGCCCAATTAGTTTCTGCCAAGTCTAGTGAATCGTATATTTTTTGTTAAACTACTTTTCTGCCCTGAAAACAGAGGCTTTTTGAAATTAATGTATTTTTCGATTTCTGGTAGATCCATAAATGAGTCAAGCTGTGATTTATAGATGATGGGCATCCTGAACCGACTCCACCTGGAAGATATCAACTTTCTCTTACTGCGCCCTAGACTGTGTAGGTTTGTGGATTTGTATTCACGTCCGCCTAGCCACCACGGCCCTTTAATTCTATCACCGCACATGCGTACATGTACCGATTACAGACAATCTCTCCCAGAGTGCATTGCAGTTCCCTTCATTACATAATGAAAGGAACCGCAATGCACTCTTGGAGAGATTGGATTTACAGAATGTTTTCTGGTGTTAATTATGATTTACACTCTCTAAATAAAATTCCGGATTTCAAAACGGAAATGACGTCACGAACATTATATGTACGACTGGTAAAGACGTAAAATGTCTTCACACTAAATTGTCCAATTCAACCTGTATGTCGAAGTGTGGAAAGGAATTAATTTTTTTTTTTGTAACAGGAAACATTAAATGCTGCTCTCAACAATATCCTTTAAACAAGGTGACATTTAAAAAAAATAATCCACCTTAATCGCCCCTAAAGATGATGCAGTTGCATTCCACATACCAAGAGCTTCCCGAACCAGCGCAGATAATAACTCCCGTAATATTTCACCCCTCATGTATTAAATTGTCTTCTACATTTAGTGCTACTATCACGGGAGAAATGTATCTTGATCACAGAAAAAAACATACCTGTTTACAATGCCACCGGGATATTTGAAATACACCGCGTGTACAATGTAAAGTCTGTCGCGGAATAGCATGTAAATCTTCCACGGAGACACCGGGACGGTTTCAAGGATGACATTCGGTGTATAACGAGATTATCTTCAGGTGGATTTAATTATTTCAAAACTCATTAGTTTTTTCCAATGTGTCAAAGACTGATGAAAGTTCGCACCTGGTTTCCTTCACCTCCCGCATCCACGGCGGGAGGCGCAGAAGGCAAAACCTCAATCACTGTACCGCCATATTCAGATCACAGGGACTTGAGAATTAGTTACAGTCTGTATTTGGACCTCCCCTAGTATGTATAGCACATTATCAGACTTTTTTTTTTTTTTTTTTTGGGGGGGGGGGGGGGGGGGGGGGGTAAAATTCGATAAAAATTATACTCGCTGGTTTCCATTATATACAATAATGAATACCAGGGGTATCATTTTTACCGAAATTTAATCCAGCCCCCTAATTCTCATGTCCCTGTGATTCAGACTGTAACTCTACGTCAACATAAGTGTATCCTTGGTCTGCTGTTTAATTATGAGAGGCGGTGCTAAAAAGACACGTGTATGTACATATGTATATAATTATGTGAAGGAATAGCATTAAAATTAAAATTGAAATTAGAAAATTGAAAAAAAATCCAAGATTTCTTATTTCTAAATATTGCTTTAATTCAGAAATTTGCAATGTAGAGTTTCAGTGGTTATTTCAGAACGTGTATGTGTATACCTTTTGCATTAAAATCGTGACTTGGACGTTGGTGTTTGAAATCATCCGAAATATTGCACAAATATCTGCTAAGGGGATTGAAATGTTTTAAAATACTCTTACTGGTAACTGTTTCACGAGAGGCTTGTTTTCATATCAGACATTAAGAAAATTTTCAAGTGAGAAATATATCCCCACACTGACTAATTGGCGTTTTGTTTTATGTGTCAACTGTTTAGAAAATAAAAAGACAATATCGAAACTATGACGTCAATTAGACGCCACGTGGAGTTAAATTAAGGCGCGAACAGTGATGAAAGGGGACACCATTTTAAAAAGAGTAATAACAATAAAAGGATTTCCTGATGTACGGCAGATTTTGGTTTCTGATATTTCCTTTACGCAGGAGGCCACGGGGGAAATATTGCGACTAGATTTATTTTAAAAAATCGAACGTAAAAGAGAATTAAGCCAGTATAATGTCGAACATGTAAGCATGGGGAATTTCCTAGACATTCCGATAATCATACAGAAATTCCGTGCAGGTATCATTGGATAAGTTCATTACTTCCGAGGACGGAATTGCGGGTTATTTTGTAATTGGTATCCGATTAGTGTACCTGACGGAGTCAGCAGCTGAAATTTTCCCCGATTTCCATCCGGGCTCCCATAATACCGCCTGGCAATTGCGTACTCTTGCTGCCCGGTCTTATTTACCGAAACAATTCCCAATATTCGTTCACTGTAAACCCGCATACAGGAAAGTCTAATATTAAAAATCAGTTGTTTTTCCGAGATGTTTTCTGTATTGCTTATCCCATGTTGTCCAAGTATTGAATATTGAACATCGGTTAGCTGGCCGTCAGGCCGGGCGGCGCAGTGGTAACACATTCGCCTTTCATCTAGATAGCCGGGGTTTGAACTACCGATCGGGCTTTAAAGGTACATCTACATGGGTCACCTGCCCGACCGCGTGGGTTTGTCTGGGTATTTCGTTTTCCTCCCACAGTAAGTCCCCCGCCCCCTCCCCCTTGCCCCGTTACTTTTTATCCCGACATTGAACATTGCATTTGATGCCCCCTGCGACATAACGTTTCCGAAAGAAACATTTGGCGTTTTATGAAATATAAAGAAGACATTTCAGTGAAAAATCAGTGAAATTGCACTATAAAGCGTCTTTAGGTTGGCACCATGAAAAATAAAAATTCTTTTCCAACCGCCACCTGTTGTCATCATCCTCCCGCCCTCTCAAGGCTGTTTGTGTTTCCAACTTCATCAGCCCTTGTAACAGATTTACTATAAATTCATAAATTTCCGTGGCGTTTTATTTTCGTTGATTTTAAGTGTACTGTTTACAAACGAACTCATGTATATATTGACTTGAATTTTCAGTAGAAAATACTGTGAGCATTATTTACATGTATAAAAACTACACATATTTACACTTACGTTGCATTGTTACTAGATGAAACTCGCGCATCGTTATCGTGGGGCCTCGTTACGCACTTGTCAAAATAAAACTGCGCGGTGGTAAATTATCATTTTATGCAATACGAGTAAAGAAATAAATATATTAGTGATGAATTGTCAATTCATAAAAATAAAACCTATGTCCCAAACATTTTGATAAATACTGTAAAACATGTTGATTGTATTGTTTATTTCCGAACTATTTGTTTTCTGTCTGTCGTCAATGACACCACGACAGCGCCATCTAGTGTTTTCCGATTAATTTGGCTATTCTATTAAGCAGACCGTTGTTCAAACGATGTGGATAAGGTTATTTGTTTCATTTTTAAAAAAAATGTCATAGTGACCAAGTGTAAATATAAGGATTTAAAAAAGAATTTCTGTAGGTGACATTGGGGTAAGAACATATTTAAATTTTCGCGCTTTCGCGCAACAAGTAATGTGTACTTACACCAATGTAAATACAATTCGCTGCACCACGAAAAATGAAAATCAATCCTGAATGAAATAAAGGAATATATATGTAATTCTTATCACGATATCAATCACGCCATGTGGACGCATTTGCTTCTGCGGTAAAAAATACTCCATGTGGAGACATATTGGTCATATGAATATTCGCAAAGTCACTTACCAATCTCCAAGGTCGTTGAAGTGCATGCATTGAAGACGAACCAAAATGTTGTTTTAGTATTTTTGAAGAATCCAAAAATTAGAAATGGAAATCGTCAGTAAGTCCCGCGCCCAGAAAGGATGGAAACGACCTGTGCCTTATTCCTAGCTTCACTACTCGCTGTATGGCATACGTCTAAAATGACAACGTGCTGATCTCCAGCTTAAATATAAATCAGGTTTGCTAACAATGCTTGTATTGCATGTGGACGCTAACTTTAACACTACATTGCATTACATACACGTGTATGTTCCGACTAACAGCTCTACTGTTCATCACGAAATGCGACGACAATTTGATAAAATTTTACATTATCATTTAATTGAGACAACCAAAGTCGGACAAATGACGGCGCTTTAAGTCCGTGTTAACTAAATGTTGGACTATGTACAAATATTTAACGATAGCCATTAAGTCCCGTGCGAAATTATCCATTTCCTCTGAGCGTTTAAATTGAAGGGAATTATCTAAAAAGCGTTTAATTGACGTCGATACAGATATAACAAGAGAATTCGGAAACGGTGTAATAAACCGGATAACGGCTAAATTACATTGACAATTCGACCTCACTTCTGGGTGGTGAACTGAATGGTATCACTAAGGCATTATGGATTAAATACAAAACATGCAAGGAATGGCAGTTTGGGCTGAAGAATGGAATTCTAAATCGATGATGCAGTCTGCTGGATACACCATCAACCATGCACGTCATGACAGTCATGAACCATGGGGGGACCACACAGGTTATCCGTGTGCGTAAAGACCTGTTTTAAGGGGACAGAGGGGTCAGGGGAAGGGGTAGTATTTACAATAAGGGGAGATAACTTCAATGCGGTATGTTGGAAGGACACAAAAAGGCGATCCCTAGTAAGTAAGGTGGGTTCAGTGACGGAGAAAGTCATATCAATGTTACATTGCTTCAGATCTGATGTGTACAGAGTTATATGTGCCACATCATCAATACAGCCGTCACAATGAGTGCGCCTTGTGTAATCCCCGCCGGGGTGTGTGGGTGTATTCATCAATAAGTACCATCGGAATGTCCGTCTAAAGTACTTCTATCTACACTGCATGCTTCGTTAAGGGATTTTTACCATAGCACGTGTGACATCATCTATCACGAGCCCGTTTAGGCCGAGGTTCCTCTGACCCTGACGGCAGTCAGGAGGTCCTGTTGCCGTGCTTGTGCAATAGGTACGCCTTATTGACCCAAACACAGGGCCTGTCATAAGCAATTTAAGCAAACCCAGGAAATTAAAGTGCCTGTTCCATAAATAAAACCCGATCCCTACCCAGCAAACGTGCCATAAACCATCCCCACACAGCACACGTGCCATAAACAATCCTCACCCAGAACACGTGCCATAAACAATCCCCACACAGCACACGTGCCATAAACAATCCCCACACAGCACACGTGCCATACACAATCCCCACACAGTACACGTGCCACAAACAATCACCACACAGCACACGTGCCACAAACAATCCCCACACAGCACACGTGCCATAAACAATCCCCACACAGCACACGTGCCATAAACCATCCCCACACAGAACACGTGCCATAAACCATCCCCACACAGCACACGTGCCATAAACAATCCCCACACAGTACACGTGCCATAAACCATCCCCACACAGAACACGTGCCATAAACCATCCCCACACAGAACACGTGCCATAAACAATCCCCACACAGTACACGTGCCACAAACAATCCCCACACAGCACACGTGCCATAAACTATCCCCACACAGCACACGTGCCATAAACAATCCCCACACAGTACACGTGCCATAAACTATCCCCACAAAGTACGCGCCCCATGAACAATCCAAACACAGTACACGCGCCATGAACAATCCCCACACAGCACACGTGCCATAAACAATCCCCACACAGCACACGTGCCATAAACCATCCCCACACAGCACACGTGCCATAAACAATCACCACACAGTACACTTGCCATAAGCCATCCCCACAAAGTACGCGCGCCATGAACAATCCAAACACAGAACACGCGCCATGAACAATCCAAACACAGCACACGTGCCATAAACCATCCCCACACAGCACATGTGCCATAAACCATCCCCACACAGCACACGTGCCATAAACCATCCACACACAGCACACGTGCCATAACCAATCCCCACACATTACACGTGCCATAAACTATCCCCACACAACACACGTGCCATATACCATCCCCACACAGCACACGTGCCATAAACCATCCCTACACAGCACACGTGCCATAAACCATCCCTACACAGCACACGTGCCATAAACAATCCCCACACAGCACACGTGCCATAAACCATCCCCACACAGCAACGTGTCATAAACAATCCCCACACAGTACACGTGTCATAAACAATCCCAACACAGTGCACGTGTCATAAAAAATTCCTACACAGTGCACGTCCCATAAACGATCCCTACACAGCACACGTGTCATAAACAATCCCCACACAGTACACGTGTCATAAACAATCCCCACACAGTGCACGTGTCATAAAAAAATTCCTACACAGTGCACGTCCCATAAACGATCCCTACACAGCACACGTGTCATAAACAATCCCCACACAGTACACGTGTCATAAACAATCCCCACACAGTGCACGTGTCATAAAAAAATTCCTACACAGTGCACGTCCCATAAACGATCCCTACACAGTACACGTGCCATAAGCTCGCCCCATGCAGTACGCGTGCCATAAACAATCCATACACAGTACGCGTGCCATAAGCGTGCCCCTTGTATTCGAGGGATCTGTAGAGACCGACACACCACTTATCATTCCGGTAAAGAAGTGACGGACCTAAATCGCGTTACGGCACAGACTGTTAGAGAGATCTCTAGTTAAATACTTTACCGACGTCACATTTTGATTGTGTCGTAATTTTAGGGTTATAGAGCCAGAGGTTTAATTCACAGCAAGAGTACATGGCAATGTTTTCCGCTAAATGTCATGACGGTTTGAGATCCAAATAATTCTAAACAAATGTTTTATTGCCTCATGATCGAACAGACACCAATGCAGTTCTGTTTGAGCTGGTGAAATATCCTATGCGTCATTGTTTTTCTATTTAATGATACGTTAGAGAAGAAAAACGTTTTGTTTGTGGAAATATGGCGTGAACCGTAAACTTGTCAGTGCTGTTTTGCACTGAACAGTTGGATATCAGGCTATGTATTATATTATACATAGTGAATTAAAAGCATGTTCAATTCAAAGTTTACATGTTGTTTGCATGTCTGAGTTTTTGGAAGCCCATCCCGGAGTTTCTGGTGTTGATGTTTTGATTACTTATACATATATACAAAATAAATAACCCTTGAAACCACTCAGGAAATATATTACCACAATGTAAATGTTAAATGAAAACTTTTCTACAACTCAATATTTAAGGACGAACTTTTGAACATATCTATTTTTATATCACTCAAGAACGGATTGTACTCTAGCGGTTATGATAAAAGTACATAATGTTTTTTATTACATTTTTACCAGTGAAATATCAAAAATTGTTGATTCTATAAAAGTGATATCATATTTCACTAGTGAAAAATATCACTTTTGCTGATTTGACCAATCAAATTAATGATTAGAAAATACCAAAATAATTGACCAATCAGAAAGCCCGACATATATGTCTAGACATGTAAGCGGTAAACGTATGCAAACTTTCGCTGTAGGCCTAGTTAGCATACTGGGTAGGTTTTTCGTGGATAAAAAATGCAATAAACAGAATATCTAACAGTGTCTTCAGTAATACCAAATATATTTCACTCGTGCGGCTAATATTTTGATATTTTTCACTCGTGCTGCGCACTCTTGAAAAATATCAAAATATTAGCCTCACTCATGAAATATATTTGGTATTACTGAAGACACTGTTAGATATCCTCTATATTCTTGCCATGGCTCCAAAACAAATATTTACCAGTATATTATATATAAGATAATCCTTATAGCTTAATCTACTGTTCACAACCCCTATGGAAATAAGTTTTTGTTAATGGTTTCTTTTCTTGTTGAAATTTTCACGCCGCTGTGTCAGCCAATCAAAAACGTCGTTACAAACGGCGACGTCCTTTTTACTTTATGACTTGTTTTAGCAGATGAAAATGTTTGTTACATGCGAAATTAAAATATTAACTATTAATCAAATTAAAGTGAAAAACTCACTTAAACACTAGCAATTAATATGTGGATATATTCAAATAACAGAAACAATTTGTGAACAATTTCTACAATAGTTAATTATTGATTTCTGACGGCACCTCTTTATATATCATTGTAGATACACCTCTAAATGCTTCTCGCATTTTACAAACGATCTATTGTTGGTACAAGAATGGTCTTCTAAATGGTTGGAAGATTTTAACCCTGATAAAACTTGTCTTTTATTCGTCCCTTGTTGGAATACGCCGATGTCGTATGGGACAACGTCACAATAGAATATGTAAAAAAAAGTTGAAACTATTCGAATCATATGTGACGCCTCTAAACTAGCTAGTCATGACCTCCTTTTCCAGGAAGCTGAAATAGAGCCATTGTCGGAAAAAAGATGTTAACATGACATTATCCAGCTTCATAAAATTGCTCATGGACTGACACCTAGCTATTTAACTGATATACTACCTAATCGAATCTATGAATTACATGATCTACTACTCGCCAATTTCAATATATCGCTAACCTACAGGCTAGAGCCCCGTTTTTTTCATACTATTAGCTTATGTAATAATTGGCCTCCTTATATAAAAGTGAATCCTTCCATTTCATTTCTGAAATTTCATCTCAACTCTGGATATTTGAATGGTCAAATTGACTATTTTACTGGAAAACGAATTGGTCAGATTTATCATGCAAGATTTCGATTAAGATGTAGCTTTCTTCGAGATCACCTATTTCGCAAAAAAAAAAAAAAAAATTGAAAATCCTTTCTGTACTTGCGGTCAGGTTGAAACCGTAAAGCACTATCTCCTAAAGTGCAATACGTATAGCATGCTACGCCGTCTATATATTAATCCTATCAACAACTTGTCTTTAGACCTCCTTCTTTACGATGAATTATTGCGCAACGAAGCAGAAAACGCCATTATTTGTAAGGCTGTTCAAGCATTCATTGTTAAACGAAAACGCTTCAATTTTGTATTATGCTACTTATCATAAAATAATCTATGCCTTGCAATCCATATTTACAGCTGTCACTACTAAAGGAGTGTAATATACTATCTATTCTTCTAAGGAATATATTCCACTATTTTACCCTTCTCATCCCTCCCCATTCCCAACCAATTCTCCTGACATTCCACCCTTCTCTACCTTCCCCAATCCCGACCCATTCTCCTGACCTTCCACCCTTCTTGTCCCTCCCCAATCCCAACCCATTCTCCTGACCTTCCACCCTTCTTGTCCCTCCCCAATCCCAACCCATTCTTCTGACCTTCCACCCTTCTTGTCCCTCCCCAATCCCAACCCATTCTTCTGACCTTCCACCCTTCTTGTCCCTCCCCAATCCCAACCCATTCTCCTAACATTCCACCCTTCTTGTCCCTCCCCAATCCCAACCCATTCTCCTGACCTTCCACCCTTCTTGTCCCTCCCCAATCCCAACCCATTCTCCTGACCTTCCACCCTTCTTGTCCCTCCCCAATCCCAACCCATTCTCATGACCCCGCCCCCTTTTCGTACCCACGTTTTCTCCCCTCTTCAACTACATTATTGTTAATGTGTCAATGTTATAATCATATTTATTGATTTCACAATTATTACTGTTTTCACTATCATTACGACAATCGGACTACCTCGGGCCCTTCCGGCAAGCTCGAAAAGAATACCCGAGGAGTTCCGATTGCCATTACGACTGTATTGCATGGTCTCTGCTGACTTACCAACACGTTACCTACGGGCCTGGAGTCATGTTGAGTCATAGACCATGACATCTTTTCTGTTTTTCATACCTTTCTCAAAGAGAACGCGGATCAATATAAGAACATATAAGTACTTCATTTTCTGTTTATTTACTCTCTGATGATTTATCGAACGAATAAAATACCGTTTAAACCAAATAACAGCAAAATTTGTGAATAATTTCTACAAAAGTCACTTATTGAAAAAAACCCAACAAAAACAACCAAAAAAGAACCTGAAATGACTCGACGAAAAAAACAACAACTTGAAAGAGCTTCACATGAAGTGACGTTTGATGATGATTTGAAAATGTCAAAATAACCGTGATGCGTATGGTCGAATTCCGTCAGTCTTTGTACAACACTAAAAAGGGCAATTGCTTGACATACACGACTCGGGGCACCTGACTCAGCACATTAAAGGGACAAGCGGAACGAGTTAAAACCTGCAGATGTCAGCAGACTCAGAGGATGTTCTCTTTATAACTAAACTATTTCGGTCGGTGTCGCAGTCTCCACTTACTGTCAAAATATCTATTCTTTGATGGACGTTGGCAGTCTCTTTCCTGTAATAAAATACCGTAACTCATTATGAGGAAGCGAAAAATTATATTACCGGCCTTTGCTAGATAGTTATGTGAAGTTTTGGACAGTGTCGTCTAGTGGTGAACGACTCTTTCGGGTGACACCCTCCTACCTTGCGCTAGACTTAACGTCATGCAGACATGCGTAATTAGTGAAGTTAGGTCTGCAGCAAAACCGGAATTAATGCTTACCGAGTGTCCGTCCATCGCTAAGGTAATTAGTATGCACTCCGAGGATGTAATTATCTAATTTTCGGTCCGGAACTGAGTTGTTAATTCTCGTTATGTTATGTGAGAAGAGTAGGAGTGCAATTTAATTCTTTTATTTTTGCATGTTGGTATGCACGTAGATAAAATTTTATCTAGTTTCTGACGCTATTAAAAATGTATATTCCTATGCTTGACATGTGTAATACATATCGGAACGTTTACCCTTTTCCATGTAGGACTCATTACATAGGTCTCAGAATTTATTTTTAATTTTACGAATATAACGAGTCTCAAGCGTACACAAAAAAAAAAAAAAAAAAAAAAAAGATGGGACGAATTTACAAGGTCTTCCTAATTTTAAGAGAACCACAATAATTGACATTTCTGACGGATCTATATGGTAGTAGCTTCAGGAAAAATCATGTACACACAGATATATGTGACATTTGGAATAGTCTTCTAGAACAACCGGTAGGATAGAGTCATCGAAAACCGTTAACATATGGTGTAGAATTCGTAGTTGAGATGTACAGTATAGTGTATACGTGTACTATAGTGCCTGAATTGTCCGAAGATATTCTATTTTTCCCGGTTTGTTTCTTTTGTTTGTTTGTTTGTTTGTTTGTTTGTTTGTTTTTGTTTTTGTTTTTGTTTTTTTAACGGTAGATCTTAAATCACGAAAGATATATACATTTGTGCACTGGAAAAACTGCGAAAAATAATTGTCCGTTTGTCAAATTTTCGAAAAAAGTATACAATTTCTTCTTCAAGTTTTGCTTAAAATTTGAATTATCAATACAAGCAAACAAAAAAAAATAAGCAAACAAATAAACAAATATACAACAAACAACGAACGTGTTATAAATCTGTATTATAGGGTTTTATATCTTATTAATAGGAAATTATCATTGTTTATGATTACCAGCGCAAAATTTCGAAAGTACAAGACATTAAAAGATACCGGTAGGCTTATTCACATTTAACCAATATAGTTGTAAAAAGCTTCGAATTAAAAATGGGTAGTATAAAGCAATTCGTAAACACATCATTGTCAAGTTTGGTTTCATTTCGGCGGAATGTGAAACAAAAACGATCTGTTCGTAATCTCCGAGTGCCGGATTTTACTGAAAGCATGAATGATATCCGTATTTGGGCATTTTATGTGTAAATAAATAAAGCTTCTGACACGAGCCTTCGACTAAACTATAAAACATCGCGTACGCACTGAAAACCCAATATCAAGCTGCGAGGAAGGAGGTCGGAATTCCGGCGGATTTGTCAGGAAACTTAAGCTGTAAACATCTCTTCGATAGGCATTAAGGGAAACACACTGTATTTCCTCTGTGTTTGAGTATCAAGGTTAATTTGTTGGCTATGATGCATGTGCTGGGAATTGAAAATCAGCATCGTGCAATTTCCTGCGCTCAAAATATTTTACGAACATTATTGTCGCGTTTCTTTTGGCATTCAAATGGCTATGAACACATGTAACTAAAAGAGGAATACTATTTCTTGGAAAATGTTCAGATTATTACTCTGCATCTGTCTTCTTTATGGTAGTACAGTGAGGGGAAACTCTGATATCTTCAGTATGGTAGTTGGGTTAGGGGATACTCGGTCAGTACGGTAGTAGAGTGAGGGATTACTGGGACTGTCTGTCTACATTATGGTAGTAGGGTGAGGGGATACTCGGTAAGTGTGGTAGAAGGATGAGGGAATAATCTGACTGTCTGTCTACAGTATGGCAGTAGGATGAGGGGATACTCGGTAAGTACGGTAGTAGGGTGGGGTGATACTCGGTATATATGGTAGTAGGGTGAGGGAATAATCTGACTGTCTGTCTACAGTATGGTAGTAGGCTGAGGGGATACTCGGTAAGTATGGTTGTAGGGTGCGGGAATCATCGGACTATTTGTCTACAGTACGGTAGTAGGGTGAGGGGATACTCGGTAAGTCTGGTAGAAGGATGAGGGAATAATCTAACTGTCTGTCTACAGTATGGCAGTAGGGTGGGGGGTACTCGGTCAGCACGGTAGTAGGGTGAGGGATTACTGGGACTGTCTGTCTACATTATGGTAGTAGGGTGGGGGGATATTAGGACAGTTTGCCTTCCAGTATGGTAGTAGGGTGAGGGCATATTAGGACAGTTTGCCTTCCAGTATGGTATAATGGTGAGTGGATTCACGGACTGTCTTTTCTATGTATGGTGCATTTAGCAGTCAAACGATTCTCGGACTGTCTGTCTCCAGTAAGAAGGAAGGGTGAGGGGATACTCTGACAGTTTGTCTCAAGTATAGAAGAAGGTTGAAGGAATGCTCGGACTGCCTGCCTCGAGTATTTAGTAGGGTTGAGGAGATACTTGGATTGTCTGTCCAAATTATGGTAGTAAGCTGAGGGGATAATCGGACTGTCTCCATACTGGTAAGAGGGGATCTGACTATTTGTTTCCAGGATGGTAGTAGGATGAGAGGATGCTCGGACTGCGTGTCTCCTGTATGGTAGTAGGGTGAGGGGATATTCGGACTGTTTGTCCCCAGTATGGTAGTAGGGTGTGGGCATATTCGGACTGTTTGTCTCTAGTATGGTAGTAGGGTGAGGGGATCTTCGGACTCTCTGTCTCCTGTATGGTAGTAGGGTGAGGGGATATTCGGACTGCTTGTCTCCAGTATGGTAATAGGGTGAGAGGATATTCGGACTGTCTGTCTCCAGTATGGTAGTAGGGTGAGGGGATATTCGGACTGTTTGTCTCCAGTATGGTAGTAGTGTGAGGGGATATTCGGACTGTTTGTCTCCAGTATGGTAGTAGGGTGAGGGGATATTCGGACTGTTTGTCGCCAGTATGGTAGTAGGGTGAGGGGATATTCGGACTGTTTGTCTCCATTATGGTAGTAGGGTGAGGGGATATTCGGACTGTTTGTCTCCAGTATGGTAGTAGTGTGAAGGGATATTCGGACTGTTTGTCTCCAGTATGGTAGTAGGGTGAGGGGATATTCGGACTGTCTGTCTCCAGTATGGTAGTATGATGAGGGGATATTCGGACTGTTTGTCTCTAGTATGGTATTAGGGTGAGAGGATATTCGGACTGTTTGTCTCCAGTATGGTAGTAGGGTGAGGGGATATTCGGACTGTCTGTCTCCAGTATGGTAGTAGGGTGAGGGGATATTCGGACTGTTTGTCTCCAGTATGGTAATAGGGTGAGGGGATATTCGGACTGTCTGTCTCCAGTATGGTATTAGGGTGAGAGGATATTCGGACTGTTTGTCTCCAGTATGGTAATAGGGTGAGAGGATATTCGGACTCTCTGTCTCTAGTATGGTAGTAGGGTGAGGGGATATTCGGACTGTTTGTCTCCAGTATGGTAATAGGGTGAGAGGATATTCGGACTGTTTGTCTCCAGTATGGTATTAGGGTGAGGGGATATTCGGACTGTTTGTCTCCAGTATGGTATTAGGGTGAGAAGATATTCGGACTGTTTGTCTCTAGTATGGTAGTAGGGTGAGAGGATATTCGGACTGTTTGTCTCCATTATGGTAGTAAGGTGAGGGGATATTCGGACTGTTTGTCTCCAGTATGGTATTAGGGTGAGAGGATATTCGGACTGTCTGTCTCCAGTATGGTAATAGGGTGAGGGGATATTCGGACTGTTTGTCTCCAGTATGGTATTAGGGTGAGGGGATATTCGGACTGTTTGTCTCCAGTATGGTAGTAGGGTGAGGGGATATTCGGACTGTTTGTCTCCATTATCGTAGTAGGGTGAGGGGATATTCGGACTGTTTGTCTCCAGTATGGTATTAGGATTAGGGAAGGCACGGACTGTCCGTCTTCAGTATTGAAGTATGGTGAGGGCATACTCGAACTGTCTGTCTCCAGCATGGGAGTTATATATACTAGGTATATACTGATTTCAGTCTGCCTCTCTAGCATCAGACAGAATTTTATGTCTTCATAACAGGTTAGGTCACATGACAACGAAATTCACATGTTACGGGGCTACTTATACACCATTTAAGTGTCGTCTGACCGAAATGTCATAACGTAGGGATCGCTGTCAAATAACCTACTCGGTCATAAAAGTCTGACAGCATGCTTACCAAAGGTGCCAACGTTAAGGCTTGCTAAAGGGAAAGAGAGGTCATCGGTAAGGTCACGGCAAATCAATTTTGTACTGAAGATTTAGAGAATGATTAGATGGATGGCAAGAAGTGTTTCTTAGCAAATTTTGACAGTTGTGGTGTGAAGAATTTCAAAATGAATAATCTAATTATATTTTACGTTTTTAAGAGCTTTGAATAAAATAACCAATTAAATCAAGAAATATATCACGTGGGCATTTTCCAATCGTGAAATGTTCGTGTTTTTCCGGCATGCTACAACAACGTGACATTAACTTGTTACTATGACGGAAATTCTTAAAGGATTCCCGATGACATTTGTCATTTTTCGAAACAGACACTCTTCGGGCGTGATCCTGATAAACCATGTGATAAAAATAACAAAGTATACCGACATCATAACAAAATCATTATTCAAAAACCCATTAAACGAGGGCAAAATATAAGCAAAAATATAAATTTTCATCGAGACTCAAGAAAAAGTACAAAGTTAAAAAAATCGGACGCTCCAGAAGAATAAGCGTCTTCTGTTTCATCGTTGACACCCGCCACATAAATCTAGGTCGAATTCGGGTTTTGTTACTCATAAATAGAGTTAGAGTGATGGCTACGGAACCTCAATGCATGAATAGAATAACTCCAAATGAGATCATGAAAACACTTTCCCATGGTTTCCTCAACCTGCATATCTCGAAACCTTGTAATTTTAATTTCAATTTCTCCGTCAGTAGTCGATATGTATCACGAGGAATCGTGATAAAGGGAACACGCGCTTAAATACCGAAACAACTGGGGCAAGTAAAAGCGATAGATAAGGTATGCAGGTGTGTTGCTATCAAGAAATGGAAACAATAACAATTGGTTATATTGTTATTCAAAGATAGCACATCGTCAAAATTAATGAAAAAAATGGTGAAATTGAAGAACATTGCAAGGTTTGTTACCTGTTCTAATAAGCTCGTCAATATAACCAGACGGGTACACTTTGTTCCTTAAGGTATTTAATGGCTTTTTAGAAGATTTGGTCACCAAATGCAACAAATATGTTGTCGAGCCGAAAAAAACACTAATATATCTGAAGTACAAGCTAAAACCGACTGAACCCAGGGTGACATATGCATGCAACAAGAACGAGACTGGTTTGTTCGTCATAATAGTTTGTCTATCAACTATATTATATCAACATTGACAATAAATGGCTGTGTGGACATGTACCGCTCAATAGCCTAATTTACATTTCAGTGACTGCTTAGAATTATTATCATGTAAATTTTACTGAAACTGTTAAAAATAATTTCTGTATATCTATTTACTAGAAGCGAGTCAGCTATATAACTGATGCAAATGTCTAATGTGTTTTATCTGAAGCACCTGCAAGGCGTTAACGCAAAGTTGCTAAACCAAACGGACATAATCTGTTGTCATGTGGCCTGGATTAAATGCATACTACTGCAAAGAAAACCAATAGTACCGTAGATGTAATAGTAATTGGAGACTGAAATGTAAAATGGAAAAGAATTCTGACAACGAATGACTTTAATTTGTTCAACTTTCTTCTGGATGACTGTACTTTTGGTCTCAGCTCTAGGAGACACTTTAAAACGCGAAACAGAAGGGGAAATAACAATACAATTGTTTTATCATTCTAGAAACAGGCGATCCCATATCAAAACAATAATTTGAAGTTGGCTGTTGTGAGGACAAAGCAAAATAAATATTACATAAACATGTTTAACAATTGATTTCAAATATGCATCTGTGACATTAGGGACGCATAAAGAGCATACAATATCATACGCTTTTTGTGTTGTTTATATACTGTTAAAAACTTCAAACAACGTTATGACATAGCTCTGTCTGTGAAAGACATAAGACAATCTAGTTTTTGTTAAAATTCCTCAATTTCATTTGTTTCAGAGTTCTAAAGCATATCAAAACTCGATGGCGCCGTTTTGGGGGTCAAACTTTGTTTGCGAGTGTTCATAATTTAATACTATAATGCGCCCGTCGTTTAAATAGTCTGGAGCGATGACATCACGTAAAATAGAACATTTTTATCGGGTTAATATACCTTTATCTTCAAATGGTACAGCTATATATGTAGATGCATGTATTTGACCACTTGACATCAAAACGTTTTACAAAATGTTGAAATTGACGGTGATATTTTTATTTTATCACGTCAGCCGGAGGCTGTTCACTGATAAGGACAAAGAGTTCCAGTGATGCCACATTTCAAAAGTACGATCAGCTTAACAAAACATGTCTTCTTAAATGTTCAACATGATATGTCTTATTTCAAAATAAAATACTTATGCATCCGAATAATTCGTGGAAAAATATGAGCATTATACAAATATGATATTATTTTGGTGAAAATTATTATGTTATTCACTATTTGTAAAATTTGTTAGAAGGTTAAGCTGACAATACTTTAGAAAGAGACATATGTACATTTAGATAGACATCTACATCCCCTTTCGGAGATGGGTAGACGTATTGTAATGCAATACATTGTTGCTCTGACCACTAAATAGATCCGTTATGACCGTGGAGATATGGTTGGGGATAGTCAGATTTAAACTGTCCAAACTCTGGTCAGTTTAGTACCCTAAAGGTACCTTTCCCGACTTTTAATGACATCTGTTGCATTGATGACGTATTCCCTTGACCCAAAGGTGGACACGTATTGTAAGAGATTACTCAAGGCAACTTCACGAATGCAGGTTCCTTTTTTTCCTGGAGACGAAGAGAAAAGCAGGCATAGATGCAGACAAATAGGACAAAAAAGTGAATTTCTTTATTGAAATGAATAAATTATAAAATTGTATGGATGATAGAACCATTTAACTGTTCCCTTTATAAATACTGGCAATGCAATTCCAATATGTCCGATCATAATACGGGCCAAATACATCCATGACTGATAACACGTTTTTAAGCAGTAGAAGGAGGCTGCAATCATTACAATGGAAGCTTACTTCAGAAGAAGAATAGGGTGCGGCCGCAACCGAGGACACTTACATATTTTGTCAGTACAATCTACTTCAGAAGAAAAATTCACCTACAGCCACTACAGATGACGGATACTTCAGAATTATAAGTTGCCTTGATGAAGGCGACACCTAAAAATGTTTAAATCCAAAGTAAGGATGGACTGTGGCCGCTACAAATGTTTATTTCAGAAGTAAAAGTAGACCAAGACCGCTACAGAGGACAAATATTTCAGTGGTAAGGGTAGACTACGCTCAAGATGACACGTGTTTCAGAAGTAAGAGAAGAGTAAGAGTATATTATGGCCACAGAAGACACGTATTTCAGAAGTAAGAGAAGAATGCGGCCACAGAGGCCACGCATTTAAGAAGTAAGAAAAGACTGAGGCCGCTACAGATTACACGTATTTCAGATGACTACGGCCGCTACAGAGGACACGTATTTTAGATGACTTTGGCCGCTACAAAAGACCGGTATTTCAGATGATTTTGGCCGCTACAAAGTACACGTATTCCAGAAGTAAGAGTTGCAATGACTACCAATGACGCTGACTTCGGTCGCATGAGATGGAGCTACATTTCTTTTGTAAGATAAGTTTTTCAGTATTTTCAGTATCTTGCTAATGGACATACACCATTTTATCTCCTCTGGGTCATACGCGATCTGACGTGATTCTTATGAATTAAGAGCATGCATTTATGTATCTACAATGTCATATAGTCTATTTGGGATAAATTTAAAAGCAAAGTGAATGGAACAGTAATATAAAAATATTTTCTCCGGTAAGTGAGATAGCTAAAAACTTACACAAAACAGATACACTGATCGAAAACATAACCAGACTCCAGGAACGTGGTTCATGTTCCCGCTAATGTAAGGAGGCGTCGTTATCGGAGAATGATTTGTATCAAACAAAATAACAAAATCCCCATCAATATTACAAGCCATCACGACATAGTCTAGCCACAGGGTACCTGTGATTGGGCTGGCAATGGTACGGAACAAATGTTTGGCTCACTGCTGATATAACACCATGATATTATTAGCTGTATATTGATTTGGGGCTGTTTTATAGGATCATAACCTCATCTCGGAAAGCCTAGTCTTATTTCTCGTTGGATACTGTGTAAAAAAGGCTTTTTCCTAGAAACCAAAAAACATATTAGTGAACAAATTATCTTTAAGAAATTAAAACGTATTTAAATTGGAATTCAATTACGTCAGTTTTTGCTGAAAGAATTAAAATTATAATACGCTTTTAAAACCCCATCATTTCATGTTTACAAAAAATTATATGATAATACTGCTTTATATCATTGATTTTCCCCTTTTCCGTTTGGTATTTATATTGCTCATGAATACCATTTTCAGTGCCAAACTGAATCCAGTCAATGAACTTCATACTCAGTTCCCATTTCAGTTTTTTTTTCTTTTCATTTTCGTATTGAGGTTCTGAACTGTGATTTCTAAGATACACATCTGCTCTTTGCCAACTAACGCCTGATAACAATAACTAAGATAATTCATGCCAGACCTTGGATTTGGAGTACAACCTTGGGCGGATATCCGCAAAGGGACGAGATACGCTGATTTCCCTGTGGTATATCATACGAATGCTTCACATTTACACAACTGATTAAAAAAGGATTTGACATAGCAGACAGAAGCATACTCACGTGTCGCTTTAACAAACTACCTGACGTCTATTGTAGATACGTGGACCATGAAAGAAGTGAGTTTTTCATTGCATTCGATAATGGCAAAACAATCTGGTCCCATATGGTATATGGTTTTGTGCATTATTTGGGAGCGCTTGGCATTTAGGTGAAGTATATTTGAATGATGTAGATCTAATACAAAGGCACAATGAGATTCAACCGGTATGACCAACAGCCAACTATATGAACAAGGCCCAAGGTCTCATGGTCTTGCAGCTAGGAAATAATGGGATCATATCTGAACTCATTTTCATCGTAGGCTACCGATGTACTAGAATTGATGTACATTTTAATATTGTTTATTTAAGAGACCGCGAGTTACGAAATTTTGGAATCTATAATGAAGTTTAAAGACAACTTTTATAGAAATGTTTCTGAAAAAGAATACAAATGACTTGCCTTTGATTCATAATAACAATACTAATAAAATGTTAATACTGTTCCAGTAACATGTTTAAACTATCAAACTACACCGTTAGAAGATAGAAGAAGCTTACAGTAGGGTCACCACTGTGTGACCTAACTGAATGCGTGCCCTTATATGGACAAAAACAAAATAAAATTTTGTAAACGAATGATGGTTCGATAATACATATCAATCGGTATGATCAATATCTTCCATTTTCACATATATTTCATTTTCTTGCTTTGCCATGTCTCCAACACTACTGGCAGAATGTTGTTGCTTCCATTGCCTAGATTTGCGCTTTTTTTCAGAAGGATATCTCACTGGAATTTCTAAATAAAATTCGCTGTGCCAGTAAGTGACGGTAAGTGACAACGATCCCAAGGACAATTCTTTTGAATGAAGAGATTATGTCTTGCTTGTCAGAATAAAATTGTAGCGTTGCTAGCAGACGACATTGACGAACCTGTCAGTTTCGTACCTAGAATGGCGCTTATAATATGCTTGCGGAACCGATGCTTTTGACAACTGCGTAATGTCATGGTTTTATTGACAGCTTCGTGAATTTGGTTAAAATTTTTCGTGAAAGCCAAATTGAAAAAGGCAAACCAGCTTGCGCATTCTGTTAGTTTAGTCTTATTGATAACGAAAATGATTGACAGCCATATTTGTTTATACTTTAAACTGACCGAATACTTTAAACTGCAGTATTCAATCTCATTAAGCCTATTTGGTTTACTTACGGCTCACACACATACAGCTGCAATAGATAATGTAAATATTTGTATTTCTGTGACGATTTATTACTATTTATCCTTCTTATTTATTTTTATACACAGTGATGAATGAATTAAAATTGTGCATATTCATGTAACAATACTTCTATTGTATTCTAAACAATACCAATGTTTACGCGATTTTCAGTAATATACAATTCTCTGATTTCCAGTAGATAGTGCAATATAAGAAAAAAAATTATTCCTGTTGCGATTTATCTTAATTCTTTGCACATCGAGGGAGGATTTTATCGTCAGATTAACGGATCGAGAAACACAATATACCAGAGTCTCGTTATATGTCACGTGATCGTGGTTTCATTAATGATATAACGCTTGATGAATCGCCCAGTGAACAACCAATTTAATTTTAAAGCTTTGGTGTTTGTAGTAGTTAGTGGCTGTCTAACTGAGCAGAATCCAAGCTATAAAAGGTTAAAGGTCACGGCAACACAAGGTAGTCCGTTGCCATGAGAAACACAGGCCGATTCCGCCTGAATCAGACCGCACAAGTTATGTTATCTGTAGTAAAGGAAGACGTTTGATGGATAAACAGTTACGTCAGACATGCACAGATATCGCTTTTATAAAGAGATGGGACTTTGTACTGAAGATAGATATTTGTGATATCTCTGCTATTTTGTAATTCTGTAATCCGCTTACATGCACGGGGAAGATATTTGACGCTGGTTGAATGAATATTGTTGCAGACACGTGTGAAGGAAATGCTCAAGAAGACTTACAAAACTAGAGATTTCGATGGGATTTCAAAACATGGACTTCTGCCAGACTTGACAGGACGTGTTAAATAATTCCGAGAGCAGACGTTTTTGAAAGACAAATATGATTGTACCAATACACAAAAGGGATGTCACAGTTTAATATGAATTCAGTAACAGACATGGTCTTTGCCAAATAAAGAACACAGTCTTTGACTAAATGAGATTTAAGATGACGAAAAGCGTGATTTCCTTTCAGACGGCGACTTGATATTACTTTATTTGTTACAATGTAATGCTGAATTTATTTGTAAGGGATAAAAAAGAGCATTTGTCTTCCATTTTTAAATCTAAAAGCATTTTATTAACAGGTCTGCATAGGAGGAATCCTGCTTCCAAACTCCGGTTCGGAGATCTGCAATACCACTGGAAAAGACGGCGGCATGTCAACCAATCACGAATATTTAACTGCGTCCATAGACCAATTTGTTTATTTGTTTGCTTGTTTGTTTGGAGTTTTATGTGATGGAGCTGATAGACAATTTTATAGCACTGGCATAAGTAGCGGTATATCCCCTCCAGACATATCAAAAAACTGATCTCAGGGAGTTTTCTTCTCTTTTTTATGGGAAGAAGAAAGATACATGTGATTCGCTGTGTTCATAATAGGGAGACTAGAGACACGTCAATGCCATTTTGAGGTCTTCTGAACTCCAAGAATCCTGTACAGATCGATTCGTATAACTAAATCATGTAAATATTTCAACATCAAGAAAAAACAATCGGAGTATTTATCTCAATATACGGACACTAGAGTAGCGCTAGATTTAAACGTGTTACGTTACCACGGCCTGTATCTATTATCCCGAGTGTTGCGTGCCAGCTTCACGGATAAGTCAGACTCTTTAGATCAGACATTATTTATGTATTGCCTCAGAGCCGTCTAGATGTTGCTCTTCAGACCTTCATCAGCTTAACAACTCGTAACAGCATTTGTCATATATTGTTGATTTTAATTGTTATACGTTCGCTGTCCAAGATGTTTATCTTGAATGTTAATAATGACACGTCGGCGTTCATTCTTCTTAGTGGTTTGGTATCCACATTTTCAATTCAAGGAGAACTCAGATGGTTTATTAGTCTCTGTTTAATGACCACTCTTACAATTTAATTCTCCCACTTCACGTTTATCTACCACACTTAAGCTTAATATTTTAAATGTTTTGAAATTACAGCATTATTTCCCTCAACTACTTATCATTGTTTTGGATCCTGGTATTTATATTAAAAACAAAAACAAAAACAAAAACAAAAACTAAAAACAAAAAACACACACACAGCTGGTCTTATCTGAACAATTGAATATCTTAACAAAATCCTCCTCCCCTTAATTTAATACCCCTTCCATGATTCGATGCTCACAAGATGTTAACATTCCTTTCTGTTACAATGTGTATATTGGTATTCTGAGTAACACTTTGATCAGATTGGTAAAAATAATTGTTCACTGCAAGATTTCTCATGTACATCAACTCAATATGCAGTGAACGGACAATTTTTACTTGATATTTCCATAAAGTAAAAACATTGACCGATAAAAAAGTACAGGTAAATGACTAAACGATATTTTTTTTTTCTTAATAACTTTGTAAATCATTTTTTGATATTAAAATGAAAACATTTTAAAATCACTTGTACATATTGTATTAAGGTTGTCAAGCTGACAATGATTACGCCTTAGGACGCTGTTGGAAAGCTAACACAGCCGACATCAACAGTAAACACTGGAATAACGCTGTTGACACGGAAAATATATCTTTCAATAGGAACAATTAATCAATAACGATTAGCTCCAGATCTCAGATATAGACATACTAACTTCTTTATGTGATTTCACAGTGTATCATAAACATTCCGTCCGCATGGCATTTATCGTATTCTGAAACGTTAATTTATATATTTCATTAATCCATATTTTTATGTATTCGTTCATTCGGATTTTCATATGTTCCATTAATCCGATTTTTTCAGATACTTCGTTAATCATTGTTTTAAGATAAGATTTTTTGTATCCGTTGATTAAGATTTTAATGCATTCAATTAATACGATTGACGGCTAATATACTATTGTGGTGTTACATGAATTTCATTTTGTTTCACGTCGATTCAAAATTGAATTACGAAAACTCACTTTATTTACCATACCATGATGGCATTAACATTCATTAAACCATATAGCATAGCTTTGCATAGAGAAATTTCAATGATACAGACTTCTGAAATATCCACATCAACAAAGAAAACAATAGCGATTGTGCGAATTGGCACATTAAGTTCCCTACTGAACTTGATTGACAGCAGCAGAGTACGATCCCACGACCTCATAACCTTACATAGTTATCATGGTAGCAATTCCGCCATTACTATAATTCCGGCAACAAGCCTTATATGATTATCCATAATATAACCACAGGCATGTATATACACATGAATTTAACATGTATCGGTTAAATCTCTTCCACGACCCCTTGCTTGTCTCGGTTCATCAATGTTACTGAACTCTGATATATTGGGCTGAGATTTTGGCAGCATCCAAAACATGAATTCGACAAATTGCGTCTGTACCGAATAGATATTTCGTAGGAGGTGTATATAAACTATTGACAAATATATAATGTTACTCCTACATGGGCGGTGAAATAATATGCCTGCTGTAACCTCTGCATGGCGAAAGAGACAGTTTATTTAGTTGGGTCTCTTTTCAGAATCGGGAGTGGTAACTACGAGGATTTTTGTTCAACAGACAATGGAGAGCTGAAAAGGTACCTCCATGACGCCCGTCTTCATATGACCCTAGCTTTTTGCGTGTCCTTGACGCTCGCCCCATAGGTAGCACACCACAGTAAGACAGCCTGGCCATGGGCAATTTTTTTGTTAAGCAAATAACTCCTGTATTATGATATGTATAAAAAATGAAAAAATAAATGTACACTATAATTGGTATATCCAGTATGAAGTAGTACATACAGGCTTCACATTTATTAAAACAAAAATCAATAAATTGGTTCCGGATTTTAAATATCCGGATTTTCCGAACGTGTGTTTACACAGGAAATTTAGTTTCGCCTACAGCGCAAAATGGAAGCCCACAGAAAAGGTAAGATAGCGGAAAAACTTAATTTACAACATATGTCCAAACAAGATTAATTCTGTCTTTGGGATAGAGATATTTAATTTTAAATAGGTTTCAGAAAAAAAATTGTGTAGAGAATTGTGCCATTTTGGGTCAAATATCATAATATTTTGCAATTTTTGAGAATTTTTTAAGCTGTTACCATGGTATTCACAGCTCTAAAAATCACAGAAAATATCAGTTTACTTATCCTTCAGAGCTCTATTAAAATTGCAAATGTTGTACAGATTTCAAATATATATACTTTATAAGAGGTTATATGTAAGGTTAACTGGCAATGTTTACATATCTAAAGCATGTGCCATATTTTTCAGAATTTGGCATTTTTACTGTACACTGCTACCTTATAAGGGCTGAAAAATGTTATTTTTTGGAAATTGTGCTTAATTATGCTTGATTAAGCTTCATTTTAGTTCATTATTGCTCAAAAATGCATAAAAACAATTTAAAACTTGTTTATTATCTGGCTTGTCATATTAGAGGAATCAAGGGAGGTAACTCGCATATTTACCCATTTTAAGGGTGGGTTAATTAAGCATAATGTTAATGAGTCAGTGTAAATTGAAAAGATATTCTATGTTTTATAACAAACCCAAAATAACTTATTGGGTATCTAACAAACCATATAGACTGAATTCTGGTTTGTTTTACCTGATTTATTACCCCGTATCCATGGAAACTATTACAGTAAATGTTATTTTTTGAAATATTTGGTGAAACCATTATTTTCAATTTATTTATACATTGGTAAGCATGTAATTTCAATTGATGGAGTGTACGGTTGATACAATATTGTCAATTATTGTCACTTCCTTCGGTAAAGCAGAAAAAATAGCATTTTCCGCATAAAATGGGATCAGCGGACACTTTCATATGATCATTGGTACATATCTGAATTACCGGGGTGGAAACAGATGACTGTGATGTCATAGGCATGACATTTTGAAATCTTGGATGTCATGTCATGATTTATCAGTTAGAATATTGCATGTGTTGCTAAGCTGAGGTTTGGAAAGGAATTTGGTTATTTATTATGACACCATTGAGTATTTATGACGTCATAGATACCATCTGATGACGTCATAGTTACTGATGACGTCATGGTAACTATGACGTCATATTACAAGGCTAAATTTGATAGTTGTATAGTATTTTTTGCTTGATTACATGCACAGAGACTCAAAGTACCACATTCAACTCAAAACACAACTTTATTCAAGAGATATACAGAATTATGGGAGTTTTCATCTTTAAAATTACCTCCCCTTATTACTGGATTGGGAGAAAAAGTTGTCAAAATACACCTCTCAGGGAAATCAGCAATACTCCGTGACTATTAAAGATACACAGTAACCCGATATGTCATTTTGTTCGTCGGAACATATTCTAGACATTCATGGGGTTTTTAGTAAAATTAGAATTAACAAAAGTGATGTATAAGGTAGCACACCACAGTAAGACAGCCTGGCCATGGGCAATTTTTTTGTTAAGCAAATAACTCCTGTATTATGATATGTATAAAAAATGAAAAAATAAATGTACACTATAATTGGTATATCCAGTATGAAGTAGTACATACAGGCTTCACATTTATTAAAACAAAAATCAATAAATTGGTTCCGGATTTTAAATATCCGGATTTTCCGAACGTGTGTTTACACAGGAAATTTAGTTTCGCCTACAGCGCAAAATGGAAGCCCACAGAAAAGGTAAGATAGCGGAAAAACTTAATTTACAACATATGTCCAAACAAGATTAATTCTGTCTTTGGGATAGAGATATTTAATTTTAAATAGGTTTCAGAAAAAAAATTGTGTAGAGAATTGTGCCATTTTGGGTCAAATATCATAATATTTTGCAATTTTTGAGAATTTTTTAAGCTGTTACCATGGTATTCACAGCTCTAAAAATCACAGAAAATATCAGTTTACTTATCCTTCAGAGCTCTATTAAAATTGCAAATGTTGTACAGATTTCAAATATATATACTTTATAAGAGGTTATAGGTAAGGTTAACTGGCAATGTTTACATATCTAAAGCATGTGCCATATTTTTCAGAATTTGGCATTTTTACTGTACACTGCTACCTTATAAGGGCTGAAAAATGTTATTTTTTGGAAATTGTGCTTAATTATGCTTGATTAAGCTTCATTTTAGTTCATTATTGCTCAAAAATGCATAAAAACAATTTAAAACTTGTTTATTATCTGGCTTGTCATATTAGAGGAATCAAGGGAGGTAACTCGCATATTTACCCATTTTAAGGGTGGGTTAATTAAGCATAATGTTAATGAGTCAGTGTAAATTGAAAAGATATTCTATGTTTTATAACAAACCCAAAATAACTTATTGGGTATCTAACAAACCATATAGACTGAATTCTGGTTTGTTTTACCTGATTTATTACCCCGTATCCATGGAAACTATTACAGTAAATGTTATTTTTTGAAATATTTGGTGAAACCATTATTTTCAATTTATTTATACATTGGTAAGCATGTAATTTCAATTGATGGAGTGTACGGTTGATACAATATTGTCAATTATTGTCACTTCCTTCGGTAAAGCAGAAAAAATAGCATTTTCCGCATAAAATGGGATCAGCGGACACTTTCATATGATCATTGGTACATATCTGAATTACCGGGGTGGAAACAGATGACTGTGATGTCATAGGCATGACATTTTGAAATCTTGGATGTCATGTCATGATTTATCAGTTAGAATATTGCATGTGTTGCTAAGCTGAGGTTTGGAAAGGAATTTGGTTATTTATTATGACACCATTGAGTATTTATGACGTCATAGATACCATCTGATGACGTCATAGTTACTGATGACGTCATGGTAACTATGACGTCATATTACAAGGCTAAATTTGATAGTTGTATAGTATTTTTTGCTTGATTACATGCACAGAGACTCAAAGTACCACATTCAACTCAAAACACAACTTTATTCAAGAGATATACAGAATTATGGGAGTTTTCATCTTTAAAATTACCTCCCCTTATTACTGGATTGGGAGAAAAAGTTGTCAAATTGCACCTCTCAGGGAAATCAGCAATACTCCGTGACTATTAAAAATACACAGTAACGTCGGAACATATTCTAGACATTCATGGGGTTTTTAGTAAAATTAGAATTAACAAAAGTGATGTATAAGGTAGCACACCACAGTAAGACAGCCTGGCCATGGGCAATTTTTTTGTTAAGCAAATAACTCCTGTATTATGATATGCATAAAAAATGAAAAAATAAATGTACACTATAATTGGTATATCCAGTATGAAGTAGTACATACAGGCTTCACATTTATTAAAACAAAAATCAATAAATTGGTTCCGGATTTTAAATATCCGGATTTTCCGAACGTGTGTTTACACAGGAAATTTAGTTTGGCCTACAGCGCAAAATGGAAGCCCACAGAAAAGGTAAGATAGCGGAAAAACTTAATTTACAACATATGTCCAAACAAGATTAATTCTGTCTTTGGGATAGAGATATTTAATTTTAAATAGGTTTCAGAAAAAAAATTGTGTAGAGAATTGTGCCATTTTGGGTCAAATATCATAATATTTTGCAATTTTTGAGAATTTTTTAAGCTGTTACCATGGTATTCACAGCTCTAAAAATCACAGAAAATATCAGTTTACTTATCCTTCAGAGCTCTATTAAAATTGCAAATGTTGTACAGATTTCAAATATATATACTTTATAAGAGGTTATATGTAAGGTTAACTGGCAATGTTTACATATCTAAAGCATGTGCCATATTTTTCAGAATTTGGCATTTTTACTGTACACTGCTACCATAGGACCCTGGCTGTTTGTATCTACTTGACATCCGACAACATTTGACCCTGGATGTTGGCGTGTTCTTGACGCCCGCCATATGTGACCATGGCTGTTGGTTTCTCCTAGACAATAGTCCTCATATGACCCTGGCTGTTGGTCTCTATTTGACACCCGTCCTCATATGACTCTAGCTCGTTGGTGTCTCCTAGACACTAGTCCTTATATGACCCTGGATGTTGGTGTGTCCTTGTCCCCAGTCCTCAAATGACCCTGGCTGTTGGTCTCTCTTTGACACCCGTCCTCATATGACTCTAACTGTTGGTGTCTCATTGTCGCCCGTCCTCATATGACCCTAGCTATTGCTGTCTCCTTGACACCCGTCCTCATATGACCTGACTGTTGTCTCCTTGACGCCCGTCCTCATATGACCCTGGCTGTTGGTGACGTTGAACCGATACAAACAAGCAGACGGCCAAATTATGCTATTTTGCTATTTATTACGGTACATGTTATAGCTAATCAGCAATTTCTTTACTACATGACACACAACCGTAACATATTTCATTTTACAATTTGTACTAGACAACGTTAATGTTAGACACTACATGTAAAAATACAGTATACCACGTGATATTGTTCTATACAACACTAGGAGAACTACTGCTATTGTAGTAATTTGTCGCCATCTGTTAAAAACATATGGTTGACAAGTACTTTAGGGTATTCTGAACAGCGTTGAAAAATATTCTTGTTTCCTAGCCGCTCCGATTCCGAGACTCGCCTTGGGAGGAATTTCCATTCATAGACTTTGGTACAGCTTCCGACTAGTTTACCCAAAGTTCCGGGTTAAATCCCAACCGGAAGTTAAGAAAATTAATTACTTCTATTGCAAAAGGATGACGCCAAGAGTTGTCTTTGTGCTTGTAAGAATTTTTTAATCTTCTGCAATGATTTAGCTTTTGACTTCCATGGCTTGTTGAACATATACTCAAAACAAAACTTCGAACTCGTTCGCAATTGATTTTGCAGAAACTGGAAGAAGAATGACCACAGGGAATACAGCGGTGGTGTAAATTACAAAATGGGACGGTTTAGTTCCAGAAATGACGTAAATAAATGAAGATATATCTATTCAAAAGGTTCATAGATCACCATCAGACACCGTTTTCTAGGCTTACAGTTGTGTAATGTACTTAATCTGTTACATCCGATTCTCTCGGGAACAATTCTCTGTTATTTCTGTCTGGGGAGTCAGGGCCACACGAAGACAACATGGCAGAATGTGTCCTGTGACAGCAATACTGCTGGAGAACGACTCCCCTAGGAAAGCAACATTAAAGGACGACTATAATACAGATATTGGTTTAGAATCGCTTGAAGTCAAAAATGGTGAAGTATTTCATTATATAAAGGAGTTTACATGAGTTTTATTAGATTGATGTAACGATCAATTCTTCTTTTTTGTCTTGATTTTAGCGAACCTTCGGCGAGTTTAATAAATAATTCCTTTTAAACGTCCCTTTGAAAACGGCATGATGAACAATGGATATTTCAGAGGCAATGGTTTTTTCTGCAATCGATGCCTTTTTCTGAAAAACCAATGTCTTTGGTCATAAAAAATTAGAGGAAAACAGTTTAAAAATTTTAGATAGCGCCATGATGGCGACCTTTAACTAGTGTATAGTTTAAGATGGTGTATATGGATTCTCATCAAAATAAAATAAAAATATCCCAATGAAGTGAGTGATGGATATAAATTTTCTCCATCCTGGAGTTAATTTAGGACAACACACGGGACACAAGTATCGCAAACGACGTTCTCTGCCTATTCCGTCAAATCACGGAATTAACCGAGTCTTAACGGAATTGGACGAGATGTCACGGTTGATACATTTTTATACGTTGCTACTACATAGCTATTTGTAATGATGAAACTCCATAGTCAAACCCGTTGCGTGAGGGACGATCGACTAATTTTTTGCCCAACTGATTGTTATTCCAAATCACCTTTATCCTTCTACTAATGTTAAATATGTCCAACTTTCCAAGCCATTTTGTTATTAACCAGCCCTTGCTAACGACTAACAGGGGAGACAACTACGCCATATACTGTATGATTACACCTCGTATATTCTCATATCGCTATACATCACAAAAGTTTTCTGTCAAATTACCTTCTAGCCAGACATACATAAATATAGCTTATATGGAAAACCCGTTGTGTTCGTCGTCAGCATAAGTACAGGGTAGGTGGCCATTTACATACGTAAGTGTTCATCTTAGATATTAATAGAAACACAGTCTATGCTTTTGTGATGTTTAGCGTGCCTGTCGTAGTGATATATAAGAGTCGAGGGGTTGCTCCGTCCGACAACTATAGGGGGGGACACAGTGGTTAAAGTAGGGTGTTTAGGGAGACTTATGTCCCCTAAATGTCCGTAATATTTACATACGTTTAATATGAAGTCACAAAAAAAACATTGAAGCACGCACTTCTCCCTTTTGTTTTTTGTTTTAATGTGGGATATAAAATGTCGTTGTGAAAATGTCGCTGAGGATCAGCGGATGGAGGTTTCTGTGATTTTGCATATGCATGCTATTGTCGTTGAGAGGAATTCGAGGATTTGGAATGTGTTTAGTTTTTCGTTGTGAAAATTTAAGATACTTGCTATGTGCTAGAATTTATTGTAAATATTGAGTCGAATGCGGGTTTTGGTGTTTTGGTACGGTATCAAAGCCTTTATCCTTGGAAAGAACAGGAATGGAGGCTTGCTTTCTTGTTTTTCTTGAATCTGATCACTCTCTTGGCGATTGCTGACGTCACAGAAACATTCACAGTGAGGCGGAATTACTTTTTGAGGGTCAGACTATTGTTTGTATCATCAATTTCAGGGTCAGTCAAGGTCATATAACATTTGACACAAGGGCTTTCTTTTGAACCATTGAACAATCCTCAGATTGCATTTATTGGCAATATGAACGCGATCGGGATAAATAGAGATAAATGCAAAAATTGTAGAATAACATCCGTCAACGATTATTTACATGTCACGTCTACTTTATTTAACACACTAAAACACCATAATGTTATTTCAAAAGTCATATTTATAATTATTTTACGAAAAATTGTACAAGACGGTATTCATTATATCGAATTAGTGTTTTTCTTCTGTTGTTATTTACTGAGAAACTTTCCTAAATATCGAAAATGTGAATGATTGATGCAAATCTACAAAAAACGTTGTCGGAGACGATGTGTTAAGCGTTAGTAGATTGCAGATTTGTTTTTGTGCAAATATGACGTCATAGTATTGTCATTTCGATAGTATCTGCAGTTAATTGGTCGCCATGCTCCTTCTATAGTCAAAATTAATGAAATCTGTATAAGAAACAAATAATCGGACAATATGACGTCATGCTTGTTTACCCATCATCCTTATTGATTGCATTCGTATTGCCAATGAATGTAGTGAATGGCAATCGTACGATAGATAAGACACATTAAATTAAGAAAATGATTTAGGAAAAATGTGATTTTTTTCTCTTTATTGTTGATTTAATGGAATCTTCTTGAAAAATTGTAACGTACGTTTGTCATCATGTTGCCAGATGGCATCATGTTATTGCCATGTGACTACAATCCTAATTAACCAAAAATCGATGAGAGTCTGTAACGCAAAATATAAACATAAGTAAAAGGGGAGTAGAAATTTGCGGGCTGGACATGTTTATTTCGCAAAACTCAATTTCAATTGATCAATAAAGTACTATGTAATATCGTAATCTAATGGATCAGATAGGAATATGTTAAGGGGCAGCGAAGAACACACCATGGATATCTTAATAAGCCCATAAATCACTAAGCTGGTGCAAACAAAGTAGAGTATCTTGATCAAGTATTAAGTTATATCATGGCTAACTATGGACCTTACTTTTTGTTTAATTTTCTATGTTGTTTGTTAATTTTGGCAAAACATGTTTTTTGAAGAACCTTTGCAATTAGCGCAGATCACACGTTCCACAAAACAATGATACAATTATGCTCAAAAGTACCTTCAATGGGGACATTTATTTGGCCGGATAAAGCTCTATAAAAGCGACCATATTGATTTTGTTCTGACCTTGAAAAGCAAATTGCGGTTGTGAATGATATAACACAATTACAACCAATGTATTGGTGTTTCAGTTAATTCTGAACATGGCAAAAAGTCTGTTTGTAGGAAAATTTGCTCAACCGCTGAATTTCAGGTAACAGTGCAGAATTTCTGTAGAAGAGAAATCAATCCAAACTCCAGTGATGAACTTAATGTCTTGAAAACAATCTTCTTACTGTGATCAGATCTTAATGGTATTAGATTGGATATTTTTTTTATAATTTCAAAGTCAATTTGTACTCTTTAAGAGACATAGGTGATCAAACAAATGTTCCTTTTGCATCCTACATGCACTTCTATGTATAATGGCATGGCTGTTTTGTGTACAAGATGCGATTCACGTGAGCTGTGAAGGTTCTCTTTAAGCATGCATTTTATCTCATATTGCCAAAATACACAAACAGCTTAGCAAATAAAATGACAAAAGCAGGGCCCAGGATTAGATATGATGGAAACTAAGGTTTCATCATTTTTTTTTCTTCTTAAATTTGACCCGAGTAGAGATATTAGGCTTTTGCAGTCTCTAACTGTTTTTCTAGTTAGATAAGCTTACTTCTCTGAAGATGAAAAGGGTCTAACGGTGTATCGATAATTATCTTACTGACTGTTTATAGCCATTGTTTTGCTAGACGCCCTTCGTTTAGAACATTGTGTAGTGGTTGTTCCGAAGTTTCTAAAATTGCAGCTTCAGTATCAGAGGAATATATTTTTGATATGCCTATTATCTGTGTTTGGAATCATGAGAATGAATCTATTGATTGCTTAAACTCAGATGTCATAAGACCATTTTTATCAATACGTTGTCTACATTTTTTTTGGAATGAACGTAGAAGAATAAACGGATTTGATTCAACCAAAGTGTATTGCCTTTTTAGCAACGGAGTTTGGCTCAGGATAGATGTACAATTTTTTTCGAAACCCTTTCCCTACGGACAAACGTGTACATAAAATACAGATGTTTTATATAGAGTTGCAACGGCGATTGACCTTCTTATCTATCATGGATACATATATACCTACCTGTGTGTACCAACATAATCTACAAGCAATAACCCTAACGCCCGTTAATAATTGAGAGACCGCTGACTAAATTTTCTTCTGAATTAAACATCTGCCTTTTGATGGCCGAAATATGGCACGAGTCCAAATAACGTTCACATCTCCAGTACTGATAATGATCAGACAGTCTACCCACCTGTGTTCAGATAAATTATTGGTACATATTACCTACAGTTGTACCTAACAACGACTAAAAAACAGGTAAAATTACTACCCAAGCGACGCAATCGCCTTCATGCACGGACGTGACGCGCCGTATCGAAAAAAAGCACCAGTTCGACTCACTGATGCATTATAAATACCGTTAAGTACCGATTGAAGCAAGCGTAATGGCGCCTTTGAATGTCTATCACGTGGTACTTTAATGTACCAAATGACCCTTGTGACCTTGATAACCGTTAAGACACAAGCTTTGAAGTAAATGAATATTTGCAGTGTGTGATGCAAACAATCTCAATCTTTTGAAGAATCATGCTATTGATGTTTTTAATTACACGTTGAACTCGCGAAATGGCTCTCAAATGATACTCTAGTATTATGTTATGCTCTTTATTTCGAAATAAAGTGGTGTTTTGTTACAATGAACTTCACGCCGTATCTGATATGGATATTTCTACATAACGGCATTTCCAGACGACGTCTGTTATCAAGACTATTTGCGATGCTATACTTTTTATCGTCATTCTATGGAATATGAAATAAGATATAACCATAAATAATTACACTATTTATATCTTTGAAAGTTACCTAGGTAGTGTGTTTATGACGTCATAGTACTGTGACGTCATAAACATATAACGTAGATAACAAAATGCTGTTAGGAGGGTGAAATATATATAGTACAGGGACTATAATATTAAAATGTAAATAGTTAATTGTTGGTGATTAAATGTTTCAGCAAATGGCCTTGTAGTCGTATGACAAATTACTCCGTCATAAAGCAAACAAGCTAACAAGCTATCATAAAATCCATTCAGAGTAATTATTATAGGATCATAACTTTCGCTTGCTAAAAATATCCAACGCTCGATTCGCATCTTCATTTATTGCAGAAAGATCGGTTACGGACATCGTGAAGATGGGAACAGGAGTACTACATTGTAAGCATTGCAAAGGTAACACCAACTTCGAAATGCAGTTATCAGACTTATTATACAGCCTAGTGTTAAGCTGTTCTTGCTGGTTACAGTGTCGGTACAGATCGAGTCAAGCGGTTGATGAATATGTCGACATGGTCGATACAGTCTTTTTATATTTCAAAGATAACACCCTGTGGAAGATTAGCTTTACTAAACTGGTTTTTATCCTCGGTAAATAAAGTTTATTATCAAGTTATTTTTTATTAACACATCGTCAATATATCTATAGGTGAAAATGATGGACATCGCAAGTTCTCTACTACCTGTTCTGATAAGATATTCAATAAATTCGGCCATGTGTGAAAACAAAAACAAGTCAGACACTAGAGGGGCACAGTTTGCTTTCATAAGAGTAAGACAACAATTTGTTTAGGTCACAAAATTCAAAAAAGTTGTTGTCGATCTTAAATTCAATCATTCTCATGATTTCATCTTTGTATTTTCAATGGACACACATGAGTTTAACCAAGAAGGCTGTATCTACTGAAACAATGGAAAGCAATGATGAGTTTTTTTTACGGTATGAAAAGATACATTAATACTTTAAGCTTTAACGAAGGGTTCCTTATAAGATCTTGAAAGCTCCTTTTAATGGATGAAGCAAATTATATCATTAGCAAATGGGCTTAGATTTACATTTCTCTAAGAAATCATTTGTCCGCACGAATAATAGGGTTTAGCTTTCCAACAAATAAATACATGTTAGTATAGTGGGGTTCAGTTCAAGCATTATCCTGGTTAGCTTCAGGTACTGTAGCGGTTCGTTGATAGGCAAAAGAATGAAATGTTTTCGATAGAAAAAACTCCAGACGTTGACAGTACAGAGGAAACGCTATATAATAATATAATTAAGTTACACGAAAGATCTATCGATACAATGGACAGGCATAAGGAGAGTTAAGATTACTTTTACGCACACGACAAAAGTCGCAACATTTCGACTAATTCCGCCATAGTTCGGAATCGTTGACGTAATTGGTCGATATGTTGCGATTACCTAGGGCAGTTGATAAAAAACTAGTATGACAGTGGACACATCCACAATATTTAAATTTTAAACGAATACATTATCAAAAAGATCATTGTACATAAAACTTTCTTGTTAAAAAAAAACAAAAAAAAAAAAAAAAAAAACAACAACAACAAAAAAGAAAACAAAAACAGATTAAAAAACTCTTCTTGAATCAAACCAACTCGCATGCTCTTACAACGAGGTACAGACACTGCATGTAGTGCTAGCTATTACAGAAACTCACTAATGATAATCGAATGGTTTATATTTATATGCAGAAACCAAGCAAATGCATTTTCGGAGAAATATCATAAGGTCAGTTACTTACCAACGGGGAACGAGACCATGGGAACGAGGCCAACTTAGAAATCCAATTTACTTATCGTCTAACTCGTCGGCTAAGTGCGCCGTTCATTTCGACGTACTTTAAAAATGTACTTTCGAAGCTTTTTGCTCATGAATATTATATAATTAAAATGGCGAGGTGCTCGTCCTCAGGAGCGAGGGTCGATTTGGTGCCAATTTTCGGAATAAAATGGTTATATTTTATTGAATGCTGTACCGGTTTTTCAGCGATCGATATGACTTTGGAACTATAAAGTAAAAGAAACAAGAAGTAAAGGTTACTCATCATCACTAGTGTACATCACAATTTAGGGTCATTGCAGATTGAGTTGTCTGTTTGAATTGCACTGCCATTCTCATTTCTATAAACACAAAGGAGACACGAAGATTACATTGTCATAATGACGCTTGACAATCTGCTTCATATAGCACCGATATTCTCTTTGGATCATTAGCTCAGGTAACTTGGATTTATAATCACATAAAATGTAATTGCCATTGAACCGTTTAATTAAATGACAATTTAATAGTTTGTGTTACGATGTGAATATCACAAATGATTAGGTAACCGATTATTTTCAATGCAAATGTCGTATTTGATTTTACAATTTGTATGCTTAAGATTCTGTGTTTAGTTCAAACAATAATTTATTCAAATACACTTACACACTACATCACAACACAATTACATCTATCAGTAGGATAAGCTGATATTAAGATAAAGATTTTTGAAATGTAAATGTTACTTTTTTTACAGCCGTAATGAAGGGCTGGAAAAATACACATCAATAAAAAAACAATGGTAGCCTGTAACCAAACCGTAATTCATAACTAAATTAGATGGAACGAGGCAAAATGCAGTTACTGGGAAAAGAAATAGAATGCAATGATACCAATTCAAAACGTACAAAGAGAATAGGACTAAGTGTTCAGAGAGAATAAGCGTCTCTGAAATTTTCAATGACATCCCGCCATGAAAATATAGGTTGAAATAAATCAATAGCACGTTCTTTAAATGAGAACCAGGGTAAATTGACAAACAACGAACGTATCTTATTTGATATCTGAAATAAAAATTTAATAATTTTTAATTGACATTTAATTGCTACCATGACGACCATGTAGCATACCTTTAATCTAAATGACCATTTTAAACGGCACTTTAAACGGATGATTCGTTAATTATCAAGAAGACATGAGCGTTATTTTGTTAGGAAAATCTTCACATTGTAGAAAAAAATAATAAGAATATATATATTACACGTTTTACACACAATGAACGGCTGGTGACGCAATGTATGTTGACCACACGATGTTGTCATTATCGTTCTTCCACGTAATTAAACAATCTGAACGATCCAAAGCATCAATTACAAACACATAACTTGAAAACCGCTTTTTTTCATTATTTATTTATTTTTTTTTGATTTTGTTGTGTTAGACCGCATATTTTGGCAATCACGTTTGGTTGCATTTTAAATAATCATATTATTCTGGGAGTGAAAACAAATATATCATCTATTTGATCTTAATATTCGGATTATGACAAAATCATTCTGGATAGATGAGGGGTTGTAAATTGAAACAAAATGATCAAAATACTAATCAAAATGTTAAAGGGACTTTATTAATTTCCCCATTATCTAATGGTATTTATAGTACTGATGAAAACAATCGATCTGACCGTTCAATTGCGAGCACTCTAGGTTGCGAAAGCGATGTCACTATTGGTAGTATTGTTTGTTCAGGAGAACAACATCGCTTATGGCTGAATGAACTATCTGAACTTGTATGCTCTCTGTCTGTAGACCGTTTAGTTATATTTGTTTACTTAACTGAACGATCTCATTTGATGTAAGCTACAAGTACATAGGAATCTGAAGCGCCCAGTTGATCGAACTAATACATTCTCTGTTTCATAGACGCTTTTGCAAATAATTACATTTCCAAACGTAGACGCAACTCTAGACGGCATATCATGCTTTCCGGTGATTTTATTCGAATTTATAACATTTCTGAAAAACATGATAGTTGCGAAATGATTTGTTTTCCCCCCAACATATCAGTTGGCATGATATTAGTATTCACTGCCGATGGGATCAATTTTAAGACGTATTATGCCACAGTTCTTAGCTCAAATTTCTATAAAGGCGACCAATATATGGCTCCTACATTAGGGAATCTGTGATATGTCTGTCTGTCTGTTTGGGGTTAACTATTTTCGAACCAACAAGGGTCACAAGGGGACAGTTGTCTAGGAAAACGGACCTCAACAAAGCACAGGAATAATGGAAATAAAGGACGGACAGTGGAACTGGTAAACAATCTGTGGATCAGCTAATTAAGGGGCCATCTTGTTGACAATGGATGCCATCGACATATACTGGTATAAATACAATAAAGTTTTTTTGATGTAATACAGCAAACCTGTACAGAAAATGACATAAATATACTAGATCTCAAATGTTCGCAGAGGACAATTGTTATCATTAACTCGTTTGTGGAGTAATTAGCTTTCAGTTACATGTATGTAATGAAATTACCTATACCCAAATGTCAAATGCTTCTTCCCTGTTGCCATAAAGAAATGCTAGCAAAGACAATCAGTATACATTACGTTAGTGCTACGGGAGATTTGCGCCTCCATGTTTTTACTGGGTAAATTATACGGGCGAGTTTGTGAGTATCGCGTATCTAGGGAAATACAGATCATGGTAAAAGTTATAGGCCGTCAAAAGTCCAGGTTCTTAATTGATTTGGCGATAATATGTTGCTTTGGTATAGTCAGGACCTCTGACATTTGGCTCACAGCTGACACCACCTGTGTCCATTGTGTTGGTACATGTATATGATATGGTATTCAATAATCGTGATAGATTTACTACCATGGATCATACAATTGATACGTGATACGTGATATTGAGGACAGTATAAGATACAGTATTTGTTTGGATAACTCAGATATATGGCATTTAATCATTTCCAATCGAATAAACAATATATGTCAAAAACTGTATATGCTTAACGCGCGAACAATACATGCTGATCCTTTGCGAAACAATTAAATTTCATATTTTGACAAATCGAGCTAAAACAGTAATGGAAACAAGGACAGATATTGCGTATAAATAGAAGGATTAACGACTTTTAATTTATCGAAGATAACGGTCATGCATATCTTGACCAAGTCAAGGGATACTACAACAAACACACTAGATATTGGCACATATCAGTTATAGATTGGTTTTCATTTTTTGTAGCTGCATCGAAGTGTATATTTACATTGATGTTAGTACATATTGCTTATTGTGCGAAAGCACGATGCAGCTAAAAAAAATGAATAAAAAACTATCCTTAAATTTACAGTTACACGTTATGAAATTAAAAAAAAAAATCAAAAATTCTGCACATAGTTGGATTATATTTCAGCTAAATTAAACAGCCAATTAATCGGAAACACTAGGCAGCGCTGTCGTGGTGTCATTGTCGACAGTCGGTAAACAAAATAGTTCGGAAAAGAAAACAATGTAATCATAGAAATGTTTTACAATATTTAACATTTAAACAAAGATTTTTTATTTTTATGACTTGGCAATTCATCTTTGATATATATGTCTTTCATTGTATTACATAAAGTAATCGTTTACAACCGCGCAGTTATACGTTGTCAAGTGCGTAACGAGGCCGCCGATATCGATGCGCAAGCCTAATCACGGTGCGTAATTCTCGACATTAATATTGCTGGGCTTGAGAAGCTTCATCTAGTGACAATGAAACGGAAGAGTACCATGTAAATAAAAAAATTGAGAGGTAGATACAATAGAACCAAAATGGATGAATATTCTGTAGTGTACAACAGTTTCGTCCTTGTAAGGCTCGTCAGTGTTGTGAAGGAACTAAACAAGGTAATATCACGCTCCTGAAGTAAGAACAAAGGAAAAGACAACGAAACACTGGACAGCTTGATAAATTGATAACGTTAACCTAATACGTCACAAGGAAAAATGATATTTCTGAATGAAATCATGTGAATAACTCATCTCAGATCATTAATCAGTAATCGGAGCAGTTCTTTATTAAAGGCATTGACCTACATGCCTACATTTCTCTTCACTGTAAGAATATTTTTAATGTCTTTGTTCATGGCAGCTCCATTTCAACTTTATGTACACAGTAGCATATAACTGTCACACTGCTCAAAATTGGTCCATAATACCGATAAAACTGCCATAAACCTAAAAAATATGCTGTTATGGCATATTGCTAGCTATTCTTAAGTCATCATTCAATAATATGTTATAAAAACATATTTTCATACTTCAATAAAAAAAATTCACCACCGCTAAAATCTACATCACTACTTAAGGTTTCGTTTTCTTAACACACTTTAAGCTCAAATTCCTACGCTTCTCAATTAGTTTTTTTTTTAAATGTTCATTATCGTAAAACATGACCTCGTATATAACATACAGTTACAATATCGGTTTGTTCTCGAAGTAAACACTGATATATTACCCAGTAGAAAGCAACATTTCCTACACTACAGTGATGTTAATACAGTTTCCTTTACAACACTAGTGCCCTGCTGTAATAGAACACGGCGCTCAGCTTTCCTTCGCTAGATTCTTTTTTACCATTCTCTCCAGTTTCCAAAGGCACCCAGAGGAATATTAACGCCTGCTTGTTCGGATCGGAAACGTTCCGCATAGTACTGATGCATACCCCTTTCCTTTCGTTCTGTCGTGGTTTTGATATCCTCCGTCTCCCAAGGGTTCCACGAATACATTGTCTTACCTTTCTACAGAAAGCATTGGCGATTGTTCCCGGGAATATATATAAATAATAGTTAGGCTTCAAGCCAAGTCAGCTATGCGTAGAAACCGCAATCTGTTAATGTATAACTATATATTGCAGATTCTGCACTGGAATGAATATATCATGTTCAAATTGATTGAAGTGGTAGCGTCGTAGCTCTCCTAGAAAGCGAATAAGTTTGAAACAGACTCCATGGTGATAACGTGTATTGAAAATATAATTTAAAAGACAAATAAAGCAATTTGAGGTTCTTAGATATTATTCAAGAAGGCCATTGAACTTTCGGAATGAACACAATAAAGGACTGATACTTGAAAGGTCACTGTCTGATAAAAAAAGTTGTGTTTCTCTAATAGCATTTCAATCAATCAATCAATCAATCAATCAATCAATCAATCAATCAATCAATCAATCAACCAATCAATCAATCAACTAATCAACCAACCAACCAGCCAGCCAGCCAGCCAGCCATCAATCAATCAATCAATCAATCAATCAATCAATCAATCAATCAATCAATCAATCAATCAATCAATCAATCAAATCAGTCAGTCAATCAACCAATCGATTCTCACGTCGACATGGCTATAACAAAACAAGCTAATTACACTACAGAAAGTCCTCGTAGTATGATCTAGCTAATATCTTACTAATCTGAGCCTAATTTTGACCGTGACTGTATAAGCCAAGGTATCGCTCAAATTCAATAAAAACTTACTAAAATCTAGTCGTGCTGTTTTTGATGGCATGCCAAGTCAGTCTACACGCCAAAACAGAATCACGCTAAACCTGAATTCCCAGTTCAATATCATCTGAAATTCGATTGATTTCTTGGATATTTTTCAATATCCAGAACAGTATGCATTCTTTTATTCCCCATACAGTTAATACCTTGCGGCATATCCGGGGAAAACTCAACGTGCCGAAAAATGGCTTGTGCATGCAATTGGCTTGCGAGTACATTTGCGGAACGACAGTGACTAAGTTTAACACAAATTTATATATATCTCTGACGCTTCGTATTAAACTCTTATCCAGTACCTACACAATTTAAAACAGCGACAAGCTATAAACAGTAGGCATGTAGTACATATGTATCTAACATAAAGGTTACTTGTGTCGTTATGAACTGTATTTTGTATGTATCATTGTATCATTATTACGCTGTCTGTTATCTCCACTGTATTTAGTTTTCTGTATTTTGTATGTATCATTGTATCTTTGTTACCCTGTCTGATATCTACAATGCATTTAGTTTTCTGTATTTTGTATGTATCATTGTATCATTATTACGCTGTCTGATATCTCCACTGTATTTAGTTTTCTGTATTTTGTATGTATCATTGTATCTTTATTACGCTGTCTGATATCTACAGTGTATTTAGTTTGTTTTCTGTATTTTGTATGTATCATTGTATCTTTATAACACTGTCTGATATCTACAGTGTATTTAGTTTGTTTTCTGTATTTTGTATGTATCATTGTATCTTTGTTACCCTGTCTGATAACTACAATGTATTTAGTTTTCTGTATTTTGTATGTATCATTGTATCTTTATTACGCTGTCTGATATCTACAGTGTATTTAGTTTGTTTTCTGTATTTTGTTTGTATCATTGTATCTACAGTGTATTTTGTTTTTTATATTTTGTATGTATCATTGTATCTACAATGTATTTTCTTTTATATATTTTGTATGTATCATTGTATCTACGATGTATTTTGTTTTATATATTTTGTATGTATCATTGTATCTACGATGTATTTTGTTTTATATATTTTGTATGTATCATTGTATCTACGATGTATTTTGTTTTATATATTTTGTATGTATCATTGTATCTACGATGTATTTTGTTTTATATATTTTGTATGTATCATTGTATCTACAATGTATTTTGTTTTATATATTTTGTATGTATCATTGTATCTACAATGTATTTTCTTTTATATATTTTGTTTGTATCATTGTATCTACAATGTATTTTCTTTTATATATTTTGTATGTATCATTGTATCTACAATGTATTTTCTTTTATATATTTTGTATGTATCATTGTATCTACAATGTATTTTGTTTTATATATTTTTTATGTATCATTGTATCTACAATGTATTTTGTTTTATATATTTTGTAGGTATCATTGTATCTTTACTCTGTTAGCCTGTCTGGTATCTACTGAATCTCGTGGTGTCATATGACTTTATCATCTCACATGATCACGTGAAACTGACTGTTTTTCGAAAGTTAATATCCCCCGTTTAGTCATGGTGACAATGCCTGCTTTAGCGTTGATAATCTTTTAATATTTCATCTATTGCTTAAAATAATTCCATAGAGTTTTGAACAACGGCTGGTTAATATGCCAAACGGAAGTTACAGACAGCAAACTTACAGACAGTTTCACAGTAAGTAAATTCATCAGAGAATTACAAAATCGATTCATCCAGATAAAGCATAAGTGTGGGCATACCTGGGGGACCTCTTTAGGCCAACTTCTTCCCCGTATTCATATCAATTCCATCTTTAATGAAATGTCTTTCTTATCGAGTACATTTGCCGGTGGCAATATTACACGGCCCTCCTTATCGAGTACTTTTGCCGATGGTAATGTTCAATTATATTTCTCATAAAAACCTGACTCTACCGAAAATGTACATAAAGAGCCAAAAACTGGAATTTATGTCAACAGAAATTGTTTTCAAGAGAAGGCGTCAGTCACAAAAGATCAAATCTGTTAAAACATTTCTCAATCTGAATTTTTTCTTTGCAGCTTGCCAATTATTCTATCTAGCATTGTAGGTATGTCAAGAGATACATTTGTATGTAATATACTGATACTATTCCCCAAAGCGGTATTGCTTGCTTTGCCGCGTTATACTGCAGATCGAGTTATGTATCTACAAAATTATTAAACATTGTCTTCAAACTTTATTATCATTTTTTTTTTGTAAAACGATGGGTTATAACTTGCGATTTGTTTTGTCTCAAACTATTCCTTTTGCATGAAGGACTTCGAAAATCTAGAAAGCTTGTTCTGCTTTCTTTAACTATTTAATGGCAGAGTATATCCCATTCAATGTAATTTAGTGTTATTTATATTGTGTGTACTTGAAGATTTCGTGCGAGTCTTAATTTCTGTTTGTTTATTTCGTTATTTTAGTAAAATGATATTGATAAAATCTATATACCGGATGGAAGGCAAATCTCATCCTTACACCATCTGTTCACTCTGTCCTTGAATAAACCCATCCTAACACACACCGATCAACGGAGGTCGTGATTTATGAAATCTTGCCACCGTAAGGGGTATCGTGCGGATATCATTTCACATGAAATATACAATTTATGTTGATTTCTACGACAGCTGACCTAAGTATCTATGACATCTACAAGAGATAATAGCCTAAACTGTACCAGTCGGTGTACTAGTAGGACTGTCTGAAAATATCCATGGTTTAATTTTCAAGGTCAAAATGTACTATACGATTCGGATGTTTATCATACAATTAAACAAAATCAATTATGTCTAATACAACGGTCCATTGATCTACATAGAAATAGTCGATTGCATTATATAGTAGTGGGGGCATACATGTACAGGTGTACATTAGCTGCCTAAATGTCAGGTATAGACTCCCGACCCTATCCTGTATGTGTGGTGATCTAGACTCCCCACCCTATCCTGTATGTATGGTGATCTAGACTCCCGACCCTATCCTATATGTGTGGTGATCTAGACTCCCCACCCTATCCTGTATGTGTGGTGATCTAGACCCCCGACCCTATCCTGTATGTGTGGTGATCTAGACTCCCCACTCTATCCTCTATATGTGTTGTGATCTAGACCCCCGACCCTATCCTGTATGTGTGGTGATCTAGACCCCCGACCCTATCCTTTATGTGTGATGATCTAGACTCCCGACCCTATCCTGTATGTGTGGTGATCTAGACTCCCCACCCTATCCTGTATGTGTGGTGATCTAGACTCCCGACCCTATCCTCTATGTGTGGTGATCTAGACTCCCCACCCTATCCTGTATGTGTGGTGATCTAGACTCCCCACCCTATCCTGTATGTGTGGTGATCTAGACTCCCGACCCTATCCTGTATGTGTGGTGATCTAGACTCCCGACCCTATCCTGTATGTGTGGTGATCTAGACTCCCCACCCTATCCTGTATGTGTGGTGATCTAGACTCCCGACACTATCCTGTATGTGTGGTGATCTAGACTCCCGACCCTATCCTGTATGTGTGGTGATCTAGACTCCCGACCCTATCCTGTATGTGTGGTGATCTAGACTCCCGACCCTATCCTGTATGTGTGGTGATCTAGACTCCCGACCCTATCCTGTATGTGTGGTGATCTAGACTCCCCATCCTATCCTGTATGTGTGGTGATCTAGACTCCCGACTCTATCCTGTATGTGTGGTGATCTAGACTCCCCGACCCTATCCTGTATGTGTGGTGATCTAGACTCCCGACCCTATCCTGTATGTGTGGTGATCTAGACTCCCCACCCTATCCTGTATGTGTGGTGATCTAGACTCCCCATCCTATCCTGTATGTGTGGTGATCTAGACTCCCCGACCCTATCCTGTATGTGTGGTGATCTAGACTCCCCATCCTATCCTGTATGTGTGGTGATCTAGACTCCCGATCCTATCCTGTACCTCTGGTGATCTAGACTCCCGACCCTATCCTGTATGTGTGGTGATCTAGACCCCCGACCCTATCCTATATGTGTGGTGATCTAGACTCCCCGACCCTATCCTGTATGTGTGGTGATCTAGACTCCCCGACCCTATCCTGTATGTGTGGTGATCTAGACTCCCCACTCTATCCTCTATATGTGTTGTGATCTAGACCCCCGACCCTATCCTGTATGTGTGGTGATCTAGACTCCCCGACCCTATCCTGTATGTGTGATGATCTAGACTCCCGACCCTATCCTGTATGTGTGGTGATCTAGACTCCCCACCCTATCCTGTATGTGTGGTGATCTAGACTCCCGACCCTATCCTGTATCTGTGGTGATCTAGACTCCCGACCTCTATCCTGTATGTATGGTGATCTAGACTCCCGACCCTATCCTGTATGTGTGGTGATCTAGACTCCCGACCCTATCCTGTATGTGTGGTGATCTAGACTCCCGACCCTATCCTGTATGTGTGGTGATCTAGACTCCCGACCCTATCCTGTATGTGTGGTGATCTAGACTCCCGACTCTATCCTGTATGTATGGTGATCTAGACTCCCGACCCTATCCTGTATGTGTGGTGATCTAGACTCCCCACCCTATCCTGTATGTGTGGTGATCTAGACTCCCGACCCTATCCTCTATGTGTGGTGATCTAGACTCCCCACCCTATCCTGTATGTGTGGTGATCTAGACTGTCGACCATATCCTGTATGTGTGGTGATCTAGACTCCCCACCCTATCCTGTATGTGTGGTGATCTAGACTCCCGACCCTATCCTGTATGTGTGGTGATCTAGACTCCCGACCCTATCCTGTATGTGTGGTGATCTAGACTCCCCACCCTATCCTGTATGTGTGGTGATCGAGACTCCCGACCCTATCCTGTATGTGTGGTGATCTAGACTCCCGACCCTATCCTGTATGTGTGGTGATCTAGACTCCCGACCCTATCCTGTATGTGTGGTGATCTAGACTCCCGACCATATCCTGTATGTGTGGTGATCTAGACTCTCCGTCCCATCTTCATTCATGGTTTACTAAAACTGTACATCGATCACATATTCACAGTGGCTCTTTGTGTAATCAGCTTAAAACAATCTATTTCTGTCATTTTGATGACATAAAATTCCTGAATGATTTAGCCATATACCGTCATATCATTATAATTATAAAATATTGTGTTACCTCAGATTTCATAGGGATCGCTCTACTATGAAATGTCTTTTAGTGAATGCATATTTTACATGATACCCAATAACATTAGCTATGGTGGGTATGGTTTTATTTCACAGATATTAAAAAACAAAAACAAAAAAACAAAAAAAAACAAAACCCAAAAAAATGAATATGAAGCTACTGATATCTTATGGCAAGTAACAGCGATGATAAACTAATGTTTTCAACACAACATACACACCATCAACTGACAAACAGAGGCACACTCAGCCTAAACCAACTAGAAATCGACAAACGGGATATCCTAATCCTAAACTCCAAATCAACATTTACTATAGCCAGCTATTCCTCGCTGTGTAGGAACGTGCGATACACGTGCATCAATTATTCATAGCCTAATCATCTGGTAGGGAATCTATAAGTAATCGGTGAACGACGGGATATGTAACGATCTGTGTTTCTATAACTGTTTGAAGAAATAGTCCAACTACGATATACCAAGAAAACAACATGCTGTGAAGTATGTTTTTTCAATGACTCAAATTTTCGCGATTTCGCTAAAAGTTTGAGGGAAAATAAAAGTATTCCCCGCAGTATTTACCAAAACGGTGAAAGTCTTCTCTTTTGGTTGGGGTCAATTTTTGTGGTGTTAGTCTTCCCTCCAAAATATAATCCTTTGAAATTATAATTTTGACCGTCCGGACATTAAATTTTTGAAAAGTAAATCAAGCCCACTCTACTTTTACGGCAAAAACCTATTCATCACCTTAAGTAACAAATCGTCACTCTATACTTACTTTATTAAGAAACGCTAGGTCGTGTCCTTTGGGAAAGCACGTTACCCTCAAAATGTTCCGGATAAGAATTGGGTAACGCGCATCGCGTTAAGTGATGTAGCCACCAGCTACTACAAAAATACACCGCCTCAAAACAACTACGTGGTGGTAAACTCAGAGAACAAACAAAGAAAAATGGCACTTGCAAAATTTTATAAAGCATTCGCTGATCATTGAGCTGTTCCCCGTTACAGGGCTGTCAACCCCTAACTATCTCACCCCTCACATCCTCCAAACAGACACACACCTGCAGACAAACAAAAAAAATGTACAAAGGGTTGTAACAAACAGTATTTGAATTATGTTTTGATGCGTAGTCGTTATTTGACAGCCACGAAGTGTTGTAGATATATATTTTCCCTCGCTGTTATTGATGATACGGATAACCTTGAATTGCTGTGATTGATCTCTGCCGCTGAGAACATACATGGTGTTAGGCTACTATGATGTATCTACTCCCCTGCCTTTCACAGGATTGCTCAATCCGCTTGAGCTAGGGAACAAGTCAGTTGGAAGCATAATGATGCACTATGAGAGGATAAGACGATATACGATTAATTAACAATTCGTAAGTCACAGCGTATAGAGTTCGGGCGCCAGAGGTATTGGGATTTGAATCAACATACAAGGCTTCTCTGACCTTGTACTAACATTCATTTAATATTCATGTACTGGTTTTAAGGTCGGCGGTGGGGAGTATAAATATTTTCAAACTTTGAGAGGGGTTTCTCGGATTTTATAACGGATTTAGAAGAAACAAACGATCATTACTTGGAATTTATACATATAGAGGTGTACATGTATGGCGACCGGCCGAATGAAGGTCAATGCCAAAGGCTGGATTATTGTGAAGTGATACGTAAAATGAGGTGATTATTGCATTCACTTTTCCAAACCGAACCCTCTCCATACCGGCCAAATATATATGTACCGAGCATGATCGGTTTAGGTAAGTTCCACTGTATATATACTCAACATTCTTCTAGAGTTTGATGGTTATAGACATACAAGTCATGTGAGTGCATTTTGGCCAACACTTTCAAAATTCTTAGCAGTACAGAGATTGCTATTGTAAAAAAAAAAAAAAAAAAAAAAAATACGGAGATTGAAATTTCGGCCATTTCTTCGTATAAATGTAGATAAGATTTACAACACTTGGTGTCCGTCACCTATCGATTATATTACCGACTGTCTTCCATGACTCTGCCTCGCTTTTGGTCTGTAGCTGAGCGTTCATCCCTGTGAGGGAGGTTTAGGGTCCTGTCCCCTGGCCGAAACATACCTGTTAGTAACTACTCCTACTGAGCGCTCAGCATTGTGGGAGTGGGATGGCTTGCTGGCCTGTTGTCAGTAATATATAATGTGACCGGGTGGGTAGTCCTGCTGGGTGTCTTGAGCAGTATGATTAGTATGGTAGCACTATAAAGTCGGCATCAATTCCGCGATATCACAAGGAGACAACACGTATGTATCGCAGCCTCCAAAAAAAAACACGCGCATACACACAGGGAGGTCGTCCTAAAATGACCATAACTGTTGAAAGGTCGTTAAACAATGCAAGCCAAGCCAAGATAACAAGCAATTCAGAAATAAAATGCTCATGGCCGGTTTGTTTCCATTCTTGTTTATGGAATGTGCTTTAAGCTTCAGCTGAATAGCTCTGAAGCTTTTGCCTTAATTCCAGCTAAGGAATACAGCCCATGTTGCATACGGCTTGCTGTATACATGTATCATGGCAGCGGGCAGAAGTGTATTGTATACGCAATTGTAACAGTAGATAAACTGATCTTGATCTAACGACATTGAAACGAATCGTTATTACTTAATGGTAGAAATATTTCACGTTGCCAAACACACTACACAGCAAATCATTTGTCGTGTTTCAGTTACAAAGCGTTAAAAAACATTGGGTGAAAATCATTGCATGAACGGATGATAATATTTCACGAAAAAAAAAATGCCAGGAATTCAAAGGAAAGGTAAAATACTAAATTTACGATCGATTTATCCTGCTCGAGACGTTTCTAAGCCGTCAATGTCAGTGTAAGGAATGCATTAGCATGGCTTTGAAGTAACCATAACATTGCCGGTGAACAGATTAGTTGTGATTTGGCTTTAAATACCATTACGGTATTTTGATCTGAACAAACATATTTCAGGATTAAATCAATCTGACTAGATCTCATTTGCAAGACAAACAAAAATAAAATTCTGACAACTGATTGATTGCTTTGTTTTTAGAGTGATGTTATGGGCAGATTTGCTTTAAAAATATCCACCTTTTAAAAGCTTCCCGTGTTTGTACATTTGCATTATCATGTTCGGTATCAGAAATGGTTATTGTTCAAATGCAAGCTACGAAACAACAGCGACCTTTCTTAAACAACATGTAAGATGAAACGTTTTGGCATAGAGATGTTAACTATTTTTTTTCAATTATTGTGAAACCAGTTACACCAACTTGTAATAATGAATCTAGATGGCCTGGATGGAAGCCCACGTGGAGCCTTACTGTGGGAGGAAATCGGAATAGCCGGAGAAAACCCACATGGTCGGGCAGATGACCCCATATCTTTTCCCGTTCGAACCGGGAATCGAACCACGACCGCTTAGGTGAAAGGCAATTGTGTTACCACTGTGTTACCTTACAGGCATAAAGAGAATATGCTATTTTTGATTTTAGCTGTAGGAATGATATGAAAATCTGGGATGGAGAGGGTATGACACTGGTTCAGAGAAGATGCCGATATGATAGTCTGGCAAAAATCTGGAGTAACTTTTTTTTAATTTAAAAATGGGAAGACATATTGATATATATATGAATAAAAATATGAATAAATAAAATTTTACATTTTATTACCGAAAAAATATGAAGTGCATTTTCGTTTAAAAAGTGTATAGCTATTTTGAAAATACATAACAATTTTATCAGCTAAGATTATGGCATACTACAATTGTGAAATGATGATAGCGGTGTTTTTCACTTTTGATAAACATTGTATTCTTCACATCACGTGGTGGTACGTTGTATGTATTGATACCCAGCAGGATGTTACCCTATCAACTACCATAGCACCATATGTTACCAGCATCGCCCCAACAATGATCATGGTAGTATAAACATCTATATATAGTCATTATAATATAATATACCTGGATGTTCGTTTTAGTGTTATGATCCTGTTGTTGTTTATTTATAATACCAGGGATTTCTTTAGTAACAGCTGTGTGAAAAATGGCCATATTATTACCGCATCGCTATCATGAAAACTCTTGAATTCTATAAGAAACTGTTGCACACCGTATTTGGTCACTATCAACGACAATAGAAGTGGCGCAGAGGTATAGGCTGTGGGTATTTCTGGCTAGGCGATTGGGTGCCGTAGATCGAGAGTTCTAGGCCCGGTCAGGGCACGAGTCAAAAAGTTGTCTTCCTTCGTCGTTTGTGTTACTATAATATATATATATTCCGGTATATATATTCAACACAGTACAACTACGACAGGAAATTTAAATCTTTACCTTCGGATCATAGTGAATATGATACATTTTGCTAGTGAATAGGATGTACTAGTTACAAAAATGTCGAAGGAAGACAATTTCACAACTCGTGCCCTAACCAGGCCTTGAATTCTCAATCGCCTAGCCAGTAATACCAGCAGCTTACACCACTGCGCCACATAATGTGTAATGTATTTCATTTTTCTGTTATTTATCAGGAAACATAAGCATACATTTAGATAGCATTACAGCATATGTAGTATTTTCCCCAACCATTATTTTCACAAGTATACAGCAGCATTAGTCGGTGTGTTCCTCAGATGACAATCCATATCACATCGGGTTTCTGACAACACATAATCTGTCTGTGTCTGAGCAGACAACCATTAGTTGTCTGTCCCTGAAAATACAACTTTCAGTTCGTAAATTCCAGGGAACATAATATATACTATTCAGTCCATTAATTACATGAACACCATATGCCTTCCTCATGCTTCTGGGAATAACATTCTTAGCCATCTCTACGTAAATCCTTATTATATTTCAATCCATTATTATACCATCATAGAATCCCCGATCCTGTGTGTCATTCAAGATCAATTATTCACCCCAACTAGACAACATGACCATGTACCAAATATATTCTTGTCCATGTACATTAATGTAGATTACTTGTGTCTTGATAAAGGGGTAGATTGCCTCGAAAATTCGACAATTTACTTGCCTTGACTGTCATTATTACTACTAGACAAATTATATATATATATGAAGCATGTAAATTGTTTGTATGATAACAGACATTCAATATTCAATATATCAGCACATCGCGTTTATGTGAGTTATCTGTCATGGAAACAAATTCGTATGTACACATTTTGCTTGCAATTGATCAGTAAAGTGATGCCATGTACGAATACATGACACGATAAGATACAAATAAATCCTTATGTAACACAAATACGTAATAATTGATGGAATTGTGTTTATCTCTACGCTATTTCGTCTTATATATCAGAATCTGCTGTACCAGGTTCGGTAAATCTAGACCGACTGCATTTGTAACAGGCTATTTATCACAGTTATATCATCAAATATGTCAAATTGTGACTTTCCTTTGACACCTAAAATGTACATTGTACTTGAAATATATATAATCAAAAAGAAGATAAACTAGTAAAGGATATAAAATTTCATAATTAAAGGCTTGTAAAGTTTCAGAAGTCAGATCTTTCCACAATTTATGGAAATATACATGTTGCCAGAAAGAACCTTTCACGCTGTGCTATTGTTCTCTGAATTAAATTCATTTGGTGCTAAGATCTATATTGGTACTGTTCTATTAGCACTGAAAGCATTATACTATTGTGAAGAAAGGTCATCAAAAACATTCAAGACCGTTTGTGTGCAGCGCCATTGCAGTGACCTTGATTATATAGAGGTTACACAACGAGTGATTGTTGGATATGGAGTTTATTTCACACTCGTAAGTTATTTTTTAAAAGTTACCAAAGACACGAGCTTTAGCGAGTGTTTTTTGCAACTTTTAAAAAATAACGTGTGAAATAAATTCCATATCCAACAATTTCCAGTCGTGTGACCTGTTTCTACCACAATAACATCGGCTTGAATCAAAGGGAAACGTGGCCAAGTATAATTTCGCATATGCAAATAAAATGTACCGGTGACGTCGGGGACCCGGTGATGCGACGTCATTAGATTATTGATGACGTCAATAACAATTGCAGCTTGGGTCAAAGTTCACCGTGTTAGCCAATCAAAATGCGTACAGAGTTTATACCACGTGTGGTATAAACAGATTGTCAATCAACAGCTGTAATGATTAACTGATGGTCTGAGAGTTGAATAACACAGGGTATTGTAGTAGAAATAGAGGTTACACAACGAGTGGTTGTTGGATATGGAATTTATTTCACACGAGTAAGTTATTTTTTTAAAGTTACAAAAGACACGAGCTTTATCGAGTGTTTTTTGCAACTTTTGAAAAATAACTTACGAGTGTGAAATAAATTCCATATCCAACAATTTCGAGTCGTGTGACCTGTTTCTACCACAATAATATCGGCTTGAATCAAAGGGAAACGTGGCCTAGTATAATTTCGCGTATGCAAATAAACTGTACCGGTGACGTCCGGGACCCGGTGATGTGACGTCATTAGATTAGATTATTGAAAATGGACGAATATTGCAAAGTCGGTGATAATTTAGAAAGCGTTCTGCTTTTCTTTCTTTTTTTAAGACGTAGGCGAGATCATTTTATCAAATTATCAATGACCTTGTGCTCATTTTCCGTCATATTAAGCATTTGATGTTCAATTAATGATAACCTTAAATCATAACGGATCTTTTACTCTTGCTTAAAAATTATCCCTGATAGCTGATACGTCCAATATCTATATAAACACAGCAACGATGAGGATTTTGATGTGCTTGCTTAAGAGATCTTAGGTCCGTTTCTGACTGTTTATGTAAGGGAAGGCTGGGTACCGTCAATGTCTAAAAGATAAGTGTGCGAGAACCTCCTGCAGTTCAAATGCAGCAACACTTTTTTTTTCATTATTTTGAAATATATTATCAGTCAGTCAGCAAAGAGGGACTATTTTTCTGTGTATGTAAATGCCTTTATATTCCGAGACAGGGGAACTCGAGCATCAATCATCCAATGACTGTGGACAGTTGAATTAGAGAGTTTTGGTATTTGCAATATGTTTATAGAACATCTATCTGGTTTCATATTCAAGAAGTTTATTATTGATAATGATTTTCATTTTGCTACATTAAATACTACAACAGACACTAAAAGACTTTCCCTCAAAATCAGGCGAAACACTACTTTAAAAACTATCTCAAGAGCTTCTGTTTCTATCTTCTTGATAAAGTACATTTTTGCTATCTCAGAGCTATATAAACACTATGGTATAAGAATCATCTATTTGCATGCCCTAGATTGGGAAATAAGTTTAAATTATATAAATAAGCATGGTTTGAAATATCACCAAAAGCAGTGTTACATGTATTTTCGGTAAAAAAAAAATCACTTGTTTGAACTATAGGTCGATTTCACTGATCGAATGTTTAATTGCATGTCGCAATGCACATGTTCATGTACATGTGACATAACCACAACTACAGATGTATATAAAGTGAAGGTAAACTCTCCGGTGTCTTCATCAGATTTTTTTCTGTGCATATCTTACATTAGCACTTGGTGCAAAAAATATATATCTCACTAACATATTTACGACTGCAGTTTCAGTTAAGTCTACGTTCTAAATATCAACACTCTGATTTGTCTAAGTGTGAATTGCTTTAACTCACATTTGACAGATAATCCCTAGTGACCAGGAAATACTTAATGGTATATATATTCTTTGACAGCTATTATCTTACATTAGGGATAAAAATGCTTTCCATTCTATTGTCGTTTCGATAGCTAAGCGGCTATGTTTTCTCCGATACTTATATCCTTAATTCATCTGAGATGATAGTTTTAATATAGCACAGATATATTTAGCCTACTGCAATGTCGGGTAATGAACCTAATTTTCTATCCATATCTGAGAGATTATTCTGTGATGTCAACATTTACTCCGTGCCCATATATCTTCTTGTTAATAAAAAAGAAACATGTCAGCTCTTGAAATTTATGTCCACAATAAAGTAGCGTTTTTAGTTCGCGAAGGCGTTTGTGATATGACTCTCCATTACTAAATATACTCTCGAACGCGGCACATTTACATTAAACTTGATGATGAAGCTTCAGGTTAAGAGGTTTAAGTGTTTCGAAGTAATATATAGCTCATACACGTTCATTAAGAGCCTGAAAGTGGGCGATATATCATTACCCTTTAATACTGAAGAAACTCTTACTTTGTGATGTTGTATAAAAGGATGTCTTTCAATACTTTTGAAACGTCACGTCTTGGCCCCAGTCAACCGAGATGAACCAATGTAATTCACAGTTAATGTTGCCCTTTCTGAATAAGGAGACTTCAGATAATGGAATCTGATTCATAATGAACGTACAATGGCAAAACGGCCACTTGTGAGTTTAAGTGTCAATAGTCCAGTTGCTATATTTGTGCTGTTTTAACAGTGAGCTACTCTTGAAAGCTGACAGATAAACTGATGAAAGAATGGTTAGATTATTGTACCAACAGTTTGACTTGTAGCTACCTTTGTAATGATTTATTGAACACGTTACATACAATAATACAAACGCCGTTAATAATTCATTTAATGTTTTGGATTTTTTGTTAAAAATAGGCAAAAGCAACTGGATCTCATGAAAAACGTGTTATGGTTACAATGGCGAAAAGCTTCTTTTTTCTCTTTTCTCTAGTTGCATTGTGAACTAGCAAGCATGATGTTTATATTAACATTCGAAAAGATAACTACCTATACTTTAATCTGAATATCCTTCATATGCACTTTTTCGGTTACATAACATATAACGACCCTCTGAAAGAGGGAGAATGGAGTCTATTCACACTTTATCCAGACAGGTCTGAATAACCTTCTATGTATCATATGTACTGCCTTGTACAATTGTACTGCTTTGTATCAAAATGATTTTCATTCATACAACCAAAACGATACAGAAAGACATTCTTCTGTTAAGAATGATAAATGTGACTTCGTGAAATATCGTCTTAGAAATTTAAACTTAAACTAAAAATCAATTCAAAAGAAGGCAAATTATGAATTATAGACGAAGACAGCTAAAACGATACAAAGAAATTACGACATGGAGGTCATGGAGCGTTAGCCTCCGCTGCAATGCTAATTAAGGTAACATGAGATAATGTCACGTTCTCAAAATGAGGTCCAAGATAGTGGCAACAAAAAAACACAATAAAACAAGCCGAACAATAATATTTTCAATGATATCATCATGACGGTACGAAACCTTCCTCGGACAGTTCCACTTGTGTCGATCATGACCCAGTTCTAATCAAGATTGGCCAGTCATCATATGACGAACTATTAAAAGATGCGACTACAGCAGCTGGAAACATCGACCTCTATAAAACACTGGAAAGGGGAGAAACACTTTTTCTCCTTTGTCACAAGTCGACCTTTGATACTAACAATTCTGTGAAATGTTGATGCCATGCTCTGTCGATAGTGAGGTAATCCAGTTTGTAAGTGCATGCAATAGGTTCGCAAGCGTTAAAGATATCAAAGTTTTGAATGTGAATTTCTTGATACTTGAAATGCTTGCAAACCTACAGCAATAACTGATGCTGAAACCCAAAACACGAACGTGCAATTTAACACGCGTGCAAAAATGGATCTTAGAAATAAGACAATCATTTCTTCATCACCTGCAAACTGACTTACTCAATGGTATGTATTTTTGACGTGCAGGAAATCCATTTCATCGACTGTTACCTGACCTATAGCATATCTTCAAGAATTACTGGAAATGTTCCCTAAGCGACAGCATGACAAGGAAGCATTGATTGATGGAGCTGCATAATTGGTAAAACATGGTTGAGTCTCGTACATATTTACCTACCTAACTCCTATACAACAATTCTGTATTTAAGAGCGCGAGGCACGCAATGCCAGAACCATTAGAGGTCTCCGACGAGAATGCAATCACTCCACTTATTTCAATTTAAAGTCATCCGAGTGTATAAGCCGTGTACATGTATGAGCATTGGCTCCTTGGATTAGCGGGATTAAACCAGTCTCCAGCATACCGTCAAAGTTTATTCCGAAGCAAGCACTTGAAGTAATCTGCCTTGGTTAACCGGTTAAGTTTATTGTTGTACGTGATTAAAAGTGAGAAGTTCTGATAGTAATTTGAACATATTTAAGCTTAAAGCTTGGCTCACGTCCACAGCATTTGACTGTAATTATTCCGGACCATTTTTTCTTGACAAAAGTATATCATTCCAAGACCGAATGAACTGGCTTGCACGAGAGTTAATTCTATCAATGCAGAGACTCGCACCCCGAAATACTAAATCCTTGTCAGTCCGGATAGTCTATTATCTGCAGCAATTGATCCTAGTAATTCCGGATTATTGGGACTCTGCAACAGTTAATCATTGTTAGTCCGAAGAATCGAGTGTCTGCTGCAACTGATTATTTACAAAAATTGGGATTGAATCACCTGTCCAGTCTAAATATAGAAAACATGCAAATGAGGACCTATATCCGGCTTCCTAATCCAATAATGCAGTTCGAAAAACATAACCGAAAGAGCTCGGGATTACAAGAAAACAACAACATATTCTGCCATTAAAAAAATAATTACGGAAAGGCAGCATTTTACGATATATTAAAAAAAATAACCAAAGTCGTTGGAATGTCATTACCAAAGAAACGGACACGCCCTCACCCGTTTTGATACCGCATTCGGGACTTTTTGTACGAACGCTCAGTCTAGCATCAGTTTCCTGTACCCGGGCAATAAACTTTACTTTTATCTCAATAACGGCTTAATAATGGAAAAAACAAACTTCCTATGCAAATTCAGTTAAACATTTTATCTTTGACAAAATTGGGAGAATGAAATAATGTTCATAGTCTGGGTATTGGAAATTGGCTCAGGACCGGGCGCAGCGTTCACAAATTCACCCAAACTCATGTAACATCGCGATGTTGATTCCGCTTTCGAAATGAAAATTGTACAATGTCTTTGTGTCTGTACTGTAGACCGGGCTATCTTAGACAAGTATATTAATGGTTAAGTTTGACACTAGACTTTTCAACAGAGTCAATGAAAGTAGAACTCTTTATGTTTGAAGGTTGTTAATTTCTGATATTTTATTACGTGGGTGATCACCATCTTTGGCAACTCAGTTATGTGTTCCGCATCAAATGTGTCATATTATCGAAATCTGGATCATTGCCCCGTTTAAAAAATTCATTCAATAATAAGATTTTACTATCGAATCCGTATTTATCTTCAACAATTACCTTCCATAAACTGATAAACAGCCATCACAAACTGGGGGCCATATCATCGCTGTTGGTATTCTGTTTTCTGTCCTTTAACCGAACAGAGACAGAACGTCATTTGTTTTTATGATTTATTAAGGACAACTATCAATTATTTGAAACTCGTTTTATATTGATTAAAGATGCTACGCAAGTACGCAGAGTTACATTGCCCTCTTTTATAACCTAATGCAATGCATGCCGAATACCAAACATCTACTTTCGAATAGGTTAGGAGCATTACTACAAATAACAAAACCATATCTGATCAAATTAAATAAATGTTTTCAGAATATTGTACCTTGTAATTATTTTATTTTGATGGTATTTATATAGAAATGATACCAGGTTGTCATAGAGATTCATCCTTGCTGATGCAAAATCAAGTTGGACTGAGTAGACAAGATCAGGGCAACTTAGAAATAATAATATGTGCTTCGCGTAAGATTGAACTCACAGAATACGAATTTAAGGTCTGCGTCCGTGACAGGAATTCATTCTCCAAAAAATGTTCCTTTGTCATTTTAATGCGTACTTTAAGTCTAAGTCCAATAATGTAATCTAATTTATAGTTTTTAGTAGAATTTTGATTTTATAAATATTCCTCAAGGCTAAGACATCTATAACGATACCGTTGTAAATGAACTAGCAATATCTTTGGAATACACATAACTCTGAACCGAATTTCAACATTATGACTTTCCTTAACGATCCACAAGAAAATATAGCAAACAAACGGAAGACAGATTATTAAATTAGGATAGACAGTGGATGAAATATACGACCGCTGTTTTACATGTAATAGTCAGCAGAAATGTAATTTGTTTAAGACAAATTATTACAGAATATTGGGCTATTTATCAGGAAAATATTTACTTTAATACTGAACTTGGAGTTATGCAATACGCACAAATACAATATTACCTTAATAAATATGGACAACAGGAGGGGGGAATATGATTAAAGACCTACATTTACACGGAGATCCATGGAAAGGGAATACTTCCGGGTATATTATTAGCAAAGGAGTCATTTAATTAATTAGCGATAACAGAATTAGCGAAATATATGTAACACCATAAATATCCGAAATGATGTGTAAGACATCAAGAGTTTATTTGGTTTTTGAGATGAAAGTGACGATAAGCTCTGGCAGCAATCAGGGACAGTATATGCAGGTTCAGTAATCATAATGTATTGTTTAGCAGAGGAATCAAATGGCTATATCTAATATATGTTTCATGGTTTGTCGTTTTGTTTGTTTATTTGTTTGCTTGCTTACTGTATTATTGACACGTGAATAGCCAAGGTCATTCTGTGGTGAGGTCTGCTTGTAGTAGTTGGTGGCTACCTCACTGAACAACATATAGGGGGCTCGTTGCATGCAATCCAGAACAATTATGGTAAAGTGTCTTGTCCAGGGACACAACCACGACAGCACAAACCGACCCGTTTCTCAGCTTCCCTCTATATGCAAACTGACACGAGTAGAGAACGTCGAACGACTGACCTCGGAATTTAACCTGAGGTTACGTGGCGCGCGCTCTAACCGACTGAGCTTTCGATGCATGTTTCATCAAATGTATTGATGAATCATATCAACATTGCGCTTATTAAAGCGTGTTTTTTTTATAAGTTTAAAATGAAAAAAGGAAGAAAAATATAAACATGACATTTAAGAATTAAGATATACCAATATATAGTATTATTGCTACATTAAAATGTTGTACCTTGACCTGCAATTTTGGCACCGTAGTAACTCTAGTAGAACTGTTTTACGTCTGACAACAAACTTTGTTTTAAATGTTAGTTTTATCAGAACGTAAACACAGCATTTAGGTCTGCATTCAAGGAGATCGGCGGTAGATGGCATCATTGAATGCAATGATGCCAACAATTTCAAAAGATTATAAAATAAAGTCAAAAAGTGCATGAACTGTTCACTAATCTATTCGACTTTTCGACTAGAAGTGGTAAATTCAATGCATGTGTGTTTTTTGTTTTTGTTTTTGTTTTTGTTGTTTTCGTTTGCCTTGCTCGGTATTTTCTGGTTTACATACACAAAAGATGCAATATCTAACAATATTTAAAAAAAACCCGCAGCTGTCCTTAACATTGAACGTTTAAAACAGTCGTCGATAACTATTACAGTAAGCAAACGGTTTAACCGTGTTTTAAGTACTGTTGTGACAAATGACATTTATACACGTATCAGAGGCATCATTCTAGGTCCTTTCAAACACCCTGAGCCTATTGTATAACCTCGTAAGTTATTGTACTCAAGCAACAAAAACGCCCTTAACTTAGTTTGATCCAGTAACGCAAACGTCTTTAACTTATTTTGATCCAGTAAAACAAACGTCCTTAACTTATTGTGATCCGGTAACACAATTGTAACACAATTGCCTTGATACCCTGTTACATAACGCCGCCTTCTGAACTCTACATCTATAGTAGCACTCTGGTGCAATGTTGATAGAGTACTTGTTTGACGATGGCTGACGGGTTGTGCCCCGTGGGAGCGATCACAATAATGCAGCAAACAGGAGTCAAATGACAAATGATGCAATGAGGGCAGCAGATCACTAGCACAACTCGTATGCTCGCTAACTGGAGGGAAAAGCCATGTTTGATTATGCAGGACCCGGATGTAAGCTTCTCTATTCGCTTCTCCTTACAAGGAGAGTTTCAAAACAATAATCATATCAATAAATACTGTTTGGATATTTTTCTTCGCTCATTTACTTCCGCATCTTTTGTGCACTGGAGTCGAGTTCCTGAAATGGTGAATTTAGAACCTCCGCACCAGGATAGGCACACCCAGATATGTCTTAATGAGAAGAATTTATCTTTAGATATCAATTTAGTCAATCTATATTAGGATTGAAACATTATGTTGCTAGTTAGAATTATAAGACATCATGTGTCAGCATTATGACATCATTTCGACCAATCACTAATCTTATCCACTTATGCATATAGCATTCAATGATAACCTCATCAATCATGTACTCTAGACAGTGTATATAAAATATTCAGACAAATCGTGGCAGGCCTTCCATCATTTAATACGTTTAAAAAGTGTAATTGATCGAATTATTGGAAACCTTATTAATACACTCTTATGCTATTAAACGGTGCTTTATGCATACAAAGAACCCCGGCAATTGAAATAGGCAATCCAAGCAGAAACTTTTAAAAAATATACATTCTCTTGTTTGAACTGCGGTTTCGCATACATGACGATATTTTGCTTGTTTTAATAACTATTATGTAGACTAGCATACGAATTGTTTCTACTCTACAAACCAAACACTTACATAATAAATTATATGTAACAAAAACAAAAAACAAAAAACAAAACAAAAACAAAAACGGTTTAAAACAAATAGTTTGCATTTGTCCTAAGAAAATAAAATAAAACAAATATCATTCTAAACCGTTGTTGTTTTTTTTTTGTTGTTTTTTTGTATAAAATTGATTTTTTATATCTCCTTATCAAATTTTATCTTTGAACGGTAGTTAGTCTGATAGATGAGAACGTCAAATAAAATCTGATCGAATACCTTGTTTCGTGTTGGTATTAAGACAAGAATACTTTACATGTCTGTTGATATTTTCCTAACGTTTTAAAGATAGATGCTGGCCTGAATCTATAGATAACCTGTTTTTATGTATGTATCTATGCACTGGTACCATTCCGGTAATTCAGCTGTAGATAACTGAATCCGCTGACAAATAGTTCTTATAACAACAGCTGGCGATCATTCATAGCAAGCCGTGATTATCTGATGTAGGTACAAATTTACATTGTATGCGAGGAAGATTGGGGAACAAATCTGTCATCTATGCACTGAAGGGAGAAATGAAAATTTATTGCATTATGAAATATATATCATGTTTTATCCATAACGAGGTTTTCGAGCGAGCGTCCTAGAGACATTGCCTGAATCAGTGTTATGTTTCACACCGCTACACTATCTTATTTATGTCGTTCGGATTACCTCTTTAGAGAATACTCGAACTCCCTCAGGGCGTTCCGATTCAATGTTTGTTATTGAGCGGCTTCGGGAATATGTTTCGAGTCCACGGTTTTGAAGCAGATGTCAATGATCTAACGACGGCTGTATGGTGATATTGTTGGGTGTTTTTGTTAGTAAGCCATGCAGATTAGAAATCCTATTCTCGCCATTGTTTCCTATACATTTTCATTTAAATGCTTTGCTTTCAAAACAAACTTTTTATTTAGGTCGTTTTTTTACTGATACAGGTGTGTTTAGATTAAGTCAACTTTTTCACAGATAATTTGGAAGGTTGTTTATAGTTTTACCGTCAAATATAAAGCCCTTTTAATCTTCTTGGGGTAACAATGGTTCAATCTTAAACTGATTGTGAGTCTAAAAATAGCAAATATGATATAAATGAGAATGGTTGATAAAAGTGTTCGCTTTACGTTACGATGTGTGTAACATTAGATTTCACGCAATAGAAAAATATGATGAACAATATCAGAAACGAAAAAAGATACTCCGGCAGGGACCTGTCAATCTCCCGATGACGTGTGATGTCGGACAATAACAAATACAGCCGACCGTATCAATATCATATTATCTGAGATACTTTCCTAAATACGTTTTGGGAAGATGTAACGAAATATGATACTGACAAAGTCTGCGAGGTATTTGATTTCCTGGCAGTTCCGATGCCGCACGCAAGCGAAACTTTACAAACCCATATATACACACCGGAAATACCCTTCACAGGGAAAGATAACTCTATCATTCATACTGAGTAATGTTCGCGTGGAAAGTGATCAACCCATTGTTGATGTTTCTAATCGTTGCACAATTGATTGTAGAGAGCTAACGGAGTCTGGGGTAGAAGGTTATTTTCTTTCATGCTAGATATTGTCAGATATTTCGAGTCCTTCTTTCGCCTTTCAGACTTAGGGCGTAAACATCTGATGTTGAAGCTCGAATATCGTTCTCAAATAATGCAAAACGACGTCTTTTGAGAAAGAATCGGAAAATGTGGCAAATTTCAGACAATCTTTTAATCTTGTCACAAATCATATAGATTGAAAAATACAAAATCCTCCTACAAGAAGCCCTCTGCCCACAAGTTAAATGCGCATCCCTGTGAACAATGATATATCTGAGGACTGACATCCAGTTCAGCCGAGGATATAAGAAGGGATGCTAATTGTAAGAAGATCAACACAGATTAAAAACCTTATGACCCCTGGTTCATATGCTTACTGAAGACGTATCTAAAAACAGTGGCTATTGTAGTTCTGACAGTTGTGAGCAACTCCTCGTCTCGTGAGAATCAAGGACCCATTGTGATTAGATACATCTATATGAGACCATTAATGAAGGGAATTTAAACAGGCAATGCAATTGAAATATAGATGTTCATTCTCACTATGTTACATTAACATCTAACGACATCGCATAAGAGGCCACGTTCGGATGACCTTTGCAATCTCGATGTTTCACTTTCAGGTCGAATTGTCAGTTTTTCGATGTAATCGATCTCACCCATTCGTCACATCATGCATCTGAAGCTTACCATTTCGGTACAGCATGTATATACATGTATAGCTTAAAGCTTCGTAGGACGAAATGACCTGAAACAGATTGACAGATTATGCACTCAAGTCATTCTATTTCGCACATACGAAATTCACTGCCAAGATTCGGTAAGTAGTTATGTTATTTGTTAATCTTAAAAGTTATCCTGACGTGGCCCTTATGCGATGTCGTTAAGTGTTGATGTAACGTCGTGGAAAGTGACCATCTATGTTTCAATTAGACTGTTTAAAGGGGTTATGTGGTATGATATAATACCACCATATGGAATATCTATAAACCCACCGTTGCTATCTGAAACCATGGCGACGAAATTTGTCTATATGTTCATATCTATGCGAACAAAATCTCTTCGACAAACACCTTTTGTCTATAGCTTGAGAGAATATACTTTGTAACGTGTCTATATGGGTGTATCGACAGTCTTAGATAGCAAAATAGACATATCTTTCCCTCTGCATTTGATATCAGTGACCATTGGATATTATTTATCGTCTACATTACTTCTTTGGGGCGACTGGCTTTGTGCTACACTAGTACTTGATGAGCATCAGACAAGTGCTTATTTGCTATAATATTTACCTTTGTACATATGTGTTACTTCAGATGACAAATCCCTACGATAGCTCGTTGTTGTCAAAAGGAAAGACAGCTGAGACACTATATCAGATCATCTATAATCTTAACTAATAAACTTAGGTACATATTTGTACATATTTTTTATTTGAATGATTGATACATGTAACTTGCTTAAACGTAATAATGAAAAGATATTGTATCTGTTCTCACAAGGGTCAGTAAACACATACTTCGGTACCGAAATAACCAAGACAATCCCATCTTGAGAGCTATATTCCGGTAGAAGATAGTTTACTGATCTAAATCCTAACATATCCAGATCAGGGATAATGGATTTTCCAGTAAGTTATCCTTGCAAGATTTTTTTTATCTTTAAGTGATTTACAGTAATATGGACCATACCATCAACTAGGTCCAACTTTATACATTTCTTTGTAACCCTGAATAATCTGTACACCTGTATAAACCAGACAACTAGGTCCCACTGTATACATTTCTATGTAACCCTGTATAATCTGGACACCTGTGTAAACCAAACAACTAGGTCCCACAGTATATATTTCTATGTAACCCTGTATAATCTGGACACTTGTATGAACCAGACAACTAGGTCCCACTGTATACATTTCTATGTAACCCTGTATAATCTGGACACCTGTATAAACCAGACAACCAGATATCTTCAGCAGTTGGCCTTAAACACTGTAGGGTGTCTTGTTGCCTTAGAATATTTAATAGCAGTGATGTTGTTAGCCTTACGTTCGAGAACACGTAACACGGACAATATATGTACACTTGTACATTTATAACATGTTTATATATGCATATGTATTTACGATTGCATTGTTGCGAAGTCACTGCAATGTTGGAGCAAACAATATCATAGAATAGCCTCAGGTCACCAATATGTTTGCTTCTAATGAGGTTATCACTCCATAAAGCGCCAGCATGAGAATGACACTGATACAGTTGAGTTGATAGTCCTGAAATGCACTTTCTTCTTGCTGTGTTTATACAGAAAATTTGCAGTAGAAATGTAAATATGATTAAATGAAAGAGGAGCATGCATGACGTTAACCTTACAATAATCACTCTCAGATATGTAAACAAATAATAATATTAACGTAAACAAAACATTCTCATACCCCGGCGGCGAATATTCTACGTTTTAACTAGCATACCATTAACCAAATGAAATCAGACACAGCAAACGCACGGAATTCTGGGAGATTTCCTTAAAGCATTAATATGGCTTTATTTGTTAATGGTTAAATGCTAATGTACGGTCTGCTTGTATTTTGACAGAAGGAACATTCTTTCCAATAAAAAACAGCTGCGCTCAAACATGTGTCAGTTCGGCATTCAATAACTGCATGTTACGGGAGGAAACAAAATAGTATTAATTTCAGTCGAGGGTAAAACGATAACAAAACAGATCGATACTAGATCTGCTTCGTCAGTGGCTTGTTAGCTTTGCCTGGTATCTCATTACGTTTCACTTTCAATTACTTCAATTGCAATTGAAGATTGCGAGTTTATAAAATGTATGTCTTAAAAAGCATTGCAATACACAACCTGAGAAATACGTGTTTCGTTTGGACTGTCTTTTAAAGATTTCATTTTGATATTTTCAAGCTAGTAATGCTTAAAATATCAAGAAGTGAAAACTTGACAACACCGGTAAATAATTTGTCAGTAGTTTAAAAATAGTATGACATATTCTTAGGTCTAAAAAGTCTTTACATGTACAACAAACCAAATGACACTGTCAAATGTGCATTTTGATATCAAAATACCAGCTTTTATTTTGAGCATATTTTATCCATCACTCCCTATGATCAATAAGCAAATATTTCTAGCTGCTGCGGCTGATCATATGAAAAATAAACACGTCATTATTTTTACATCAAACCGTCGCTTCACGCAACATTAGTTAAATTATCAATAGCAAATCGGCTTGATGAGCCTGAAATCAACCCTCTCTATATAGCTCTCCCACACCACATCCACGGCGATATCGTCTAAATCAGCGTCCATGCCTAGCAATGGTCCCATGGGACTCGTTAAAATCTCACTCTGTGCCATATATAAAGACACATTGTACATTTGTTTTGTCGATATTTTGCCAACTGCCCAAACAAATATTAATATATCATATAATAAATTCCGATATGTATAGAGATATTCCGAACAGATCAAAAGAAGATTTTCCAATGAATTACTGAGTGGTATTTTGTATTATTGTCGGTCGCTGTCATGACAGGTAATTGCTTTCTATATCAACAAATCTGGATAAATAAGTTAGAATGTTACTCTGGAGGAAGTATAACTCGAAAACAAAATTCTGGAAGGCGAGTGTACGGATTATCAAAGCATGATGAAAGAGGTTCCACGGCGTAATTGTAAAGTTATATAGCTGAAATCATGGTAATTTGACAATATGGCGTCTCCCTAGCTCAACATTTGTTTGACTCTTGCACTTGACTGGCAACCAGATTTCTGTTATTAAGAATTGCGAAGCTGTATTCTAATAATAGCTTATCTCCCGCTAGTTTGAAACTTAGGATCAGACATATCCTAGGGACCAAAATCATAAAAGTCAATTTTATTTGAATTTGAATATTCTAGAGACAGGGGGCCAGTCTAATCTTGCTCGTACATTTACGATAATTCGGACATCATAAGGTGTATTATCTGTTTCTTTATCCTGCATTATATTCAAATTCAGCAATCATGAAATGATGCGAGGGAACTATGCATTATCTTTCGTGATCATTGAAGTTTCAAATTCTACAATTTTCATCAAAAAATATAGACTAAATTATAACCAAAATGAATCTGAACGAAAAGCAAAAATGTATTTTATTTAAACACGTCCCCTGCAAATTGTATTGACGCTATGAATTATTGACTATTAAATAAATAACGATATCCTTGGAGGATATGTTTGTTCCAAATGACACTTGAAATCAATTAACACTTAATTCGTGTAAACCGAATATATTTCGATTCGTTCCTTGTAATTGCGAATCATTTCTGTTGCTCACATCAGACGTATGCTATTTGCTTTTTGCAAACTATCGCAATATGCAGCATACCCTTAGGGGGGTGTTCGCGGTACGAACAATAACTCTGCAACTTTATATTAGAATTAAATTATTTGTGTGAACTGTTTGCAGTAAATGTTATTTAGAATCAAGGTATTCTATGATTGATGGTATAGTGTGGTTTTGCCTTTGAGGGGCCGCGGTGGCCGGGTGGTTAAGGTGTACCGACACTTTATCACTAGCCCTCCACCTCTGGGTTGCGAGTTCGAAACCTAAGTGGGGCAGTTGCCAGGTACTGACCGTTGGCCGGTGGTTTTTCTCCGGTTACTCCGGCTTTCCTCCACCTCCAAAACCTGGCACGTCCTTAAATGACCCTGGCTGTTAATAGGACGTTAAACAAAAACAAACAAACAATTTGTGGGCATTCTTGGCTGTGCTTGGAATAGAGAGACGCTAATCCCTGGAGGTATAAGTTCTTAAGAATATGTCTACTTACTAGCTTATGCAACGTTTACACGAACATCTCTTCAATATCAGTCACAGTGAACGCCAGCAATAAATGTTACTAAAACATCCAACGTTTATATTCCGGGATTCCAGTATTTCGTTCAGGCATATGGTTTCATTGCATGCTTCGATAACGTCATGCTCAGTCTGGACTCTTTGATTTGTGTAAACAGTTGAACATTGTTAGTGCATGCATTTATATTGGTTTGTGTGCACAGTGGAAACTTGATAGTCTCTAAACTTTGGACTTTATGCACAGAAGAACCTTGTTAGTCTGATCACAATGGTTTGTGTGTACAGTAGAACCTTGTAAGTCTGGATACTTTGATTTGTGTGTACATTACAATTTTGTTAGTCTTGACATTTTAGTTTGTGTCCATGACATAACATGGTTAGTCTTAACACTTTGATTTGTGTGTAAAGTAGATCTTTGTTAGTCTGGACACTTTAATGTGTGTGTACAGTAGATCTTTGTTAGTCTGGACAATTTAATTTTGTGTGTACATTAGAAACTTGTTAGTCTGGACACTTTAGTTTGTGTATACAGTAAAAGTCAGTCAGTCTGGACACTTTTGTTTGTGTGTTCAATAGAACCTTGTTAGTCTGGACACTTTTGTTTGTGTGTGCAGTAGAACCTTGTTAGTCTGGACACTTTGGTTTGTGTGTACAGTAGAACCTTGTTAGTCTGGACAATTTGGTTTGTGTGTACAGTAGAACCTTGTTAGCCTGGACACTTTGGTTTGTGTGTACAGTAGAACCTTGTTAATCTGGACACTTGGGCTTGTGTGTACAGTAAAACCCTGTTAGTCTGGACACTTTAGTTTGTGTGTACAGTAGAACCATGTTAGTCTGGACACTTTGGTTTGTGTGTACAGTAGAACCTTGTTAGTCTGGACACTTGGGTTTGTGTACAGTAGAACCTTGTTAGTCTGGACACTTGGGTTTGTGTGTATAGTAGAACCTTGTTAGTCTGGACACTTTGGTTTTTGTGTACAGTAGAACCTTGTTAGTCTGGACACTTTGGTTTTTGTGTACAGTAAATATAAAAATGATAATTTGCTTTGGTGGATGGTTAGTATGATAAGGCGGAACGCTTTAAACCTGCAACATTGATAATGAAAATATTAAGGAAAGAAGTAAAACAAGAAATTCATGAGAGACATTTGGGTTAAATTGTCTTTTATTCGCCAAGTAAAGCTCTGTAAGGGATCAGGAAATACAACACACTACGTAAAGGGGCAGTTTGTTTTTCATTAACGCCAAGCGCGTTATGTTGAAGACCAGTACTAGATTATTTATAAACCGGGATATTTTTGTAACAACAGAAGTGAAAGCTCAGCCTGAGGATGTACAATCCAATAATTGTTATTCTGCATTGATTGACATCGCCATGCTACCTACGTTATTATATATAGATTTCTCAATTTGAAAATCTGAGGACGGCACACGAGTAAAATTTTAGTCACAACAGACAGGTGTTCTTCTAACAAGTTACATTGTTCAAGCATTGATTCCTAATTAGTAGGATTTAACTGGTGGTCCAGTTTGTACAGGAATCCAGATTATACTGGTATCCAGATTATACAGGTATCCAGATTATACTGGTATCCAGATTATACTGGTATCCAGATTATACAGGTATCCAAATTATAGAGGAATCCAGATTATAGAGGATCATACAGAAATGATACAGTTGGTCTGGTTTAAGGAGGTGTCCATATCATACGGCGTTACATAGAAATGTATACAGTGGGACCTAGTTGTCTGGTTTAAGGAGGTGTCCATATCATACGGCGTTACATAGAAATGTATACAGTGGGACCTAGTTGTCTGGTTTATACAGGTGTCCAGATTATACAGGGTTACATAGAAATGTATACAGTGGGACCTAGTTGTCTGGTTTATACAGGTGTCCAGATTATACAGGGTTACATAGAAATGTATACAGTGGGACCTAGTTGTCTGGTTTTTACAGGTGCCCAGATTATACAGGGTTACAAAGAAATGTATACAGTGGGACCTAGTTGTCAGGTTTATACAGGTGTCCAGATTATACAGGGTTACATAGAAATGTATACAAATGGACCTAGTTGTCTGGTTTATACAGGTGTCCAAATTACTGCAAATCACTTCATTTCGAGACATTTCCTCTTCAGACATATTCGCGAGCTCTGATCTAGAATTGACTTTTATTTCTGGAATAATGAGCTTCTAGAGTCATGGACTCTACAATATGTCTATATTGGCAACCGATAGCTTGGTCGCTATCCAAAGGTATTACTTTTTCGTACAAATAATCACGAAATACTTAAATTCTTGACTCTCCTCCCGAATTCACGCGAAAATAAATCTCACGCGAAATATAAGTGATTTATAGTATGCAGGCTTACATAGAAATATATAAAGCGGGACCTGAATGGAAGCCTGATTATACGGTGTAATTATTATACGGGGTTACGTAGAAATGTATACAATTGGACCTAGTTGTCTTGTTTATACAGTCCATATTCTACAGGGTTACATCTGTATAGAATGGGACTTAGGTATGGGTCTGGTTTACACAGGTGCCCATACACGGTTACGTATTTGTATGAAAATGTTCAATAAAAAACCCTACTTTATAATGTAAGAGGAAAATGAAAACACATTGTAGGAGAGCAGTAACTAATTTCGAAAGAACACCTTAGTCATAATTTTAACTTTACCTTCCCCTCCCTCGGGCCCACTCCCTCCCCCGGGCCAAACCCCCTTCCCTTTCACTCTACACTGCTGAAGACATAATCAAACCGACTACGCTAAAGGAAGGGAATTTAGTTGAGATGGATGGTTTGCCTACAAGAACTTGGAAGCAACACTAGAACCTATTCCTGTCGTCCAGGGGTCGACGGCATTGGGGCATATGTGGATAGTACTGCACCTTAATATATACTTGTAGATATAAAAGAAACAATTCAATTTCTATAAACCAGTATCCATCAAAAATAGGTTCTTAATGTGTCCGTATAACGAGCCAATACCAGCCGAACAACTCAGTACTTCAAAGGTGTTCTATAGCAAATAAGTGCCATTTTCGCTCCCGCAAAAGGAAATGTACTCTTGGCTAGCGAAGATGGTTAGTACGAATCGAACAATATATTTACAACAAATATTCTTTACCGCAGACCTGTGTTGATCGGACATTTTAATATTGTGAGTGGTCTCTATAGCAAACCTATGCATGCCGAGCAATTCAATATAACAAATGATGAATATAGGGAACCTGTAAAGGCTGGGCAAATGCTGTTCTATAGAGATATTACCATATAACTAACCGTTTAATCTATACACATCTTTACACTGCGAGTTCTTCAAGATTTCCCTCTTGTATAAAACTTTGTTATGTCAGACTGAGGCTGGTCGCTGACGGGAAAAAACTTTATTGAAACTGACATTAAACGCATTTTGTTTACATTGAGGTACACGCGCGTGCTTGTCAGTAGTGAATACATACACACAGAAGTCTGTAGGCTTTGGTTTAACACTTCGCGCGGTACTTACAGACAACAGTAGCAAACAAATAGAATGCAATCTGTTCCGGTACAGTTCTCGACGTGTTTTCATGATAAACGAGTTGTGTTATGAACCTTGGCCACCGAGGTGTCGGCGTTAGGAGACAATTCCATGACGTATCAGCAAAGCAGAGCGAGCGCGTGGCTACATTGTTGTCAGTATTACGTGAGACATTGGCAATATATTGTAAAAAGCGAGCCATCATAGTTTCTAAACAATACGAGCATTGCGGAACACTTTTTAACTTTTGCTACCCATTTGACATAGAGTATCTCATATTTCAAATCCAGTTGTTATGAACGTCCGACTCGTCTTGAACTGGATACTCGGGTCAATTTGGCTTAAGATGCATGTTAACGAAACGGCAATATGCTATCATTGCCGGTTGGCAATTTGTCTTTGATGTAGCCGGCTTTCATTGTTTCCATTTAAATACTGTGTGAGTCCTGTCATCTGAGTTCCAAGTTTAACGAATTTGTAAGAATATCTGCACAATGCACATAAAAAGCCAATATACAATGTTTTTATTATACCGCGGATGACAGTCTTACGCCCATCGAACCGTAAACAAATATATTAAATTCGTGTTTGTGTGAAGCCGAACTCAACAACTCATGTTATCACGTATAAATATTGATTCAACCAAGGAACTACATTGAAAACGTATATAGTTGTATAATATTTTCCACGCTAATGCATTATGGTAATAGCTTGTATTTACACAAACAAATGTAAACATTTTAAAAACGCAAACCAAACACTTACCTATATCAATGAGACTCATGCGTTGTTTGTCGACACAAACCCAGAAGTATGCTTCAAAAATATACCGCATACCAACAAATGTGTTTCCGCAGTAAAAGTATCCAGATATTACAAGGATGCACCTCGGCTTAACTCCCAAGCGTAAATAATGTTGAGTATTGCATCACACATCTTTCCTATGCTAGGGTTCTCGCCTGTCCAATAACTGCAGCTGATTCGAATCTTTCAATCGCACACACAGCGAAGTCGCTGCCGAATTTAAACTTTACGTTTCAAAGAATGAAACACATTTAAACTGTTTAACTAGTCAGAGCATAAATATTCAAAACTGACGAGTCTTCCACGGGATATCCCTTTAACTTTCAATATTTGGATTCACACTGAAATAAAGATAATTTATTACGTTAAAAACATACATATGGAATAAAATACAACTATTTCTTAACAATTAATAATTAAAACGTTTGCGAAATAAACAAAATATTCCAATCTTTCTTCAATCTTAGACATTTTTTTAATTTTTATATTTTAGATAAAGAAAATGATGGTACAATGTAAATATATTTTTTTTAAAGTTATGCAAAATTAAACCTTCAATGATATCCAATAAAAATGCTCCATATTGTTTGCAGAAATAGGAGTAGATAATACAGTTACCTGTACATGTTTAGGGCCCGTACCTCTCTGTTCGTTCTGTTATCGCGCGAGACATCGGCCAGCCTGAACACCAATGATACTATGCAGCCTTGCCACTGTAATAGACGCGGCGTGTAGTCAGGTCCGCTAGAAGTTAAACTCAGTCCCGGATAACGTGCCCGTATATAGCTATCGATCTTAACCATATACCGCTTAATCCAAGCTTTTCACTACTCGGCAGCATTCATTATTGACCATAGACCACCACTTTTAAATTTACCATCACAATATTTTTTTTCTCTAGAATACATTGAAGGAAACAGGAATTGTATATTTTGTGTGGAGTCGATAGGTGATTTCGTAGGTGTTTTAACTATTTTCGTCAATAACCTGACGTTTTTGCTTTATAGCATATATACTATACAGTGTATATATGCATATACTATCGAGTAATTGCAGTTCACACAATAAATATCATTGAAATAAGATAATACATAACTCTAATTGATATTTTATAAGCATATACGATATCATTAGTGCCTGGCGGGCTCTATGGGTTGGGAAATGAATACGTGTGTTATAAAATGGACACATGTTACATTTGTGTGTGGAACACATCGCAACAGTTGTATAATGTAATTAAACAAGAGAGGATCACATTCCGAGATTCAAGATTCTGACACACTTGAGAGTAGAAGAAGTAGTAGAATATTAATTGATAATAACTGGCAACTTCTACACTATAGCATGTAAATTTATACTTATAGAAAGTTATGTTTTTAATATTCACAAGTAGATAACACCAAGTCTAATAGATTATACAGAGATTCATTGTAATTATATATCTCAATAGGATTAGCTTATTTGTCCTATAGACTTGTGGAAATCTGGGGAAAGTTGTCGCCCCTTATGTGTACTATAATAATACACAATGTACTCATCTTCTTTACAACACAATATTCTTAATGCCACTACTAAAAGTAAAGTGTACAGTAGGCTTAAGTCTATATCGGAGCTACATGAAACATACTTGAAAATTCATTGTCATGGAAAATAACTAGTGCAAGTTCCTAAAGGAATTATGACACTATTAGGGCGGCTAATATGAAACGTTTTCTCTTTTATTGCGTCTTTCTTTCTTTCCTCTTTCTTTCTTTCGTTCTTTCTTTCTTTCTTTCTTTCTTTCTTTCTTTTTCTAGTGCGTTGTCCCCTTTCGGTATTTTACCCAAAGTAGTTTGATATTTCCATTCACAACATTTTCCCAAAAAGTTTTAAAATCTACAGAATGATCTAGAGTGACTGAGAAAATATCATTTACAAGGTCGAGTCAATATTTCCGGCTAACGTATTGCTGCAAGGTACACTCATATTTCATTGTATCTTCTCGTACATCTATGTCTATATATACCCTTGGTGATGATAGCAATACCATCAACGTTATTTTGACGCTTCAGTTCCAGTCTTGTAAAAAGGAACACTATTGTGAGAAGCAAACATTCAGTTGATATTAGCCTGTTTCAAGAAACCTGTTAGAAATGACAACACAGACACATCAATACAGAAAATGTTATGGAATGCTTGTTTCAATGTATTCAATATTGATGCCTGATATTTATCATGCAGTCCTTTAGATATAGTGGTGACAGATGATGACAAATTGAAAAAGAGCATAGACAGACAAAAAAAAAGCTGTTAAACACAATTTTTATGACAATGCTATTATCGACAGGAATAGGTAACAACCATATTAGAGACAAAAAACAGCTTCCCGACATGTATTGTTTTATCGTTTGTTTTAACTATATTATTTCAAATTTGAAATATTCACTTTTCGTGTCAGAAAGATTTTTATAATTCAAGCGACTTTCACGCATACAGACAGCTTTCAGGATGATTCTTCAAAAATAGAGGTCTAGGAAACATTTTTATACTATCTTAAAAATGTATCATGCATGTATATTAAAAAATTCACCGTCTTGAATTATCAACGAGAGCCATTCGTTATAAACAGACAGATGCACGCTTACTCGTTGTCATAATTCTTTCGCCATTATTAGTTCCTTTATTTCTGCTAAAAAAATAAGATTTGCAGAATATGATTACATTTTTGCAACTTCTGTCTACAAGTCACGACATTACAACACAAAATAAAAATCTAAAACAGGGAAATAGTAAAGCATGCTGTCCTAATCGGTCTCAATCGGACTGTCCATAGGGCATGTTGAATGACCTAGGAACGATTCAGGGCATAATGTATGTTGCAAATGAGGGCTTAGAATCTATTAAACAAAATCAAAATGCAGTCATGAGACATCATAAACGCTGCTCGTTGAGGACAACACTGATCTAAAAGAGATATAGGATGAACCAAGTCAGGAGTTAACAAACATACTGCTTTCGACTATGCCTCGGTGTCAGTGGTAAAGAGGGGAGTGTGGTGGTCAAGCGGTTGACAAGAAGAGGCTTGTGGGATACAGCTACCAAAGATGAATGGAGAAGGCGACACTTTAACATGATGTAGCGGCTATGTCAGAAACAAGGGATAGTGGAAAGACTGGATTAAAAACGGCACGAATCTTGTAACAAAACCAGGGCTCCAGTATCTCAAAGATGGTCGCGTATGTCTAAATTTACTGTGCACATGTGGAAGAACAGGAGAGAGACATGACAAAAGCAGAGGTCCTTTTCAACTGACAAACGAATCTGTTGTGAGAAAACAACTGCACAGACTATATTAGAAGTTTCAAGGAGGGAATCATTGAAATAGTAGAGGTTATAATCTGCAGAAAAGCTGAATTTCTAAGAAAATGCAAATTTGTAAAAGATAAAACGTCGGCAGCAAAAGAGGATACCATAACCAAAGCTAGCAGTTCGTTGTCTTATCAGAAAGACGCGAGTATGATCTGTCTCATGATCAAATGAAAACAACACAATGTCTACAAGAAACAATGAACAAAATCAAAACCTGTAATAAAGATAGCATTTATAGCGAGATGTGTGAGGAACAAAGAAGCATCTCATTGAAGGGACATTTTTGTCTTAGTGAATCTGCAGGTATGTTGCAAAGATCACGCTCTTATTGTCATCAGCTAACTGATAAAAGAAGGTAAGGTGACAATGACAGCAATATGCCTTATATTCGGCATAGTTTTTTTTCGATGCAAGTTGAATGAGGAAGCCCATTATAATCATGCGAAATCATAATCATAATCTTAGTAATCCTGAACCAAATAATGCAATAACTTATTGGACCTTGTTGGAGCGATCAAGCTGAAATGAGAATGGATATACACTTTTCCATCCATCTTCTTATCTCATCTTCAAGGCAGCTACAAACCCCAGAACCAGAAATGAAATAAGATATCTTTCCACCAGGAAATAGAAGGGTTGTGGACAATACAGACCAGATGGTTTCTAATCTGTAGGAGGAGGATGCCCTTCCAATAAATGGGAGTTTTGTATTGCTTAGATTAATGGTCCTTCTCTCAATAGGAAGACTAGATCGACAATGTAAACATTTCATTGACACGCCGGGAAAAATGATTCACCGGTCAGAACAGAAGCACGCGACCAACACTCTTCATCGGTAAATGCAGTCATAGCAGTGTACTAGTGTCATGTAGCGATAGAAAGAATTTTTTTGTTTTGATTTTGATTTAATTTTACAAAAGATCGACAAAGATGCATCATTTTTGCCTCCTTTATACAATGTAACAGTTCTGTAGATTCAAATTTTCATCGTTATATTGAAATTCATTTCCTTATTAGGTGACACAAATTGATGACTAATTACCTGTAGGGCGCTGTCATATTTGTGTCGAACACCAGGCATTTTTTGAGAAAACAAAAAAGGGCAATGCAAATGAACAACGTGAAAAATTTCAAATAATATAAATGATTTCGGCGAAAGCAATTTGTTTAAAATGAAATTATAAATGTGCTACACAATTTATATTTAATAAACAGATGTATTACGTTCGAAAAATCACATTTGTTTATATTCTTTAACAATTCTTAATATTATTTCTTCGATTCCACTCTTTAAATAAGCCTTCACTGCATTACCCCTTTGTCGGTGTTTCCAGTGAGTGGGAGATATGCTGTCCAATACTCGTAAGCCTAAACTACATAACCCCTTTTGTCGGTGTGGCCAATGAGTGTGGGATATTATGGCAAATACTCGTAAGCTTACACTACGTAACTCTTGTGTAAGTGGGACCAATAAGTGTGAGATACGATTCCAATACTCGTTAATTTGCTTAGCGTTTTTAATATCGTTACCTTGATTATAGTTTTGAGAACGCGATATTACCTGAATTTGACCTGGATTTTAAATTACGACTACACTTGATAAAAGAAGATGTTTATTCTGACCACGTAGTATGATATCCCTGGTATTTTTCTCAGTTATTTACCAATATTTTTTTCGTATTTTGCCCCGGTTTTATCGATTTTGAGTAAAACTTTCGGCTTTGTTTACACATCGGTGAGTCATTATTTATGCACTACAAAACAGTCACACAGTCTCTCTCGACCTTAGTTATCTCTGTTATCAAGACGCGATATGCAGCAGTCGCGTGAACCGTTGAAAATCCAAAGGTAAAACCAAACTTAGTTGTACTAATCAAGTTTTCTAGTTTTCTATTCCAATAAGAGATAAATACGTTACGGGGTTAGTTTACGCCAATTATATCTCCATAATTGTCGGTGTTGTTAACATCACAATAGGGACTCGACTATCATTAGACTATCAGAGAAAGCATTATTAGGTTAGTTTAATGTCGGAATGTTAACAAACGGAAAACAAAATATTGTACTTGCATCTTCATAATCTAAAAATAGTGCTAAATATGATATCATATTTCAAATATCAGCGTGATTAATCTTCCGAACTCTGATACAATTGTATCACAGCAGTGCAAATCTATATTTGTTTAGCCCATTTTTTATCTTACCGAGTTTTCTTTTTGGTCTCCACATCTTTGAACTCTTGACATCATTGACAAGTCCTACAAGCAGCGATTTGATGCCCAAATATCATTGAGTAATTTTAGAAAAATGGTACAGCTGTATGATGTTCCTAACATTACTGATGAATCCTAGTAGGACGAGATAGCTGTATGGTGCCCCAACCATCACTGATGAGTCCTAGAAGGACGATACAGATGTATAACGTCCCTAGTATCACTTACGAGTCCCAGCAGTACCAAACAGCTGTATGATGTCCCTAACACCATTGACGAGTCCTAAAAGGACAAAACAGCTGTGTGATGCTCCTAACATCATTGACGAGTCCTAGAAGGACAAACCAGTTGTTTGATGCCCCTAACATCATTGACGAGTCCTAGAAGGACAAAACATTTGTGTTATGCCCCTAACATCATTGACGAGTCCTAGAAGGACAAAACAGTTGTTTGATGCCCCTAACATCATTGACGACTCCTAGAAGGACAAAACAGTTGTGTTATGCCCCTAACATCATTGACGACTCCTAGAAGGACAAAACAGATGCATAATGCCCCTAGTATCACTTACGAGTCCAAGAAGTACCAAACAGCTGTATGATGTCCCTAACACCATTGACGAGTCCTAGAAGGACAAAACAGTTGTGTTATGCCCCTGACATCATTGACGAATCCTAGAAGGACAAAACAGTTGTTTGATGCCCCTAACATCATTGACGAGTCCTAGAAGGACAAAACAGTTGTTTGATGCCCCTAACATCATTGACGAGTCCTAGAAGGACAAAACAGTTGTTTGATGCCCCTAACATCATTGACGAGTCCTAGAAGGACAAAACAGTTGTTTGATGCCCCTAACATCATTGACGAGTCCTAGAAGGACAAAACAGTTGTTTGATGCCCCTAACATCATTGACGAGTCCTAGAAGGACAAAACAGCTGTGTGATGCCCCTAACATCATTGACGAGTCCTAGAAGGACAAAACAGTTGTTTGATGCCCCTGACATCATTGACGAGTCCTAGAAGGACAAAACAGTTGTTTGATGCCCCTGACATCATTGACGAGTCCTAGAAGGACAAAACAGTTGTTTGATACCCCTAACATCATTGACGAGTCCTAGAAGGACAAAACAGTTGTTTGATGCCCCTAACATCATTGACGAGTCCTAGAAGGACAAACTAGTTGTTTGATGCCCCTAACATCATTGACGAGGCCTCGAAGGACAAAACAGTTGTTTGATGCCCCTGACATCATTGACGAGGCCTCGTTGGATGAAGTCGTTGTAGTTTAATGTTTGACATTTACTAAATATATCACTTACTAAATAAAGATGTTATTATCTTGTAAGTGTTTTGTTAAATCTTTATCTTTTGTATTGATAATATCTTATTCATAATAACAGCTCGCTCCGCGTTTCCAAATCGTTGTAAAAACATTATTTCAAAAAAGAAGAGCAAGCCACTTTTTTTGTGACTATGAAATTGCCAGGAACTGACATATATTTCATATGACCTTGGTAGACAGTGTCGATTCCATATTTATCAAGGTTTTGTCTTTTTTATCATTTTGTTTTTATTATAGCTATATATCGGCTTTCTACAGTGGTTCAATAGTTTGAAGGAGGATGTACTTGACACTGAAATTTTTGAGTATTAGATCTCTCGTATATACGGATATCTACTCTTAAAACATATATTTTCTTCTTCAGCAAGCCTTGTTAAGCTATGTTTCTGATTTTATCAATTTAGCTGCAAGAAAGAGCCATAATTGTTCACAAAAAAACGCGTTGAAATTATTCAACTGTAAGTTAACCTTGTTTAGTAATAATATCTTCGTGTACATGAACACTTGAAGGTTGTTATAATCCACTAAATATGCATTGCCATATAATTATTATCAGCACACAAGTAATCAGGAGCTTATAAGAATATTGGTTTCAACTAAACATATGTTTTTGTCAATGATAAATTATAACTTTGTGTGAAAAAATGAGTGGCCAAGTGGTTAAGGTGTCCCGACACTTTATCACTAGCCCTCCACCACTGGGTTGCGAGTTCGAAACCTACGTGGGGCAGTTGCCAGGTACTGACCGTAGGCCGGTGGTTTTTCTCCGGGTACTCCGGCTTTCCTCCACCTCCAAAACCTGGCACGTCCTTAAATGACCCTGGCTGTATGTAGGACGTTAAACGAAAACAAACAAACAAATCAGAACAAAACATATTCATTTTCGCTCGCCCTAGACATATGGTTGCATTTCTCCCAAGTAACGGAAAAGTCTGAAGACATAGCATATTTTTTTTTTTTTTTTTTTTTTTATATCATGTGTATATCATCTTTTTGAAGTAGTATTCGAGTTCCTTTTTTAAAGCAATCGACAGAAGTTATACATTTTAAAGCATTTAGGAAACTAGCATTATTGAAAGGTTTATGTTCATAACTATGAGATGAGATAAACCTAGTATCATACAAACACAATGAGTCTCACCATCTCAATTGTGTTTGTCTCAACCCCAGTCATTCGAAAAATTAATGGTGTTTTGACATTCCCAAATAAGTGATTTGCTGATTTATTATTGCGTCTGTAAAAAGAGTAAAGTGGAGAATAGAACACCTTTATTGTATAAAGATGTTTTTTGTAGCAATGACTCTGTGAACCATTCTTTACTTAAATCAACGGAGTTTGGAGTCAGACGAGGATTCTAATTGATAAAGCGTAAACCAAGGTTGCCACACCATATGTCTTGATATTTTATATTTTTATTTATTTTTCTTTATCTATCTTTTTATTTATTTATTTATTTATTCATTTATTATTTTGATAAAACGCACATAAGCTGGTCCCCCTTGCGGTGTATCTTATTTTTCAAACTAAGATTGTTTGTCTTTTTGGTGACAACTCCATCAATATGGTACTGCCATCGTGAAGTATGACGACAGTATACTGCTTGTCAAGAACATTCCATTACGATAAAACAACAATACATGTACTTAAACTAAAGAACATTGCTATTGTATTCTGGAATGGTTTATTTTGGACAGTAAACCGATAGTTATGTAGCAACGCCCACACCCCATTAAGCATCTTGTACACAAACCGGTTTCCTTGTAATTTTTCAAGGGTCTCTGCAAATCTTATACATAGATATATTTTTTGAAAGATATAGTTCTTTCGATTTTAGTTAGAATTATGAGTTTTATTATGTCGTTATTCTCTTTATCTTTTTTTTTCTTTTTCGTGTAGATTTTAATTTTTTTTTCCTTACTTGAAAATTATGGAACAATGATATTTTTTGCGAATGTGCTAAGTGTAATATACCCTAAAGTGGTTTTATTGTCTGTGCCAATCAGAAATCGATTTTGACGTCATAGGATGGAAAATTATGTGACGTCATTGTGCAAAAATATGGCTGCTTCCGTTTGATTTTGCCCTCAAAGTTGGGACTTACAACCCTGTGAAATGTTATTTTTCTGAGTTATGTGATAAAGAGTTATTTAAAGATTTAATTTCATATGAGCTTTTATGAAACTCGTCTGGAAGTTTTAAAAACTCGTTTTATCAAATTTGATATGAAATGAAAACAAATCCAAGATTCCAGATATATATATATATATATTTAGACTATAAAAAAGACAGTGTGTCTAGAACTCAATTTACCAAAACCTATTGCGAAGATGATAGATATAAACGTTTCATCAAGACCTCGAAAATAACCTAAATTATTTGAAAGTAACAATCCATGAAAAGTCCTCTTTAAAAGTTGAGATTAAGACAAACTATAGTTCGAACTTGCATAATTAATGAACTCCCATGCATCCAGTAGTTGAAATATCCTGAAACTCTCAGTACGGTATAAAGGGTTTAGAAAATAAAGATATTTGAGCGTACAAGTTCACCTCGACTTTAAGAATTCTGTATTGGTCTTAAGGCGATATATGTTCAAAATCCAGGATCAAATTAAAAACGTAAAAAGTAAAAAATGCTGCATGAAGAAGCAAAATGTTATGCATATACAATACGAATACAAATATGTACATTTTGATAAAATACTCAAACTTGTGATCAAATGGTTCGTGCATGAAGCATACAATGCAGGGATTATTTGCGCCCCGCCTGAACAGTTTTTAACCATTAAATTGCCCTAGAGTTACTTAGAATCAATGATGACCTTCCTTACCGAGACATTGATTAAGTGTTTATCGATTTCCCAGTGGAGAACGTTTTGTCGAGTTTTTGGCGGCCCGCATGTACCTTCTTTGGCACGTGCGGAACTATTGTGTACTACATTGTCTCGTTGTGTTTGGGGTGTGATAGAAAAAATCCCCAGTTGATGTAAAACAATGTACATTTTACGTGTCCGCGGCTTGTAAATAGCAGAATTGGCATTAAAGGATGTCGGATCATAAGAAAGAACAAAATAAATAAATAAATAAATAATAATAATAATAAAAAAAAATCTTTAAAAACGCAAACAAATAAAAACAAACCAATGATAAAGTCGACAAAACACCATTGTTGATAATCATATCTTGCACAATGCACTTGTTGGTAAGAAAACTACTATATACTTCCACATTTGTGGTTTGAACAATTATTTGAAAATCGCGCGCTTTGACGTCATGCTCCAAATCACTGCATAATGATGGATGTTTGATTGCTACAAATTGACAAAAACAACGGAATTTTATTTAGATTGAAAAACGTCAACATATTGAAAGTATTTCTTTTATTCTGGCTTAAGTTAGACTGGATTACCTGCCTTAGTACCATTTCTCTCCGCTAGGCTGCGCTCATGAATAATGCATTTTGGAAGCGAAGCCTAGCGGAGAGTAGAAAAACTACGGCAGGTAATCCAGTCTAGTCCTTAAGTTAACTGTTAGTAAGGTAACGAAGGCATTGACTGAATAAATACGTTAAAAAAGGAAAGAAAAAATCGTGAATTGATTACAGTATATATTTGTGTGAATAAAGGTTGGCGTGGTGCTTACAATACGTCTACGCCAAGCGGCATAAAGGGTGAATTTAAAAGTTAAATACATTTTGAAGAAATCGGTACGGAACCGTTCAAGTTTTTTTATGAATAGGTAAACTTGATCCAATTTAAAAAAAAAAAAAAAAAATATTATTCCTTAAAATGAATTTTACTTTTACGAAATAATCTCTTTTGCTGGTTATATAAGAGCTATTTTGGGACAGCAAAATTCGAGGAACTATTTTTTACAATGCGTTGTACGCGTACGTTACAAGTGTGTATTGCGGTGTATTGAAGAGGTGGCCAATACTATTTATCAATTATGGACCTTTTATAAGGTTAACTGGCGTTATACTAACCGTGTATCATCAAATGCTAACCGAGTTCGAACATAATATTAACCGAATCAAATGTTCTCAATTTTCATATACGATATAAAACGTTGAGTATAAAGGATGGAATCGCATTATTTTTATCTTGATAACAGGAAATTTACGAAGTCAAAACCGATTATAACTATGACGTCATAAACGCAAAATTAATTCAGTATTTCTAAAAATAAAAGCAAAATGTTGTAATTACCATCGCAAATTATTAACCTTTTCGTGACCATGTTATAGCCAATGACAGTTGAGGAAAGTCGACTCATATCTAATATAAACTGATATAACTCTGGTGTACTTTTTTTTCTTTCATTCTCAACTTTGTCTTCATGTGCTTTCTCCTGATGCTGTGTCCTTGACAACCGTCCTCGTATAACCTTGGCTGTCGAGAGGGCGTTCGCGCCTTTAAAACAAATTCGCGTTCAAACATTTGTTTATAGACGAAACGTAGTTGTCTGCACACTAGTCTGCAGATCTCAAGTTTGTTTATAAAACATACTGCAAAGAATTACCATACGACGATCTGATCTGGCGGTAGCAGCTGAATGTATTAAAACGTTCATTGTGTTTCCATCTGTAAGGATAAAATGCCGGAAACGTCTAATATTCCGGACCTGAAGTTAAATGTTATTGTTCATCTCTGGTACAGCATCAATAGTCATTTTATTAACATGAAGTTAACTAATTGCGAGTCTGTCATCCACTGTGGTAAACTTTTGTGTATTTGTGTGTGAATGTCAAAAGTTCATCCTTTATAACGTAAAACAACTTCTTCTTTTTGATTTAGTTCTCTTAGTTTTGTCATATTTCTACCCACTTTACAAATTTTTGTAGATAATTGATCATTCAACCTTATCAACATGTTATTTTCCATTTTAAAATAACAATCATAATCATGCATTATCTTAAATCCATTCAATGCATATTATCCTCAAAGTCCGTTTACAGCTATCGTGGACATGCGTGTCTCGCAGATCCGCTTATAAAGGTGGACGTTGGTACACGTACAAATGTTACCTTTACCAGCCAGGTCAACAATCTGCCAACAATACATTATATACGGGTTTTAACAAATGGCTAGCGAAGATGTTATTTGACATATCATTTATATCAGGACAAGGCCAATCGGGAGTTAGGGGACCTTTGATTACACGGCGGTACAAACTCGCACCTGTGTTTGAAATCACAAAAACGAGAATTACTTAAACTACTTTCTCATACTTCCAAACAAAAACATTATCGAAATAAAAAAAAAGTTTTTTGTCAGGTGTTCATAATTTAAACATACATTCATTTACTTCTACAACAACCTTCCTTTAAATAAATCAAATGGGAAATAGTCCAGTTAAATTCAAAAATATACATTTCAATTTTGCTTTAAATGATAAGGTGGTGGATTGAATTTAAAATGCATTTCGTTTCATTTTCAGGTCAGTATGTAGGAGGTAACTCTTGTTGTCCGCTATATCAGACAAACAAATCGTTGTTAATCCCTTCTCGACGCCCATTATATAACTACCACTGATCCATGAAATTATCGCCGCCGGCACTGATAACAGGTAATCCGCGAAAATATATTTCTCAAGATTCCTAAACCAACTTAACGGTTCAGAGAATGCAACATACATATGTACAGTAAGATACACTTGTTACACAGGAGTCTGCTAACTAGCATTATACATTTGATAAACTTACAAAGATTTATCAGTTTTCTTAATTTTGTTCAATTCAGCATAAAAGAAGTAAAATATATCAAAAAATAAAAAAAAATAAGAAAAGAAAAAAAATGGGGAGGGCGGCGGGTGCAACTGTTTTGCTGTGACATTTTTAATTCATGACGTAATGTCATTGTCCTTATTAAAATGTCAAAATCGATTTCTAGCTGGCGTAGGGATTTTACTTTAGTGACATATGCAAAATTTACCGGACGTCAAATACGACATTTTGACTTCCCTCCTGCCAAACGAAAATTTGATTTTATTCGTTCCGGATATAATTATAAGGAACTTATTGTGGGATTACAAAATTCATTATCTTGACCTTGCATAAATATTCATTGGAGAATGTTACAAACCACATGCGGAGGCAAAATAACGTTGGTAGGAATGAAACATGATACAGTCCCTTGTATTATAAACATTCTGTAGACTTTATTACAGCGGCTTGTAATAGCGACAAACTTTCAGGATGCACGGAACAGGTCACAACTCTTGTGTTAGCGACATACAATATACTTCGGGAAGAATAGAGCTTGCCACAGGCCCCTGTGGCAGTGACATACTGTCGGGAGGCATGTAACATATTACAGTTCCCTGTGATAGTGACATACTGTCGGGAGGCATGGAACATGTTACAGTTCCCTGTGATAGCGACATACCGTCGGGAGGCATGGAATATGTTACAGTCCCCTGTGGTAGTGACAACTGTCGGGAGGCATGGAACATGTTGCAGTCCCCTGTGGTAACGACATACTGTCGGGAGGCATGGACCATGTTACAGTTCCCTGTGGTAGTGATATACCGTCGGGAGGCATGGAACATGTTATAATCCCCTGTGATAGTAACATACTGTCAGTAGGCATGGAACATGTTACAGTCCCCTGTGTACATGTTAAGTCCCCTGTGTACATGTTAAGTCCCCTGTGTACATGTTACAGTCCCCTGTGGTAGTGACATACTGTCGGGAGGCATGATGGAACATGTTACAGTCGCCTGTGTACATTTTACATTTCCTTGTGGTAGCGACATTACGGCCGTCTGTGGCAGTGACATACATAAAGACGATTAGTTCTGACTTAGCTCGATTCTGATGTTAGCTTCATCGTTATATTCATATTCATTTTGTAAAAAATATCTCTGATTTTTTGGCTCAGATGAAATTTGGAAAGAGGAACCGGTTTTGCCATCAGAGCTTGGGGGTCCCGTTGGAAACAATGTTTTCATTCACATAAACAGGACTGAATAAAACAAAACTCAGTCCCGATTAATGTATTATGTAAAGGTTTAATAGTATGATTTGGCTAAGGCAGGTTACCATGACAATCGTTACTCAGCGACCAGCATGAAAAAATGAAGGACGGCATACGCAAACAAACATAGAAATTAATTGGAAAGAAGACAAAATTGGCTGGAATTCACATCTATGTAACATTGGAACATTTGACAGATACATGGTTCCCAGAGAAGTGTTATGGCCGACAAACACACAAGCATGTGTTCCTTGTACGATATGTACAATGCCCGCCGTTTTTATATTTGCTGTCTCCATTGCTACTACTTTGATTCTTTATCAGAGAACATGATATTACCTGGCTTTGACCTAGATTTACGTGATGTGACCTGACTTTGACCTAGAATTACGTGATGTTTCCTGGCTTTGACCTAGATTTACGTGATATTACCTTACTTTGACCTAGATTTACGTGATGTGACCTGACTTTGACCTAGAATTACGTGATGTTACCTGGCTTTGACCTAGATTTACGTGATGTTTCCTGGCTTTGACCTAGATTTACGTGATATTACCTTACTTTGACCTAGATTTACGTGATGTGACCTGACTTTGACCTAGAATTACGTGATGTTACCTGGCTTTGACCTAGATTTACGTGATGTTACCTGGCTTTGACCTAGATTGACGTGATGTTTTCTGGCTTTGACCTAGATTGACGTGATATTACCTTACTTTGACCTAGATTTACGTGATGTGACCTGACTTTGACCTAGAATTACGTGATGTTACCTGGCTTTGACCTAGATTTACGTGATGTTACCTGGCTTTGACCTAGATTGACGTGATGTTTTCTGGCTTTGACCTAGATTTACGTGATATTACCTTACTTTGACCTAGATTTACGTGATGTGACCTGACTTTGACCTAGAATTACGTGATGTTACTTGGCTTTGACCTAGATTTACGTGATGTTACCTGGCTTTGACCTAGATTGACGTGATGTTACCTGGCTTTGACCTAGATTTACGTGATGTTTCCTGGCTTTGACCTAGATTTACGTGATATTACCTTACTTTGACCTAGATTTACGTGATGTTACCTGGCTTTGACCTAGATTTACGTGGCGTATGTCGTTGATTCCAACGCTTACCCTTACGGAACACGCGGCCTCATTAGCTTTGTACTTTTCAAGTGTTTCCTGGTGGCTTGATGCTTCATGTTCTTTTCAAAAGTCTTTTTAGTAAATCTTAATATTCCTCAGATTTTACCACTCTTTTGAGGTTTTAAGGTAAAATTAGTTTACAAGATGGCATACAACTGTTGAAATTGCAGAAACTTGTGAAATGCACTATGTGTAAATACCGTGACAAAATCAAATAAATACTATTAATAAATATTGAATACTGAATTTACCTCCAAAATACAAAGATGCTGAAAGCACTAAACTACAGCAGACCGTCCAGTGCCACACAGGATTTGAATTCCTCTCTTCATTACATTTTTGGTTTGTTTAGCCCCTACGGGGATGCAGCAGCCTTTCGCCAGTCTAAAAATAGTTATTTATTTACAGATATCTCATTACGAAATCTCTAAAGCAGCATTAGACGTCTAATCTGCTGTTATGCGCATCACTGCAGGCAATGAACGTTCTCGATAAGAAAACCTGCAATTTGAGTTGATAAGGGTACACATATATTTATACAAATATTATCATAACACCTTCTAGATTGCCCTCATTACTCATAGCTCCCCTTGAGCAATCTGTAGAGCCACCCCCCCCCCCCCCCCCCTCCTTTTCCCTTTCACTATTTCTACAAAAGCTTGGGTATTGCCTCTTCCTTTTATACGTCACGTAACACATCTTATATGTGGTCGTATGGGACAAAGGTAACACACTTGTCTTTCATGTAAACAGCCTGTGTTCGATTACCCGATCGGACGTGGAAGAGGCCATCTGCTCGACCACGTGGGTTTTCTCCTGGTACTCCGGGTTCCTCCTACAATAAGACCGGTCACGCGCTCCCTCTGGGCCAACACTCTCTGTATTATCTACACTCCGGTATTATCTACACTTCCGGTATTATCTACACTTCCGGTATTATCTACACTCTGCATCTACATATATATCTATATTGCTAGTTTCTTTGGAACCAGGTTTATCTACAACATATAGCAATTCTTTGCAGCCGTTATCAAAACCGCTTCATTGAGGGAAACCATGTACCATGATCGCAGCACGTGATGCTACCTTTGAATTAATAACTTGATGTCTAAAAGTTGGTAGAAATTTTAAATTCCTTATCTTACTATTAAAGTGGTTTGAATGAATCATTGTATGTGATAAGTTGTCGGCCCTTTTACGCCAACCATTTATATAATTTCATTATAATATGACATAAACAGTATGTAGGGCACCAACATGCCAACACGACATTTTGAACTAGCTAATTTTCGCGTATAGAATATCATGTTGGAGCGGTAACATGTCTTGTTGGCGATTTGGCGTGAGGGCGCTTAGGCATGTTGGCGCATTGGCATGTTGGCGAGTTGGCATGTTGGCGAGTTGGCGAGTTGGCACATTTGGGTGTTTTCGCCTTCCTGTTACACATGCGCAAACCATACAGATAACCTCCATGTTGAACTACGGATTAAAGAAGAACCGATTCGTCAAGCAATTGGAATTTCAAATACGACAGTTTGCACAGTAGAGGGGAAGAGGAGAGAGCTTGCGGTGAGGGATGAGAGAGAGAGGAGGCTGGGAGAAGAGAGAAGAGTAGGAGGAGAGAGGGAAGGGAGAGAGATATAGAAAAAAAGCGAGATGAGAGCTTGTGGTGAGAAATGAGCGAGGAGAGGAGGTGCGACATGAGAGAGAGGAGGTGCGACATGAGAGAGAGAGAGAGAGAGAGAGAGAGAGAGAGAGAGAGAGAGAGAGAGAGAGAGAGAGAGAGAGAGAGAGAGAGAGAGAGAGAGGAGGCTGAGAGAAGAGAGAAGAGTGGGAGGAGAGAGGGAAGGGAGAGAGATATAAAAAAAGCGAGGTGAGAGCTTGCGGTGAGGAATGAGCGAGAGAGAGGAGGCTGAGAGAGGATTGAGAGAGTAAGAGTGGAGAGAGGGAGGGAGGAGTGAGAGATAGGAGAGAAAAGCAGTTTGAAAATGTACAATTTAATGCAGTTTTAAGACAGGCAGTGTTTAGGCTGTCAGTACTTCATCATCTGTAACTACTGAAAAATTAATTTTGTGCAATCCTGTTACCGTTATTGGTGACTCGTTCCTTGAAATCTCATATGAAATGAACACACGTTTATCTGATAATCTAATCATTATATAAATATCTGATATAATTTGGTTAAGTATTACACTTATCTTGCTATTTGATAACGTATTGGTATTGTTTGCTACCGTTAATGATATTTTTCTTTACGTCTATTTACTAGCATGTCCTTGAACTTTACAAATCAAAAAACAAAACGTAGCAGGATAAATCGAAACTGTAGTGGTGACGCGGTAATGTATCATTGCGCGACCCTTATACTCACGCTTCTCTACTGATTTTATCAAAAGACAAAGTTCAATTTCTTTGAGTAGAAATCTATACACCACACTGTACATACATTGTAGATACTGCAATTTACAAACCATAATATAGAGTGGACTGTCATCCTACCTTTGTGAACCATATACATTGTACATGTAACGTGCGTTTCTAAAAATCAGTGGACTCTTATATAAAATGAAAATCATTTAGAATCTAGTTTTTTTTTTTTTTTTTTTTTTTCGTTTTTGATTTTATTTATTTATTTATTTTTGTGGGTTTGTTTTGCGTGTGTAAGATATAGACTATTTAGGTATGATTTGTTGGTGTCATGTTAAAGGTTACTTCTTACCTTTTGATTGAGACTACCGCCATTGAAAAAAACTTTTCTGGTAAAATTTTGACGACACTTTGAGTGAAATTGGCCAATTTTAGCCGGACGAAGGAGTTCCAGACCTTTTCTCTCACGACTAATTGTGATATAACTGCAAAGATGTAGTTTCATAACTTTTGTTTCAAATCTAAAAGCTTGCCACAAATGATGTGATCTTTTTTTATACACTGACTTCCGGTAAACAAACGTCACTTTGAGCATAAGTTGTAAATATTTCCCAAGTTTTAGTCTACTCTGCTGTGTGTGTTTTTTTTTTACCGATCAATGAACTGGTCGGCTCTGAAGTAGCTAGCACACAGATATGTCTCTATATTGATTGAGGTGTTGGTTGATATGCTCATTTACATACTACTGGAGGAGAAAATTGCTCATGATAAATGTATCTCGTGATAACTGGTTGAAGTGTAGCTAAGACGTGTTAATACGTGAATATAGAAGTTCCCGCGTAATAAACATTAATTATTTTATTTTTAGGTTAAATTTACATTTTAATTACTAGCGATAAACTATTCTGTCTAATTCCAAGTTGAGGAAATTGGAAAGTTGAAAAAATCAATAAATTCGGAGCTCAGTCTAGTCTCAAGTTGAAACGTTTCGACCTTTCAGTGTATGTTTAGAAATCTCCTTCCGAAGGTTCCCGTGTAGAGTGTCACAATCAAGAGCAATCCGGGAAAAAAACGGATGGTATGCGACTGGTCTTTCGCTCAGTGTTGTTCAGTGAGGTAGTCACCAACTACTACAAAACACCGCCTAAAATAACCTTGGCTGTTCATGGAGTGATAAACTTTGTAAAGAAAAAAAAAAAAAAAAGAACAAACAAACTAGGCGAGCGGTATTCGATTCGCTGAACAAACAAAATACAAAAAAGACAACAAAAAGCAAAAACAAACAAAAAAAAAAAAAAAAAAAAAAAAGAACAACAAAAGAACAAACAAATTAGGCGAGCGGTGTTCGATTCCCTGATTTTGATTTCTTTAAGTAAGGGTTTCACCTGCGCAACCACGTGGGTTTTCTCTCGGTATTCCGGTTTCCTTCATACTCAGGTTTCCCTCTACAGTTAAACCATCCAGGCCAAACAGGGAGGGGGTTAGTATTGATATTTCAATCAATTCTATCAAACGTGTTGTAAACAATGAAGTTCATACGTTTTAATTATATATCTTATGTGACAAAGGATAAAGTACATTACATGCATGGTGACAATGAAAATAGCAATAGCATTACAGTTATAAATAACAGCAAATTAAAAAAATGAATTCTATAATAGTCATGGTTATTCAGACCCCAAAATAGCTGTCGCTATTTCAGCTAATGTATAGAGAGCAAGGAACGGAGAGATTGTGTATTTTAAACTGAATTTGTCAGCTGACGATTTCCGCGATCAGTGATAACATATCTGGGAAAATAATCACTCTATAAACTTTAAAAGAAACATTTTCTTTCTTTTTTAATTGACAGAAAATACACAACCTCTTACGATTTTGAACATTTTAATGTCGACCTGTGCTTATTTTAGATAAGGTGATGCTACAGCCACACACTGGCGCGGACAGACAAGCATCGCTGCCTGTAACTTATACCAGTCTCGACCTACAAATTGTATCTCTGTCTGGGAATTGTTGTCATTGGTTTGTTTACGTTTTAGGAATGCCCTCTAAAATATGGGCTCTAGAACGGTTCTAAATCTTAAAAAGCCCAAACAGTGTATGGAAGTTGTCGACAGCTTGTCGTGTTGCGCTACTGAAAACGATGATGGTATCCCCAAACAAAACTGTAATCTTAAATGATCTCAATGTAACAAACAAGATGTCTGCTCATTAACATCTGCTCCAGTCAACCTGTTGCGCTTCGACCTTCCTTATCATGTTTGTTGTGTAAGTATTACAGATCCAACGAGTCTTACTCTATTTATATCTATATTTTTATTAATTTTAAACATATATTTCAGCAATTATCGACAAGTTCCATTTTTAACAATATATTCCCTTTACGATTTAGATCTACGTTTTTTCTCGAACATTTTAATTAAAACATAATAACTTTGTGCTTTTGAAGGTGACGATTTCATATTGAAAGTTTATAAAAAGAATTTTAGCGATATTAGGTCACTAAATTAAATTATTTCCATGATCCGAATGTTTTTTTCGGTAGCAATTGGTATTTCAGTAATTATCTTTGTAAAGACCAGGTAAGAAGAGAGATCTTTATCGTTGTGCATTATCATGAAAAATTACAAAGAACAACAAGCAGACATTCAATATTTAATTAAAACCAACGTATATTGGAAGTGATATTATAAGAATATTTTCAGCTCTCTGATATACATATGTTATAGTTCTGAAACAAACGTCAATATTTAGATATTACCTAGTAATACAGTGGGAAATATATATTTTGACACGTGAATACTATATTTAGAATTAATAAACACACACATATGTGACGTTTTATTCAGAAACTAGGCGTGTCATAATAGGAAACGAAATACTAAACGAATGCAACCGTGCATTTTCATGCAAAAAAGGTCTGGAAAATTGTACGGTTTCAAAAAAGGTTTATTTAATTTTGCTTCCTTTTTTTATAATTCAGAAGATCCATCTATCAAATATACTGAAAACATATTATTTAGTATCAAACCAGATATTATGCAGGTCAGTTTTAATAAAATCTCCTTGATATGGACATCAGACGATGATGTGTCTATCAACTGACCTGGAAGGACGAAACAGCTGTCTGATGAAGTTTTTATTATTATTGGTTTGTCGATATAAACTTTATTTATTTTACATAATTATTGCGAAACAATGTATATGAATAAGTGTTGGCTCAGACTGAAGCGCGCGAGGGGTCTTAGTGAGAGAAGAAACCAGAGTACCAAGAGAAAACCAACATGGTCGGGCAGGTGACTTCATACCTTTTCACACTCGATCAGCAACGATTCATTTTTTGACAAACAGATTTGCCGTTACCCTGTTGGTGGACGTTTGTCCCCAAGATTTGTTGTTACCCTGCTACCGGACTTTTGTCCCCAAGATTTGCCGTTACCCCGCTGGTGAACGTTTGTCCCCAATATTTGCCGTTACCCTGCTGGTGAACGTTTGTCCCCCAATATTTGCCGTTACCCCGCTGGTGGACGTTTGTCCCCAATATTTGCCGTTACCCTGCTGGTGAACGTTTGTCCACAAGATTTGCCGTTACCCTGCTACCGGACTTTTGTCCCCGATGTTTGCCTTTTCCCTGCATGCTACGACTAAATATCAAAAGCGGCATCGGTTCAGATCACGTATTTCAATATATTGTAAAATATTCAATATTCAAATAATACGAAATTGATTATTTATTCATTAAAGTACAGTGGAGAGAATATGTTGATTACTGTGGCAGCTGATTCAGTCTGACTCAACGAGTTAATGAACCACCTAACCATTAACTCAGTCACAATACCATTCGAGTTATACAACGCGTCAGAAATCAATACTTCACTGAAATTACTTTCCTTTGGAAATTATCAGAGGGGGAAACAGATGTCCTTACCTACGATCTATAGTAGTGGTCGAACTGTTGATGAACACGAAATTTCCTGGAATAAATATAAAGTATGGTTAGCTTGAGTAGTTGTCCTTAAGGATTTGTTTATTTGCTGTGTTTACCGCCCCATGAACAGCAAGTGCCACTTTTAGTTTAAGGTAGGGTCTCATTGTAGTAGTTGGTGACTACCTCACTTAACAACATTGCCTTAATGAAGTTTAATACCTAACGGTTTAAACACTCACTTCTACAGAGTTCAAAAACAACACAAACGCGTATCGCTGATATGTAAGAATTGCAAATACCTGTAGGTCAAAGGTCGCGGTTAGTGTTAAAATTGAGTTAAGGTCAGACTTATGGGGAATATGAGTAATTTTTGCATAAATTACTATGACTTTTGCTTTATTTAAACATAACACTTGAGACGTCCACTTTGCTGTCTACTTATGAGAGAACGAAACTATACCACATAATGAATGCATCAGAGGAATTTATCGGGTGTGATGTTCTTATTTATAAACAAAAACAGCTACCGTAAAGTGGAAGAGATATGTTAGAGAAGTATATATCCGACCCATCAATCATGTATAAGATTGGCAGTGCAAGAATGGAATGGTAATGTTACATAGGAATCAGTTTCATTCACTCAGTCATTGTATCCAAACAGCTGACTCCTTACATTGCACGGCAATCACAATACGTTATTAAGTGCTGGGTAAGTACACATACTCCTATCTCCATTCACACGACGGTATCATACTGCACGTGGATTTCGTTTTACATTGCACGTGATTCGGGGCGGGAGAAACGAGTGGGCCGAAATGTAAATGTCCAATAAATTGGCCAGTCAGGTTCTTGGCTGGATTAGGCGCGGCAGTTGATGATTTTAGATGTTCTGCACCATATAATTACATCTTTGGAAGCGGAATTCAATTGTATTCTTATCAAATAACTATACTTTATCAGAGGAGCAGCTACATGTATGGGCACTGCACCTTAATTATTTAAAGGAAGTGGAGCATAGTGAAATCTGAGGCAGAAAAAAGAATGAATGACTACTGAGTAAATGAATGACTATTAGAGTGAATGAATATTTAATATAATGAATATTTGATATAATGAATATTTGATATAATGAATATTTGATATAATGTATAGTTGAGGCCAATGTGCATTTGAGGGAATGAATATTAGAATGGATCAATAATTGATTGAATGGATATTTGATATAATGAATATTTGTGCGGAAGCATATTTGAGTGAATGAATATTTGAGGGAATGAATATTTAAGCGAATGAATATTTAAGCGAATGAATATTAAAGTGAATGAATATAAGAGTGGATGAATATTTGATTGAATGAATATTTGAGTGAACGAATATGTGGGCGATTGAATATTAGAGTGAATGAATATTTGAGTGAATGAATATCTGAGCGCTTACGATATCATGATTGTTGTTAATTCATTTTTTATTGATTTTTTAATGTTAACATTTGGATTTGTCAGTACTTCTTAAACAAATGTCTATATTTGTATGACTTTTTAATTTAGGAATAATAAATGTTTATTTCGAGGCGTTATTGTTTAAGAGTAATTCTTGGTAAAACTGCAGAGGGAAAGATTAGGAACTATACACCAAAGGAAAAGACTAGTTGTCTGGTTTAATTGTAGGTAGGAGCAGATAGTGTGGTCCGTGTGAGGGGGTGGATAATTGATGGTGGAACAGACTTTATGAAGTATTTGGTTTTGATTTTCGTAGTATCTGACTGGTTGGGTGAGAAACTGCTGAGTTCCTAATAAATAATTTTGCACTACGTCAACAACAGGGAAATCAAATGGGTCATATCAAAGTCGTATTCAGCTGAAATTCTGTAAATTATTTTTATTAACGATTTTTGATGTATCAAGGGAGTTCGATCAAATAACATCAATGTGTTTTGTTTTGAAATGTTTTTACCAGTCAAAACAGTTTTTTTTTCCATGTATTCGTTTATTTCAGCAACCAGAGCTTCGAGACGTCGTTTGCACTGCAAGATTCAAAACCAGATTACACAATGCAGCTTTTCTGCCAAATACTCCTCAGTATGCGAAATTTTCTCGAAGGAATATTAACTTTCACAGCTCAGACGTCACCAGCTGAAAACAACATTTTTAAGTGAAGTTCATTGTCTCTTGTATATATATATATGTTGGCATGCCAATTAGTCGTTTTAAAACGAGTACCAAATGTACTTCTATCTAACAAGAAACTAAAACTGTCCTATATTCACAAGGTACAACTCACCCGAGAGGAAATGGCTTCGTCTTGTCTGCTTTGCTAAGTCATAAACGTTTTAACTTTCGCTGCAAACGATTTGACGGTGCAAATCTCATGGTAAACAAGATTATAAGAACTTACTATATATAGATTGATGTTAATTTTTTTTTATTTATTTATTTATTTTTTTTTATTTTTTTTTTTATTCTTACTGCTATTCATTTGATTTTCAAAATTAAATTCCCATCATTGGTATTCATAAATCGAAACCTGAGCCTTATGGGGGTCTTCCCCGAACACCAACTCTTGTTAGGGTGGGGTGTTTACATAGGGGTGAAGGTGTGTTGATAGGGAGTTATAGTCTGTTACAGAAATATCCTCAGTGTAAGAACACAGGTAAATCAACTCATGATCACCTGTTAGGTGATCAGAAAATCATCATATTTTGCTTTGATATTTGAATTATCAACATTTCGGCATACATACAATGTATGTACTTACTGAATTTTGAATTGAAAACAATTGTATCGTTGGATACTTTTGAATCATATTTTCTCTAAAAGGTTTGATCTAACTCTAACATTTTGTTAAATTTTGTGTCGTATTGATTTAATTTGTGCTTGTTTTCAGATTTAGTGTAAATATCCAAAAAATACTTTAATGCGATTGTTTAATTTACAATCTTAAATTCATGCTTTTTCACTGTAAAGCAATATTAGTTAGACTTTATATTTTTTTCATATTGATTAACTTTTTACGTTTTTCAGATTTATATAGGTAATTAATTTATTTTAGAATTATTGTAATATTCTTTTAAAGGTTATATCGGTTTCAAGTTTATATTTAGTTAGCAATAACATTTTTGTTTATATTTTATCTTACTTAGAATAGCTATACATGTACATTTGTATTGTATTGTATATTTTCATATTTGTTACTATATAACACAATATAGATCAGTTACTGCAGAACGATATTGTAATATTCATGTAAAGTTGTATCTGTTCAGGTTTAATTAGTACAGGTTTTCTTCAAATAGTTAAATTTATATTGTTTTTTTTCAGATTTGTTTAGATTATCATATAACTACTGTACATTAAAGATCAGCTCTTGTAGAACAATATTCTTGTGTGTGTCTGTTTCAGGTTTATTTAATAGAAATATTTTTTGTTTATCATACACGGAATGGCGAATGCACAGGTCAACGTTAACTTCATCAACAACAGATATTGTCATAATTAATACTTAACATCTAAAATTGGTGCTTTGAATTTAGAAAACAATTTCTAATTTAATTATTTTGTATTTGTATATTTAATCTGATATTGTCATTATCAATAGCAAAATATATACACTTGTAGTTAGGCATAGTGCTTCGAAAATTTGATTTTCTTTTCAAAACTTCAAAAAAAGGCAAATATATTCATTGGAAACAGACCAATTATCTCCAACTAAGTCCTCTGTACATGCATAAAACTTAAATTTATCAGATACACCAAGATGATTAAATATGGCATAACCAAAAGAATGTACTGGTTAAGTCTATATATAACGAGCTTTACACGCAAGTGAAAACTTCCCGTACCATAAATTGGGCTAAACTAGTGACGAACATATTATGAACTCATGGTTTTGGTTATGTTTGCTTAAACAAGGAGTTGAAGGTATTGATGTATTTTATATCATTATTCCAATCAAGGGTACGAGACATATTTATACAATACCGGCATAGAGAGCTTGTAGACTCACCACGAGCCAGATGTTATAGACTTTTCTTAAATGAATTTGGTTACAAGAGATATCTTGATATTGTAAATACATATATATATATAAAAAAACAAAAAAAAAACAAAAAACCCAATTAACAAGGTTTCGGGTAGCTTCTCATAGATTGAATATAGAAGCGGAAGATGGCATCGCCCGATTCCAATACCCCCGGAAATGCGTTATTGCAATTTTTGTACTCAAATTGAAAACGAATATCATTTTATTATGGAATGTCCCTTATACTCAGAAATTAGGTCAATTTTTTTTTGTATAGGAAATATTATGTTAGACCTAATATGTCTAGATTTATATATGTTATGACATCAGAGAACTGTACCATCATTCAAAACGGCTGTGTATATTTACAAAGCAAATGAATTAAGGAATGAAATACTGTTTAACAAAGAGACATATGAAATTACGTGTACCGGTTTATTATCATTCGCTAACTTTATTGTAATACTGTTTTTCATGCTTTAATATTCTGTCGTGAATACTGAGACGAAATGTTTCATTTATCAGTGTATCAATTGTTGTTGGTTGAAATCGTATGCAAGTAGTATAATATCTTTTACTGTTCCTACTGAGTATAATCCTAGTATGTATTGAATTGTTTAGCCTATCAATAACAAAGGATTCATTGGCAGCAGGTCATATGATAGTACTTTTTTACGACCTGCTGGGATGGGGAACCCAGTCTGTCTCCGAGGCTAAGGTTATCTCTTATCAAATTAATTGATAACATCTTGTTATTCAATTAATTTGCAACAGTTATGTTTGTAGAATTTAAGTAATTTTTTTTATTGTACCCGCACATACAATATTTTGTAATAATTGGGCTACTGTAATTATGTATAGCTATTCCTCAACCGAAAATCAAGGTATTGTAATTAGTCTATTATCTTATTATTTGTTAGAATCACTTCACTTGATAAATATACTTTTGGTTGATAATGAATAAACTTGTACATTTTAAATAAAATTAGCCCATTATTGTTCAACTAATAAATTTACTACCTGGTATTTTTTTGCCGGCAATATTTAGTCCAGATCTGTTAATTATCATGCAAACCGCAACGACCTAATAAAATATGTTACCTCCAACTCCCCCCCCCCCCCCCCCCCCCCCCCCCCCCCCGCCCAAACAAAACAAAAAAAAACTAATAAAAAAACGTCATCAGTCCATTACCTGATCCAAGACTCAGCTGGTGGGCTGGTGGGGATGAAAACAATTTCATTTTTTTATAAAAAGGTTTTAGGGAAAAAAAAATTCAAACGGGTTTAATTTGTAAATCCCTGATGTTGGGGGTTTATGGTGAACTAGAATGCACCACAGAGCTTTATATATTTAATTTTTTTTTCGGAGGAGCACACCCGGACACATTCCGCACCCCTCCCCCCCCCCCCCCCCCCCCAAAAAAAAAAAAAAAGCCGCAAGGGCACCCCCTTTCCCAAAATCCTGTATCCGCCACTGAAAACCATATATAAGGATACGACCTTTAGAATTCTGAGATCTGTGCAATATGCTTTTATCACTAATATGTCTGCAATTAATTTCTTCCATCTGAAAATACTCAAGGGATAGATAACGTACCTACACTCACTGGAATGTAAATTTGCGGTATTATATCTGCAAAGGTGCTGTTGCAGAACCGCCCACAGCGATTTCTTGAAATCGACTATATTTTCCAGTAAAGCTATGACAAATACATATGGAACAAGATGTTATTTTCCACTTGGCCCATAACCGCGCCCATAGCGCCATCTACTTCACTTTTTCGTTTACAAGCATACCTGTGTTTTTCACAGACCCATAAGTGGTATTTCTGTTTGTCACTGAGAGGTTTTCTCACGACTGGGTATTGTACATACATTGTAGTATAAAATGATAAACAGTTGACCATGAAAAAACAAACGAGTTTAGTACAAGATGACGTAGAAAACCAAAATTCGAAAATTTTCATCAACTTCAAAATACCATTTTTAAAATCAAGCGGCGAATTCGGCACGATAATATGCGAGTACTATCGATGTTAGTGTTTTAAAAACATATTTGACTATCCCTCTGTATACCAGCAAAAGAAAGTCGTGCCGAATCACTGGATAAGGGCAGTAATTCAATGTTGAAAAATGTATGTGGAAAAAATGCACGGGCGATACAAGTGGTCCTTGTCGTACACAATAATACAACGTATTGATTTATTATGAAAATGATTTGATACAATGTCCATGGCAATGTATTATGTTCTACTATGTTTAACACACTTATAGTAGTTCCGTATTACGTATGATTCATCTTTTTTCTCACTTGACCATCTTCGTCTTCAGTACTTCTTCAAAGCTTCTCCTCCGTTGGGGTGTGCCACACAAAAGTTCCCTTTGCCACTTGGTCTTTTGACTACTCACCGCGAATGGTGCTCGGCGTGTTGTTATAATTGCTGTTACGTTTTACAATTCTATTTAGTTCAGTTATTCTGTAGTAAAGTTGTCTTTGTCTCAAATAGGAAAATGGAGAACTCCCGCGTTGGGTTGGGATGTAAAGTTAAGTTCAAGTACAACCAGGTTGGCGATAGTAAAAATCCGCGAAAAATTCAGGACTGGATGAAAGATGTTCTCCTTTCTGAAGGTGTCATACTTTCTGAATCAACAGAAGCAAAGATGTGTCCAAAATGCTTTCTCAGATACCTCAAGAAACGTCCTGCATCCGAGAATGCCAATGAACCGGAACGGAAAAAACTTCCGTAGACAATGATGATTCTGTTGACGAATCTGACACTCTGAACGGGTATCTTTCTGTAGATGATTTATACTATGCCCTTCTTCGCACAGAAAATGTAGCATTTGTCGAACTTACAACATGAAGAGTTCTAGCTGCATCAGTGAGAAAGCAAGACACCAGCTGCTAAATCAAACATAAACTGTACATGCCTGAGAATTCCAGGGTGGGTTCAAGTCATCTTCTTGGTAAGGATATCAGTCCTGACATTGAGCCGGTTTTGACAACAGGGGGGGGGGGTAAACTTAACCAGCTGTTATCAACGATTTACTCAAAATCATACAAAACATGTCCAATAACTTGTCACCGCTTGTTTTAAGCTTCGACAACATGGATGATGAAGATTGCCAAGCTTGGACAGGCTGGGATTGTAATCAATTCAATCAAATACACGTTGCATGTTCCGAACATATTACTGGTACAAAAGCATTGTCATCTAAGAATGCCCTTCTGCTGTTTTGGGTTAAACTCAAAACAGATATATCTTTCACTCAGTTGGCTTCTCTTTTCCGCATTCACAAATCGAGCGTCAGCAGAATTTTTCAGATCGTTACAGATGCTCTAAATCAAGCCGTAGTTCCCACACATCTTGGTCCCGATCACGTGTCTAGGGCGCAAGCGTTGGATCACAATACAGTTTTCACAAAAACATTCTTCGGCAACAAAGTCACTGTAATATTGGATGGTACATACATATATATCGGCAAAAGTGAAGAACATGAGTTTCAGCGGAAAAGTTACTGCGGTAAAAAAAAACCGCAACTACGTGATGTTTATGAGTATTGTGTTCCCTAACGGTTACGTTCTAGACACTGTCGGCCCATTTCTTGGTAGTGATAATGACGCCAAAATCACTGACAAGATACTTACCTCATTACAAAGTCTGCCAGGTATCCTAGAGGAAGATGATCAGGTAATTGTAGACAGGGGTTTCCGAGACATTTTGAGCAAACTATCAGACGAGGGATACGATACTCACATGCCGACATTTCTCAAACCTGGACAGAGTCAACATGATGGTATAGAGGCAAACACAGACATGTGGATCACTAAAACAAGATGGGTGGTCGAATGTTATCACTCTCGTTTCAAGCAACTGAAATCACATCAAACTACTTCATCAAAAATCTCGAAAAGTGTCACGGCATGTCTGAATTGGCTACGTGGACCCATATATCATCCTTCATCAACAAAAGCAGCCGAAGATGAAAAAGTTGCTCTGGTGATGAAGTCACTTCTAAACAAGTCCAACATCCTAGCAGAGCGTGTTGAGAAAGAGCCAGACCTATCATGGAGAGCCAAATCCCAATGGCAGAAGCTAGAGGCAGCCCAGCTCGAGTTCCCACGTCTTGACCAAGAATATCTAGAAGCTCTGGCATGTGGGACGTACCAGGTGAAGTTGGCGCCCGGATATATATCGGAACTTTTGACAGCAGATGGAGATTATGAAGTCATGGCATACCAACACTCTTCTGACCTGATTCGATGTCAAATCCGATCTCGTCATAAATCGCAAACGAAATACAACATATGGATCCAGTACTCAGTTACCGAACAACCACCAATACAGAATTACTACTGTACGTGTCCAACCGGTCAGGGGACTGTTGGTATGTGTGCTCATATCGGCAGTGTTCTCTTCTACCTTGGGGTCTATGTCCATAGTCAGTCTCGAAAACCACTTCGACCAAGCAAGTTTATGCCACTGATGAAGTAAATAGCCCGCTAATACATATAATCCAGAATGTAGGGAAGATAGTACATTGAATGTTTCTGATATACACAACGTAGCGTCATTGTCACTCTTCAAAAATGATCGACAGTGTCTAGAATGTAACTGTGAAGGAATATAATACTCATATATATATATGATATTAAGTGCTAAATACACAAATAATACATGATGAGCTGAATGAGCAAGAGCAAAGCACATTAGTTGTACAACAAAGTTATGGAGATAGGAAAATTAGTAAAGGGACTAACATTATCCTGACAAAAATCTTGAAACAAATAGTTTCCTTGAAGGCGAATTCGTCCAGTCGTGTTTCCTATGATATTTCAACGTATTTCTTGTCCGGACGAGATGTCTTCACTAGCATGCAGTGTTTTCAGCACTTTGATCTATATGAAGATTTATGGGGGGGGGTTCACTAATAGAAGTTGCAAAAACGAGGCATATCCAGAAATTCTGAAGCGCAATTTTTGTTTCATGGATTACACAAATGAATGGAGATATTTCCTATCGACAAAATTCGATAGTACTCGGGGTTTGAATTAGACAAAATGCCGTTTAAACGTGCATTCAACTGTATGAGAAATATCATTTTTTATGTTTGATGTCAAATTTCACAGAAACTAACGAAAAGATTCATACAATCGATATCCGATTACGTTGCCCTGATATATTAATGTAATTTTAGTACAATTTTCCTTACAAACAAATAACATTTTGACCTTATAAATACTTGATAAAGTGTGCTTGTGAGTATTTACGACTTTGGTACAAAATGTCCTCGTTCTGGCATGTCCGGAACGAAACAGGGTTTTCATATGTACTATCAAATGCCCCATGGATATGTCTATCCGGGCATTAGGTAAAGGATCGATTTCCTTCGTGGGCGGTTTTAGAGCATTCCTGCAACAGCACCTTTAATGGAATTCGATGATTATTTTCAGCGTTATGACATAATTTAATGTAATTAAGAGTGATATCCCTTCGTTTTTCGATAATATTTTGGGAAAATAATTTAAAATTGTTAATGTTCACGCAACTTATATTCGCAAATTCTGAGCATGTTTCAGCGAGAAAATTTCACATTGCCATTCTCTGAAGTTCCGAAGTACATCAAAATAGTTCACAAGCATATTATTCTATGTGATCGATGTGGATCTTCCACAGAGTCACAGCGTTAAAAGTAGAGGAGAAATACGGAACAGATGTGTAACTAAAGATAGCAAACAGCCTGAACTCATTTCAGGTTTCGTACTCATTGGCCAATAAACTTAGTTTAAGCAAACCTACATTTGATAAAATGGTATTTTCACAGATGGAAACACGTGCTAGCACTGTATAAGAAAACAATCTATCCTTACATTGAAACAACAGATACTTTCATGCAACAGATTTATTTTTCGATCTTGTTTATCACAAAAGGTGTATATGTAAACCATAAACAGAAAACAACAAAACAAAACAAACAATAAAAACAAAACAAAAAAACAGAGAGCATTGTCAAAACAATAGAAAAAAAAGATCAAAGCAAAAAAAAACTAACAAAAAATAATAAATTAAATACAAAGCAAATTAATCAAAAAGAAAAGAAAAACAACAACAACAATAAGAAACCAAGAAATTACAATACCTGGTAAACATGTAACTTTTTTCACGTTGAAATGATGTAGTATTTTATTCTAACTGAACATTTTTTATGTTTCGATGATTTCAGTATATCTAAGAATTATTTAAGAATTTAAGAATATGCAAATCCAAACTCAATACTGTTACATGTAACACTTTAAAGCACTACTGAATATTAGCACATAACGAAATCAAAACAGTTTAATGGAAATGACAATTGGCAAAGCTACAATAGTTACCGAAGATAATGGTACGCAGCGACTGAAATACACTGCCCATCCAACAAAAAACTATACACAAGTTTGCTCTCAGTTTAACATAATTTCTAAAAAAAAAATCATAATACTGCAGAAAGTTGCATCTTGAGGATTTGTGGACCATCAATACCGTATCGATTATTTAAAGACTATAAAACATTACAATAAGAAGTTAACAGAAACAAAACATAATATTATAATGATATTTAATGAGTTTTAAACATTTTCTCAAAGGCGTATAAAAACTTATGGATGACAGTATACTTAGCGATTTAATTTCAACGTGAAAAGCTCATATAAGATTACAGCTTAAACATGTCGGTTATAGCTGATCTTTGGACTTTCTCACAGTTCGAGATAGATGAGAGAACGGTAAAATCATTCAAGATAGAAATCTCAACATACGCGAATGTTTTATAGATCACGTTGAGTAACTCTCTCGTCTAATTAGAGCTGAAAGAAAGAATGAAAAAATGGCTGACATAAGACTACGTAACGATTCCACCTTTCGTTACCAATGTTTAAATCCTGGATTTTAGATTAAGATATTGGGGCTTTTCATCCATAATCAGCATTATCCAGTCTCGTTAGAGCTAGAGTCCCTGGTAAGAATCTCAGTGATGTAGTGTTTATGATATCATTAAAGAGGATAAGGCAGGCTTACAAATGCTTCTACAGACCGGCGTTTGTAAGATTGCTTTGAAATGTTAGAATGGAAATATCGTTTTAATATCTTCTTCTTCTTGTCAGTTACTCTAATTTAGTCTCTTTCTGTCCTTTTCTCTGCTACAACCTGGTGGTGCGAAGGAATGCATGTGAGGAAATTTAGAGGGAATTGAAACAAGGGAATGGTTCAATGAAAAGAATTTTTTCGCTCGATAGAACTGGGTCGAGATGTTTGTATAACGTCATCATAATTTACATTAAAAATATTAATATCCCAGAACGCCTAACGCTCAACATGGATTCCGGTTGCTAGGTGCATGTAAACAAACGACGACGGGCAAGAAACTAGTTCATTGAAGACATCTTCGATAATTAACTATCCGACTGTTTGATTCATTGACACGGATCTTTTATGACGTCACAAGAACTAGGCGATTGTTTCGTGTCATTGACAGGGATATTGTATGCCGTCACTAGGATAATGTATTACGTCACCCAAAGAACTCTACAGGCGATTGTTTGTCTTCATTGACAGGGAAAATGTAAGACGTCACCCACAAGAAATATGTGATTGTTCATGCCATAAGCTTAAGGCTTCTATTACAACAATATACACATAAAAAGTATTTAGGTAAAGTCTCCAAAATTGGCACGGGATCCAGAAAAGTAGGGAAAAAATCGTCACGTGGTACTGTTCAAGTCTACCAGAAGCTCATATAGCTGATGTTCTAATGCATTTCGTTGTTGTTGATGTTGTTTTTATAGTTAACGATTCGAGGACATTTGCAGAAATACTGTATGCTAGGCTATAGGAAATGTTAAATCATTTATATTCAGAACGTTTTGCTTGGATTACATGAAAGTCAAATGGGAACTTAACTGTAAATAATAGAATAGACACGCGTGCACGTGAGTCTCCTGACGAGGTTACATACGCAACGGTGTAGACTGTCACTCAATAATATAATAATAGACTTTTGGTCAAAATGCTTTTAATCTTCATAACGTTACGATATAGACGGAACCATTACACGTGAGTGTCCCATTACAGCCTAACTGGTTCATTCGCAGACACCCAGCGGTCAAACATAGAGACATTTATATCACGTACGGTCACGAACGCACTATCTCAATGAACGGAGAATTCATTAGCCCTTGCATGCAGAGCTGTATTGTATTTACGTAAGTATAGATGTATTTGCTTAATTATACACGTCGTACTAGGTTTGGTATTTATTAAGTAAGTAATGTGTCTTTTTTTATTGCTTAAGCTTATTTCTGAAACACTCACATCTCTGTGGATAACTGAGTAGATTTGTTACCTCCCTGCTCGGGGAAAAATATGAATATAAAATAAATGGCTCACAAATACTTCTTTTACACTCTATAATGGTTTTTATATGTAAGATCATGCAACAAATTAGAAAATGAACAAATGAAATAAATCCCAGTTTATAATGTATTTAAATGGTTTTAATGAGCTCTCGCCAATTCTGCAAATTCACCAAACTTTCGAATTATTCGACAAAATATTCCACCAATGTGATATGTTCTTTGATTATTTATGGTATATTATCTCAAACTATTCTTGACACGACTCGAGGATTGTATTTTTCAGTAACCTTTATGTGTTTAAGTTAATTGAGTAGGATAAAATATTCCATAGTAATCATTCAATACATTTTGTTAGTTTGTGTCAATAAGTCATGTACATGTATATGGACCAACCAACCAATTGTTTTTCCCTATACTTTAGTGTTAACGTTTTGGAGTATTTCATTCAAATTCTTGAATTCAATATGACAATTATGGTTTATAACAAAAGTTTAGGGTCTCATATAACACCTTATCAAAAAAAAGTTGGGTCCTTCAGCTCAAATTTTCTCCAAGGTAGCCACTTTGAAAATGGTAGAATTTCGCAGTAAAAATTCTCAAAAATCTGAAATGTTTACCTGTTAATTATTATTACGGGAACTTTTGGGAAAAAAATCAATCGGACTTACGAAATTTATATCAACAATTCTTATTGATAGTTACCTATCAGGCTACATATCTATTTTCTCACTTCATAACATACTGGCCAATCAGTGGCTGCCAGACATTTTATCCTTGGCTCAACTTTCTATACACAGGGGCTGTTTTCAAAAATCTATTTTTTCAATTGGTTGGTTGTTCCCTATCAGCATGATGAACATTTAACTTATTGATAATGGTTAAAACCGATCTTTTTTCTTCTTCTTCGATTTCTTATTTCTGTCACGAATAAAACTGCTAACAACTTTAGCGCGGATGAGATGCTGTAGTTTTCATTTCCTCTTCTGAAGAAACAGCACAATTCCTGGTTGGATTTTACGTGTGTGAACAATTTACCTTCGGGTTATTGTTGACTAAGTCCGATAGTTTACCAAGGAAATTAATCGCCGAAGTAATGGGCAAATATACTGCTTCATAAAGTGACCATCACCCGTTTGATGACCGTTTGTATGCTTGATCACCGGTCAGCAAACACCCAGGAAATGGCAAAGATAAGCCTTGTGCATTCTAGCGAGAATTTAACCCAAATTGTATAGAGTTGCTTAATTAATGAGAAGGTGTGAATTACCCTTTTATTGACTCCCTGAAAGACGCAGCCAATTTATCGAAGCGAAACTAGTTAAGAAATGTATCGCGGTCTTCATTCTCAAAATAATACCGGTCGCTAAGAGAACGAGGTAGTCGGGGGGAAACATAACTGGATGGCCTAGTGGTTGAGGTGTCCCGACACTTTATCACTACCCCTCCACCTCCGGGTGACGAGTTCGAAACACACGTGGGCAGTTGTCTGGTACTGACCATAGGAAATGTAGAAATAAACGCGAAGCTGTTCAAAATATCATGATTTTCTTGATAGGTTTGTGCTCGATAAATGCTGACCCGTTTTACTGTTGGGGATACATAGGCCAGTTTTATAGTCCCAAGAGAGGTTTGGATTGCAAAGTTTTTGAACCTTTTTCTGAGGGGTTAGACCCCAATTCTTCTGTTACAGAGTCGAGTGATTATATCTTTATAACCGCGTGTGTATTTGTAAATATTGACCTTGTTTTTATATTCACGCAATGCAAATGACGCGAATATGGCGAAAATTAATCACCCGACTGCACAGGTAGCAGTGTACAGTAAAAATGCCAAATTCTGAAAAATATGGCACATGCTTTAGATATGTAAACATTGCCAGTTAACCTTACATATAACCTCTAATAAAGTATATATATTTGAAATCTGTACAACATTTGCAATTTTAATAGAGCTCTGAAGGATAAGTAAACTGATATTTTCTGTGATTTTTTGAGCTGTGAATACCATGGTAACAGCTTAAAAAATTCTCAAAAATTGCAAAATATTATGATATTTGACCCAAAATGGCACAATTCTCTACACAATTTTTTTTCTGAAACCTATTTAAAATTAGATATCTCTATCCCAAAGACAGAATTAATCTTGTTTGGACATATGTTGTAAATTAAGTTTTTCCGCTATCTTACCTTTTCTGTGGGCTTCCATTTTGCGCTGTAGGCGAAACTAAATTTCCTGTGTAAACACACGTTCGGAAAATCCGGATATTTAAAATCCGGAACCAATTTATTGATTTTTGTTTTAATAAATGTGAAGCCTGTATGTACTACTTCATACTGGATATACCAATTATAGTGTACATTTATTTTTTCATTTTTTATACATATCATAATACAGGAGTTATTTGCTTAACAAAAAAATTGCCCATGGCCAGGCTGTCTTACTGTGGTGTGCTACCTTATACATCACTTTTGTTAACTCTAATTTTACTAAAAACCCCATGAATGTCTAGAATATGTTCCGACGAACAAAACGACATATCGGGTTACTGTGTATCTTTAATAGTCACCGAGTATTGCTGATTTCCCTGAGAGGTGTATTTTGACAACTTTTTCTCCCAATCCAGTAATAAGGGGAGGTAATTTTAAAGATGAAAACTCCCATAATTCTGTATATCTCTTGAATAAAGTTGTGTTTTGAGTTGAATGTGGTACTTTGAGTCTCTGTGCATGTAATCAAGCAAAAAATACTATACAACTATCAAATTTAGCCTTGTAATATGACGTCATAGTTACCATGACGTCATCAGTAACTATGACGTCATCAGATGGTATCTATGACGTCATAAATACTCAATGGTGTCATAATAAATAACCAAATTCCTTTCCAAACCTCAGCTTAGCAACACATGCAATATTCTAACTGATAAATCATGACATGACATCCAAGATTTCAAAATGTCATGCCTATGACATCACAGTCATCTGTTTCCACCCCGGTAATTCAGATATGTACCAATGATCATATGAAAGTGTCCGCTGATCCCATTTTATGCGGAAAATGCTATTTTTTCTGCTTTACCGAAGGAAGTGACAATAATTGACAATATTGTATCAACCGTACACTCCATCAATTGAAATTACATGCTTACCAATGTATAAATAAATTGAAAATAATGGTTTCACCAAATATTTCAAAAAATAACACTTACTGTAATAGTTTCCATGGATACGGGGTAATAAATCAGGTAAAACAAACCAGAATTCAGTCTATATGGTTTGTTAGATACCCAATAAGTTATTTTGGGTTTGTTATAAAACATAGAATATCTTTTCAATTTACACTGACTCATTAACATTATGCTTAATTAATCCACCCTTAAAATGGGTAAATATGCGAGTTACCTCCCTTGATTCCTCTAATATGACAAGCCTGATAATAAACAAGTTTTAAATTGTTTTTATGCATTTTTGAGCAATAATGAACTAAAATGAAGCTTAATCAAGCATAATTAAGCACAATTTCCAAAAAATAACATTTTTCAGCCCTTATAAGGTAGCAGTGTACAGTAAAAATGCCAAATTCTGAAAAATATGGCACATGCTTTAGATATGTAAACATTGCCAGTTAACCTTACATATAACCTCTAATAAAGTATATATATTTGAAATCTGTACAACATTTGCAATTTTAATAGAGCTCTGAAGGATAAGTAAACTGATATTTTCTGTGATTTTTTAAGCTGTTACCATGGTATTCACAGCTCTAAAAAATTCTCAAAAATTGCAAAATATTATGATATTTGACCCAAAATGGCACAATTCTCTACACAATTTTTTTTCTGAAACCTATTTAAAATTAGATATCTCTATCCCAAAGACAGAATTAATCTTGTTTGGACATATGTTGTAAATTAAGTTTTTCCGCTATCTTACCTTTTCTGTGGGCTTCCATTTTGCGCTGTAGGCGAAACTAAATTTCCTGTGTAAACACACGTTCGGAAAATCCGGATATTTAAAATCCGGAACCAATTTATTGATTTTTGTTTTAATAAATGTGAAGCCTGTATGTACTACTTCATACTGGATATACCAATTATAGTGTACATTTATTTTTTCATTTTTTATACATATCATAATACAGGAGTTATTTGCTTAACAAAAAAATTGCCCATGGCCAGGCTGTCTTACTGTGGTGTGCTACCACAGTATTAATGCTGTTTTATTTCCAAAAAACGTTAAGATATTTTCTCAAGGAAAATGAAACACTAATCAGATAGGGAGGAGAAGACACAGCGATATCCTGTTATAAAAAGTGATTGATATGTTGTGTGAGATCGTTATTGGCTTATTACAGCAATTTTGTCATTAACTGTTCTTTCATTATTTTGATAGACGTTAATTTCGTCATTCATCTTGTGCAAAATACAACGGAAGTTTCAAGCCATCCAAGCAAAGGCATTGCAGAAATGAATAATGTTTTGGTGAATTTCTATTTTCTGCCAAGAACATCAAGCCATACATCACCCTCGTTAGTTAATTGCCCTAGCGCGCTGATCCTTTGTTGGTATGATAACTCCATAGGGAATCACACAAAAAAATCAGCATTGTAACGTCCATTAACCATACGAAAAGGTGATAATTTAATATCAAAACAATATTCAAAACTGTAAAGAGTAACCAAACACAAAAGTCTTATATACGAACAAATATGGTACAAAAAGCTTTAGAAACGTGTTATGATATCTGAAACGCGGACTGATAATTAGATTTGTTGTATAAATTATTAATTACAGCCAGATGAGGAATCACGGATCAAGTCAATTTATTAGGGCTCAGGTTTTGCGCTTGTGCGCACACAGGCTTGAACACGAATATTACTTGCGTGATTTTAGCAGAAATGTTCAATTCTTTTTGTTGTATTAGATTAAGCATTGTTTGTACTACTGTGAAGCAGATTTTTGTTTTTTTTATAGTCGTTGTTGAACACGACAAAACATTTTTCAAAATGCTTTTCAAACATGTTTATGCATATTGTTTGTCGTATTTTACTAGCGAATTGCTGATGGATATGTATTAACAATAATTCTAAAGAAGCGTCCCATTATATTCCTCTTTCCTGAGGTTACCCGAGTGTACGATATGATGTTTCCCCTTGTTGTCTAAGAATGGTCTTGAGATCTGTGGTACAATTCCTTAGCAATGTAATTGGGGTATTCAAGAAAGGATAAAACGTATCTCAAAGAAAAACAAACTTATTCAGTGTTTACAAATTATATATTTTGGTTGAAATGATCATAGGCAAGACAATACTACTGATATATAACATTCAAGGTCCAGATTTTTTCTAAAGGTAATTAGCTTAAGTGATAAGTGAAATTCCTATTTCTATTTTCTTCGAACCTCTATGCGTATACCAGGGTAGGTAAGATATGAAGGATCTAAAGAGTGCAATATAAAATTGTTGTAAAATCTCCATTTACCAGAAATTATTTTTATGAGATTGTAAAAGTGTTCTTTAACGAGGATTAGCCTAATAACTTTTTGAACAACTGTACCCAGATAATATTTTTGATATGTAGTTCAAATTATAACATTAGCATTCTTTTTAGTGTGAAATGAAGGTGTTAGAATTGCTAGGGAATGTAGAAATTGTCTTGTGTCCCAACATGATTTAGCTGTTGATGTGTTAGATAGACTCCTGAAGGCAACCATTACAACACCCATGAACCGATAACAAGCGAGACTGATTGCATTCCTCTACATTTATCAAATCTCAATTCTTATTTTGTCCAGTACCCTCCCGATATACGCATTTACCACAGCGGGTGTATATTTAGACACAACTTAATGCGATTCTATATAGCTATATGCCATATCTGTGCCCCGATTGCCAATATTAGTAATGCATCAGGTCGGTACAAATGCTGTTACCATATACAAAATGTATTCCAGGAATTTTGGAAATGTTACGCACATGTATAAACTCTAAATGAACGCTATAATTGAAACGCTTAATCAGGCTTGAGTGTGTTAACTGGAACATTGACATATAAGGCATGTCATCAATATCACACGACGTATACGTACCTATCCCCTCCTAATACAATGGTGTCGCGTTCTCTATTACCTATTTGCACTGTTCCAAGACTCGTCCTTGGTTTGAATTCATGTTATCCGCTCCTTGGCCTTAGTTTGAATTAATGTTATCCGCTCCTTGGCCTTGGTTTGAATTCATGTTATCCGCTCATTCGCTTTGGTTTGAATTCATGTTATACACTCTTTGGCCTTGGTTTGAATTCATGTGATCCGCTAATTGGCCTTGGTTTGAATTCATGTTATCCGATCCTTGGCCTTGGTTTGAATTCATGTTATCCACTCCCTGCCCTTGGTTTGAATTCATGTTATCCGCTCATTCGCCTTGGTTTGAAATCATGTTATACACTCCTTGACATTGGTTTGAATTCATGCTATCCGCTCCTTAGCCTTGGTTTGAATCCATGTTATCCACTCCTTGGCCTTGGTTTGAATTCATGTTATCTACTCCTTGCCCTTGGTTTGAAATCATGTTATCCACTCCTTGGCCTTGGTTTGAATTCATGTTATCCACTCCTTGGCCTTGGTTTGAATTCATGTTATCCACTCCTTGGCCTTGGTTTGAATTCATGTTATCCACTCCTTAGCCTTGGTTTGAATTCATGTTATCCACTCCTTGGCCTTGGTTTGAATTCATGTTATACACTCCTTGGCCTTGGTTTGAATTCATGTTATCCACTCCTTGGCCTTGGTTTGAATTCATGTTATCCACTCCTTGCCCTTGGTTTGAATTCATGTTATCCACTCCTTGCCCTTGGTTTGAATTCATGTTATCCGCTCCTTGGTGCCAAACTTGTGTTATAGCTTTATTATCTAACATGAAAAGTGAAAGACAAACAAATGTTATAAACATAAACATTTGGCAAGGTATTCTACACATGTTATGTGTTTAATTGTATAGTTTTATGTCTATGACTGCCCTAATGAATTATAAAAAAGAAAAGAAAAACAATAACAAAAAAATGATCTTCAGTCGGTACAAAATGGTCAACAATAGGACGTGAAAAGATGAAAACGAAAGGAAGGTCAAGAACAGAATTTGAAAACAAAAGGGATGTAAACAAAAGAAACTTATAACGCCTAAAAACAAACGTTCATCAACAAAATACGAGATAAAACGCAAAAGGAGGAACAACAAACGAGGAGGCATATTTTTTTTATCATATTTTTACATTTCTCGAGAAGAAAATTCCGTGATAAAATAAGAGGAGGCAATAAAATAGAGATATGATAATGTAATAATAAGTATTTGGTTGCCAGTTTACACAAATATTCTATATGAAATGCAACATAATTGTATTTCGAATTCAAAATATTATCAATTTGAACAAAGGTATGATATTTACATAATACCGAACAGAAACACATGGATACGAGAAGAAAGGGCATAGTATTTCACTATTGCAGGTGACTTCTGCTTCATCGGTGTCATATACTACGTAAATCAAACGTCAAATTCAATCAAGATGAATACAATGTATCTCGATGTCATGTTGTGATATGGCTACACTCTCAAGCAAACATTGGCTATCAAGAATATAACCATTCTGACAACCTAAACCTATAAATGTTTACCGTTGTCTTTCCCTAAAACTTCTTTTAGAAATACAACTCTGTCATATAATTTTATCATATTTTTACATTTGAAGAGAAGAAAATTCCGTGATAAAAGAACGAATGTGCCTCTAGTAATCGTATGTCACAAGACGAAGGCCATCAACCGAATCAACACATTCTTTTGGGAATCAAATACAAAAATCACAGAAATTTGAATGTTATAATCTAATTTCGTTTCTTTCCTCTGGAAGACGTCCTTGATGTAATTTGATTTATATACAATATCATTGAAAGCAGACACTGATTTAGAACGATGAGACACGGTAATAGTTAGTTTTTTTCTACCTTAACATTTAGTTATCATTAATCAGATAATAACGACCGTTTTACTGTGTCCCTTGTGGAATAATTGGTTACCCGATACTACTGAGTATAATCAAGCTATGACAATTTCTGTTGGCGATGAAACAACGTGTCATTGATATTAATTTTTATAAGTGAAATAATAGGTTCGGTGACATCATTTTGTCAAACCAATGATTTTTTTAATATATTGCATTATAAAACTAATACCGAAGGAGGATTTCTAACTACATGTATAATAATTCTAAATTTTAATCGATAAAAAACATATGGACACAAAATATAGATATAAATTAAGTACAAAAAATATTAGACCAGGTGTTCCGCAAGCTTAAGAGGCAACAAGTATGACATTCACAATTAATACATTATATTTAAAGTGAAATATGTATAAAATATGTAACAAGAGGACAAAAGGTAGGATAACGAAAAGTCTCCTCTTACGAATAATGTCATGGTACAAGAGGTATGGTTTAATTGTTACACCCTACCTGTATTCAATACCAGTGGTGGGAGATAAACTGTGATGCCTCACCACCAAGGATGAATTAAAGGATACTCGACCTCGATTAGTGAAGATGACAATGCTGTATACAAGCGAAAATATAAATTTCATCAGTCCTTAGTTTCATATATTCATGTTAGCAAGTAGCTGGCTCGGTGTTCGAGTTCCGATTTATAGTCTTAAAGGTATTAATTCACTTACTCAGATATGGCAAAATACGCCACCCATAAGATGTAAAACTCATCGACATTTCCCTGACACATCAACTAAATATTCAGCCAGCAAAAACAAACAGGAAGCGATTTTGTAATTCGAGCAAGGTAAATACCAGACAATTTGTCCAGCGCTTGCTATGGATGCTACTCTCTTCAAGTAAATCAAAATACTGTTTCAAAAAGATGAAGGCGCAGTGTTTTCCTTTTAAACAGCAAAGCGTGTCGAATGAGTGCTAACGTATTTTGTACCAGAATTATTAAGTTGAGAAAAACGCTGTTTTCACAAAGTCAATCCGTTATTTCTGACATATACACACAAGGGATCTGTTTCTACATCCGTTCTCTCTTTCTTTGATAATTAGTAATGACATGCAGTTCCAGTAATCAGTATGCCCTCTCGTTAATCATTCGCACAGTACGTGCTCTTCTAGTCGTTCATAACAACGATGTTCATATATCAACATTGCTCTCTCAAATAACTCCACATTATGTGTTGTTCCATTAACAGAATACTCCCTCATTAACGAGAAAATAACTATGTTTTTACACCATTTATTACACAAATATGATCCCTTTTAGTTTGCACCCGACACTATCAACAACCCAATTTTGTTCCATGGGAATATGTCAATTAGATATACACTATGTACATTTTCATGAATTAGCAGCTCCTGCGTTGATTAGGCAACTGTTAATATTCCGATTATTAAAATCCGTTCATCCATACCCATACTCCATCCCTCGATCTTCAAGCATATACAAGAACAACTGTCCAAGTAGTTGGTTTGTCCCCGGTCAACTGTCCCTATTCCATAAGCCGGTATGAAAGCCATTGCATTGCACTGGCAAGCGTATATATTGACCAAAATGATACAGCAATATTGCAAACAAGTAGAAACATAGAATCGAGACAGAAAACAAACAGATAAACATACCTGGGATGTTCTGTCTTCTTTCATGGTGAGCAAGAAAATCACGTCCATCTAGCCTATAGAAAACTTCCTTGTTGATTCAACCAATCTCTTGAAACCGTATTTGTATACCACATACATAAGTAATCGCCGAATATGATGGCAATTGTGACAGTCCTAGATTTTCGAGTCAAAAAATAGGAAAATGACGTCACTCGTTACATTCTTCATTGATGTAGTGGTAAGCCAGCATTGTAAGTCTGGTTTTAAGTATATATTAAGTAGAAGAAGTGTCTTTAATTTCAAGTTCAGGAGGGTGTGGATGATCGACATGATCTGCAAATTTCTGAATACATTACGACAATACAACATTGATAAATCTGAAGGTGAAAATGGAGTCGAAAGATTTGGCTTTTTCATATTTGCTTACTGTATAACATGAATCATTCGGGGGTACTTTTACATGGTTCAAGTTATCGTGATAGTTTTACAGTACAAACAAATTGTGGGCTCCCGATCTAAACAAAGACTTGTCTATTATTTTAGCTAATTCGTTTTATCTATTTTCTCGGTTCATTTTCAACCACGAAAACACCGAAGATTTATACACGAGTTTGTTTGCTCTAACGATTTGCATTCACGGGGTCATTTACTTCTGGAATTAGTATTTGGTTGAACTATGATCTATAATTTCACCCGCGGTTTACTTCCTTTTCGCATTATTCGCAGTCCTACAAAATGTCTTAAACATATTGAGTTGTAGGACCTCACACTTTTACTTCGAGTTACTGTTTCTGTGCAACCTTTGGATCGTGTGCAATTAGCATGAGCATCACTGAACGACCAAGGAACGTATGTATCGATACACGCGAATTTTGTTGTTGATACAAGTTAAGGAATGGCAAATCGATACAATTTGACATAATTTCAATTAATTCACTTAAAATATTTAAAAAAAAATATTTTAATTTTAAGGAATGTTGAGGTAGTTTATATTTACCAGCTACACGATTCTGCAATTTAACAACTCATTCGACCGTCACAACTCATGTGATCGTCACAACTCATATGACCGTCACAACTCATATGGCCGTCACAACTCATATGACCGTAACATCTAATATGACTGTGTTCATAACGAATACTGATGGTTATCATTGTTTTCTCATACCATTTATCATATGAAATTAAAAAATGTCAGGAAGGAAATTGAAATTCATTTTCTTCTTAATTTTGATCATTTCAATATGATGAAAAAAGGAAAAGAAAAAGTCTACCTAGTTGCTTTTGATATATAAAATGCTCTTTTGTCCGAGGGAGACCTTCGACCTTAAATTGAGGAAAAGTTATGACTTGATCGTTTTGCAACACGTCATCACGTGTTCCATACCACGGGCAATGTATCAGGGATATACAAATTATTGCCTTAATAGATGATATAATTTATGTGGCCATGACTCCGACTTGCTGAGGGATGAAGGTTAAGAGTCATACTGAAAAACATGTAGTCTTAATAAAATGTCTGGCCATCTTTTTAACCATATCAAATCGCCCAGATATTATGAGATCAATATGAATGTTCTTAAATAGCAAAACTTTAGCTTCAAAAGTATGTTCAACAACATTCGACAAATTGAAAAGGATATCTTCAAATTTATCATTTTTTGGACCATCAATGGTTGAAAGGTAACCAAAGAATTACATCTAAATTCTACAAAAATTTTTATTTTGTTGGACATTCTCATCGTTGAGCTATCTTCTATTCTTTGAAGACCAATCAGAATAAATCTTGATACTTTCGGACTGATTTAGAAGTCCCCCATGACGTACTGAAAGCAGTTTAATTTCCGCCGAAGTCCTACGTAGAGGATATCCTTGTTTAGACGTCTTGTTGACATAGTTGTTATATTTAGCATTGCATTGTGATTTTCTCTGCCTAAAATTGAACTAATTTGACAAGAAGCGAGTCAATTATTAGCCGACTTAATTAATCTTGTGCCTATAACCGCTGAGCCAATGGTAAGGCCACCTGAGTCCAGTGTCATGGTGGAAATGGGGGTTGGTGATTAATTAGAGCAAAGCGGAAAATGCCGAACACATCGTCACCCGAACTTAATCCACGCTGACTGAGCAAAGATCAGTGATATTTGCTAGCAACTGGTTGCCAAATTAATTAAGTTCAGCACGAGCGTTGGAAATGGTGTTCCCATACTTGCTTAGCTTTTTTTCTTTTTCTAAAAGTAGAACTGGTGGAAAGAACACGCACATTTGAGCATAGTGTGTTATAACTGAATTCATTGTTATGTCAAACCTTCGTGGATTTTGCTAATTGGTTTTTATTAATTAAAACAACATGTTAATGAATACATTTTCTAATTCTAGTTTAACATTTGTTAACTTAATAAAGACTATTGCCCTTCAAGAATTTATTTTAAAGTGAATTTAAAGTTTCAGCTTTAAGTCCAGCAACATAATCGAATTATCTTAAATGATAATCTCAGCCTATTTATTAGACAAGAGTATTTTCCTTGGAAATGCAATATTAGCTTGGGGAAATTTGAGCCTGCAATACAAATTTAAATTATTACTATTCATCCCCTCAGGTTATTAAAACTTCTTTGATGTTTTAACCCCTATAATGTTCAATTAAAGCCAAGTTTGCCTATAATATATATCGAAGAGCCTTTGAATATTTCAGACACTTAAGAGGCATAGTAGCTGTATTATGATGTCTTTAACCATTTCACATATTCTGTATCTAAACGTAAATAATATTCAAAAGTCATCCAAATGGCAAATCCAGTGATATTTAACATACCTATCATTGTGCACTTTAACAGAAGTATGTAGCATGCCTAACCATTCGCCTCAATGTTGACATGTAATTTGTTAAGCTCTTTCTAAATTAAAAAAAGCATGCAAAAATGAATGATTCAGGGGGGAGATAAATAGCTCAATTTTATTACATACATTGTACAAAATAATCATACCCTTTTACGCACAAATATCGATAGTACACAATAGGACATTGTTTAAATGTGTGTAAACACTGGTTCTATTTTGACATTGAAATGAGAAGGCCGTTGTGAATCATATCACAAATATGGCATATAGTAATTGTCGTGTTCAAATCTATATCAACATGTTACATATATTGTTTTTTTCAAGCCTAAATAAACTCTTTACAAAAACAGTTCATTCAAACCTACAACATAAACATCATAGGAAGATGAGTAGGTGTTTGAAGATGCATGCTAAAAAATCCAAAAATAGGTATCATCGAAATTCCACACAGTAATCTATAAAACTGGTAACAGCCCAGACACATGTAGCATAGTCAACACAGAGGTGAAAATAGTTATCTCTGTTAGTAATCTTTAATATGTATTAAACAGGTTGAAAAACGAGGAAACTGAATCCATCGTCCTTGATCCACTTGTTCAAAATTGCCAAAAGAACATTTTGTGTTCGTGATATCCAAAATTCAGCAAGTCCAAATTGTACAAATATTTTTAACATAAACAGTGTCATATTCTATATTGTGACTCTTACCATTATGTACATTTTACGTCTCTATCGTTCGCTAGTTCCTTATTTGTTATGCTGCCCAAATCCTATTGAATGCTCGTAATTGACGACTAATTTACCATTATATCTGCCTCCTTTTTTTTGTATTTTCATATTATTTCCTTTGGCACACCTTCGCATTGGATATTTACGTTGAGGTATAGATAACTGGTTGATATTACTCCATAATCAATTAATTTTTTTTATTCCTGTTCCCTTGTTAGTGTCCTGTTTTTCTGTTACTGTCCTGTACCACTGTTACTGTCCTGTACAAATGTTACTATCCTGTATTCACTGTTACTGTCTGGTATCCACTGTAACTGTCCTGTTCCCCTGTTACTGTCCTGTATCCACTGTTACTGTCCTGTTCCCCTGTTACTGTCCTGTACCCCTGTTACTGTCCTGTATCCACTGTTACTGTCCTGTACCCCTGTTACTGTCCTGTACCCCTGTTACTGTCCTGTACCCCTGTTACTGTCCTGTACCCCTGTTACTGTCCTGTACCCCTGTTACTGTCCTGTACCCCTGTTACTGTCCTGTACCCCTGTTACTGTCCTGTACCCCTGTAACTGTCCTGTACCCCTGTTACTGTCCTGTACCCCTGTAACTGTCCTGTTCCCCTGTTACTGTCCTGTACCCCTGTTACTGCCCTGTACCCCTGTTACTGTCCTGTATCCCTGTTACTGTCCTGTTACCCCTGTTACTGTCCTGTTTACACTGTTACTATCCTGTATCCACTGTTACTGTCCTGTATACACTGTTACTGTCCTGTACCCCTGTTACTGTCCTGTATACACTGTAACTGTCTTGTTCCCCTATTACTGCCATGTACCCCTGTTACTGTCCTGTACCCCTGTTACTGCCCTGTTCCCCTGTTACTGTCCTGTATCCCTGTTACTGTCCTGTATCCCTGTAACTGTCCTGTATACCACTGTTACTGTCCTGTATCCACTGTTACTGTCCTGTACCACTGTTACTGTCCTGTATCCCTGTTACTGTCCTGTATCCCTGTAACTGCCCTGTATACACTGTTACTGTCCTGTACCCCTGTTACTGTCCTGTACCCCTGTTACTGCCCTGTTCCCCTGTTACTGCCCTGTTCCCCTCTTACTGTCCTGTAACCCTGTTACTGTCCTGTACCCAAGTTACTGTCCTGTATCCACTGTTACTGTCTTGTTCCCCTGTTACTGCCCTGTACCCCTGTTACTGTCCTGTATCCCTGTTACTGTCCTGTACCCCTGTTACTGTCCTGTTTACACTGTTACTATCCTGTATCCACTGTTACTGTCCTGTATACACTGTTACTGTCCTGTACCCCTGTTACTGTCCTGTATACACTGTAACTGTCTTGTTCCCCTATTACTGCCATGTACCCCTGTTACTGTCCTGTACCCCTGTTACTGCCCTGTTCCCCTGTTACTGTCCTGTATCCCTGTTACTGTCCTGTATCCCTGTAACTGTCCTGTATACACTGTTACTGTCCTGTATCCACTGTTACTGTCCTGTACCACTGTTACTGTCCTGTATCCCTGTTACTGTCCTGTATCCCTGTAACTGCCCTGTATACACTGTTACTGTCCTGTACCCCTGTTACTGTCCTGTACCCCTGTTACTGTCTTGTTCCCCTGTTACTGCCCTGTTCCCCTGTTACTGTCCTGTACCCCTGTTACTGTCCTGTATCCCCTGTTACTGTCCTGTATCCACTGTTACTGTCCTGTACCCCTGTTACTGTCCTGTATCCACTGTTACTGTCCTGTATCCCCTGTTACTGTCCTGTATCCACTGTTACTGTCCTGTATCCACTGTTACTGTCCTGTTCCCCTGTTACTGCCCTGTACTCCTGTTACTGTCCTGTTCCCCTGTTACTGTCCTGTTTCCCTGTTACTGTCCTGTACCCCTGTTACTGTCCTGTATCCACTGTTACTGTCCTGTACCCCTGTTACTGTCCTGTATCCACTGTTACTGTCCTGTACCCCTGTTACTGTCCTGTATCCACTGTTACTGTCCTGTATCCACTGTTACTGTCCTGTATCCCTGTTACTGTCCTGTATCCCCTGTTACTGTCCTGTATCCACTGTTACTGTCCTGTACCCCTGTTACTGTCCTGTACCACTGTTACTGTCCTGTACCCCTGTTACTGTCCTGTATCCACTGTTACTGTCCTGTACCCCTGTTACTGTCCTGTACCCCTGTTACTGTCCTGTACCCACTGTTACTGTCCTGTATCACTGTTACTGTCCTGTCCCCCTGTTACTGTCCTGTTCCCCTGTTACTGTCCTGTATCCACTGTTACAGTCCTGTATCCACTGTTACTGTCCTGTACCCATGTTACTGTCCTGTACCACTGTTACTGTCCTATACCACTATTGCTGTCCTGTTCCCCTGTTACTGTCCTGTACCCCTGTAACTGTCCTGTTCCCCTGTTACTGTTCTGTACCCCTGTTACTGTCCTGTTCCCTGTTACTGTCATGTTCCCCTGTTACTGTCCTGTAATCCTGTTACTGTCCTGTAACCCTGTTACTTTCCTGTATCCACTGTTACTGTCCTGTACCCCTGTTACTGTCCTGTACCCCTGTTACTGTCCTGTATCCACTGTTACTGTCCTGTACCCCTGTTACTGTCCTGTACCCCTGTTACTGTCCTGTATCCACTGTTACTGTCCTGTATCCACTGTTACTGTCCTGTATACCCTGTTACTGTCCTGTACCACTGTTACTGTCCTGTACCACTGTTACTGTCCTGTATCCACTGTTACTGTCCTGTACCCCTGTTACTGTCCTGTTCCACTGTTACTGTCCTGTATCCCTGTTACTGTCCTGTACCCTGTTACTGTCCTGTACCCCTGTTACTGTCCTGTATCCCCTGTTACTGTCCTGTACCACTGTTACTGTCCTGTACCCCTGTTACTGTCCTGTACCCCTGTTACTGTCCTGTTCCCCTGTTACTGTCCTGTATCCACTGTTACTGTCCTGTACCCCTGTTACTGTCCTGTATCCACTGTTACTGTCCTGTACCCCTGTTACTGTCCTGTACCACTGTTACTGTCCTGTATCCCCTGTTACTGTCCTGTATCCACTGTTACTGTCATGTACCCCTGTTACTGTCCTGTACCACTGTTACTGTCCTGTATCCCTGTTACTGTCCTGTATCCACTGTTACTGTCATGTACCCCTGTTACTGTCCTGTATCCACTGTTACTGTCCTGTTCCCATATTACTGCCCTGTATCACTGTTACTGCCCTGTTCCCATATTACTGCCCTGTATCACTGTTACTGCCCTGTTCCCCTATTACTGCCCTGTATCACTGTTACTGCCCTGTTCCCCTGTTACTGTCCTGTATCCACTGTTACTGTCCTGTACCCCTGTTACTGCCCTGTATCACTGTTACTGTCCTGTACCCCTGTTACTGCCCTGTTCCCCTGTTACTGTCCTGTATCCACTCTTACTGTCCTGTACCCCTGTTACTGCCCTGTATCACTGTAACTGTCCTGTATACACTGTTACTGTCCTGTATCCACTGTTACTGTCCTGTATCACTGTTACTGCCCTGTTCCCCTATTACTGCCCTGTTCCCCTATTACTGCCCTGTTCCTCTGTAACTGTCCTGTTCCCATATTACTGCCCTGTATCACTGTTACTGCCCTGTATCACTGTTACTGTCCTGTATCACTGTTATTGTCCTGTTCCCCTGTTACTGTCCTGTATCCACTGTTACTGCCCTGTTCCCATATTACTGTCCTGTATCACTGTTACTGCCCTGTTCCCCTGTTACTGTCCTGTACCCCTGTTACTGTCCTGTTCCCCTATTACTGCCCTGTATCCCTACTACTGTCCTGTATCACTGTTACTGCCCTGTTCCCATATTACTGCCCTGTATCACTGTTACTGCCCTGTTCCCCTATTACTGCCCTGTATCCCTGTTACTGCCCTGTATCCACTGTTACTGTCCTGTATCACTGTTACTGCCCTGTTCCCCTATTACTGCCCTGTTCCCCTATTACTGCCCTGTTCCCCTGTTACTGCCCTGTTCCCCTATTACTGCCCTGTTCCCCTATTACTGCCCTGTATCCCTATTACTGTCCTGTATCACTGTTACTGCCCTGTTCCCCTATTACTGCCCTGTTCCCCTATTACTGCCCTGTATCACTGTTACTGCCCTGTTCCCCTATTACTGCCCTGTTCCCCTATTACTGCCCTGTTCCCCTATTAGTGCCCTGTTCCTCTGTAACTGTCCTGTTCCCATATTACTGCCCTGTATCCCTGTTACTGCCCTGTATCCACTGTTACTGTCCTGTATCTCTGTAACTGTCCTGTTCCCCTATTACTGCCCTGTATCCCTGTTACTGTCCTGTATCACTGTTACTGCCCTGTTCCCCTGTTACTGTCCTGTACCCCTGTTACTGTCCTGTATCCACTGTTACTGTCCTGTAATCCTGTTACTGTCCTGTACCCCTGTTACTGTCCTGTATCCACTGTTACTGCCCTGTATCCACTGTTACTGTCCTGTACCACTGTTACTGTCCTGTCCCCTTGTTACTGTCCTGTACCACTGTTACTGTCCTGTACCCCTGTTACTGTCCTGTACCCCTGTTACTGTCCTGTCCCCTGTTACTGTCCTGTATCACTGTTACTGTCCTGTCCCCCTGTTACTGTCCTGTATCCACTGTTACTGTCCTGTACCACTGTTACTGTCCTGTATCACTGTTACTGCCCTGTTCCCCTATTACTGCCCTGTATCCCTATTACTGTCCTGTATCACTGTTACTGCCCTGTTCCCCTATTACTGCCCTGTTCCCCTATTACTGCCCTGTTCCTCTGTAACTGTCCTGTTCCCATATTACTGCCCTGTATCACTGTTACTGCCCTGTATCACTGTTACTGTCCTGTATCACTGTTATTGTCCTGTTCCCCTGTTACTGTCCTGTATCCACTGTTACTGCCCTGTTCCCATATAACTGCCCTGTATCACTGTTACTGCCCTGTTCCCCTGTTACTGTCCTGTATCCCTGTTACTGTCCTGTTCCCATATTACTGCCCTGTATCACTGTTACTGCCCTGTTCCCCTATTACTGCCCTGTATCCCTGTTACTGCCCTGTATCCACTGTTACTGTCCTTTATCACTGTTACTGCCCTGTTCCCCTATTACTGCCCTGTTCCCCTGTTACTGCCCTGTTCCCCTATTACTGCCCTGTTCCCCTATTACTGCCCTGTATCCCTATTACTGTCCTGTATCACTGTTACTGCCCTGTATCTCTGTAACTGTCCTGTTCCCCTATTACTGCCCTGTATCCCTGTTACTGTCCTGTATCACTGTTACTGCCCTGTTCCCCTGTTACTGTCCTGTACCCCTGTTACTGTCCTGTAATCCTGTTACTGTCCTGTACCCCTGTTACTGTCCTTTATCCACTGTTACTGCCCTGTATCCACTGTTACTGTCCTGTACCTCTGTTACTGTCCTGTACCCCTGTTACTGTCCTGTATCCCTGTTACTGTCCTGTCCCCCTGTTACTGTCCTGTATCCACTGTTACTGTCCTGTACCCCTGTTACTGTCCTGTACCCCTGTTACTGTCCTGTTCCCCTGTTACTGTCCTGTATCACTGTTACTGTCCTGTTCCCCTGTTACTGTCCTGTATCCACTGTTACTGTCCTGTACCACTGTTACTGTCCTGTATCCACTGTTACTGTCCTGTTCCCTGTTACTGCCCTGTATCACTGTTACTGCCCTGTTCCTCTGTAACTGTCCTGTTCCCCTATTACTGCCCTGTATCACTGTTACTGCCCTGTTCCCCTGTTACTGCCCTGTTCTTGTCATAGCTGATGATTTATATATGTATGCCCCCCTTGAAGGTTATGGCCGCTCACCTTATGATGAAGATAGATCATGAATTATGATATGTGATGACACACCATAAACTACAGTGTATATGTTACAGAGAAGTCTCACCTGTTCTCCTGACACGCCGAAATTAATGCTTAACTTGTGATAAAGAAAGATTTCTTTTGGTCTGCTCTTCAGCATTGCATACGTACTAACGTTTATTCTATTGTTTTGACACGGGAAGCCTGCGGACTCTGTAACAGATAATTGCTGGTTTACAGTTTAAGGTACTACTCTCAAGGTCAATGGAAAATAGATATATAGGTACAAAATTCTATGTAACGCATCAGAATACTCATCTCTCAAAAATTCACTTTTTGTTTGTATTTTATGTGTATCACAAACAATCTTGACATGATACAGTTCCTTGTTTTAGATGACGGTTATATTTGGCATGATTATTAAGTCCGTAACATGTGTGTGCATATTGAATTTAAATATTTGTTTTGGTTCGCTCAGCGTTAAACCTAAACACTGGAATAATCTGCGTCTTAGCTATCCGAAAGAATGAATTACGCGATTTCTAAATATATCGACATGCATGTCTCACACAGGCGGGTTCGTCCGGTTAATTAACACAGTGTTAAGATGTTAATAGGTACGTAACTAAACGTTGTGTTCAATTTAAGATAAGAAGATATTTTAATTAGGGAATACATTGGGTAAAACTGCAATCATCGTGCTCGCAGCTTTTGAGTAATTAGAGTTGGAAATGCATAGACACTTGCTTATTGGATAACAACACTTTAACACAATAACAATAGAAGGGTCTAGAGAGCCATAAACTAGGTTTTCAATAGAGTTTTCCGTCGGCATTCAACAATTATATATCTGTATTCTATCTGCTGGGGAAGGAAGTGTTGGATACAGCCGTGTAAAGGGCAGCCAACCAATTAAAAAATATATATTTTTGAAACATCCCCTGTGTATAGAGGGATAGAATGTCTGGCAGCCACTGATTGGTCAGTATCTTATGAAGTAACAAAATAGATATGTGGCCTGATAGGTAACTGTCCATAAGAAATGCTGATATAAATTTCGTAAGTCCGATTGAATTTTTTCCTAAAAGTTCAGGCCATAATATTTAACAGGTAAACATTTCAGATTTTTGAGAATCTTTACTGCGAAATTCACCCATTTTCAAAATGGCTACCCTGGAAAAAATTTGAGCTGAAGGACAAAACTTTTTTTTTATTACGTGTTATATGAGACCCTAAACTTTTGTTATAAACCATAATTGTCATATTGAATTCAAGAATTTTAATGATATACTCCAAAACGTTAACACTAAAGTATATGGAAAAACAATTGGTTGGTTGGTCCCTATAACGGATTTCTTTGTTGTTTAGCATTGGTGATCTGCGTTCCTTCTTCATTCCGTTTTTCTCTAAACGTTCAGATGTTTCTGGAAATCTGATTTTCGCGTTGCAATATTTTCGCTGAATTATGTGGGCTAATATTGTATAGTGTTTTCTGCAGCACGTATGACGACCGAAGCAAAAGAACATAGCGCTTATTTGTTTAAAATCAATTTTTAGCTAAAATAATATATATGACTGTACCAAAATAAACACGGTAACAGTACATGTATTCCTTTGAAAATAACAGTAAGCACACATCTATGATTTCATTTAAGCAATACAAGAACACGGTAAAGCATTAAAAGTACATTTACTGATAAGGTTTTTATTTTTAATTTTAATAGAATATTTCAAGAATTGAGTAAACCAAACGTAAATAAACATTGAAATTTGCCCGGTTTTTATTTTTGTAAGGCTATATTGGCCTCTTTTAATCTGGGTTTCGTGATAAAGTTCAATTACAAATACATTTATGGGCCTTGACAATAAATAAAAATGAAATCTCTAATTAGATAAAAGATTTCACATTGAGCTGGAATAAATTATTCCCCTTACTTTTCTGTAGTGACTCAACATTTCTTCTAGAAATGTTGTTATTATTGTTAATTTGTTTTTAATCTCCGTAACTTGTAAAAATACCAAACCTAACTCTAACGGCACTACCGTGTTGTTATCATTAGCTGTTGGGTGGATGTAGTTTTATAATGTTATAATTAAGTTTTCTTTGTTTTCATGGTAAATTCTCAAATGTGATTGGTCGAAAAATTCTTTTCATTCTTCAATGAAAGAAATTCCGAGAATGGCGCGAAAAATATGACGTCACAATACGACAATTGACGTTGCGTATTGATTTGAGAAAAAGAATCCCATTTAAAACCAGTAAAATTGTACATAAAACATGTTTTAAATTAGAAAATCATTTTCAGATAATTAATTATAAGCGTTGATGTCAATTATTTTTTAGTTTCATCGGGGTATGAAACAAATTTTGTTTGCAAACTTCTGTAAGAATCCGCTACGCTACCCCGATGAAACTAAAAAAATGACATCAATGCTTAAGTATCACGAACAATTAATAATTCTAAGAATTATAACATATTTGACAAGAACTGCAATTAGAGACATTCGTTATTTCCCCCTTCATTAATGGACACCCCCCTCCTTCCCCGTTTTCACGATTACTCTTTTATCCTCTATGGTTTCCTATCTCTGTCATCCCATAGGGTGTGATATATATGTCAACCCCTAGGGTATTTCAGATCGCACTTTCTTTAAATAATACAATGACGTCATCATGGCGACATGCAATGGCGTCACAGCAAGCAACAGTGATGTCATGGCTACAGTTCAAACATTGTCTGTTTGTTTATGTTTTACGGCCCATCGACAACTAGGGTCATTTAGGGCCAAACAATATACTAACATGTTTTATTTTTAATGTTAAAATCAGATAAAATTTGTCATTTTTAAAAGCATTCTGTATTGTATATTTATATCATTATGATAAAAAAGTTGGTTAAAAATGGTAAAATATGTATATGTACGAATAGATTTTGTGAAATAATATGTACGAATAGATTATGTGAACTTTGTTATATAAATAGAACGTCAAAGACAGTAACGTAAAAGACATCAAAGTCTATAAAATAGATCGATTTCTTTCAAGTAGCTAAATATTGTTTTCGAATCCACGGAACTGAAAAGGGCTTTCATATCCGGGACTCGAAAGTATTTATCACGAATGTGTTTGAAATCGGAACATTCTATTAAAAAATGCTCCACTGTGAATTGAGCATCACATGCATAACACACCGGTGGATCCTCTCGTTTCAAAAGGAACGAATGAGTAGGATATGTGTGTCCGGTACGGAGCCGGAGTTCAAACACATCATAACACCGCTGTGTTGCATTGCAGTATTTTTCAATATTGGAACAACTGAACCCTGCGTAATAACAAAAGTCATACGAGAGAAAACGTAATTCCCTACCTTGAGGATGTGACAGAGAAAATCCCAACGCTCGGAATGATATTCTTGTTCAAGATTTCTCTTCTCGAGCCTAGGGTTAGACAACCTACATGTAGAATACGATCCCTCGGACTGGGTATCTTTCTATCATACTCTCAAGTATCAGGGGATGATTCTAACAAGTACCTGAAATTTTGATACTGGATTAGGCTAGTAACATTATCTGATGCATTTGCAATTTTAGTAAAAAATTCAATCTAAACAAAATTTATTTACAGGGGAGAAAGCTGAATAAGGTCCTGAACATGTTAATCGTAAATGATACTCGAGTAAATCGCGCCAAAGTTAAGTGTGTAATTTGTGCCTATAACTTTGGTCGACTCTATTCCCAAAAGAACAATATAACGCGTAAAAAAGCATATTATGCATTGTTGAAGTTGGAATAATTCGGTGATTTTCAATCCTGCTCTATCTTTCTGCACTTCCTGGATGGGGACTTATCACGGAAATCGTGCAAAAGCGGGTTACATTCTTTGATGATTTCTCCTAGAGGAAAAACTTGAGATGGAACAGGAAGAGAATGTGCCTGCTTCATCTCACTGCATGTTGTAAGAGGCGACTACGAGTACTTGTGGACTTATTTATATAAATTTTGCACAATTTTTGTACAAAAGGGCCATCGAAAATGACATCTTACCTCTTAAAACACTTGATATAGAAATGTTTTTTTATCCTGTCTACTCTTTCTTTTTGGATTTGTTTCCAGCAATGTGTTCCAAAGCGATCTGTGGTTTAATGACCATAGCTGTTCCGAGAAACGCAGACCGAACTGACAACTTTGGGTATGTTGAAGATATCAAATCTGCTTCATAGGAGCTTAACCTTTTCCTTCCTAGCCTGTTAACGATATTTCTTTCTTGTATTTCGTTTCATCTTTTGGGATCACTATAGTCGACAGCGTTCATTTATAACATTTAGCGATTTTAACAATGTCTAACACAAACACAATCATTAACACTACAATGGATGATATAAGTACAAATTTTACTGGTATGGTGAGGAAAGAGTTTCAAGTAATTCCGCTTAACAAATCGTTTATGTTCTCCTTGGGATATGCTTTGTGTGGTTTCGAGTTCGACGAAACACCTGGTCTTATTTGATATGTACTCTCTTCTGTAGTCCTTTGGGAATTATTGCTTTTAGTAGTATTTTCCCTCGTTAGAGCTCATGTATATACTTTATATATATTTATATTGAAAATTCTTTGTTGATTGAACCTCTTTTTTTGTTAATTTACCATTTTCCTAACGAACGCTGAAAAGATTCCGTCCAAATTCCTGTTAAAGGTATAAACTTCTGTTGAACCGTTCACCTCCAAAGCTTGCCTTGCCCTTGGCTAGGTTTAGGACCTAGTTAACTATGCACTAGGGAAAACCTAAAAAATCATGCTCCTGGATCTTTACCAGGGACGTAATTTGTAGACTGGGTGTATTCGTCATTAATTGCAAAACATGAAATCCATGAAATGCCAAGCGACAAATTGGACAGGAAAGCCGAAAAGGACTAATGTTACCCTTAACTGTTATCAACAGTCAAACCGTTAAAAGTATTGGCATCTTGACAAAGTTTACCATTCCCAATCAAACAGAAGTAATGACTTGCTGTCTGTCTGTGAGTCAAGCTAACAATTCTGTGACGAATTAGACATTGGCTGATGTTAAGAAAGAAACGCCCTCCCCTTATACGGCTAAATCACAATGTTAGCTGACCAGCGACGTCTAGTTATTCTTCTAATCCTAATTATTCATTAGTTTCCTTCTGTGACGCTTCTTATTTTGTCGCCTTGAGCGCAATTTTTTGTATTTGTCCTTCCGAGGTTAACTCAACTGTTTACATACACGTAAAAATCGCAAACCATTTATATTGACAAAATCAGTTTTGTAGTTGTATTTTTCATTAGTCATATAAGGAAAAATCGTTAAATTTGACCTGCGTCTTCGAAGCCTTGAACACTCCATTCTTTAATACATGAATTGTAAATTTTGTATAAAATCTAGTTTTAAATGATAAATAATCACATTTCGGTCCAATGTAACACAATGGTAATTTTAAGGGGGCATACTTTCATTTGAATGAGGTTTAGGTCGTAAAAATTAAACTTGCTGGAGCATATGGTTTTTCCCCTAGTGGTAAAAGTTATAAACTTTACATTAATACAGCAGTTTTTCTCTCAAGATAAACCAAAGTCCTTCGAGTATTATATCCTCGAAATTCTAAATTCGCCCCAAAGTGTCACTAATTACTGCGAACTGATACCGTATTTTTATACGATAAGTCTTTTCCCTGTACATATCGGCGTTGATTCATTACTTGTTGGCACAAACCCTCATATAATCATCGTTCGGACATGGATTTCATCAATGAAAATTGTGCGTGTTTCTGATGTCTTTACAAAGAATGTCTCATTAAGAAAGAATTGATACTAACATAAATCCTACTATCTTTAACTGCACTAAGAACTATATTTACATATACAATGTAGTCCTAAACACTGAGTAAACTACCATTAAATAACTTACTAAATGGAGCTTCAGAATGCTCAATCAAGATGCGATGGAGACACGTTAACATTCTTCTGGTTTTTACCACTGCATAAATCATAACTAATTTGATGCCATTCATATTAATTGTCAAAACAATGGCCCACGCATAATTGTTAAAGCATGTTCGCAAACAGTTTTTCCTCAGAAAGATGTTTTCATTTGACATTCATAGTCAATATACAGAGATTTATTTTCCTCCAACAGACGAAGTTTTCATATATACATTTTCAATATCATAAGGAGGGTTTTCAGCGTTTATATATGTTGCGGTGTTTTTAACCAGTGTGAAGGAAGTGACCGATACTTCAATAGAAACCAGTAGCTAAAGAACCTCCTTCATTATTTAAACAAGTATTATTTTCCTACTTACCTTCGGCTCTTGAGTGTGTATAGTATTTTCGAATTGCTCGTACCTAAAGTATTTTGCGTACACGACAAACAATGTATTCGCGCATTTATTGCAAACATTGAATCAATGGTAAGTCTGACACGGTTTGCTTTTGGAATAGAACCTTCATGTGCCATATGCACACTAGAATGGACAATTTGTTACTTTAAAGGGAATGTACTTGATTTTGTAGGGAATTCGAAACCCAACAGAATTATTTCAAAATATTGCATGTTGTATATTACAGCAGGACAACGTATGCCAATGATGCTTTAAGACACTGCAAATCAGAAGGAGGTGAAAAAATATTTTCTTGTCAGTAGCCAAATAATCTATGAGTTAAGTTTAGCATTAAATTCAGCTTGTTGTAATATAAGACGGCATTTAAAGTGTCTGCCTTTTCGTGGACACTTGATCAATATTGAGTCTACATATATATTCATGATGATTTCCTCATTGAGCACTGCATACTTCTATTCGATTCCCAGAGGGGCCATTATTTTTGTTTCTGATGATATGTGTAAAATGTATGAACCATAAATAAGTTAAAAGTTAATTATTTGCATTCGAGTTTTAAAACTTTCCTATCATTCGTGGCATTCACAGATGCATACATATCGATATTTTAAACAATGTGAGGTTCGATATGGGGGCAGCAAATGGCAAATGTAGAGGTAATTTACTAGGTTTTTTTTTCTTTTCTTATTTAGCATTTCTTTTTTCTTCTTCTTTATATTTTGCTTTACTTAAATAGTTTTTATCTAATAGGTTTATATGTCGTTTTTTTTTTACCGATTTTGATCTTAAATTGAATGAAATGTGAAATATTCTCCTTATTTGATTAATAGAAAGCACAGATATTTCTGGACATTGTCGGTTCTGAATTTATTGTAAATTTCAATTCCCTTTTTTACTTTTGGCACTGTTTATACAGAAATATTCGAAAGAAACTAATAGTTTACAATATTTTTTTTCGAACTCACAAATTTATAAAACTAGAATAAGATATTCATAAAGGAACTATTTACAAGCAAAAAATCGAAAAAGCGACGTAGGTTAAGTTGGCGCCCTAAGCCTTGATATTACACTCGTGTGATAAACACGTGCACGTTTTATATACATTTACGCGGTGATGTCACTGTATGAACCTTTTTTCGGGTTATCATAATTAGTAGTACGAATTTGAGAATAATGTAAAAAAGAATATATATATATATAATAATCACACTTAATCAGGAATACAAGATGGCAAGACATCTCCGGAGGAAGGTGATTCGTACACCAATTAATAGTTAATTCACCAGCAATATCAGACATGCATTCCACGCTCGTATAACTCAATATAAAACAATCGTTTTCTCAAATTTCGCTTCTATGACAACCGTATTACTTAATTCAGCGGGCATGCCTCAACAATGTAACGTAATATTGTAATTGATTATGTATGAAAAATAAATAATAATGACTAAATATTTAAAGAAGGGCTTTACAACAAAGCTAGATAAAATGATTCAAAATAAACAGATTTGAATGATAAAATACTGCTTACAGCAGCTGTTTCACGAACATTATTTCAAAGTCAATATGAAATAGACGGTATAATGTTTATCTAACAACATTATGTGCATAAACACTTGAATTGCACGCATTTCTGTTATTGATTGGGGGGGGGGGGGGGGGGGGGGGGAGTTCTACATGTGTTCACTAACCATGATGCACCTGAATCGAACGCTTTTACGGCCTCCAGCACATCTCCTCTAAAATATTATATGAATATATCAAAGAAACGATCACAATTCTTTCTGAAACCATATAATTCAGATAGCATAGACAACATCAAAATTCCAATAAGTCTCATATGACGATAAAATAAAATAAAGATTTTTTGGGGAAAAAAATGTGAAAGTCGATATCACCCTATTTGGCCCTCAACCATTCGAATGTATTCTCTGGTAGACGATTTGCGTAACATCAGCACTACAGCGAGCCTCTGGGACGGATAAATGATCAAAGATCAATATGGAACGTCACTTAATGGCTGCGTTGATGGAATTATCATATGCCTTGAGGCAGCACATATACAGTGTCACCACATTGCAGATTTATGCATCGTTTAAACAAACAAAAAACTCAAAACAGGCTTTAAAATGTATTTATTTTATTTTTGCTGTTCAAACCAATACAGGTAAATTGTCTTGCCAAAGGATACAACTTCGATACCACAGACCGGCTCGTTTATTGGTTTCCCAAGAAACAAAAACCACCATTGGCAGGGAGCGTCAAACTATGCACCTCTGACCTTCAAATAGGGTTACATGTACGGTGCTCTAACAGAGCAAGCTATCTCGGCCCCGACGAGGCCTAGACGAAGCGAAAAACTGCAGATGCAGTTCAATTCATTTAGACCATACTGTATGTAACTCTCAATTTCTTTTGAATTGTGCTAATACTGTTTATATCTTTTTTCAGTTAACTCAAAGATACATGCAACTGGATGTGATATACATCTGGTTGTGCTTAGCGAAATACCAACTATCAAAGTGTCGATATGCGATTGTCAGGTGTTGTTCGATTTCTACAGACGGCCATTTACGATTGTCACGAAATAAGAGCGTCTCTATCAATACAAAGGACGATTTGAAATTCTCCGGAAATCGGTATGGATCGGTTTATATAATCGCCGATTTGAAATTGTCAGGGAATATGTATGGTTCGGCTCATACAAGCGCATATTTGAACTTACATGTATAAGGGAATAGGTATGGATCGGTTTATACAATCGCCGATTTGAAATTGTCCGGGAATATGTATGATTCGGTTTATACACGCGCCGATTTGAAATTACATGTATCAGGAAATAGGTATGGATCGGTTTATATAATCGCCGATTTGAAATTGTCCGGGAATATGTATGGTTCGGTTCATACAAGCGCCGATTTGCAATTATTGGGAAGTAAGAAAGCAACATTTTTCTCGTTCGTCTTGTTTATAATATTGAAATTTATCAAAATAAAAATGTAGTTATGTATATTTTAAGTATTTTCGACATCACCTGTTTGTACAGCCCTGCTGTTTGATTCCTCTTTCTTTCAGGCTCATGTCCTTTCATTTATTATTTTTTACATGTTTACACCACATCGTGTCTGCCTCGAGGTAAATAGTGAGAATATACAAAGCCCGCGTGTTATCTTACCGTTTAGAAGGCCAGAGGTGCTTTACTAAAGACATGCATTTAACAACGGCTGTACTGATACATACATTTAACAATAAACTTATAAATGGCCGACAAGACCCGTCATTTGCCCTCGTGGCTTGACGACTGAAAAAAGACGTTTCAGAAACATCGTAAACCTTCGTTTCAAACATTCTTTGTGTTAAAATAAAAGTATCTTTACAAATAATTATAATATCGAAGTGATGAAAATCATCATACAAAACGCTAAAGTTCATGTTTGAGGACCTCGATCACATTTCCCTTAGTTAGACGAATATATCATTCAAAATCTTATGTTCGAAAATATTCCATCGGACGTGTTTAAGACTTGTTGATATGCCTGGTGGTTCTGGTGTCACCATCATATCTCTTAGGAATGTTTCTTAACTCTGATTATAATAATGTTGTTTTTAACTAACAAAATATGGTTCGTTTACAATGCGGTATTCTTTCGTTTGTTTTGCATTAGTTCATAGAGCTATATAAATGTTTTCTTTTTCGAAATATACAGACAAACATTAACAAGGGAGACTCAACTCCTAAAAGTAAATCATTTTAAGCTTAAAAGCTTTTACGGCATCCAGTGAATATCAAACATTGCAAGTATTTCAAGGTATAATATATGGATTAGGTCTGCGCTTGAGTTGTGCACCTAAGGGTCTTGTTCACCAAGCATATATTAAATCCATCTAATGGTCTACACTCAAGGCGTTATAATACCTTATGTTTCCTTTCACTTACAGGAGAAAAAAGACGACCTTTAAAATAGTCTCGCCTATTTGAAATTCATATTTGAAATGTCGTAAATACATTACTGTCCTAAAGATAAAGTTTGCTCCTTGCACATATACAGTTAGTCTTATTTAGAGACACAGTTCGTACTTATTGCAAACATTCTTTCTGTGCAAATTTTGAAACACACTTTTGAAGGACGATGAGGTCAGCATTTTTTAATTCCATTGCCCTGGTGGTATGTTTTTCTCTTTTCGTCGACGTCAAGTCATCTACACTTGGACAGAGGACAAAGGTAAGTATACATTAAGTGTATTTTCATATGAATCCATCTGTTCAAAAACTCTTTACTATATTCTTATATTAAACATTTTCAGAAAACTTACACTTTTGGACAATATTCGATTCAATTCAATGAGATGTCGAAATGAAGATTTAAAAATTGATTTATTTTAAGTGTTGTTGATGACGTTTTATAAGAATTTCAGGGATATTCTATTAAAATAGGGCGATACTAAAGTAGATTTAATATTATTGGAATCGATATGGACCCAAGATTAAATTTTGATTTAGAAAAGTAGTTTAGCTAAATTTGTTCTACAATTCTTGGAAAGGATTGTTATTAAGTTAAAAGTACACCATGTTTGGCATGCTAAAATTTATTAACCATTTAAAAAAAAAAATTCAAATTAATATTGTAGAACGTATATATATATGGACAGTTTTTAGAGAAGTTTCAGATATGGATTGTAATAACAACTGTACTTATTCAATTTGACAATATTGGATACATTTCAAATTTCGTGAAGATTTTGCATGTATGCTAATTAGATTAATCACTATGCTTACCTCATGTTTGTTAATATGATAATTTGGTATCGAAATATATATACTGTAAAATGTTATAATTGTTTTTTTTTGTTAGGGTACTCTCTTCTCTTAACGTGGTGTCCACTACGACTATTAGAAAAAATAATGACCAATATTTTTTGTGGTTATGGTTCTTTCTCATGCCTCTGCAAATTGTGAAAAAAATAAAACAATTGAAGTGAGGGCCAAATGTTTACCAATCCTTTCAAGTTAAGTGGGAAAACGAAAAATATGCTGCAATGCCACCTGAATGCTATAGTGAAGAACTGTACACAATTCCTGAAATCAACTTTTAATATTTTCGAAGCATTTTTACAAAGTATATACGTTACCTTTCTTTGTTTCTGAATACTTGAAAATGTTTATCTGTTTTCATTACCTATTCGGATTGCGTACACATTCACTATGTACCAATCTTTGAAATATTTGTAATATTGTTTTTTTTTGTTTTTTTTTCCAAACAAACATTTTATTCACTCAGATTTATAGCAATACACATTACAATATTTGTCCTCTCACAAGAGGGCTCTCACTCGTCATACTTCATTCACACACTAATTTAATTTACTAGTTTCCATATTGTGTACTGTACCTTATATATCTATTGACTAGGCCTAAAAAATAAAAATAAAAAATATATTACACGGTTTTTGTGTTGTTTTTTTAAATCCGCTTATCCGACGACCGTATCGTTGTATTACCCGCAATGCTTACATTTCCGGTTTATATTGGGCATGTGGATTACGTATACGGTGGTGTGTGTGCAGTGTACGTATCGTCTAGTGATTATCGAGTTCGATGCATTGGTTTTTTCAGTTTTTCGTGATGTATCTATTTTTAAAGAAAAATTATTAAAATTCATATCATATAATCATGTATTCTGTCGAAAGACTACATGTTTCCTAGTGTTATGGAGATAATTGACATTTACATATAATTGTTTTTATACAGGGGGACGCTGACGTGGAAGAGTTAAAAGATAATTCATTGATAGGTAAGTGTTTTTGATTAGTTATCAGATTGATCAGATTGTTTGGTTTAAGAATTCGTTAAATCAAATAGAAAGAGCTATTGCATCTTTAGCGAACGTTTCATGCTTACACTCTCCTTAATTTTCTTAATTTCAAATCCTGATATGCATTCTTTTAACGTAAACATTGAAAAAACAAATTTACCAAGAAATCAGTGCCTTATATCATTGAGGTTATGCTAAGGTTTTCATGCATTTCCATCTCATTCATGGCAGAGATTACGAGTAGCGGTGATCCATGTTTACGTGAATGACAATAGCTACATTTGTAGATCACTGTTCGAATTATTTACAACACTTTGGTGAAATTCAAATTTAAAAATTTATGTTTATGCATGTAAATATATATAGCAAATCCCTAACATTGGTGTATACCTGTCGAGAAGTGAGTATGATTTAAAACATACCCTAAGTATGACAATTTCAGGTTTAAGAGATACAATGTTTCCTCGAACAGATGAGCATCATCATAGCAAACAGTGATTGTTTAAATTGATAACATTTAGGAACGTGTATGCTTATCAGTAATTTAAGCATTTGTCAGTCTTATCACCAATGCCAATGGCATGTACAATTTGGGAATGGGTTGCGAGTTCGAAAACCACGCGGGGCAGTTGCCTGGTACTGACCGTAGGCTGGTGGGTTTTCTCCGGGTACTTCGGCTTTCCTCCACCTCCACAACCTGACACGTCCTTAGTTAATAGCCCTTTCCGATAACTAGGTTATCTCACCCTAGTTTTCTTACCCTTGCCGCTAGTCGGCGCTCAACACGAAAACAAAATCAACTTCCGGGGGCTATCCGTTTTGACAGATTGACTTAGTTACGACGATGCCACCAAAAACGAAGAAATATTGCTGCATGTGCAGCAATTATAGAGGGAAAAATGTTGACACGAGAATGATAACTCTGCATAGATTTCCAGCCAGTGACCGAGTGAGAAAAGTGTGGTTGCAGCGATGCAAATTAGTGATGAAAACATTCAAACAGACGAAGAACAGTTTGATGTGTTCCGACCATTTCGTCGACAGAGCCGGACCATCACCTGTTCATCCAATTCCATCACTATTTGGCACTATTTTCAAAACTTCGGTAAGTAATATATCACTTTCAAATATTTTCTTTATCCTTCACACATTTCGATTTTTAATTAAAGTAAACACATTCATTGATCTGGTTACGGTTTGGTTACAGGCCTAGCCCTGGTTGTAAATATCGGCGAGTAAAATCAAGTGTAACGTAAGACGTGTATATATTATAGCTCTCAATTAATTACCTTTTACAAACTTTATATGAGTAATAACAGGATCGCGAACGAGAGCGCACACGTGTGTAAAAATTAGCCAGGGCAGGAAACGTGATCACAGGTAATGTTACCTGCCCCACGGTGAGTCGAGTGACACACGGTGCCTGTTTTAATTACCACATAAGCAATCAAGCCTAAATATTATCAATCCACTGACAAACAAGCCCATTTTCTTTGAGGTTATAAATTATTTACCAGAGATTGAATCAATCACTTGTATGTGTTATATGGCCATATACATGTATATACACATTTCAAATAATGTTGCTGTAATATTTTTATGACATGGTAATTGAAACATGTCAAATCATAGGTGGTCCAGTTGTTTATTACCTGTATATTGTATATTGCCAAACTGATTCTGACACCTTGCCTATATAAAATCTGAGCCAGAGATCTAACATGAAAATAAATCTTAATTAAATTAATGTAATGTCAATTGTCATTCAAAACAACTATAATCATGTTCAGGCTATCATATTTGAACAGAATAATTTTCTCTATATATATTCTTTCTTTAAGTAACATTTTTCAGAAATTCATCAATCTTAAAAGCTGTTGTTTATTTATTTATTTATTTTTTTTTGCAGAAACTTGATGAAAATCTGGATATTGAAAGTGAAGTTGTAATCAATGTGGAGGAGGAGAGTGATCTTAACAGCAGCAACAGTTCAAACAGCTCATTTGAATTGGCTCAGGGATTTGTAACATCAGAATCCATTCTTGACACATCATTGCGAGTACATGATTATTTTGGACAAACAGATTCAGATCGATCAACAATACGAAACCAGTACGTACAAACCGAGGCTACATCAAAAACAGTTGAAACTCAAACAGATGATGCAAGTGTGTCTTTTTTTTTTTTAAAGATGTTGGATGTCAAACGGTTGATATTGAATGTGTTGATGATAGTGAGCAAGTGTGTCTACCTTTATTAACATATGATGACATTAAATCTGATGATCAGAAGATTCTTTTTTATATTGGAATACCAGACAGCGATACATTTGAGGCCCTTTATGATGAAGTGAAAGATGATGCTGAGGAACGGACAGCACGAGGAAGCAACATTACCAACAGGACTGGAAGTGGTGGCCGCCCTAGGATATTAAGAGTCGTAGATGAGTTTTTTATGGTGCTTATGCGACTGAGACTGGGACTTTTGCTTGAGGACCTAGCCTTCAGATTTTGTGTGTCCACCACCACTTGTGATGACATTTTCAACAAGTGGCTTGATTATTTGGACTGTCAGTTATCTGAGTTGGTGATGTGGACTCCTAGAGACGCCATAGACAGTAACATGCCAGAAATATTTAAGCAAAAATTTCCAAGTACACGAGTTGTCATTGATGCAACTGAAATACGTACAGAAACACCCAGTTCGTTACAATGTAAATCCCTTATGTACAGCGACTACAAGTCACATATGACATGGAGATCTTTGGTTGGAATAAGTCCAGCTGGCAGTGTAACTTATGTATCTGATCTGTGGTGTGGTAGTATAAGTGACAAGCAGATCACCAAAGAAAGTGGTATTGTTGAAATGTGTGAACTTGGTGAGGCAATCATGGCCGACAAAGGTTTTACTATAGCAGATTTAACTACACCTAAAGGTGTACACTTTATTATACCACCTTTTAAACGTAAAAAGGTCAAATTTTCAAGACGTGAAGTTACAAAAACAAAACAAATTGCAAATGCTCGCATCCACGTAGAACGACAGATGGAAAGAATAAAGAACTTCCGTATTGTGCAAGGTGTTATGCCAATTACTATGGCAAGTCGCGCTTCAAAAGTATGGAAACTGTGTGCTAGACTTACTAATCTGCATCCGCCTTTAGTACCACCGAAAATCAATCGGCAGTAGATTTGAATATCAACAAATTCATTCAAAATGCAATAAATCTAAAAACAGATCATGTTTTTTTTTTTTATGCATGTGCTTTGAAAAGAAAACTTGTTCACAAAAAGTTACATTGTATTTACATTATATTTCTTGAAATAGTTTCAGACCTCTCGCAACACGATTACTGAACATTTCTGGGAGAAAAGCACGTATATAAAACTTTTCAAGTTTAGACACCATTTCCGACCACAGGTCCTCGTCAAACCATATCCTCTTAACTGATACTTTCCCACTACATGTCCACACAGCAAAATCACACCACTTTCTACCTGTAACTCCCATTTGACCTTGAACCTGATAGAAATAGTTATGGTGTCTTTTCAGGATCACTTTTCCATCATCATTTAAAAAAACAGTACAATTTAGGGTCTCTAGCACATTCTTCAGGTGTAAGCATCCTCCATGCCATAGATGCTGGACACTTCACCTCCAGTAAACCATGACCATAGGGCTTACAATTGGTACATGTACAGTACACAAGTCCATCTGGGCTTGCACCTAAATAAGGGTATTTAGGTAGCAGTGTACAGTAAAAATGCCAAATTCTGAAAAATATGGCACATGCTTTAGATATGTAAACATTGCCAGTTAACCTTACATATAACCTCTAATAAAGTATATATATTTGAAATCTGTACAACATTTGCAATTTTAATAGAGCTCTGAAGGATAAGTAAACTGATATTTTCTGTGATTTTTAGAGCTGTGAATACCATGGTAACAGCTTAAAAAATTCTCAAAAATTGCAAAATATTATGATATTTGACCCAAAATGGCACAATTCTCTACACAATTTTTTTTCTGAAACCTATTTAAAATTAAATATCTCTATCCCAAAGACAGAATTAATCTTGTTTGGACATATGTTGTAAATTAAGTTTTTCCGCTATCTTACCTTTTCTGTGGGCTTCCATTTTGCGCTGTAGGCGAAACTAAATTTCCTGTGTAAACACACGTTCGGAAAATCCGGATATTTAAAATCCGGAACCAATTTATTGATTTTTGTTTTAATAAATGTGAAGCCTGTATGTACTACTTCATACTGGATATACCAATTATAGTGTACATTTATTTTTTCATTTTTTATACATATCATAATACAGGAGTTATTTGCTTAACAAAAAAATTGCCCATGGCCAGGCTGTCTTACTGTGGTGTGCTACCTTATACATCACTTTCGTTAATTCTAATTTTACTAAAAACCCCATGAATGTCTAGAATATGTTCCGACGAACAAAATGACATATCGGGTTACTGTGTATCTTTAATAGTCACCGAGTATTGCTGATTTCCCTGAGAGGTGTATTTTGACAACTTTTTCTCCCAATCCAGTAATAAGGGGAGGTAATTTTAAAGATGAAAACTCCCATAATTCTGTATATCTCTTGAATAAAGTTGTGTTTTGAGTTGAATGTGGTACTTTGAGTCTCTGTGCATGTAATCAAGCAAAAAATACTATACAACTATCAAATTTAGCCTTGTAATATGACGTCATAGTTACCATGACGTCATCAGTAACTATGACGTCATCAGATGGTATCTATGACGTCATAAATACTCAATGGTGTCATAATAAATAACCAAATTCCTTTCCAAACCTCAGCTTAGCAACACATGCAATATTCTAACTGATAAATCATGACATGACATCCAAGATTTCAAAATGTCATGCCTATGACATCACAGTCATCTGTTTCCACCCCGGTAATTCAGATATGTACCAATGATCATATGAAAGTGTCCGCTGATCCCATTTTATGCGGAAAATGCTATTTTTTCTGCTTTACCGAAGGAAGTGACAATAATTGACAATATTGTATCAACCGTACACTCCATCAATTGAAATTACATGCTTACCAATGTATAAATAAATTGAAAATAATGGTTTCACCAAATATTTCAAAAAATAACACTTACTGCAATAGTTTCCATGGATACGGGGTAATAAATCAGGTAAAACAAACCAGAATTCGGTCTATATGGTTTGTTAGATACCCAATAAGTTATTTTGGGTTTGTTATAAAACATAGAATATCTTTTCAATTTACACTGACTCATTAACATTATGCTTAATTAACCCACCCTTAAAATGGGTAAATATGCGAGTTACCTCCCTTGATTCCTCTAATATGACAAGCCTGATAATAAACAAGTTTTAAATTGTTTTTATGCATTTTTGAGCAATAATGAACTAAAATGAAGCTTAATCAAGCATAATTAAGCACAATTTCCAAAAAATAACATTTTTCAGCCCTTATAAGGTAGCAGTGTACAGTAAAAATGCCAAATTCTGAAAAATATGGCACATGCTTTAGATATGTAAACATTGCCAGTTAACCTTACATATAACCTCTAATAAAGTATATATATTTGAAATCTGTACAACATTTGCAATTTTAATAGAGCTCTGAAGGATAAGTAAACTGATATTTTCTGTGATTTTTAGAGCTGTGAATACCATGGTAACAGCTTAAAAAATTCTCAAAAATTGCAAAATATTATGATATTTGACCCAAAATGGCACAATTCTCTACACAATTTTTTTCTGAAACCTATTTAAAATTAAATATCTCTATCCCAAAGACAGAATTAATCTTGTTTGGACATATGTTGTAAATTAAGTTTTTCCGCTATCTTACCTTTTCTGTGGGCTTCCATTTTGCGCTGTAGGCGAAACTAAATTTCCTGTGTAAACACACGTTCGGAAAATCCGGATATTTAAAATCCGGAACCAATTTATTGATTTTTGTTTTAATAAATGTGAAGCCTGTATGTACTACTTCATACTGGATATACCAATTATAGTGTACATTTATTTTTTCATTTTTTATACATATCATAATACAGGAGTTATTTGCTTAACAAAAAAATTGCCCATGGCCAGGCTGTCTTACTGTGGTGTGCTACCTTAGGGTTTAAAAACAAACCGCACTTCTTTATGGTGAGTCCAGGATGAGCTAGTTTTACACTTTTAATGTATGTCCTTGTGGCTGCCACCTCATGTTTACTAGAGAATGGTGTATAGCCACACAGATCCACGGAAATGCATCTGGTTCTCTAAAGTCCTTTCGCTTAAAAACCTTCCCAACGTTGAAGATGTTACCTCTCTTGTCTAGTCAGACATCCACAGTTCGCTCCCAGACTGTTCTGCCCTATTGCTTGAGGAAGCTGAAGCATTCAACAGGCTGGAAGTGGTGGCCGCCCTAGGATATTAAGAGTCGTAGATGAGTTTTTATGGTGCTTATGCGACTGAGACTGGACTTTTGCTTGAGACCTAGCCTTCAGATTTGTGTGTCCACCACCACTTGTGATGACATTTTCAACAAGTGGCTTGATTATTGGACTGTCAGTTATCTGAGTTGGTGATGTGGACTCCTAGAGCGCCATAGACGTAACATGCCAGAAATATTAAGCAAAAATTTCCAAGTACACGAGTTGTCATTGATGCAACTGAAATACGTACAGAAACACCCAGTTCGTTACAATGTAAATCCCTTATGTACAGCGACTACAAGTCACATATGACATGGAAATCTTTGGTGGGAATAAGTCCAGCTGGCAGTGTAACTTATGTATCTGATCTGTGGTGTGGTAGTATAAGTGACAAGCAAATCACCAAAAAAGTGGTATTGTTGAAATGTGTGAACTTGGTGAGGCAATCATGGCCGACAAAGGTTTTACTATAGCAGATTTAACTACACCTAAAGGTGCACACCTTATTATACCACCTTTTAAACGTAAAAAGGTCAAATTTTCAAGACGTGAAGTTACAAAAACAAAACAAATTGCAAATGCTCGCATCCACGTAGAACGACAGATGGAAAGAATAAAGAACTTCCGTATTGTGCAAGGTGTTATGCCAATTACTATGGCAAGTCGCGCTTCAAAAGTATGGAAACTGTGTGCTAGACTTACTAATCTGCATCCGCCTTTAGTACCACCGAAAATCAATCGGCATTAGATTTGAATATCAACAAATTCATTCAAAATGCAATAAATCTAAAAACAGATCATGTTGTTTTTCTTTATTCATGTGCTTTGAAAAGAAAACTTGTTCACAAAAAGTTACATTGTATTTACATTATATTTCTTGAAATAGTTTCAGACCTCTCGCAACACGATTACTGAACATTTCTGGGAGAAAAGCACGTATATAAAACTTTTCCAGTTTAGACACCATTTCCGACCACAGGTCCTCGTCAAACCATATCCTCTTAACTGATACTTTCCCACTACATGTCCACACAGCAAAATCACACCACTTTCTACCTGTAACTCCCATTTGACCTTGAACCTGATAGAAATAGTTATGGTGTCTTTTCAGGATCACTTTTCCATCATCATTTAAAAAACAGTAAAATTTAGGGTCTCTAGCACATTCTTCAGGTGTAAGCATCCTCCATGCCATAGATGCTGGACACTTCACCTCTAGTAAACCATGACCATAGGGCTTACAATTGGTACATGTACAGTACACAAGTCCATCTGGGCTTGCACCTAAATAAGGGTATTTAGGGTTTAAAAACAAACCGCACTTCTTTATGGTGAGTCCAGGATGAGCTAGTTTTACACTTTTAATGTATGTCCTTGTGGCTGCCACCTCATGTTTACTAGAGAATGGTGTATAGCCACACAGATCCACCGGAAATGCATCTGGTTCTCTAAAGTCCTTTCGCTTAAAAACCTTCCCAAAGTTTGAAGATGTTATCCTCTCTTGTCTAGCAGACATCCACAGTTCGCTCCCAGTCTGTTCTCGGGTTAGTTTCTCAACAATAAAACAATCCTCAACCGACATTTCCAGAGATTTGAAATAACTATATATTGCTAAAACACAAGAGGGTTGCTTCAGGTCTACATGATCTGCATAATTGAAAGTTATGTTATGAAGGAATGGAAATTTCTCTACAGGTGTACTGGTACTGTCCTTCAAAAAGTTGGTTAACCAACCTGCATTTGAGTTAAAACTATAAAGTTTTCCCCTGAAACGTGACACATCAAAAGTAGACTTTTTGATGTCAAATAATTTAACACTCTTTGATGATGATGTGTCGCTACTACTGCTGAATTTATGTTTTTTAAACTGTAAATCCTCAGCTTTCTTGGGACTTAGCTTCCTCTTTCGTGGATTGCTCCATTTACACTTTTTATATGTTGGTGCCAGCTTTCCATCTCTTTTCATCTGGGTAATATCGACTATGGCATACAATAGTGCTGATATGTGATTGCAGGCCTCTCCTTCTCTGAATAAAAAAAATGAAAATTCATAAACAAAAATAAAAGCAACATACAGTTTAGTATCACTTGTTACTGCATAGACAGATGGCACCGGTGGTTGTGTACACTTCTTTGATTATTTCATTACTAGTAGCTAGACCTTATGAGTCTATCCATGTTCAGACATGATTTTTACCACTGCATGTTTCTGATGTTTCAACTAAAGAATGCTAAGGAATTTTTATGTTTAAATTCTTCATATATTGACATATAAGCTTACAATAATCAAGTCTTCACAGTTTTAAAATCGACAAGAACAGTTTTTACAGTACAGTAGATTCTACACGAAAATTTAATCACCACATTAAATTAATTTCATTAATAATTTAAATGCATTGTCATCTGAAAATAAAAATACAAACATTCAAAGCATTATAATTTATCAACTTAAAACATAATTTTCAATAAAGTCACATGTCCGTGAAAAATAAACAAATCGGTAATATCACTCAATATAAAATACTTATTTATTGTGAAATAATAAAGTGACATACATCTATGATTTTCACAAAATTTCCTCATTATTCTGGAGTTGATCTAGTGGGTCTATTTCATCCAGATGCCATCTCTTCCTTTTATTTGTTGAATTATTGGTCCATTGCATCTCCTTAAAAATATTTTTTAGCATTTCTTTTGACCTGTTTTCGCGTTTTATGCCGACCCCATCACTGACGAGTTCTAGAAGAACGGAGCATCCGTATGGTGCAGTTTCATTTATTTTGGCTGTACTGCATTTACTTCTCTTGTACAATCTTCATGAGAAATAGCAAATTATTGTATAAAACTGTAAAATAATCTTTATTTTTATTTCATTTCAGATCCCGGATTCAGGATTCAAAGAAGTGGTATAAGTTTATCTTTTTAACAAATAACAGAAATGAGAAATAGCTAGTGGGATGATATTTTGTTACCTTTGCTCGTTATTAATCAAAGAAGAGGTGCCAACTGAGGCCCTCTAGTGGCTATCACCGATAAGTTTTATGTTTATATATAGATACCTTGATATTAGATGGTCATGATATGACATGATATTAAGGTCAGGTCAGAGGTCATTTCGAGTTATAAGGAGTTAAAGCGGATGGTCAAATTCCTGATTGGTTCAGTTTTGACAAAGCATTATGCTAATTGAAAAAAAATAACCCGAAACAGTGACCCAATTTTTTAAATGCCAATTATGTCATATATACATCATATTTTGTACCTTAATACACACAATAGTTCTTCTCTGGGCGATAACTTTTTAAAATAAAGTGACGAAGCTAAATTTGCATATACCTTTAATAACCCTTCGACATTGTGCATGTCAATGTAATTAGGTCATTTTACCATTGCCCTAAAGGTCACAGGTAAAATGTCTTTTAAACATTCAAAGGTGTTTGTCAAGGTGATGTCATTGGTCCCTCGCTTTTATACTGTTAACGCGGAGACAAATGATTTTGTTTAAAAATAACAAGTAACTAGCTGGAAACAGTTTTGTATACTATCAGGTAACATAAAAACGTCTGGAACTGTATTTTGTGAACATTGAAACGTCCAACAGCTGCTTTTGTCAGTATCAATACTCCCTAAGCTATGAAATAGAGCAGTAACAAAAATACATGTCTTTATCCGTTATGGCGTGTTTACTGGTGTAATAAAAAAAAGTCAAACAAAAAGAAAACATAAGATGAATTATGTCTTGTTCTGCCAATTTCGAAGTATGAGGCTGTTGGGACATGCTGGTAGTGTCGTTCATTCACTGTCACTCTCTGACTCGGACCAGTTCTCAGTCAGTAAACAGTGAGGAAGTAGGATGTGCTATAGCTATACTAGGAATGATAATATATTGTTTTTATGTGTATTAAGGCACAACACAAAATATATTCTACATATAATGTATAAAATTGGCTTTTATAAAACTGGGTCACTATAACCTACTTTTGGACTTTAGGTGGTTTTTTTTTGTTTTTTTATTAACAGGTCATAATTTTATGAAAGTAATCTAAAAACATCATATACGTTTTGTTTAAATTGAGGAAATCGGAAAATTTACCCCCCTCTTCTGTTATTTTATTTGTAAATTTATATAATATATCATAATCATGTAGAGTAGGAACATCAGTTTGCGGTTCAGTTACAAATACATTTGAAAACAATTGGACTATTTCAGTGATTTCTTCTCTAATGACATTTAATTCTTATATTCCGGTTTATGTTTCAGTTTTGGAGGCTACGTATTTCGAGAATGTCATGTTCATTGATCCTTTTGCATTTTTCGCTGATGTTTTCACTTTGTTTCTAGCTGGTACAGTGTATATATTTTTGTTTGGCGTTTCTCAATGTATCTTTGCCAACATCTAATTTGGTCGTGGTTTCCTTTGTTATAAAGACACTTGATTATTTTGATGTTTCTATGCTCTATTGTGTATTTAAAATCGGAAGGTATAATAGCATGATCATTTTTCAGATAAAACTTTAAACTTCTAGGGATCTCATCATATCTTGTTTATTTGTGAAAATCAAGTACAAGTATACGCTTTTAATCTTTGTTGGACTGTTGAAATGATGAAATAATAATTAGTCTCTTATCAAATCAATAAACTTTTCATTATCATGTGTCGCTTCTTTTAATTCAGGGAAAGCTTCTACTACTCTCACGGCATCTTTTTTTGTTGTATAATTAAACATTGAAGTTCCTATATTTTGTAAGTAAGTGTATCTGCCTTAGTGAAGAATCACCTAATTTTGTTAATGGTTTGTGTTTTTGTATGCCATTTCAAAAAGGCTCTATCAGCATGTGTTAGTAATAACGACGGCGACAGTGACGACTTTCAATTTAACATCAACTTTTTGAAAATGAACTCTAGCTTTGACATATCGAAGCTAATCAGATATATTAAATGCTAACCTATCATTCAATTCCATTACAATTATAAATTTCATTATTAACCCGACCAAAAAATGACCATGAAACAGACGGCAAAGCAACTTGTTATGTTTAGTAGAAGTGAATTTAACCATTGACTGATCACGCAAGTCATAAGAAATGAAGAAGGACGATATAGTAGCATCGACCTTGCTGTTCTAGATACCGTAATGCGAGTTTTTTTTTACTGAACACATTGGAGGACATAAAGTACTGTCAGTACATCAGATAGAAGCAAGATAATTACGTATAGCACCATAAACAATTATAATTTCATTTTTTAGCTTCGAGCAGTAGGAGCTTCGAGGGCAGTGGGACCATTGAGAGCAGTGGGAGCTTCGAGAGCAGTGGGACCATTGAGAGCAGTGGGAGCTTCGAGAGCAGTGGGACCACTGAGAGCAGTGGGAGCTTCGAGAGCAGTGGGATATCTGAGAGCAGTGGGAACATTGAGAGCAGTGGGAGCTTCGAGAGCAGTGGGACCATTGAGAGCAGTGGGATATCTGAGAGCAGTGGGAACATTGAGAGCAGTGGGAGCTTCGAGAGCAGTGGGACCATTGAGAGCAGTGGGAGCTTCGAGAGCAGTGGGATCATTGAGAGCAGTGGGAGCTTCGAGAGCAGTGGGACCATTGAGAGCAGTGGGAGCTTCGAGAGCAGTGGGACAATTGAGAGCAGTGGGAGCTTCGAGAGCAGTGGGATCATTGAGAGCAGTGGGAGCTTCGAGAGCAGTGGGACCATTGAGAGCAGTGGGACCATTGAGAGCAGTGGGAGCTTCGAGAGCAGTGGGACCATTGAGAGTAGTGGGAGCTTCGAGAGCAGTGGGACCATTGAGAGCAGTGGGAGCTTCGAGAGCAGTGGGATATTTGAGAGCAGTGGGAACATTGAGAGCAGTGGGAGCTTCGAGAGCAGTGGGACCATTGAGAGCAGTGGGAGCTTCGAGAGCAGTGGGACAATTGAGAGCAGTGGGACCATTGAGAGCAGTGGGAGCTTCGAGAACAGTGGGAGATTTGAGAGCAGTGGGAACATTGAATTCAATGTGAGCATGGAGACCATTGAGAGCAGTGGGAGCATTGGGGGCAGTCCCGGAGGTAAATGAGTATATAAAGCTGAACCATAGGATCCCTATCGTTTTTTACATTTTCAAATTCAACATTTGTCCCGTCCTTGTACATATAACGCGATAGGATATATGTTAACCTATTGTTTCCAATTGTTAGCACTTTACATTTATCTGGATGAAATTTCAATAACCATGTAATGGACTTTTTCTGAATATTTTCGTTGAATTTTTTATTTTTTTTTTTTTTGTGTGTCATCGGCAAATCGATATGCTGATGATTTCATTGTTTCTGGTAAGTCGTTGATAAAATACACGAATAATAATGGCCCAAGAACACTGCCCTGGTGAACTTTGTTGTATTCATGCATCCATTTTGAAGCAACGCAATACTGATACTATTTGTTTTCTGTCTGTTGGAAGCATAGTATACACTTTATATTTATCTGTGATATCCCTTTCGAGTGCAATTCGGCTATCAGACGTTTGAGTGGCACAGTCTCGAACGCAATCATCTAATCCTAATTACGGTTTGAAATAGAGTTCCATGGTCAAGACAAAATCTATTACTTCGCTTTAGCGGACACCGTTATACGAGTTTTTAAAATGCATACATTGGAAAATTATGTTAGTACATCAATGGAAAGAAGATAATCACGTAGATAACCATTTACGATTATTTTTTATGTCATTTCTGTTTAGCCTAGAAAAAAAAATTGCTATTACATTCACTTTTTCTTGATCGGTTTCAGGCTATTTTAGTTATGTCTCCTCTCTTGACATTTAATTCCGTTATTCAAGCTTTTGTTTTAGTTTTGGAAACTGCGTATATCCAGTGTTTTTTGGATTTCTCTTTACCTCATGGGCGAAATCCTGTTCATTGTTCCATTTGCATTTTCTCGCTTGTGTTTTCATTTTATTTCTGGCTCGTATATATTCGTTATTTTTTTATTCTTCGCGTGTCTCCCTGTATCTGTGCCATCGTCTGTGTTTTCGCTTTATGTATGTTTTGGATGTTTGTGTCTGTTTGTTCATCATTCATTGAAACACATTATATTATGTGCCGTTCGTTCGATAGATTTGTTTGTTTGTTTGTTTGTTTTTTTGTTTGAGTTTAACGGCCCATCGACATCTATGGTCATTTCGGGCCAGTCGATTTAGCTATTTCTAAGATGGAGCGGTCACTTCATAAAATAAAGGTGGACAGATAAAACAGAGATTTGTTTATTTCGTTCGATAGAAGATTTCAATAATTCTCCGAAGATTTGATCTTTTGATTTTGTACGTTTTACAGATTTTAAATCCTCAATCCAATTAATTGATCAATCCGTTAGAATTTGGTCCTCATTTTACTTGATTGGTTTGTTGTTCTCATACTCTCTGGTTTTATTTAAATCGTTTGGTTGTAATTTATCCGGATGTTCTTATAACTGCCGTTGCTTTTCAGCTCATAAAACGATTTTCTGCTTTCAGGAAATCCAAAAGATACAAGTAGGGGTCTTGATTTTCCTATAGGTTCTTGGTTTTCTCGTAGTTACCTAGTCTAATGACCTTTGTGTCATTTCTGTTAAACTGTAGATGATCTGTTGCGAGCAAGCCTTTGGTTCCATCCTAATCAACTATCTTTCCATCCTTGCTCTCCGCTTAGGTTTATCCTTCAAAACCAAATACATTGATATTGTTTTCTCTCGTTTCTCCTGAGGTTTTCACTATCAAAGTTGATCATCACTAATTGACTAAATGTCCAAATACACATGTTGAGGAATTAAAAACCTCTATCTCTTCTCTTCGTTCCCAAGTCAGTAATTTACATGAAAATTTTAAATACGTTGAAAGCTATAATAAAGCATGATTATAACTTACAAACATCTTTAAATTGTACAAAATGTATTATCATTATAAACATTCTGACAAGTTTTATCAACATTTGTTAGTAATAACGAGAGCTACAGAAATAACAAATTGGAAATCAACATTCTCTCTTTGAAAGTGAACTTAAGCTTTGACAAATATTGTCAATATATTCAATGCTCACCTATCATTCAATGCAATAGCAGCTATAAGTTTTATCATAACCTGTAATTTAAAATGACCCGGAAATGTACGGCAAAATTTTGTAATTAGTAGCAGTGAATTTGACCATTGACCGATTACGCAAATCATCAGACGAAATGAACGACGATGCAAAAGCATCTACCATGCGATAGCGGATACCATAAAACGAGTTTAAATACTGCATATATTGGAAGACTTAAAGATACTGTCAGTGCATAAGATTGAAACAAGGTAATCACGTACAGTACCATGTATGATTATTTTTTATTTTTATTTTTTTTTCGTTTAGCTTTAATCGGTCAGAATATTGAGAGCAATGGAAGCATTGTGAGCATTACAAGCAGTGAGAGCAGTTCCGAAGGTAAATATATCTATTTACGAAATGTTTGACCATAGGTTCAGTCACAAATTCGCGCACTTTGGAAACGCATTGTACTTTGGATTTATCATTATTTATTGTTTATCACCGTTGGAAACTTTAAAGGAGTTCGAGGGTTAGTTGAGTGTCTGTGTTTCGTGGCGTTGACCGGCCTTGAGAAGGTGCGCGAAGTGGCATAATGGACGATGGATTGATACTGCATTGTTTCGGTCTGAACATGGAGGGGGGGATTTAGATTATAGTTAACTCTGTCTCTGTTTGTTGAGCAATGAACATTGTTTTCGTCAAGGATGATGATTTGGGCGGCAAATGGTTCATGATTTTTTAAAACGCGACACATAAATGGCACAAGGTAGAGGGGAGAAGGATCGTTGTTACATTTTCACAAAAACAAGCGACAAAAACAATGAGCATGTTGTGACATACTGTGTAACAATCATGGTGACAAACATTACCTGGTGACACACATTACCTGGTGACACGCATTACCTGTCGACACACATTACCATGTGACACATATTATCTGGTGACACACATTACCATGTGACACACATAATCTGGTGACACACATTACCTGGTGACACGCATTATCTGGTGACACGCATTACTTGGTGACACACATTATCTGGTGACACACATTACCTGGTGACACACATTACCTGGTGACACATTATCTGGTGACACACATTTCCTGTCGGGTGTCTAAAAAATATTTAATATTCTATTGCATTGTTATTTTGTGACATGTTTTACATGCTAGCGAAAATATGGGAGACGGAGTAAAAACAATTGTATCAGTTATGAAATTTTAAACATTATTTCACGGTTGTCAGTGTAATTGTTGCATGTGTCTAGAGTGTATTTCACAATTAAGTTTTATTCAAATAGCATTTCGGTCAAAGGCAAAAATCAGAAATTTGAAACATGCCTTAACGTTTTTCTTAACTAATATGTAAACTTCCTATCATTTTTTTGCATTTCTTTTGAAGACCAAAATTTACATTTTAATTTTGTGTAGTTCATAACTGTAAATTTGTATTTGAATTCTGTGTTATTTTATAAAAAGGTCATATCTGTTCATTTCTATCATTTTAAAAGAGAAAATTAAATGCTGGTTTGTTTAATGCCACAAATTTGTTAGTATGATTTTTGCTTCCAGCGCTCCTAAAAGGCAACAACGGAGAAGGTTGGTTGAGTTATTTTAGCATTCGTTTATATAACGGTACAGTTGTCATCTTATATGACAATTTTAACAATGATGAACGCTATAGTTTAATTAAGTTAACAATAAAGCTGAGAAAAAGTTATTAGATTTGTGTGTATTACAATCGAAAAAAAAGAGTTTGGGCATGGGACAATAACTACAAACTCCATCCATAAAAAAACTTCCTGATGTTTGAATTCTAATCGGTTAAACATCAGAATATCCTTTGATAAAGATATAAGATATATTGAATTAAAGGAAACACTTGGCTGTTGGGTTTTGTAGTGAGAAAACACTAGCCCTTCCGGAGCCTCTAGGTGTCCGATATCGCGTTTCTTTATGGCTCTCAGTTACTAGCACTTATGGCAGTATATAGTGCCGTTATCAGAGGGCACATGCTGTATTAGTGTTGTGCAACCTTACGCTTATTTGGCGGAAGTGATTATCGAATTATCTCCCTTGTTATATGAAGAAAACAACTTGAAGATCAGCCAGTGTTATCAGGCTAAGTACTTTATTTCTTCAATATTAAGATGTAATACGTTTCAATGACATTTGATGATATATTGTCAGTGTAAAAATTGCTGATATTAATCATGTTTACCGGTCAATTGCACCGGATCGTTATTTAATTGATGAAATCTCGTGTATTATATATTGGAGACCGCTGTTGATAGTCAAACAAAGTTTCAAGCCATCGGAGTGAAATAGATGAATAAGCAATTTTGAGATTCAGTTCAACTTTAGCATATTTTGTCCCATCGTGCCTGTATTTAAATCAAACGTCGATGGTCGACTCGGCCTCATCGCACATGTTGGGTCGAGTTGTCTTTTATTCAAATTATATATTGGCAGACCCGCCCCATCGCATCACGCAGGGTCGAGCTGTCTGTTATTCAAATTAGGTCAAGGTATGTTATATTAATCAGGGAACTTGGAAGCGATACATTAAATGACAATTGTACTATATGTCTATGCACGACAATGATCAATCTTAATAAATCTTAATAAGATGATACTTAAATGACCATATAGTTATACTTTATTCATTTGCTATAATATCAAACAGTGAGCATGTATAGGAGCAAAAAACGTAGAAGGACTGCAGGGGGTGTCAGGCAGCCGCCACCGGCAGTGGATCAACAGTTGGTGTCAGCTGGGAATGCAAGGCCAGAGTCTGTCCAACCGGAGCCTAATACAGATGACAGTCCATAGACAAGTACTATGGGTATGACAATACAAACACCTATAGCAAGTGTCAATGATAACTTAGGCTTGCATGTAGCAGCTAATGTTAAGCAAAACATTATCAATGGGGAATATATGGAGCTTGCTCTCTTGTTGTCAAACTCCATGGGGGTATCTGAAAATACCCACAAAATTTCTTTGATTGATGGGGAGTTGGTAGTGAAGCCCAAAACACAAACCCCAAAAATATTGGATATTAGTAAATGGACTGATGCATTTATAATATATATAAGTATCTACACATCTGTTCATTCTGAGCAACTGCATGGGCTATTTTTTGTCTTTTTTTGGTGTCTATGGTCGATATAGATGCCAGAGCTTTGCAAACAAACGTCATATTGTGCGCTAGCTCGGTCACATTGTACTTACTCTCATAAATGCATGAGATCTAATGGAGGGCATGTCAGTCTTAATTGCTTTAAGACAAACGTTAACAATTCCAATTCCTTTCGGTCAAAACCAAACTCATACACTCAGTCTACCGCAAAACAAAACAAGCAAGGGGGATATAGACAAGGGACACAAACAGGTATGGACACTGGGAAAAACCCCAATAAAAATTCCAGCTCTTAAGCACTGGGTTACTAAATATCCAAACGTGTCTGTAGGAAAGCTTCTTCTCCAAGGGTTAAAAAGCGGTTTTAGACTTCATTATTTTGGCTCAAGAATCCCAAGGGAATCAAAAAAATTAAGGTCAGCATCAACCTTCCCAGTTCAGACATTAAAAAAAATATGCAGGAAGTAGAATTTGGGAGGGATGGCAGGCCCCTTTGATAGCAAACCCATGGCACAATGGAATAGTTCCCCCATAGGAATAGTTCCCAAAAAGGATGGGAAGTGACGCTTAATAACACATCTTTCATGGCAATTAGGGGATAGTATAAATAGCAATATTGACCCTGATATGGTTTCAGTCCAATACTCATCATTCCATAAAGTTGTTCAGATGATAGCCGAGTTAGGCAAAGGTGCATTACTGGGGAGTCTACGAATCAGGAAAGATCCCAGATTCTTGGAAGGCATCTACAATTATTCCAATTCCAAAACCTGGTAAGGACACCACTGAACCAAATAATTATCGTCCAATCTCTCTAACAAGCTGCATATGCAAAACCCTTGAACGGATGATAAACACTAGACTAGTTTGGTTCCTTGAATCTAATAATATTTTGAGTCCACTCCAAAGTGGATTCAGAAACCGCAGAGGAACGGTAGACCATCTGGTCAGGTTAGAAACCTTCATTCGAGAAGCTTTCGCGAAGAAGGAGCATCTAGTCGCTGTGTTCTTTGATCTGGAGAAAGCATACGATACTACATGGCAATATGGTATTATGAAAGACCTGCATGAAATTGGTGTACGTGGGAATCTCCCAAAATTCATCGCAAATTACATATCTGACAGACATTTTAAAGTTCGCGTAGGTTCAACTTATTCTGAAACAGCCAAACAGGAAATGGGAGTCCCTCAGGGTGGAATCCTTTCCGTAACACTTTTCGGTCTGAAAATCAACAGTATAACTAAATGTCTCGGTAAGTCAACTGAAGGGTCTCTCTTCGTTGATGACTTCTTGATCTGCTATAGGTCAAAGAACATGCACACGATAGAACGACAACTTCAACAATGTCTAGGCAAACTACAAACATGGGCAGATGAAAACGGCTTCAAATTCTCCAGATCAAAAACTGTCTGCATGCACTTCTGCCAAAAACGAAAACCACATAATGATCCAGACCTAACATTAAATGGTATCAAAATTCCAGTTGTCGAGCAGACTAAATTCCTCGGACTAATTTTCGATTCGAAACTCTCCTTTGTTCCACATATAAAATACTTGAAAGATAAGTGCTCAAAGGCAATGAACATTTTACGAGTACTATCCCATACTGACTGGGGTGCAGACCGTGAAATGCTTCTGCGCCTTTATAGGACGCTTATTCGATCAAAACTCGACTATGGCTCAATCGTTTATGGATCGGCACGAAATTCTTACCTGCAGATGCTTGATCCTATCCAAAACCAAGGATTACGTCTGGTACTTGGTGCTTTTCGAACAACACCTGTGCAGAGCCTTTATGTAGAGGCAAATGAACCATCCTTAAATGAAAAAGCTTTCTCTTCAATATGCCGCCCAATTGAAATCCAACCCGAAAAATCCAGCTTTTGACCTTGTTGTCAATCCGCAATACCAAAACATATTTACTCAAAACCAAAAACTCCTACCAACATTTGGCATTAGAATTTCTAACTTTCTTCAGGAACTTGACATAAGTTTAGACAACATAGGCGAGTACACCGTAACTGATGTACCACCGTGGCTTGTCGAATCACCTGATATTAACCTTACTCTACATGAGAGGGCAAAGTCGAGTGTATTACCCGAAGAGCACAAATCTTCTTTTCGGGAGTGCATTGCAGATTTTCCTGATCATGTTCAGATCTACACTGATGGCTCAAAAGATGAAGTAAAGGTCTCCGCAGCATGCTATTCCGATCACCATTGCTCTTCAATCCGCTTACCAGATGGTGCCTCTATCTTCTCTGCGGAAGCATGTGCCATCGATTTGGCCCTCGACCATATCGAAGAACAACGCATCAGAAAAGCAATCATTTGTTCCGACTCTCTATCCGTCCTTCAGAATTTACAATCACGAGATCCAAGGAAATAGTCCTCTCTCGGCTCCGTACCGGGCACACATATCCTACTCATTCGTTCCTTTTGAAACGAGAGGATCCACCGGTGTGTTATGCATGTGATGCTCAATTCACAGTGCAGCATTTTTTAATAGAATGTTCCGATTTCAAGCACATTCGTGATAAATACTTTCGAGTCCCGGATATGAAAACCCTTTTCAGTTCCGTGGATTCGAAAACAATATTTAGCTACTTGAAAGAAATCGATCTATTTTATAGACTTTGATGTCTTTTACGTTACCGTCTTTGACGTTCAATTTATAACAAAGTTCACGTAATCTATTCGTACATATTATTTCACATAATCTATTCGTGCATATATATATTTTACCATTTTTAACCACCTTTTATTATAATGATGTAAATATACAATACGGATGCTTTTAAAAAATGACAAATTTTATCTGATTTTAACTTTAAAAATAAAACATGTTAGAATATTGTTTGGCCCTAAATGACCCTAGTTGTCGATGGGCCGTAAAACATAAACAAACAAACAAACAATTACTGGGGAAGATGGATATCAAGTCTGCCTTTCGCCTCCTTCCTATACATCCAGCTGATTTTCCATTGTTAGGTTTAAGTTTCAAGACAAATACTTTGTAGACAAATGTTTAACTATGGGTTGCTCAGTGTCGTGTAGTTTATTTGAGAAGTTTTCGTCTTTCATTGAGTGGTTGTCAGAGAGAAGTCTGGTGAACAAAGTTTAGATCATTATTTAGATGACTTTATATTTGCTGGGAAGGACAAAAAGGACACATGTGCTAGGCTTATGTCTATTTTTCAAGAAACATGTCAAGCGATCGGAATACCCATTGCTGAGGAAAAGTCTGAGGGTCCAACTACAACTTTGATATTCTTAGGTCTTGAAATTGACACAGTGGAAATGACTATTAGGGTCCCACAAGAAAAAGTTCAGGTGTAAAGGACAGAGATTTTGAAAGTTTTAAGTAGGGGAAAAGGGTTAAAATACAGGAACTACAGTCTTTAGCAGGGAGAATGTCATTTTGTGCTAATGCTATACCAATAGCTAGAGCCTTTATCCGCCGCCTTTTCGATGTTATGTCAGGCATACAAAAACCCCACTACAGAGTTAGAATATCTCAAGAAATTAGAGCTGATCTAGAGATGTGGTTACAATGTTTAAGTCAATTCAATGGCAAGTGTTATTTTTTGGAAAGTCTTGGAGTAGTAATGTGGATTTAGGTCTATATACTGACAGCGCAGGAAACTGGGAGTTGGGTTGTGGTGCCTGTTGGGGCAGCAATTGGATTGTTTTCAAATGGCCAAGGGAATGGAAACAGAAGGCTATCATGAGAGACATAACCTTTTTAGAATTAGTACCTATTGTATTAGCGGTTGAATCTTGGTCATCAGAGTTCAGGTCGAGGACAATTAATTTTCACATAGACAATGATAGTTCAGTTACAATCATGAACAAGAACATCTAAGTCACCCAGAGTTATGTCCTTGTTAAGGCCACTGCTAGTTCACTGCATGTATAATAGCATACAATTTAGGGCCACACATGTACCTGGGGTGCATAACTCGGCCGCTGACGCATTGTCTCGTTTTCAGTTCACAAGGTTTCGAGAATTGCGGCCTTGGGCAAACCACGAGCCAGCAAAGATACCGGAGGGGTTCCTTTCAACACTCTTGACAGTGAGGTCAACCGATTTATTGCATTATCTGTTTCAAAAAATACAAACGGGTCCTATGCGATGGCTCCAAAGGTTTCAGGAGGAATATTCTTTAAACATATCCTGGCCCCCTCCCACACAACAAGTTATGCATTATATTGCTTTCATGTCTCAAAAAGGTTACGCTTACTCCACAGTCAAAACTTGTCTGTCTTGTATGAGTTTTAAATGCAAGTTAGAAGGGCATAGTGATCCTATGCAACAGTTTATTATCAAAAAACTAGTAGAGGGAGTTAGGAGAAGTAGTGTTGGCGTTAGAGATGCCAGATTGCCTATTACTGTTGATCTGTTAGCAAGCATTATATCGGTTTTGCCAAAAATATGCAGTTCCCAATATGAGGCTGCTTTGTTCAGTTGTGCCTATTCATTGGCATTCTATGGATTTTTTCGGGTAGGAGAAATTACTGTCAGTAGTAGGGACATGGCTTACAGGGTTGTAACAGTTGCACAGGTATCACTTCAGGGAAGTGCTGCTAAAGTACATCTATCTTCTTCAAAAACTGATCAGTATGGTGAAGGAACTACTATCATTCTTCCAAGTAATGGTACCCTATTGCTGTACCGTCAGTAACCTTCGCAGGTATCTGGCAATTAGGCCGCAAGGGTCAGGTCCTTTACTTTGTCATTTTGGGAGTGGAGCGTTGACAAGATACCAGTTTTACCAGTCCTCACCAAAGCATGCACTAGCTTGGGCCGTAACAGTAGTTTTTACAAATCCCATTCATTCAGAATTGGGGCAACTACATCAGCCTCCTTGTGTGGTATGTCTACTGAAGGTATTATGGAATGTGGTAGGTGGAAATCCAGTGTTTACAAAAGATACATCAGAATTCCAACCCAAAGAATAATTGTAAAGTGTTAATACGCGTTTTAAGATTTGTAGGTACCTCAGGGAAGGTCTGGATTCTCGGGTCATCAATCATTAAACACGCCTTTGTTCACAGTCGGGTTTGCCCAGGAGGGGTACACCTTGGGCTGTGTCGCATTGGATTAACATTGTGGTGGCAGTTTAAAGGAGGTATGGTCATTACAGACATCAAAGGTAAAATTCGTCACTTGAGGAAATTTGAAACTGATCAACCAGCAATGCTTGTCATACGCTGTGGGGGTAATGACATAGGTAACACTGGGGCTGGGCACATTAGAATAAGATTAAAGAATATCATGGATTTCTTGATATCCGAGTTCCCAGGGACATTATTGGTATGGTTGCAAATACTACCCCGAATTGGAGGGGGGCCACAAGTCCTTGCACACTTGAAAAAGTCAGAAAGCGATTGAACAGTGCAATTTCTGGTCATGTTTTAAAACATGGTGGAGCTGTTGTACATTATCCAGACTTGAAGATAGATGACCATTTTTTCTGGAAGATGGGGTCCACCTGTCACCTCTGGGTAATGATATATTTCTTACACCTTACAGGGTGCTTTAGAAAGTTTTAAAACAACAAGCAACAGGTTCTTCCCCATCAGTGACTAGTTCACACTTACAAGCAGCATAGAACAATTATGACATGTTAGGATTTTGGTCACAGCCTTGTACCGGGAAATGTGTCGCCTTCTCTTTTGTTTTCGTTTGCCGGTGAACGAGTTTCATGTGGATAACTCGTTCATATGGCAGATTTCGCGGTACAAGCTTTCACAAAGTCAGTCGACTTGTTCATTTATTGGTGATTATTGAGTTATTGATTTATATTGATTGATGTATATTGCGCATATTGATGCGAATCAGTTGATATCTGTTTCCCAGTATCTACTGATCATTGTCATCTGATTGATTTGTAGTCAGCTGAAATCTGTTTCCCAGGATCAGCTGATTAATTGATTTGAATTGTTGTTTAATTGGTTGAAATCTGTTTCCCAGGATCAGCTGATTAATTGATTTGAATTGTTGTTTAATTGGTTGAGAACTGTTTCCCAGAATCAATCAATTAATTTGTTTGATTGAAATTGAAATTTATTGATGGCGTGCCATTATGGTCTATTGACAGACCGGTCGCCATATCGTTGCAATAAAGCTGTGACCATAAATCCAAATTTAAATTGTTTGTGATATGTGCATCTATTGATAATGCTTTTTGTTGTTGTTGTTTATATTATTAATGTTATCTTTATCTCTTTTTTTAATTTTTTTTTATATTATCTTACCATATTTTCCACTGGTTATACATTGAAAACGTCAATGACTTTCTTAAATTGACATTGTAAAATAATCTGTTGAAAATATTTTCAGTTCATAAAATGAAAGCAACGCCATAAAGTGTAATACCAAGTACAAAATAACGAAAATATGGGAGACAGAGTAAATTATTTGCCTTATATACCAGGCAGTTTGACAAGATTACATAACGTCATTTTGTCAGTACAATTGCTGCATATGTCAAAGTTTACTAACAATTAAATGTTTCTCTACAGAAATATCATTACGGTCAAAGACAAAAATCAGAAATTTGAAACAGACGTTAATGTTTTTCTAACGAATGTATATACATTTTATCAATGATTACATTTTATTTTAAGCCCAAATATTTACTTTAATTTTGTCTATTTTTACATGAAGGTCATAACTGTCCTTTTCTGGCATTTTTATATCTGTCATCTCATTTGTAGTAAGCACTATGGAGGAAACAAAGTGTCGGTTTTTGTCAATGCCACAATTTTGTTAGCACGACTTTTGTTTTAGGGCTCGGAGATGGTAAGGGTATTTTAACATTCGTTTATATAAAGCTTTAGTTTTTTTTGTTTTTTTTTTTAAATTTCATATTTGAAAAAAAAAGAAAGGTATAATTCAATTACAGTAACAATCAAGTTAAGAAAGGGTTAATAGATGGAGTGAAAGAGTATATATAAGTTTATTTAACATAATTGTATAATTACTTAATAAACCGGGCGTTGATATGATCACATTATATTAAGTTTGTCAATTTAGTTAGTGCATATGCCGTAATGCGCTAAATAATAAAGTTTTATTCTACTAAAATATCATTTCAGTAAAGACGAAACAAAATTGAAACATGACCAAGACTTTTATTTGAACTTTGTGTAATTTTTCAAGAAACTCTTACCAATTCTTGGATTTTCATTTCTGTCTATCTCAATTTTGTTTTTGCAGAGATGTAGTGAAAATTAAATGCTGGTTTTGGTCAATGCCATAATTTTGTGTGATTTTTTTTTTTCAGGAAACGAAAAAGCCAGGGAATGAAAATGGGGTAAGGTTATTTAAAGGTGCTACACCTCCAACAATAGCATTTTATCAATTAAAAACACAAATAGACGCATATGTATTTTCTTCAGCAATACAAATTACACACTTTACACTATTAACACCCTCGGAAAATATCATCTTCTTATTTATCTCAAAAATAGAATAATAATTAATAATAATAATTAATTGCGTTCCGAAGAAATTCCATTTAGCTCCGACTTCATATTGAATGAAATATTGATTGCGCATGCGCCGAAAACAGAAACACAAACGAGTAATGACGATCGCTTTAAGAAGCGTGGAAGGTCACAAGTGTAAACATCTCAAGAAAAGAAGGAATTAAGCGTAATTTAGATTATGAAACGAATAAAGGGAAGGATTTCAGTGGGAGACCGCAAAGACAGGTGGGATTATATATATAAAAAAACGACAAGGAATCGGAACACATGCGGAAATGGCACAGTTTTTGTTGGAGAGGCAAGTGTGTAACGTGCACACGTACGAAGTGCAACGTTCGGTCCGTCGTTATCTTTACTGAAAACTGTAAGAATATGATGCGATTGAATCATTGGTAAAGATTGTGATATTGATCGCAGATTGAGTATTAATCGTTCACCAGCTTAGACTTATTGATAAATCACATTTGAGCGAAATGGGGCCGAAAGGGTTAAGCTAGGAAAGTGTTTTAGTTCCTTGGTGGCAGCATGCATAGAATCGTGAATTTTCGCGACGGGTAGTATTTGAAATGTTTGTTTATTCATTTTTTCTTTTTGCATTAAAACCTCGGCATTTACAATTTATAGTTATGATAGGCAACAGGCGATATTTGCCCGAGCTGAAGTCTACCATATGTGTTTTCTTCTGTATGTAAATCTTTCTATGAATGCACTGTGATCGAGGTCACGTGTATTCAAAGGAGATTATAATGTTGGTCTCTTTCATAGGCAGAGATATTCAAAAGTTTGTAATTTCTTGGCTTCATTACGACAATTTTTGTCGGTACGGATTTTTTTTTTATTTCTAGGTCTTAAATAGGTATACATATATGGACTAGATGTCATTTATTGTCAAAATAATAACAATTTATTACACCATGTCGGAGGTGTAGCATCTTTAAGCATTCCTTGATAATGTTTGTTAAATTTAAACTTTGTTTTTTTTACAATTGCAAAACAGTGAATACAAACTTAAATAAATCACGCTTGTTTGCCCGGGTGAAAGCGCGCGCGAGTGGTCTTGGTGATGAGAACCGGAGTACCCTGTGAAAACCCACGTGGTCGGTCATGTGACCCCGTACCTTTTTACGTCAGATCGGCGAATCGAACCCCAACCGCCTAGGTGTGTATACACTATACACCCGACCACCCAGTAACATATTGTATTAAATATCTATGGTAAGTCATTTTTCTTTTCTTTCAGGTCGGAAGATTACTCGAACGCGGATTGCTGCTGACATTGGCATGACATCGTTAAAAATGAATACTGATACACTGTACATCAAAATCAAAAGAAGACATTGAAATTAATGCTATTATTATATTATAATAAATTAATTAATTAATCAATACAAATATTAAGCTTACTTTTGTGGTCTCATATCAACAAATATGCCTGTTTATGGTTGGTAAGCCCATATAGCATCCAGTTGGTTGAGTGTCTCCTTGACACCTAATACGACCCTGGCTGTTTTGAGGAGGTCAAACCTGGTACCACTCCGTTCGTTATACGGTATTCACTATTTGTTGTTTTTCCCCACATGTTGTCTTCTCTATTGTAGTTTGATTGGTATTGATGGTTTGATCCGTTTAAAGTATCCCTGTTTCTTTTGTTATCTCGATTGTTCCTTTTAAATTCTCCCTGTTGGTTTTAATGTCTCGTTTGTACGGTTTAAAGTATTTCTGTTTGGTTTGTTATTTCCATGCTTTCTTTTAAAGTGTCACTTTTGGTTTTGATGTCTCGATCGTTCCTTTTAAAATTTCCCCGTTTGTTTCAGTGTCTCAATTGTTCTTTTTAAAGTCTTCTTATTGGTTTTGGTGTCTCGATCGGTCTTTTTAAATCCCTTCTGCTGGTTTTGTGTCTTGATTATTCCTTTAAAGCCTCTCTGGTGGTTTTGGTCCGATTGGCCCTTTTAATGTGTCCCCATAGGTAGCGATCTTTCCTTTTACTGTTTTCACCGGGTTTTTTTTGTGTGTGTCCTGATTGTTCCTTTCAATGTCTCTCCGTTGGGGGCGATGTCGCGATCTTTCCTTTAATTGTTTTCACAGCTGATGTGTCTCTATTGTCTCTTTTATAAAGTCTCTCCGTTGGTGCTGGTGTCTCGATTGTTCCTTTTATAAAATCTCTCCGTTGTAGCTGGTGTCTCGATTGTTCCTTTTATAAAATCTCTCCGTTGTAGCTGGTGTCTCGATTGTTCCTTTTATAAAGTCTTTCCGTTGGTGTTGGTGTCTCGATTGTTCCTTTTATAAAGTCTTTCCGTTTGTGCTGGTATCTCGATTGTTCCTTTTATAAAGTCTGTCCGTTGGTGCTGGTGTCTCGATTGTTCCTTTTATAAAATCTGTCCGTTGGTGCTGGTGTCTCGATTGTTCCTTTTATAAAGTCTTTCCGTTGGTGCTGGTGTCTCGATTGTTCCTTTTATAAAGTCTGTCCGTTGGTGCTGGTGTCTCGATTGTTCCTTTTATAAAGTCTGTCCGTTGGTGCTGGTGTCTCGATTGTTCCTTTTATAAAGTCTGTCCGTTGGTGCTGGTGTCTCGATTGTTCCTTTTATAAAGTCTCTCCGTTGGTGCTGTGTCTCGATTGTTCCTACGATGATTTGTGATGTATCTGCGTATTCCTTCTGTTTTGGTTACTTTATTGTCTTGTGCAACCAGTATCATACTGACATCAATAAAATTAGCCAAAAAACATGGTCATATTTTTAACAATGGAGATTATGTATATTCAATATCGCATTAATCAGTTTGTCAATAATGTAATAAGCTACACACAAATGATGTAATCTATGCGATAAATATGTCTTAACGGTTCTCTTATCTTAGCGGATTTTTTTTTGTTGCTTTTTTTTTTTTTTTTTGTTTTTTGTTTTTTTTTTGCTTTTTGTTTTGCGCTGGAGAAGCATTCGTCTAAATTACTTTGCGCTAATTGTAGTTTATCTATTTGTTTTCTTGTGCAATCAGTTTTGGTGCTCTATTCATCATTCCATGTTTTTATTTGGTTATGCGCTAAACTTTAGGTGCGTCAATTAAGTACGTTTACATTATCTCTTTTTACGTTTTTATTTTAGCAATTGATAATTATCCATGGAAAACTATTATATGACTAGGTTTTGTTTTTCCTTCTCTTCTTACATTCGTCAATGAGGCTACGGGCCAAAGGCTTGTATACACATCATACAAGATATAGTGTTAGAGAGATAAAGAAACGAACTATAATTTTACTAACTGTTTTGTCTATTCGTCGATGATGAAATTCAGAAGAGACGACAACAAAATGGTTATGAGCGTATACAAATGTTAATTGGAGAGGTATACTTAGTTCTACTTTGATCATAATGGTAAATTTTGGATATATATTATTCTTATATTTATGTACTGTACAAAATACACATAAGGTAATGGCACCTTTCAAATCACATTGATAGATTCAATAGAACTAAAACAAATTAAACGGCTCCGGACCCAAAGAAATGATAACTGGAGTCGAAAAAAAAACGAGGTAAAACATGGATATAAAGAAATGTCAGAATCTAAATGGGGATGTTCGAAAGGCACATACGAATCAGTTTCATAATTTTTAATATATTTGATTTCAAAAGAACGTTTCTGCCACAATAGGCGCGTGTCAAACAACTGTTGAATAACATTCAGCTATCACACGTGGAATAAGCTTTAAATGCGTTTTTATTGGTTGACACAGTGACCTTTGACCGGAACTTTTTCTTATCACCTGATTCAATGCGATTTTATTGGCTCTTACTTGAAGACCGCTTCACGAGGTCCATGACATGACAACAAGAAATAGTTCGCGGTTGTTTTTGTCAATTTTTGAAAATATCTTTAGATTTCTTTCATGCTATTGCTTTGAAAAGAAGATAAACTTGCTTAATATTTTTTTAGCAATTTGTTATAAATTGTCATATTTCCTTACATTTCCGAAATTGTCAGTTTTGCATATTCATTAGCGGCTTTTCAATTTAGTTCATATCCTTACACCATACATAAAATTGTGAAAAGAACACACGTTGACACAAAACAGGTCAATTCATCCTCAGAGTATCGTTTCTATTGTGATAAAAACAGGTCACATCAACTCGTGGTTGTTGTATATGGTATTCCTTTCACTCTCGTTAGCTATTTTTATAAAGTGACACAAAAAAGGCACGCTAAAGCTCGTGTTTTGTGTGACTTTTAATAGCATAAAAACTCGAGTGAAAGAAATACCATATACAACAACCACTCGTTATATAACCTGTATTTATGATCTTAAAAGTCCAACAGCAGGGTTAGTGAAGACTTAAATACAGTATCGGCAGTATTTAGTTGTATTCTCCTTCTTGGACTAGTAAGTGATGCTAAGGTCTTTGTTGATCATTGTGATGAGTTAGGGTAATGTCCTTCCAATTTCCTAGTGTGCTCGTTTACGACCCATATAATAGCATTAAATATGTGCTGTGGTATTGGTTTCAAATATCACAATCATTCACGTTATCGTTCATTATTTATGACATGAAGATTCCTGTTGCAAATTAAACGAAACAATTTCAATTATTTGTATCTAATATGATGACAAAACGGTTAGTCGTTAAAGTGTCCTATGGGATAATTTGCAGGGTTGAAAAAGAAAAATGATATGTTTCACCATAAGGAAATAATACCACTTGTTATCTGAGCTTACTCATCACTCTTTAAAATGACGTGTGCTGTACGATTTTCTTTACATAATGCTTTCTATCAATCCTATTGGTAAGAGTTCTTTCAACAGATTCGTGCCCATTCTTACAAATTTGTATAATCATATCAATCCCGATAACTTGAACGTTGCAAATGGTTAATATAAATGTTTGACAAAAACATCATTGCATATTGTGTTTTAATGCCATAATTGCAATTGTGACGTAATGATGTATCAGGGGAGATAATAAAAGTGGAGTTGATAGGGTAACGGTATTATTGCTCTTGCGGCAGAACAAATTTATTTATTGCCCTAACCGGTTGAAAAGTTTGTATTACCATGCCCAGATCGTGTCTTGAACAAATCACCTTTCCTGCACTATTTCTATAGTTTAATTGGTATCACTGATGAGTCTAACTGTTTAACTGCTGATACAGTTTGGAGTTTTCCCTGTACATTTAGTAGCAGCTGGTGGCTGCATGCAGGAAACTCATATCTTGCACTCAAAGAAATTTGGTCGGTAAAGTATCTTGCAAAAGAAATCGCGGTGTCGGACACAACCGCGATCGCGCGGAATATCGGAATGATATCAGTTTCTTGATCAACACTCAAACGAATATTTGTTTAAAATCTTAATTGTATATCAAATCGTTTCTTTATTTTTTTTTTATTATTATTTTTTTGCTATTTTTAAAAATTATTTTCAGCACTTCCTGTTTAGGAAGCTTTGAATGGTTAAAGACTTACCGCATGATTTTATAACTTTGTTTCCGCCTTTAACATTTTTTACAAGAATTTACCGGTCGTATTTGTCATGTTATAAGTCCAGCAAGAAGCATTTTATATGTTGTCGTTCAAATATATATATTTAAATAAAACAGGACGATTTATCGACAGGTAAAAGAAATTGTGTTTCTGACTCCAAATCCGTAAAACGAAATCGAATATGGATATGGACAGAGTTAAGATTTACACAAAGAATATTGAAAAAAGTCTGTGAAGTGTTTAAGAGGGGTCCCTCAAGATGTACATTTCGTTGAAACGCCTCAAACATGTCCAATTGTATATCGACTAAAGAAATGAAATGTTTCCCAATGAAAAGCAACGAGATTCGTCTTAACAATCGAGATTGAAGACACAAATAATTATAAGTATGCAATAGAACAAAATTGCATTCAAATGTGCAAATACGTCATAAGTTTTCGTTTTTATATGTGTTTACTTATTCGATTTGTTATGCTGTACTCCTGTACTCAGCTTCGAACCATCAGATGTCCTATACTATGAAGAGATAGTCTTCTCCTTGGTCGTTGTCTGCAGATACAAACGAAATGTATCTTAATAAATAATTGGCACTGCATGTATATTGAGGGTTACTGATAAAACAAGCTATTAAAGGACATCTGATTTTCTAGTCCCACGTTCAACCGGTATTGCGAAAGAGCTTTCTCAATTGCCAGCTGTCTATTGTGGCTAGTATTTACCGCTAATGTACGCTATCTGTCTGTAATCCTCACCATAACCGAACATTTGATCGGCGGTGTATCGTACCAGTAGCATGATCAACATCGCAAGATACCATGTTCATCAGCGATACAGACTTTCACCCCGTTTTTTGGTTTGATGAAATTAAGGAAAACCTTGTGGAACATGTCAATGAGAATTTTAGTAAACTAAAAATTGACTTTTCTATTATTAAAACGTACCAAAAGCAAGTCTTTTAGGAAAACAAATTCAATGTTATATTCTTAATTTGCTTAGGTTCAAACTCTCGATTATTTTATATATACAGTAGTGTATCCTTTAACTCATAATATCGGTAATAACTTTATAATCGTGAGGATATCATTTTTCATAATATTCTTTCATCAGATGTCGCAACAACAAATGCATTCAAAAGACTTAATTTTATTAGTTTACATGGACATGTTTTCTGCTTAAGGATGAATAAAGTACATTGTATAAGTACAAGTATATATGTATATTTATAGTACATCTTTCTGGTGCTTATGGATGAAAGCATAATTTATTTTTTCATGCCATTTATCAAACGCCTACTTTACAGGTTTCCTGTCAAGGTCCACCTCTACGTCACTTCTTGAATCTAAATATAAAGCACTTTTGCTACGGCGTCCTTTGAGTCTTCCTGGAGTCTAGAAGTCCTTAGCGCATGACATGTTGACAAGACACGGTTGAATAGATGTACCTCATAAAATAATGAAACATTTTAAGGGAATTGAAATGCATTTCTGTTATTCGCATAACTTAAAGAAATTTTATCTGTATGTGAATGCGATATAACTGATTAAGCTATATCATATATGCCATACACATCTATATTTGTATCTACTAATACATCAGTATTAACATAACATAATTATAAATCACTGAAATAGCTCTCAATCATTTACAGATGTGGCCACCGAGCTTTGACTGAAAAAATAACCCTATGAAATATGAACTAAGTAGTAATCGAGTCTAGTACCTGGCTTTCTTTAATTAATATCATCATTATAATTAATCGCTTGAACAAGTATGAAAAGAACATTCGGAAGAAAATAAATCGACATATCGAGAAATCACATTAGCCACCTTTTAATCAAGCGGTAGTGTATTCATTAGCCCGCACGTGCACACGTCAAGAGGGACAGTGAAAGTAAACCGGAAGGATTTTGAAAGTAAATTGCATGTCTGTGAATTTCACATAAATGTTACCAATTTCAACGTTTCTAATTGAGAGTGAAATTGACATCAACCGCATGATCAACGTCAAACATTAAACTCGTTTTCTCAAATATAAGTACACTTTCTGAAGTACATCTGATCTCAAATACGCTCGATCTTTAGAACTGTACTTGGTTGAAAAAAAAAACGCCTTTATAGATCTTTCTTCCTTCATTTAAATGTTCATTTTTCAATTCATTTTGAGAGAACGAAACTGTGTGTATTTCAATGAGCAGGGAGTTCAGATCTATAGAAATGTGTGTTCGATTGTGGGGAATAAAGTTCCATCAAATTGAATTAATTCTAGTCTGTATTCCCTGAACAGCGTGCTTGCGAAATACATTCATTCTTCTCTTGGAATAATGCTGCACTCTTAACAGACACGACTGGGACTCGGGCGAGATTATCATAGTTTCAATTGCAAATATTGTAAGTTGTGTTGTTGGTTTGTTATTGGAGGGATGGGGTGAGGGGAGGGGCAAGTCACAGTTTCCTACACCGAGGGTGTATTATTGTATCTTATGTTGGAATTGTCATATTTTATCTGATAAACCTAAGGGTAGTTGAATGGTACAATTGTAACACAATTGCCTTTTTTACATAGGCGGTCTGGGTTTGATTCTCAAATCGAGCGTGAAAAGGTATTGGGTAACCTGGTCACCTGCCAAAACACCTGGACTTTCTCCGGGTACTCCCGTTTCCTCGCAAAGTAGTATCGCTCGCGCATACAAACAAGTGTAATTAATATGTTTATTTAACCTAATTCACAAATATTGTAAAATAAACAACATTAACTTTTAAACAGGTATGTAGTAGTGTGTTCTATTTATAAGAGTTCTCTCTGTCAATCTCAATATCTTGGTCTCAAAATTTGGAATACTCGAAGTTATTTTGGTTCACTCATATGTAAATTGCTAATTATCTGCGCCCGACGAACCCCATTCACTTTAACGAATGCGTTCCTATTTAACACAACATGTTAGATATTTTACAAGTGTAAATCTCATTTCCATGCTAGGAATCGAACTGGCAAACAGAAATATACTGAATACGGCATGACGGAATTAGGTAGAATGAGATGTTGCGAATGGTATACGTACCTAAGGCAAGTTTTCCCCTTGCAACGATTTTGTGTAGTGATTTGTTATATTCAGGCTATTTCGTCACAGTTCGCTCTGTCAAGATCTACATGTAGGTACATGTATATGATATTGGGGTCGAGATTGTCAGGATATAGTTCCTTCTGCAAGATTGGTTTTGTTTGGCTTATTTTGTTTAACGTCCTATTAACAGCTAAGGTCATTTAAGAGTTAAAAATCGAGTTTCCAGGGGTAACAGCGATGCTTGTGGATCATGGCTAAGTATTTTCCCCGAGTCCCTACATGGACGCCAATGTAACAGAGCGCATGATTTATTAAATTTAAATCACTACCTCCGCTAGGGATTGAACCCGGGACCTCTGGCTTACTAGTCTTACGCTCAACCGATCGAGCTAAAGAGAAGATCTCTCTAGCCGAGCGGTATATTGCGGCTAGTATTTATCAGGGTTACATTACGACACGTTCTTATCTTACCGAAACAAAATGTCAATTTCCTAAATTGCTCAAGTTGTTTACCCATCAACCGATATTTCTTTAACCTCATTATAATTTGAGGAATATAACATAAAATGTTTTAAATACAAAATGTAACAACAGTATATTATATTGCTGAAATTATAGCCAAATGGGTGTTTAGATAAGATGGAGATGATTGCATAGAAGTGTTAAATATTGACAAACGGAGAAGAAAGATTGGCCAAATACATCATAGTCATAATCAACAATTATCATGCGCTCAATTATCTTTACTTCTTTTGTACTACAAAATCTTCGTTAAAGCATGTACATTTTATATCTTTATTACGTGGCATGATAAGGTAACATAGAAGCCATGTCTTCACTTTTCTGTTGTCAGAACAGAAACACTTGGACTTTTACTTGGCGATATGTTCTAGAATATTGTTTTCTCTCAAAACGCTTTTAAGAGTTATGTGTCATACGACGGACGCCAATCGTTAACGACTTAATTATGTGTTGCTACTAATCAGTACACGGCATGTGTTGACATCATCTGCCATGCCACAATTGCACACATTGCCAAAACAAAACTCAAGAAATATTGATCATCCTCAACACGTCATCACATGTCGTCACTAGATTTTATTTTATGTTCAACTATTTAAGCAATGAACAGTGAATATCGACTATAACAACATTAAAACCACGGTTCAATACTTATATTTACTTTGTTTTACCATTTTTGTCAACATTGAAAAAAACTAAACCAACATAAAAACATCCTGCCTGTTTTAACGTCACATGACCCACTGGGTGTTATAGCCTGAGGCACTCGGTGTTATAGGCGTATGGTGGCAACTGCCTCTAAGCATTGTGTCAATGACGAAATGCGGAGCAAATGTAAATATATCACAATGCGTACACACAATAAAACACAGTGTTCTACTAATTTTTAACAGTTTCTAATAATACACTTTCAAATAACAATCGCATTATATACTATTGTTCGTCTGTGGTGCAACATAGACTCGTGTCCAGGAACAGGACCGCCCGGCTATACCTCTCTGATGACAGGAATTTTCACCCTCTATAAAAGTGCTTGCTGACTGCAATTACTAACATGTGATGTTACAAACAATTCGTATCATTAGACGCAGCACCGTCTTATGAATTGAACTGCTTTCAGTTGGAAGTTATGGGCTGATGAATGTCAACTGGACAAAGGCAAACTTCCTTTGTCCAGTTGACATTCATCAGCCCACAACTTCCAAATGAAAGCAGTTCAATGCTTATATTAACATTTGACAACGATTTTTAAAGACTATATCCAGGAATTTTGCTTTTACGATGTATAAACAAAATATTATCGTCAAAGACGGAACAGCCTTTTCAACAGCCATCTTTCGTTATCGCCGACGTTACAATTAAGACGTCACTATAATAATGACGTCATCATCAAGATTTGGAAGTTATGCACTCGTAACCTTCAAGTGAGCTTGGTTAAGCTATATAGTGGGGCTGCAGTGTAAATGTAAATATGATAATATAACTACTAAGCGATCCAAAGACTAATCTACCATGTTTATACATGGTCTTTCCTGCAACTTCAAGAGCTTGAAAATAATGATGTCTTATAAGCTTTATCATAGTCACAGTTTAGTCCTTCCACTGTTGCCTTCAGCTGTTTTAGAGCAGGCGGAAATTAAATAAAGTAAGGCCTCCTTCATTACAAGCATAAGCCCTCATTCTGCCTGTTTTCTTCTCTGCTTCTTTAGTCTTCAGTTCTCAAGTAGAATCTTGATAATCTTAAACAGTAGTTGCAGTGAAACTTATTTAGTTTTAAATCATCATTTAATCAATCAAGGTAAATTCTATCTAGAACTGAATAGTAGGTCGCAGTCTTTAATTGTGTCTCTTACACCATGTTCTGATGCGGGCTATGTTTTTATGCGAATTTCCTTAAAGGATTCCAAGTTGACCGGCGTTGTAAGTTGCTTTTGTAGCTGTATGTAAGCAGGATATGGAGACACCTTAAACGGGTGAAAGTTCTGATTACTTCTACCAAAAATAATAGTAACGATAACAGCAAAAGAAAGCACTTACAATTATATATACAGAATATTGTTTTTTTATAATAACACACGAATATTCCCCATTTGGTTGAAAAAACAACAACAATAAATATACCGATAAGTCTGTAAAGTTTACGACAACAAATTTCAGAACGTGATATGTCAACGTGTTATCAATCATACACAGGATAATAATAATACCGAAAACATTCCCCTGTTCCGGATATGACGTAAATCGTTGTCCGTGAGAATACACGTTACATTTTCCTTTTGGAATAAAAAAAAAAAAAAAGGATCCAACAAGATGGTGTGTCAGATGAAAATCGGTTTTTTGTAGTGTATCAAACTATTCATGCATTTTAAGTTTGTGTATATAGGGCCGCGCTGTCCGAGTGGTTACGGTGTCCCGACAAGTTAACACTAGCGCTCCACCTCTGGGTTGCGAGTTCGAAACCTACGTACAAATACCCGTCTGCGTCCTACGTACTACAGTTGCCAGGTACATGTACTGACCGTAGGCCGGTGGTTTTTCTCCAGGTACTCCGACTTTCCACCTCCAAAACCTGGCACGTCCTTAAATGACCCTGGCTGTTAATAGGACGTAAAACAAAAACAAAACCAATAAAAAAAATGTGTATATCGCAATTGAAGCATGCAATATTGTCAGCAACCTAATCGTTCATAGCAGACACTCGTTAATGTAGACATCAGTAATTGTGTCTCCGAACATGTTGTCCGATAATATTTGAGACATCATCAGACACATTATATATCTCTTCTATGAAACTGAGGATCGGAAATGACATTCTATTCTTCTTTAACTGTCTGTAATAATCGCAACAAACTTCAATTTCCAAAAATACAACTTCCTGAATATGTCACCAATTTTAGAAATTTGGGACACCCTCATCAGTTTATTGGGTTCCAGTCAGCCTACATATACGAGTAATCCATGGCGTCGATTAGGTCCGTATCGATCTAGAGAGAAATATTGAGATAAATGTATTAGCATCCTCATCTTCGCACCACGTGACATGCTATCGCTGTACTCCAGACGCTTGTAAATGAAACGTCTAATAACTTCGTTATCAAGTTCTCAAAACTCGTTCAATTAATCGGACGGATTTCTCTGGATGCTGGAACCTATTATGGAAATTTTTAGCTATGACGCAGACGGGTATTTGTTTATTTATTATTCATATTCTGTTATTTCTTTATTTATATTAGTATTATTTCTTTTAACGTCTTGTATTATAATATACTGAAGATATATATCATTATAATGAAATGAAATGATAAGAAAACTCTGAGGTTTATTGAAAAAATAACACGAACTTGATTTTTATAAATTCTCCAGCGCTATTGTAAACGGTTGGACATTGATTTGTAATATATTTGAATTTTTTTTTTCCAAATGACGATAACGAGAATGAATGAAGCCACATAAAACAAACGTATTAACGTTACCTGTTTTTTCTATACTCATAGCACGAACGGTCATGAGAATTGATCGTTCTCAAATAGCCGCGATGATGTAAATAGTTTTATTTCAGATAAGAAGTTTTTTTCTATTGATGATTACGTGTCATTTGTTGTAATGCAACAATATTTGACATTTTCTCTCTGTACTTTGCAATCACTTGAACTTCCTTTTAAGGGCCCGTCGCATGTTTGGGCAGTATATGCGTGTACCTGCTTTCCACTTTGTCATTCCAATCTCGATCGGTTTTGATTGATTTTATTCGCTCTTATCAGGAAACGTCGGGCCGACAATTGAATTCCATTACCAATCCCAAGAATAATTAGAAATAATGCACTGCCTAATAGGCACAATCTGTTTGAACAGGCTCAATTTATGAAAAAGACATCTCATTCACTACATCGGAATGCAAATTGCTACGAAACAGCTAAATATAACTGTACAGTGTCATGCACGTGCCATCGGCTAGCACGAGTTGTCAATGCTACTTCGAGCTAGTCTCTCGTGTCGAAGCGCCGCTATCGTTAAATGCATATGTAACAGGAGAGAACACGCAGGTCCGTAATATGTATTCAACTTATATAACAGAAAAAAGCTCTGCGGTAATGACGCTTCATTGTCCAAGTCAAGATGTGTTTAGTAAAAAACACATCAAACAAACGCTTTACTTAAACACATGTAACACACTCTCTTCAGCAATGTTTCAGCTTGATTTGATTTCTCCGCGGAGAATTCGTGTTTTTAGTCTCTGTGTAATTGACTTGGGAAATTGTTCCTGGTACTGTAGTCTTAGAACATTCTCTCGAAAAAAAGCAAACATGAACACACAGTAATCATATATGTAGGCATCACGGTCTCCAAAGACAAACTTACATTTTCTTAGTCAACTGAGTCAGAACAGTTTCTTTTTAAAAGACAAATGTTTAATGAACTTGAAAACAGTATTCGATGTTTTGATTGTCAAGCTAACATCACCAAATATTACTAGCCAGTGCATCGCTGTGGTTTTGATCCATTGAGACAATCAAGTTTGTGAGGAATTTAGATTCAAATAGTATATATGTTGATTAAACAGTAATATATGCAGATCGATTTGAACACACACGTCAATAAAATGCTTCCTCGTGTAAACATTAAGTTAAATGTTTATGAACAGAAAGTAATGACTTCAGATGGTGTATCAAAAATAGCAGCAAGACTTCAGGAACATTCTTTGTTTTCTTCTGCTTTCTTTGCTATTTATGTGGGTTTTGTGTCTTCAGGTTTGGCTTGTTGAATAGCTAAAGCAATTTTATTAGCCTACACATGCATGTCATGTGCACTAAAGCTAGTGTGCAAGTGTTTAAGTGTTCCAGTCAACACCTAACCGTCAATTCTAATCATCCAAAATGAAAGTCAACTAGATTAAGGTAATACCGTATCTCACAACTTCTAGCTCTTGTTCAGCAATATCCGTCGTCTGCACAAAAGACAGACACAAATAGGACAACCAGGCGGATATTGCCGTCAGCTTTCTCTCTAGGAAAAAGCATTCTTCTGAAGAAGACAAAGGACGACTCGAATGGTTTCCGATTGAACCCGACATGTTCAATATATGGTTGCCGGACACATGAGGAGGGGTTTGCTATATCAGTAATTTTAATGGTTTGTCTCGGCCATAAAGACGTTTTGAAAACCCCAATTGATGATCCGTTCAAACAACTTCATGCAGAAATTGGTACCTTTGTCTGTATTGTATATTTTTGTTAGAAAGGACAGTAGCCCATATCAAATAAGAACTTTTAACTTGCAAATTTGAAACAAATTATACCAACTTATTTTAATCACTCTTTTTGCCAGAATGGAAGAGGAAATAGGAAATCACGTGGTCGAGCAGGTGACCCATGCCTTTTGACGTCCGATCTGAGAATCGAACCTCGATTCGCCTAGTTTAAAGGTAACAATATGCCATCTAACCATTCTAAATAATTTACCCTACTTCATGCGTTATATAATTTTTGAGAATCGACTAAATTTTATATTTAATATTTTTCCTTCTTTAACTTTTTACCTTCTTATGTTCCCATGACACTTCCTCAATTTTTGCCTTAAATTGAACGTTCTCCCCTGACCGGGACTAACCAAATCCATTGATGTTCGTCCGTTGTTATTGATTAAACGTGACTGGGTGGGGTTTTACGTCATTGTGTTCGGGTGCAGCATTTCAATGTGTTAATATGCCGATAAGAATACAAACCTTACCAAATCAGGCAGCAATGTTTTACCGGCATGTACGATACTATGAACAGGTGCTCCAGAGGAGTAAGAGTCTCCTTCTTGACGACATTCACCATAAAATCCTTTGTCAAATCTAGGAAATATCACGATATCCAAGTGAGAACCGTGGTCACCATTTATCAATATATGAAAGCTGTACATTTGTTTAGTGACAACTGGGTTCCGATTCTGTTAGAAATGCGTAAATTATGGACTTTATTCCTTGGAAAAGGTATTGCCTTTCAGGACATATATCCTTTCAACAACTCAGGTTTTCTCAGTGAAATAAAATGTTATCATTGAATCTATATTGAGTAGAAGGATAGTTTACTAAAGATTTTGAAAAGCATCTATCGAATCAGGATAATTTGATTAGGTACAGTTGCAGTGAATGGAGCATAGGCAAAATGTCATAGTCTTTTCATTGACGAGCCATCATCCCCGTGATGTAATCCCGTGCATTTATCATTTCCAGCCAAATACATGATATTTGCATCTAAATTTTAATAGAAACTATATTATATGGCAAAAAATAAGAAAAATGCTACTCTGTCACGTAAATGCATGTCAACGTGACCGGTGATTGAGGCTCTGTCAAATTAATATGATTGCCCAGAAACGATAAGACGAATTCACCTTATTCGTTAATCAGTCAACCATCCTAGGATATTTTGTAGGTGTTGTTTGACTGATGTGCATGCAGTCTGCTTCGTTACTGACTACGTTAAACTAGGCTGGAGCTGATCATCCTATACTATGTATTGAAATCCCTGTCAAAGACAACAACAAAAACAACTTCCAAACAGTAGTTTTCAAAACATTTATCAGTGACGAACAAACATCGATCAGTCGTCAGTCGTGAAGTTCATATGTATACTTTGGGCACATTGTCAAGGAAAACAGATAAAAGATATCGATCTTGCTAAATGAATGGAAACAGAGAAACACAAGTGCAAAAATTTACCGAGTATTCAGCATGTGCTAAAAATTGTTGAGAAGATTAAAGGAGAAGCCGGGTGACGATAGAATCTCTTCATCAAACAACCAGGCAGGTAAAAGACTGCATGGTCATTCCTGTAGCTCTGTCTATGTTGTATGTTTAAGATAAGTGGTTGATACACTGTACGATCGCGCTTGATCCCTTGTTTTACCATTGAACAGGCGAGTTGTTTTCAAGATAATGTACAGTGTGTTTGAAGTGACGGTGGTTCGTTCAAACAGATAAATTACCCCGCGGGGACCCCTAGACTATATCGTACAAAGCGATGGTTCGTACAATACTTCGTAAATACAGGAATAAATTACGCAAGATTATGTAGAGGCTCGGTAGGGAATTTCTCAAGACTGCGTGAAATATCGTTAAATCCGACTTCGTGAAATGTGGAGTTTAATGTCTTTGTGAAATCCATTATTGAAAATTTTGGAATCTATTGAAATTATGGGTCTTTTGTAACCCTTCATCAAGATTTTAACATTTGTTTTGATCTGTTTGTAATTTAGTTACCTGCTAAAATCACTTAAGGTCAAAGAAGGACAAAACAGACGAGTCCTAGAAGAACAAAACAGACAAGTCCTAAACGGACAAAACAGACGAGTCCTAGACGGACAAAACAGACGAGTCCTAGAAGGACAAAACAGACGAGTCTTAAACGGACAAAACAGACGAATCCTAGAAGGACAAAACAGACGAGTCCTAGAAGGACAAACAGATGTATGACGCTCTGATATATATAACTCTATCTTTGCTTTGAAGTGTGATTGTATCCCACGCGTTTCCATTATGGGAGATGGTAATTATCAAAGATATGGATCCCACTGTGCTGAGAATAAGTTTCTTGTAATTAATTTAAAGTTTACGGTATTGAAAGATGTATGTAAAGAAAAGTATATCTAGCTAGCAACAAAACCTGGTAATAAGTGGGGGAAAAAAACAAGCAGCATGTTTATATCAAAGTATAGCATACATTCAAAAACAAAACAAGCAGAATGTTTATATTAAATTGTAAAATACATGAAAAACAAACAAACAACATGTGTATATCATAGTATGAAATACGTATTTTATATTAAAGTGAAAAAAAATCGTTGAAAATAAAGCAAGCAGCATATTAAATGCGTGGAAAACAAAACAAACAGCATGCATAAATCAAAGTGTATTTTATGTGAATTCAGCTTATTCTTCGACATTTATGAAACTTATATCAATCATCATTGTTGGCCGAGATGGAAATACACAGGGTATTATTTCTGTTGAACATGTGCATCCACTGTTCGTTGACGTCTCTTTCTGCAATAAGTTAAGTTGTAGTTGACCTAACACTTTAGACTAGAATGCTATGTACAAATTTACCTAAGACATGTTTTGTATTACACATACAATGTAAGCTTACAAGACAGAAATTTAATCAACAATTTGTTTCCCTGTGTTTAAAAATCGATGGAAACCATCTTCAATTGGGAAACTTAAGTCAAATAATCACGGAGTTTGGACGACATGGAAAGGCTCTTCCTGTGTCTGTTAGAATATATATATATATATACACACGTTTACAGCCGGCATTATTCGAAAACTCATTGGGCACACGTTTTAGCAATTTACCGGTTCTGTCGATCCACAATTCTCTGAAATTACAGTTTAAAATGCAACCTGCATCCGGAATGGGTTGCGATTGCTGCAGAATGGCAAACTGTCGCAACACCAAACTTTCTAATAACTCATTTTGATTGTAAAATCTCCACGATGACAGCTAAAAGAAGATTGGATACACCTTTAGTAGATGCATATACACAGTTAGTAAATGTGATAATTAGCCAATAACCTATTTCATACACTTTGAAGAGCAAATACTATAATGTTGGGCTTTATCTAAGGATTCGAAAACAATATTTAGCTACTTGAAAGAAATCGATCTATTTTATAGACTTTGATGTCTTTTACGTTACTCTCTTTGACGTTCTATTTATATCACAAAGTTCACATAATCTATTCGTACATATATATATTTTACCATTTTTAACCAACTTTTTTTTATTATAATGATCTAAATATACAATACGAATGCTTTTAAAAATGACAAATTTTATCTGATTTTAACTTTAAAAATAAAACATGATAGTATATTGTTTGGCCCTAAATGACCCTAGTTGTCGATGGGCCGTAAAACATAAACAAACAAACAAACAAATCTAAGGATTAAACAAAAGATAAATATGTTAATAACACTTCAACACAATTATCAATGAGACAAAGCATGGTCAAATATGAATCAATCTACATCCTACATGTATAGCTATTTCTGCGTTCTAGGACTCGTCAGTGACTATCATTACCTTAGGCCTTGGCACCTAGGATGTGACAGAGAAAGCTCCGATTTGGTTAAAACAAATGTCATAATCTGGATTTAACTAATTATTTCTGGTTTCCGGTGTGAGTAAATTTTTGATAACATCTCTTTTCGACTTATTTGGATACTATCTTCTAACTTTCGGTCCCGGAAGACGGCCGTTTATCTGTTCAATGACATCATACCTACCGCCTGTTTGTATCTTATATCTACAATAAATGACGTCATACATATCCCCTTTCTATAATGAATGACAGCATATCCGCCGCTTGTCTGTGTTCTGTGTCCACAATAACGTATGTCATAGTTATGCATGTCTTTGATTAATGACGTCATACTTTTCACCTGTCTGCATTATATTTCTACAGGAAATGACGTCATACCTACCGCATGTCTGTACTATGTGTCTGCAACAAATTATGTCATGCCTACAGCCTCTCTATGATAATTGACGTCACATTTAGCTGTCTATAATAAATTGCCTCTTACTTATTGTGCGTCCCAATCGTAACATCGCTTTTTAATTCGATTCCTCTATGGTATTTCAAACATTTTATTTTTTCATAATTTTCTTCCATTTTTTTTCTACCATATTCATTTAATTTCATTGAAAACAAGTCAAAACTGAAACGATAATAGTCGTTTTACGTTCATTCTAATTGCCCATGTGTGCACCGGTCCGCCTTGTAACCATACGTGTCAAATGTGATGTTTACACACTTGTAAACGATGTTTTCGTTAAAATATTCATAACAATATATGTACCTATGCACGTTCTGAAACAATGCACGCGTATATCAACAGGCAAGTAAACTACTTCAAATAGCATTATGACCTACTGTTTAATTTACATGCTGCGTCTAAATATATCGACAAAACAATATTTGATTGTGTAAGCTAGACTAACCAAACCCACACTTAAATAATACAGATTTATTCAAAATATAATATGCAATGAGAAAATATATACATGTACCTTTTTCTTTCCTACTTTTTCTGAGTCGGTCATGGAATTCAACGTCATCGGATTACGTTAAAAGTACAAAACAGCTTTTCAGTAATATAGTGATGCAAGGGGAACAACTCGCACATTTGAATTAGAAAAAAGTACAAATTCCTCTGCATTGATAGCATGTTATATATTGTATGACAAGTGATTTGATTTCGTTTTGAAAATAAAATCTATTTGGCTGCAACGTCACAGACTTTTCCATTCAACATGTCATATCATTCATAAATATCCTGTCTTTATTTTGTGTATGACGTCAGCATTCAAATAGCAGAATACCTTCTGACGCCGGAATATGGCCGTGTTGGCATTTCTATCTTGCCGCTTGGAAGCGAACGTGATCATGTGAAAAGAAGTGGAAGATTTCAAATAATTTCAGCGTTTAAAAGCAAACAAAAATGTTAATGCACACAAAACAAACTGTTGACAGTTTTAATAGTTAAATCTCTTCAGGAATACTGTTTGTGGGTGTCCTTATAATGTCAGTAACACCTTACTAGACTTAGCTGGTCATGGACGTTTCGGGGGTTCCATTAGCATTTGTAGCAGCCAGCCATGTAGAATCCTCTGGTTTCTGAAACAATATCGCGAATAAGAATTATTCCCCTTTACCTACCGGTCAATATTTGTAATAGATTGCATTACACAATATAGATATGTTTTTCTTCGTTATTACGCGAAATTTTGCGTTTTATCCTGAAAAATTTGCGTTAAACCAATTTAAATGTCGGTATTTTAAGGTAATATCACAAGATTGTTGGATATTTTAATAAAGGGAGTACTGTCATTAAAAGTCAAAAGTACACCTCTTAACAAAGCCAATAACACTAACAAGTCGCAAATATCAGTACCCGGCGATACATTAGAATCGCCGCTCCGACACATCTAGACGCCAGGTACAACACTTCCACTCTAATCTTCATATGCGACGTCACAAAAAACACCAAATTGAGCTTTCGATCTAAATTCACACAGACACATTCACATTTACGACATAATATTTACCTCGTATCTAACAATGAACAGTATATGGAATACTTGATGTAATATTAGAAGTCATTGTTCTGGGTTCTTAACAATGCTCACCTAATATAGCCTAGAAATATTAAGCGTCCATGATACTTTGATCACCTTGTACAAAGTGTATGGGGTATGTTGAAGTGTCCATCTATCAATCAACGATTTTCCTTAAAATAAAAGATGTTTTTTTAATGTAATACACAGTGACCTGTTTTGCCCGTATTTGAGCTGGAAGTAGTGTTATTGTAACTTCTCATATAAATGACCTTAATAATTAGTTGTGTATGCATTGAAGGTCAGAAGAATCAAATATGAAATAAAAAGTTTTACATTATTTAACGAGCAATGACATCTAGATGATATTTTGTGTTTTGCAGTGTATATGTATACAAGCAGTGCAAGTTTCATATCTCTAAGATGTTAACGTAACACGGTAAGTTATTATTCATACGACATACAATGTAAGTACATGTATAACTAAAAGTTGTTGCATACTTGAATAATATAGAATTTGGTTTATTAATATAATGTTTAAATTGAATTTCAGTATCTTGACCTTATAGTATTATGATTATTTTTTTTATTACAAGTGGTGCTATCACTTAAACTTGTTGACATTTAAATGACAAGACGTTTGGGTAGATGTATTAAAAAAATGACGTCAATTTTGTCGACAAACTGAAGTATATGTCCAATTAGGTATCTGTATTATTGTAATAACCTGATACTCAGAAACCGTTTTATTGTCTTATATAACTACTTGTAGGTACGTGATTACACGCTAGTTTCGCGTAATAATGTGAAAAACATATTACTTACTCATTCAAAAATGATCCCAATCGGCTTTCGTACAACTCAAAGAGATGAATGAAACTCAAAGCTAAAGCCAGTTTGTTTGTCCCAAGTGATGTCTTTGTATTAGTCTTGTGATATCAAATTTTGAATTGTATTTTTTTTTCTTCATTAGTGGTTAGTTTGGTTTGGGAAATGAAAGAATAGATTAGTGGCCCAAAAGCAATGTTTGATAAACATCTTTTCTCAACATACCACAATTATGTTTATAACATGATTTTTAACATATATCATCATTAAGTAAACAAATAGTTACAAATATAGATAAATACATTCCTCCCTACTGTATATACATTTGTATCTCGCAATTTGTTTTGACTTGTGCTAATGTCGTATTTCTTTTGTAAAAAAAAAATACTAAGCATACATGTTTTTATACGTGCAATATGTCTGTATATGTCTTGAAAAATATCAAAGAGATTGTGTTGGAATATGCGTGGTTCGATTTATGCACGTGGCGATTTCCGATTGTCAGGAAGTAAGAGAACAATAGTTAGCCTGTACATCTTACAATAATAATTAAACATAATCAAAGTAGTTATGCATATTTTCAAATAATTTCGCTATCACCTGTTTTACGTCCCTGTAGTTTTATTTCCCTTTCTTTCAGCCTGATCTCCTTTCATTTATTATCATTTACTTACAATTTTGTTTACACGTTTACACCACAACGTGTCCGCCTCGAGGTGAATAGTGAGCATATACAGAGCCTACGTGTTCAAATGACGTGGATGTTGGACCGGTTATCTTACCGTCGAGAAGGCCAGAGGTGCTGTACTACAGACACACAAGAGGGTAACACATTTAACAATGGATATACTAATATATACCTCATACACCGAAATTATAAACGGTCGACAAGACTCGTCATTTGCACTCGTTGTTTGACAACGGACGTTTCTGAAACTTCGCAAACATATGATTCGTTGTTTGTGTAGAAGAGAGAGCATCTTAGTAATCAATATTAATACCAAAGTCATGAATATCATCATAAAAACTGAAGTTCCTGTTTGAGGGCCTCGATCTTATGTCAGTCAGTAAACATATACACCAATCATAGTCTTGTATCAATAGTAAATATGCTATCGGTCGTGTTTGATGCTTATTAATATGCCTAGTGGTTATTTGTCACAACTTTAATTCTCATTTGAGATCGTTACTTAACCCTTATTTGACCTATATATGTATGGCACGAGTGGTCGATGAGGCAGGAAACGCTTGCTATTCCGGAACACCTGGTCTAGTTTTCCTATCTAGAAATCGGTATTTTTGTCTATATTTGGCCCCTGTTTTATCGATTTCTAGTTGCAATTATGGTTTCGCTACTGCATATGTATGTCGGTATTCTGGTTAATTTCGTATACCACGAATAATCAACGACAAAAGAGTCCAAACATTGCAAGACCATTTTACCCATGTTTAAACCAAAAGCGTAATTTCCATTCCTGGTTTATTGTAACCTTTTGTACAAAACACATTCTGTTTCTTAACTGTTATGTGTTTAATTCTTAAAGTACTTTGATGTTAAAATCTGAACATTCAAAAAAGTTCAGATACAGATGTAACAATTTTAATCACAGGATGATATAAATCAGTGTGGTTTTAATGTTAATCCCTCGATTGTCATTTTTTACAGCACAATATTTTCTAGATTTAACTAGGTAGGGGTGGGGGTTGTTGATTTTAATCCAAACACGAATATTGCATTAGTCATTGGTGTCCGAACAATCAGAGATGTCTACTTATTGGAAATCAACAAATCTAACTTGTTTTGATATTCACACTAATAAGTTGTCTTAAGGGATGATATCGATTTCGTTGATTCGTGTCAACTTTCGTGTACGTTTCGTGTACGCCGGCTGTATATAGACATGCTTTACTGACTAAGAGATACTAATAACGTCAAAGGTCAGGGTTATCACTTGCATATTGCTGAGATTATCATTGATTGCCTACAAGAAACAATTTTGCTCGATTCAATAACAACTTTTATAAAGTTTCGTTTTCGGGCTATCATTAGACATATCACATGTAGATGCAACATTTATTTTTTATGTTTAATACCCTTAAACGCACAAAAAACAGGGCAATGTCAAATATGGATGGTTGTTGAAAATAAACCAAGGTTTATCAGGTTTCAAGTGACAACAGTATATTTACAGTATATATGTTCATGAAATTGTAATAAAAATCCTTAAAGCTAGAAGCCAAATCTTAATTATTTATTTCAGATTTGACGTCTGTGAAACAAATCCTTGGAAAAATTCAGCCATTGAAAAGTATTTTAGAAATGCAGGTGCTACACATCTTTTACAAATAGTTTTAACGACATTTTACAAATATTATAGATTGCAAGAGGAATGTGCTTGCATTTGTGCGGCGAAGAATATTGTTAATCAAGTAAATCTTAGATTCATCTCAAGTTCCCCTGTCTATCCTAGAGGCCGTAATGTATACGTCAGTATATATATATATATATATATATATGATGATAACACGTCATATTTACATTCTACTTACATGAACAATAAGTTTGACCTTTCGAATCGTGTCACCAATCTAAAATAGCAATCATATTTTTAATGTCGTCAATAAAAGTCTTTCCTATAAATAAGGCATGTACTGTGCTATAGAGACAGTCTAATTTAGAAAAAACACTTCGTATTTATTCCGAACACACTTTCTGTGTAGAATAACATACAAATCATCACTTTGGAAGGAAGATGAAGTCAGCATTCCTCATATTCATTGTCCTTGTGGTATCCGTTTCTTTATTCGTCGATGTCGAGTCATCTACACTCGGACAGAGGACAATCGTAAGTAATCATTTAATGTATTTTTATATGAATTCATGTGTTTAAAAAATCTGAACTAATCTTAAAACATTTTTAAACATAGTGACTTTTTTTATTATTATTTGAAATGGCACTTTTGAACAATTAGGTATTTATTTACGAAGAAGTTTCTTTTATCAGAACATGAGATCACAAAAATATATATTTGAATTTGATTTATAATATCTTAAATAAATACGGTTGTGTTAAATATCTGTTTTTGTTTAAATATGATACAGCGCCGACAAAGAGAAATTATAATCGATTTAATACAAAAAAATGTATTGTATATTTTGATATAATACTTAAAGTTACATACTTTATGTTAATACCACCCTCCAGAAGCTCTAGCATATAAAACAAATGCTGTGGACATATTTTCATCAAGCAATAATATGTCTAATAATGTCAAATGTTTCAAGAGCGGTGTGAAATGGAACATCTTTGTATAGTAGATAATTTAATTGAAATACAACTCTAAACTCGAATGGCAGTGATATACTATACCAGTCCAGTTTCCTCAATTTCAAGGAATCGCTACTGCTATGAAGAGTCATATTGAAGGCACCAAGGATTGTTTAATATTGTGCAAATAAGAAAATGTTCTATGGAGATAAACACTTTAGATTTTGGTAATAATGAGTGACATCTGATTTATTATTTATTTTTTAAAACATTTAATGCAAATGGTACATTGGTTCCGACATGTAAATCTAAAGAGTTAATCACCGTGTGAAAATTTACAATATCATTTTCATTCAAATTCAATGGATATTTCTTTTCAGATTTTTGGCAATATGTAAATAACTGTAAAAGCATAACCCTTATAACATTGTACATATATCAAGCGTGCAGATGTCTACAAGAATTATAATTATTGCAATAGAAGAATATCAATAACTTAACACAGATGTACTACATGAGCAGTAAAACTGAAGTAATGAAAACCAAATTTCAGGTTTGTATTGTACCTTTTTTCTTTTCCGACCGCTTGTTTCTCACAGCATATCTATTGAATTTTGCGTAACCAATATTTCGCGGTTGTCCTCGTCAGAATTAGTTCGTGAGTTTAAATTTCGCGCATCACCTGGTTTTCAAAATCAAGGTTTACTGTTTTTATATATAAAAAATAGAATGTTCATCGGTATCTATTTTCGCGCTATATTTATCAAGTACATATATAGCGAAAACAAATCTCCCCTAAGATTGTTATCGATGAATACCGTGTTTCTTTTACAGCTGTTCGTAATGTAAGGGAATATTGATCTTGTATTTGTTTGTACGTATTAGTTTAACGTGATGTATTTTGTGAAAAACATAATAATGATAATAATAATTTGAAATAGATGTAGACGTTAACTGCATACACGTAATCAAAAAATAACTCATAATAATATTTCATGGACACTTAGGTAAGAAGATTATTATTTTTTAATTATTTTGATACAGATGGACATTGCCCCGGCCAAATCAATCGATAATTCATTGATTAGTAAGTATTACCATGTTTTTTTTATTAGATTTATAAGAATAACATCGTCTTTGACTTCGTTAAATGATTTGGGCATAGAAACAAGACACCTGTATCTCATGCAAACGCTTAATATTTTAACAAAAAGGATTTGATGTAATGAAGGTAATATTCTTAAACAATATTTGAAATTGAACCACATTGAAGTCAAGTATACTGTCTTAGATAATACTATCGTTGGTTTACCCACGATGCACATGCGTATACAAATAAACATGTTCATGGTGTGTACGAGTACTTATGGGGAAGCAATTTCATAATGCTTAATTAAATAAATTATTTCATTTTAGGTTACTAATTGAAGCTCTTGTTTGAGTATTGATATCAAAGAAATTCAAATGGTCCATGACATGCAATATTCCCCCGTACGGATAGGCATTTTTTTAAATTTATGAACTTTTATAAGTATTTGAACAAATTAAGATCAATTTTCCACAAGTCACAATGTCAATTCGGGAATACTGCTCTATCAAACGTATGAAATAACATGTTATTATGATTCTGTTTCTGCATTAATCCTGACGTGATATCTTGTGTTAATATCCTCTGGATCATTTATCTTTTTTTTCTGAATATAAGCAATTCTGTAATTCTCTATATAACTCTAATACAACTTTTTGTTTTTATTCAATTTCAGATTCCGGAAAAAACAGGGTTCGCAGAAATAGTATGTATATTTGTCAAAAAAAAAAAAAACCCAAAATACATAAAGGAATCGAGAAAATCGTAACTGGCAGAGTAACACTTTTTTCTCCTTTAACATGCAATGGATCATATACATTTTTTTATTTTGTATTTCAATTGTTTTTAATATTCGTAAACTACGTATATGCTGAATACATAAACAAAAGATATAATTATTAATACCACACAAACATACTAACTAAACTATTTGTTATACAGTCATATTTCCAAATGAAGGCAGTGAAAGCAATGAAAACAGCGAGAGTACATCCATCGAAGGTAAATATAGCTCATATAGCTATTATGTGCTTGACTATGTCATGAATACCAATTTCAAAATTATTCTGTTTCGTATATGTATCATTCATTTCCGTTTCAACAACATTTATTTGACATAGTCCATATAAATTGCACTTCTGAAGATTTCGAAAATTATACTTCGAAAAGAAGCTAAATGTTCCCAGGACAGGATACCTGAGTCCGATCATTCTTAGGCGTATATCAGGAAAATAAGTTCCATTATGAAATGATCCTTAAACAAATACTGTGTTTACATTTTCACTAAGCTCCGCCTCAATGAAAATAGTAAACTCAAATCATTTATTTCCCGATGAAGATTTCGGTCGCGGGTTTCTGTTTCACTTTCTTGCCCGGATGTAATCACACCTTGGACAATTTCAACGGATATTGATTTTTCAATTAATATATTGCGGGTCTTAATAAGGTCCCATTCCTTTTTTTCACTCAGGTACTGTAACATGATAATGAATTTTTGAAGTAGTTACTTAAAAATATATGTTGATGTTATTGTCATCACATAAAATGGAAGCCAGAAACAAATATTGATGAAGTTGATCAATATATTCCTAATTGTTATAACAAAATATCTAAAATAATGATTTTAATGTAATATCCATTTAACCTATATCTGATTTGTCATGAAACAGCAATTTATCGCATAGATTCATTTGTAATATTTTTTTCACAATAAAGATAAATTTGAATTTAACCGTTCTTCATGCAATGATAGTGTACCGCATCATCAGTGTGGTGTAATGAAATAACTTGTAAAATTTTAGCCGTGCTTATGTATCAATTCTACGTGTACGACAACTGTCGATATTAAAAATATCGTAAAGTCATAGATACTTGTTTAACGTATTTTCATGTGGTAACGCTGGGAAGAATAAAGGGATGTAACTCTCACATATAAAAACGAAAATTAAGTTACTAACACAATTTAATGACTATGCACAAAATATTTAACTACCATTCATTCCATATGAGAAGCACATTTTTTTATGCAAAATAAACGATGATGAATGAATTCGATAAAGATAGCAATGAAAATTATCTTACATTGTTTTGTGTATTGAAGCATACATAAATTTGGACCATCATTTTAGAATCAGAAAATTGATAGAAAAAGGATAGCGTTTCTAATGAGGTTTGCACTATTAAAGTCATCCTCAATTGACGGAGTGTACATGTACATGTCTCAATTCACATATTAAGGAACAAGAAGTCGCTTATTTCTAATATTTGTTTTAAGCTTGTAATTTACCTAAAATATTAATTAATTACTTGTAACTAATTGGTTGTTAATACATTTCTTTTCAGAGTCAAGTGAAAGTAATGAGAGTCGATAAGTACGAGGTAATTACCTTATTTCGTTTTGTGATCAATATACATCCAATTGCTTACATTTTGTTCATTCTTTAGATGTTGATAACAGCAATCGCGCACGTGATAACAAATAAATAACAAACAAACTATTGTAGAATCATACATATTCGGTACAACAATAAATTTATGCACTCGGTGTAATAGGTATTGATTAAACTTTGTGTTCTTTATATTTTCTCTACTGCTGTTACACATGTTAAAGGTATGTTATTCTAATATGGTATTGTATGTGTTCTTTTCCTCAAGGCAAGAAGATTACACGAACGCGGACTACTGCTTACATTGGCATAACATCGTTACAAATGAAAATATCAAAAACTAATTCAGACATTAAAATTAATTAAGATGCTATTATACTTAAATAAATAAACGATTTGATGAATGCATATATTTTACTTACCTTTTTTGTCCAATATCAACATCAATTACTGTTTATGGTTAATGAGCCCATCAACACGACCTTCTGTATAAAACATGAAGTGTTTTCTTGACACTATATGTGACGTTGACTGTTGTGAGGAGGTCACACCTGGTACAAATTTACTCTGTTTGTTGAATGGTATCCATTTAACAGTTCTATTTGGTTTTCTACATGTTGTCTTCTCTGTTCCTGCTGCAGTTCATTTGGTTTTGATGTATCATTTATTCCTTTTCGATCTCTCCGGTTTTCGTTTTTGTTTTTGTTTTTATTTATTTATTTTTTTGTGTTTTGTCTCGTTTTTTTTCACATATTGTTCTCTCTTTTCCTGTGGTGGTTCGGTTGTTTTTGGATGTCCATATTGTTCTTATTTTAGTATCAACGTTCGTTTTGATATATCTGTTTGCTTAAAAATTCTCTCGGTTAGCTGTCTTGAAGGTTCCTTTTAAAGCAAGCAAAACAAGCAGCATGTCTATATCAAAGCGTAAAATACATGAAAACGAAACAGGAAGCATGTTTATATCAAAGTGTAACATACCTGGAAAAGAAAAACAAGCAGCATATTTAATATCAAAGTGTAAAAATACATGGAAAACAACACAAGCAGCATGTTTAGAGCAGAGTGTATTTTATTCGAATTTGGCTTAACGTATTTTACAAAAAATTTGAAACTTATATCAATCATCTTTATTGGCCAAAATGGAAATGCACGGGGTATCATTTTTGTAGATCATGTGCATCCACTGTTGACTTTGACCTCTCTTTCTGCAATAAGTTATATTGTAGTTGACCTTACACTTTGGATAAAATGGAATAAGCTTACAAGACAGAAATGTAATCAACAATTTGTTTCCTCGTGTTTAAAAATCAATGGAAACCCACTTCAATTGGGACACTTAACTCAAATAATCACGGAATTTGGACGACACGGCGGGGCTCTTCCTATATCTGTAAGAATATATAAATACACACACACACTTTTACCGCCGGCAATATTCGGGAACTCATTGGGCACACGTTTTAACAATTTACCGGTTCTGCCGATCCACAATTCTCTGAAATCGCAGTTTAAAATTCACCTTACATCTGGAATTGGTTGCGATTGCTGCACAAACGCCAACTGTCGTAACACCGAACTTTTTAATAACTCATTTTGATTGTAAAATCCCCACGATGACAGTTGTAAGAAGATTTGATAACCTTTTGTGGATGTTTAAACACAGTTAGGAAATGTGATACTTAGCCAATAAGCTTTTCTATACACTCGGGAGGGCAAACATTTAATCAATTGGAATATATCTAAGTATCAAAGAAAAGGCAAAAAAGATAATTAGACTTTAACAAAAACTATTTTAATCAGACAAGACGGGGTCAAATATGAATCAATCTACATCCTACAGCTATTTCTTCGTTCTAGGACTTCTCAAGTGATTATCATGACTTCAGGCGTTGACACCTAGATTGTGACAGAGAAAACTTCAAACTGGTCGAAAGAAATGTCACAATCCTAATTTAACTAATTATTTCCGGTTTTCATTGAAGCAGTGGGTACATTTTTGATAACATCTCTTCTCGACTTCCTTTCTTTCTCCGCTGGATACTATCTTCTCACTTTCGGTCCCTGAGGACGGCCGCTTATCTGTTCAATGACATCATAACTTAATAAATAAATGACGTCATATTTTTCACCTGTCTGCAATTGATGTCTACAAGAAATGACAACTACCAACAGCATGCCTATACTAAATAACGCTTGTCGGTATGTTGAGTCTAAAACAAATAATGTCATATATACAGCCTCTCTATGATAAATGACGTCACATTTAGCTGTCTGTTATAAATGGCGTCTTACTTACCCATGTCTGTATTGTGTGTCCCAATCGTAACACTGTTTATCAATTCAATTCCTGTAAGATATTTCAAACATTTCATTTTTTCATTGATTTGTTTTAGTTCTACCATATTCAATTGATATCTCATTGGAAACAGTTCAAATCCGTAATGATAGTAGTAATTGTACATTCATACTAATTGCGCATGTGTGCACCGGTCCCCCTTGTATTCCTACGTGCCAAATTTGATGTTTACTCACTTGTAAACGATGTTTTCGTTATTACGGTTATATCACGAACACACAGCAGAAAGGTTAATATATTTATAATTAAACATGTATATGTACGTTCTGCACTTGAATAATGCACGCGTTCATCAACAGACAAGTAGACTACTTCATCAGGACTTATTGTTTAATTTACATGCTGCGTTTAAACACTTTGATAATACAGATTTAATCAAAATATAATATGCAATAAGAAAATATATACCTTATTTTTTCACACTTTTTTCTGAGTCGGTCGTCGAATTCAAGATCCTCGGGTTATTGTAAAATTATAAAACAGCTATTCAATAATGAAGAAAGGAGGACAACTCGCACATTATGATACGAAATAGAATAGTATTTCCTCTTCATTGATAGCCTGTTTTGTATTATATGACAAAAAGATTGGTTTCATTTTGAAATTAAAAGTTATTTGGTTGTAACGCGGCATACTTTTCGATTAAACATTTAATATTATTCAAAGAAATCCTTCCTTAATTTTGTGTATGACAACAACACTCAGATTTCGAGAGTGAGACATAATATCCCCTCGCGCGACGAGTCGCCGTGGGTATATTTAGAGACCTGCCCGTACTAAGTACATAATTAAGTACGTTCGTAATACATTTGTCCGGAGTATAACTTTCAAACCATGCATGATAATTTTATCAAACTTCATACACATCAAGACCACATTAAAGCGAATTCAGTATGGAAGAACCGTAACTCTTGCTTCCGTTTTAACAAGGTTATCCTTTTTGTGAAAAAAAAAAATTACTTACAAAAAAAAATCTTACATCAAGTATTGCTACAGAGGATATCAAAACGCAACATCCAAGAATCGTAACACTTGCTTCGGTTTTCACACTTCGGTTTTCATAAATTATTCCTCTTTGTGGAAAAGTTACTAACATTTTTTTTTTCTGCAGAGGATATGAAAACGGAGTGCAGTATACAAAGTTGGTTTAGTTAGTCAGGGTTTACCGTCAGGGGATTGGTATCGCTACGTGATGCCTGTTTACCTTTATTTACCTACCAGTGCAGACAATATAAATGATATATTGTTTTCTGCTGATTTTTATGGTTTTTTTCTTTTACTTTAATCATATTATGACTGGTGTATTGAAGAAAAGACTTACGAAAAGTAAGGGTCCAAGTCTGCAACTTTTTCTTTTTGGAGTATATCCTCTATGTCCCATATTTACGCTAAAATTAACGATTGTTTATTACAGAAGCAATGTTCTTCATTTTGTAGGGATTTTTTCCCAGTGTAGTTTCGAACACATTTTATTCAACTAGAACAAGACATTCATAAGGGAACGTATTACAAACACACACAAAAAAAGGGACATGGGACTAAAATTGGCCCCCTAACCCTTTATATTATACCCTTGTGATATCACCTCCTCGTTCTACATACATCTGTGCTGCAATGTCAATGTGTGAGCTCTTCCGTGTCATAAGTGTTATAAACAGACATGAGCACGAATATGAAGTTATGAAAAATGTAAAAACATTTACACCAAAATTTACGATTGTTTATTACAGAAGCAATGTTCTTCATCTTGTAGGGATTTTTTCCCAGTGTAGTTTCGAACACATTTTATTCAACTAGAACAAGACATTCATAAGGGAACGTATTACAAACACACAAAAAAAAGGGACATGTGTTAAATACATTTAATCCTCTGAATGCAGGCATGCAAGATGGAACGGCTATTATGGAGGCTATTAGATATGTGTTTTTATCTTTCTTTTGTATTTGTTCTAATTATTTGTAGTATGTGGCAAGGACTGAAAATGTTTTTTTTTTTTAAACGCATAAAGTTGCATTCAAACTTGGTTCATGTTTTATTTTTCTGCGATGCGGTGGACATTCATACTGCCTGTAGCCCAGACAACCATACCACGCCATTAAAATATAAATTGGATAAAGACAGCTTAATCTCGGGAGGACTTTAAGAAAGAATTTCAAGGTTCTATCTGATTATGTTTAAACAGAACAGTTAATTTACCTAAACCATCTGCATAAACACGATGTGAGTAGAATTTCATTTCTGTTATCGAGGTTGGACAATGTGTTCACTAATCCTGCAGCTGAATCGAACGCTTTTACAACCTGCAACACATCTCATCTAATACCTTTATATAAATATATCAGAAATACGATCACAATTGTTTTGAAACCATCTATATCAGATCAAATATAAAACATCAAAAATCAAATAAGTTTGATATAACGATGATTTTTTTAAATTCAACTAAAGACAAAATAAAAAAAACACACACTCGCACAAAGCGAAATAGATAATGACATTCGATTTCACCTATTGGTATTTGGCCCTTAACCACGCCAGTGAATCCTCTGGTAGACGATTTGCGCAAAATCGGCACTATACAGGGGGCCTTTGGGATGAATAAATGATCAAAGATCAATATTGAATGCGACTTAATGGCTGCGTTGATGGAGTTATCAAATATCTGAAGGCAACACATATACAGTGTCATCATACGCCCCATCTCATTGCAGATTTATGCTTTTTGTTTTAAACAAAACAAAAATTAAAATAACTTAAAGCAGAGCCGTGCTCCTTTCAAGCCACGTGTTTTAAATTGTTTCTTTTTTGATATTCAAAACATTGCCTTGCCCTAGGATACTACTCTTAAAGCACATGCGGGTCCATTTCTAAGTTTCTCAAGAAACATCAACCGCCATGGGCAAGGAGCGTCAAACCAAGCTCCTCTGACATTCACATAAGGCTACGTGGCCGGCACTCTTTCTGACTGAGCCATTGTAGCCCGATGAAACCTAAAGACACAAAACAGCTGCAGATGCAGTTTTACTTATGTTGGTCCTTCTCTGTGCAACTCTAAATTTGTTTTGAATGGTGCATGTAATACTGTACTTTTGTAAAAATTACTGAAACTTATATTTACATGTGATATGTATCTATGTGTGTTTTTGGGAAAAAAAGAAACAAATATCAAAGCGGTGATTTGCGATTGTCAGGGAAAAGGTGTGATTTGATCCTTTATACGCGGCATTTTGTAATTGTCTGGAAGTAGCTATGGTTCGATCATTTCACGCTCCAGTTTGCAATTATCAGGAAGTAAGAAAACAACAGTTATCCCGTTATTATTACATTAATAATGAAACATAATCATAATTTATGTATACAAACAATGTATATATTTCACGTATTTTTTCTTTCCCTTGTATATACGGTTCTGTATAGTTTGATTCCCCTTTCTTTCATCCTCATGCCCTTTCTTTTATCATCATTTATCAACGATTTTGTTTACATATTTACAACAAAATGTGTTAATCACATTTAATCTTCTGAATGCAGGCATGCAAGATGGAACGGCTATTATGGAGGAGTATGATTCGTTCCCCTATAAACTGTGTAATCTACCAGGAATATCAGGCATGCCTTCGTATACTTCAATATACATGTATAACAGTCGTTTCTTCCATTTTGTTTCCATGACGACCGCATTACTTAGTTTAAAAGTCTGCGTACATGCCTCAACAATGCGACGTAAGCTTTAAATTATGTAAACAAATAACAATCACAATTATTTGAAGTGGATCGTTACAACCATGCTATATAAAACGATCCTAAAAATAAAAAGATTTTAACTGTAAGATACTGCTTACAGCAGCTGTTTTGTACATTTTTTTTCAAATTGTCAGATATCAGAGAAGCTTGAAAGTTTCGTTTCTGTAGGGGTAATGGGGACACGCGCTAGTTATTTGAAATTCTAGAGGCTATTAGATATGTGTTTTATCTTTCTTTTGTATTTGTTGTAATTATTTGTAGTATTTGGGAAGGACTGAAAATGTTTTTTTGTTAAACGCATAAAGTTGCATTCAAACTTGGTTCATGTTTTATTTGTCTGCGATGCGGTGGACATTCATACTGCCTGTAGCCCAAATCACCATACCACGCCTTTAAAATATAAATTGGATAAAGACAGCTTAATTTCGGGAGGACTTTAAGAAAGAATTTCAAGGTTCTATCTGATTATGTTTAAACAGAACAGTTAATTTAAGATAGTCAAAAAATGTATATTTACCTAAACCATCTGCATAAACACGATGTGAATAGAATTTCATTTCTGTTATCGAGGTTGGACAATGCGTTCACTTATCCTGAAGCTGAATCGAACGCTTTTACAACCTGCAACACATCTCATCTAATACCTTTATCTGAATATATCAGAAATACGATCACAATTGTTTTGAAACCATCTATATCAGATAAAATATAAAACATCAAAAATCAAATAAGTTTGATATAACGATAATTTTTTTTTAATTCAACTTAAAACAAAATAAAAAACATACACTCGCACAAAGCGAAATAGATAATGACATTCGATTTCACCTATTAGTATTTGGCCCTTAACCACGCCAGTGAATCCTCTGGTAGACGATTTGCGCAAAATCGGCACTATACAGAGGGCCTTTGGGATGAATAAATGATGAAAGATCAATATGGAATGCGACTTAATGGCTGCGTTGATGGAGTTATCAAATATCTGAAGGCAACAAATATACAGTGTCATCATACGCCCCATCTCATAGCAAATTTATGCATTTTTTTTTTAAACAAAACAAAAATTAAAATAACTTAAAGCAGAGCCGTGCTCCTTTCAAGCCACGTGTTTTAAATTGTTTCTTTTTTGATATTCAAAACATTGCCTTGCCCTAGGATACTACTCTTAAAGCACATGCCGGTCCATTTCTAAGTTTCTCAAGAAACATCAACCGCCATGGGCAAGGAGCGTCAAACCACGCTCCTCTGACATTCACATAAGGCTACGTGGCCGGCACTCTTTCTGACTGAGCCATTGCAGCCCGATGAAACCTAAAGACACAAAACAGCTGCAGATGCAGTTTAACTTATTTTGGTCCTTCTCTGTGCAACTCTAAATTTGTTTTGAATGGTGCTAATACTGTACTTTTGTAAAAATTACTGAAACTTATATTTGCATGTGATATGTATCATTGTGTGTTTTTGGGAAAAAAAGAAACAAATATCAAAGCGGTGATTTGCGAACTGTCAGGGAAAAGGTGTGATTCGATCTTTATACGCGGCATTTTGTAATTGTCTGGAAGTAGCTATGGTTCGATCATTTCACGCTCCAATTTGCAATTATCAGGAAGTAAGAAAACAACAGTTATCCCGTTATTATTACATTAATAATGAAACATAATCATAATTTATGTATACAAACAATGTATATATTTCACGTATTTTTTCTTTCCCTTGTATATACGGTTCTGTATAGTTTGATTCCCTTTCTTTCATCCTCATGCCCTTTCTTTTATCATCATTTATCAACGATTTTGTTTACATATTTACAACAAAATGTGTTAATCACATTTAATCGTCTGAATGCAGGCATGCAAGATGGAACGGCTATTATGGAGGAGTATGATTCGTTCCCCTATAAACTGTGTAATCTACCAGGAATATCAGGCATGCCTTCGTACACTTCAATATACATGTATAACAGTCGTTTCTTCCATTTTGTTTCCATGACGACCGCATTACTTAGTTAAAAAGTCTGCGTACATGCCTCAACAATGCGACGTAAGCTTTAAATTATGCAAACAAATAACAATCACAATTATTTGAAGTGGATCGTTACAACCATGCTATATAAAACGATCCTAAAAATAAAAAGATTTTAACTGTAAGATACTACTTACAGCAGCTGTTTTCTACATTTTTTTTTTCAAATTGTCAGATATCAGAGAAGCTTGAAAGTTTCGTTTCTGTAGGGGTAATGGGGACACGCGCTAGTTATTTGAAATTCTAGATGCTATTAGATATGTGTTTTATCTTTCTTTTGTATTTGTTGTAATTATTTGTAGTATTTGGTAAGGACTGAAAATGTTTTTTTTTTTTTTAAACGCATAAAGTTGCATTCAAACTTGGTTCATGTTTTATTTGTCTGCGATGCGGTGGACATTCATACTGCCTGTAGCCCAGACCACCATACCACGCCTTTAAAATATAAATTGGATAAAGACAGCTTAATCTCGGGAGGACTTTAAGAAAGAATTTCAAGGTTCTATCTGATTATGTTTAAACAGAACAGTTAATTTACCTAAACCATCTGCATAAACACGATGTGAATGGAATTTCATTTCTGTTATCGAGGTTGGACAATGCATTCACTTATCCTGAAGCTGAATCGAACGCTTTTACAACCTGCAACACATCTCATCTAATACCTTTATCTGAATATATCAGAAATACGATTACAATTGTTTTGAAACCATCTATATCAGATAAAATATAAAACATCAAAAATCAAATAAGTTTGATATAACGATGTTTTTTTTAAATTCAATTAAAAACAAAATAAAAAAACACACACTCGCACAAAGCGAAATAGATAATGACATTCGATTTCACCTATTAGTATTTGGCCCTTAACCACGCCAGTGAATCCTCTGGTAGACGATTTGCGTAAAATCGGCACTATACAGAGGGCCTTTGGGATGAATAAATGATCAAAGATCAATATGGAATGCGACTTAATGGCTGCGTTGATGGAGTTATCAAATATCTGAAGGCAACAAATATACAGTGTCATCATACGCCCCATCTCATTGCAAATTTATGCATTTTTTTTAAAACAAAACAAAAATTAAAATAACTTAAAGCAGAGCCGTGCTCCTTTCAAGCCACGTGTTTTAAATTGTTTCTTTTTTTTGATATTCAAAACAGTGCCTTGCCCTAGGATACTACTCTTAAAGCACATGCCGGTCCATTTCTAAGTTTCTCAAGAAACATCAACCGCCATGGGCAAGGAGCGTCAAACCACGCTCCTCTGACATTCACATAAGGCTACGTGGCCGGCACTCTTTCTGACTGAGCCATTGCAGCCCGATGAAACCTAAAGACACAAAACAGCTGCAGATGCAGTTTAACTTATTTTGGTCCTTCTCTGTGCAACTCTAAATTTGTTTTGAATGGTGCTAATATACTGTACTTTTGTAAAAATTACTGAAACGTATATTTACATGTGATATGTATCTATGTGTGTTTTTGGGAAAAAAGAAACAAATATCAAAGCGGTGATTTGCGACTGTCAGGGAAAAGGTGTGATTTCATCCTTATACGCGGCATTTTGTAATTGTCTGGAAGTAGCTATGGTTCGATCATTTCACGCTCCAATTTGCAATTATCAGGAAGTAAGAAAACAACAGTTATCCCGTTATTATTACATTAATAATGAAACATAATCATAATTTATGTATACAAACAATGTATATATTTCACGTAATTTTTCTTTCCCTTGTATATACGGTTCTGTAGTTTGATTCCCCTTTCTTTCATCCTCATGCCCTTTCTTTTATCATCATTTATCAACGATTTTGTTTACATATTTACAACAAAATGAGTTTGCCTCGAGGTAAATAGTGAGAATATACAGAGCGTGTGTGTTCAAATGACGTGGAAAGTGGATCAGTTATCTTACCCAGGAGAAGGCCAAAGGCTGTACAAACGACATTCCAGACGGTTACACATTTAACGGATATACATGTATATAAATCATACACCGAAATTATGAACGGTCGACAAAACTCGTCATTTGCACTTGTTTTTTTACAGCGAAAAAACGTTTCAGAAACCTCGCAAACATATGTTTGAATGCGTGTTCGCGTTAAAGTGAAAGCATCTTAACAGATAATTACAGATGTTTACATTATTTTGTAATATCTACACCAACGTATTGAATATCAAAAAACATCCCAATTTCACGTTTGAAGACTTTTATCACATGTCCCTTAGGTGGACGATTTAATCATATAGCCAGATATATCATTTAAAAAATATTTGATGCTCTGTTGTCACAACTTTAATTCTCATTTGAGATCGTTACTCAACCCTGATTTGACCTAGATATGTATAACGTGAGTGGTCAATGAAGCAGGAAACGCTTGCTATTCCGGAACACCTGGTCTGTTTTCCCTTGTGCTTTTTCAGAAGACACCATACATATCTTCTTTTTCTGTTTATATTTTGTCTTTGTTTTATCGATTTCGAGTTGCAATTATGGATTTGCTATATCATGTGTTTGTCGGTATTCTTGTTATTTTCGTATACCTCAAATAATCAACGACAAAACAGTCCGAACATTTCAGGATCGTTAACCCATTTGTAAACCAATTGTTTTATTCCTTTGCCGGGATTGTTGTAGAATTTGTTAAAAAAAAAAAAGCCATTCATAACACAATTTACAGTGTTTTTTTATCGTTGATGTGAAATCTAAAAATAGGACAGATACAATTGTAGCAAATTACAGGATAACATAAATAATGTATTAATGTTATGTCAATTTGCCTTCGTATAATCAAGGTGGATCCAATGTAAGTTCCTCGGTTATTATTTAAAGAACGCAGCATTATTTAGATTTAACTGGATCCACATGCTGTCGAGTTTATCCATCCGGCACATCTCAGATCTGAGACTCGTATTGTAACTCTTCAAGGATCTCTCTGTAAATACATATCTTGCTTTTATGCGTTCAGAATGGGTATTCTTCCGTTTTTGTTTTTTGTTTTGTTTTTGATTTTTTGTTTTTTGTTTTATCCAATCAGCAATTCAATATAGCTCATGAATGTCTGAACTTAATAAATGTTAACTTTATCGAAATACATGGAGGAACGTTGGGAATGTTAGTTAATTTATTAGAAATGAACAAATCTAACTGTATTGATATTCATTCACTCGCAAATTGGTTTAAGTGACAGCACTTTCGTTGCTTGGTGACAAATTTTCGTGTACCCCAGCTTTATATAAACATGCCTGACTGATCAAAGAGTATCACTGAGGACACGGGTTCAAATGACAAACTGACGTTTTCTTTGATTGCCTCCCAAGCAAACTCTTGAATTGATAAACTTTTTATGTCGATGCGGGAAAAATAATTACAAAAAAAAGGTAAGTTTAAAAAAAAAAGTCCTTTAGCGGTAACAACAGTTCATGTTAATACGTCATTACAAATGTAATGGAGTTCCTTGAAGCTAAATCCTTTAAATTTACTTAATGTATCCGCCTAGGGATCTTGTTCATTGACCATACTTTAAATTCATCTAATGGTCTACCCTAAAGGCGTTATAGTACCTAATGTTTTCCTTCAACTTACAGGAGAAAACAAGGATAGCGTTTCATATTGTGTCGCCCATTTGAAATTCATATTTGAAACGTCATAAATAAATTACCGTCCTATAAATAAGGTCTGCTCTGTGTAAAGCAAACAGTTAACCTTATTTAGAAAAAAAAACAGTTCGTACTTATTGCAAACAGACTTTCTGTTCAAATTTTAAAATAAAAAAACAGTTTGGAAGGAAGATGAAGTCGGCATTCCTCATTCCAATTGCCGTTGTGGTATGCATTTCGTTTTTCGACGACGTCCAGTCATCTGCGATTGGACAGAGAACAATCGTAAGTAAACATTTCGGTTTTTTTGGGGGTTTTTTTAATAAAAATCCATCTGTTTGAAAATCTGACTTTTTCTTTTTCAAGAGAATGACACTTTTGAACAATATATGATTTAATTTTATGACTATTTGAACTATTCAAGGAGAAATCGAACTTTTATTTCTTATCTTTAAACTCATTGTTGATAAAGTCGTTTAGGTTTAACTATTTATGTTATAAAGTCCTGGGAGTATAACATAAGCAGGAAATCTGAGACAGTGAAATTCAAATTTCTAAATGGGAAAACGAAAAACGATTCCTGTATGCTATACTGTAGAATTGTATACAATTCTGAAAATCAGTCTTTAATTATTTCAAAGCTTCTTATCTATGCATATCACTTTCTTGGTTTCGACTACTTGTAAATGTTTATCTGTTTTCCTTCAATAAGTTTGATTGAGAAATACTATGTCTTTTTTTCTTTTAAACAATTTGTTCGATTCTGCATGCGTATACATTCTGTATGTACGAATCTTAGGAAAGTGTATTGTAATATTTGTGTTCCCTTTATTATTATGATGATTTAATTTTAAGGAAAGGAATTGAGATAGATGTTATACAATCATGTATACTGTATATATGGTGTTAATAGATTTCATGGTTGTGAAAATATTACAAGGTTCCCTAGTATTTTGGGGGCAGATAACTCATATTTACATGTAATTGTTTTGATACAGGCGGACGTTGCCGCGGGAGAGACAAAGGATGCGTCATTGAAAGGTAAGAAATGTTTTATTAGTTAATAGAATGTTAAGGTTATTTGGTTTAAGACTTCGTTTAACTTTTTTTTAATGTTGCATCTTTAGCAAACACTTCATATTTACACTATCAATTAAAGGTTTTGTTGAATTGTTGATATACATCCTTCAAAACAGTAATATTTAAAAAAAAACAAAAAACAAAAAAAAAAAACAAAAAAAACACACACAAAAAAAAAAAAAAAAAAAAAACAACAACAACAACAAAGAAACAAACAAAAACAACAAACATCTATGATTTGGTCTAGACATATCTTTATTTCAGCTGAGACAGTGGGTTTATATTATTTGTATTTAGTTTTACTTATTTGTGTGAACCAAGGTTTGTTTCCGGATTTATAACTCGGTATGTTTTGCATGACGGAATCCGATAACATGTGATTCATCAATGTTTTACCAATTACACAAGTGTCAATCAACTGGTTAGCAGATTCATTAATCAAATTTTTAATTACCTTAACATTATTCGGATTCCATTGCGTAGCATTAGAGTAAAGACAATGGGCGAACTCCCAACTTTTGAATTTTCTAATAGCTTCAAAGTCTCATCAACCAGACCATAATCGACTTGACCTTAAAATGTTATAAAATGAATACTGTCTTTATTAACATCTGAATATCGCAAAACTATTCGCAGACCGCTCGCGTTACATTCCAAAGTTGTTTTCCCTTAGGGTTTACATTATTTTTTGGTTCTTTCGGACACAGTGACATGAGTAAAGTAATCAAAAAATGTTAGAGATGGAAAGTTCATCTACCAATAATATACTTTTCTTATAAAATCACTGCTTGTAACTGTTTTTCTGTTTAAAACACTGACAACAATTAAATTTCAATAATCATTGTTCTGCTATTGCCGATATAATTGTATTTCAAGTCATTATACATACAAATATAGATACATGTTCTTCAATAAACGCAAAATAATATCAATGTCGTTATCTTTATAGTATGCACGGTTGATACGGGGCACATAATTATTTATAATATAACAGTCTTGCTATCTTTCATACACGTAAATTCTAATTTTATAACAACAAAATGATCACGGAAAACTGTTTTAATTGAACAAAAGTGTTTAATTGTTTCCTTAATGTATACACCAACACCTAATCCCTTTCTATCTATTCTTGGTACTGACTTACAAGCAAAACTAGGAAGAGCTACAACATCAGTTCCATTTACCAAACATTAATACAGACATATCAAAAGATACACAGCAATTATTTACAAAACCATTGTCACTTAATTTATCGAATGGGTATCTGGAATCATTCCATGATATTACGGATATGTCGAGATGTCATTGCCCTGCCTGTGCTATTGTCCACTATATAAACATGTCCTGCTAGCAGATGGAGTGCTTCTACCCGAAACCGAGGTGTTTCAAGTGTGCCGAAGGTAGTTCTTTCGCAATCGCGGTTCGCCACAGTGTTTTTTGAGTCATAGTCATATCCATTTTCAGTGCGGAAGTTGCCGCTGGAATTACCGATGGACGTTCTCTCGCGATCGCGAGTCGTCGTACTGTTTGTTGAATGATCGTCGCAAAGTCTGGACTCAGCAATGGATGAATTCGCCTGTCTATCATTATCATCACATTGCTTAATGCTTGGACCATCATAAACCTTTTTATTGACAATGAGATTCCCCGTATCAACCGCATATTTTCTCTGTGTTCTTAGTATTCTTACAGTTGGGCCAAGTTCCTTACGGTGTGTTTGAATTCAGTCATAAAAACTGGTCGTTGATATATAACGAAGTCGCTTTCACCATAAGTGCGTTCCGCAAAAAAATATTCACCAACTCTATTGAAGATAGAGAGGGTTACAATAGGACGGCCCTTCCCTGCTACGGATTTTCAAACACGATTTGCATTCCTAAATTCAAGAAATAGTCTAGATGTAGTTGAATAGGAAGGAAATCTGGGAAAACTACGGTATGATCTCCCGTTTTCTGTTTTGTTTTGACAAGACCGCTAAAGACTAAGTTGTATTTATTTGACCTCCAGCCGAGGCCAGTAAGGCCTTCTTTCAGGTCCCGGTTCTCTTTGGTAGTGTCGTCTATTTTCAAAGACAGTTTTACAATGGTAACTTTACATAAACTAATGCGCTCATGATAAAATAATACTACTTAAATTTATTTCAAAGTTGATTAAAAGATGAAAATACGTTATTAGGAAATTTTGCTACACTATGTCCTTACAGATGTTGATAAAACTGGAAACATATTCCAATTAAAGAAAATTGTTTCGAGACAGACGGTTGTGTTAGTCGCATTTGTCAAAAGTGTAATTAAGTTTTTTCTACTAAGATATGATTCGGTAATCCCCAAAAATAAGAAATTAGAGACATGCGATAGAGTTTTTTTCCTAACGAATATATATCCTTTTTATCATTTTGTTTACATTTCATTTGAGGACAACACTTTTTATTTGAATTTTGTGTATTTTTACAAAAAAACTCATTTATGTCAACCTGCAACATTCTTTTGCAATCAGTCAAGTAGATGAAAGGTAGCTCATTGGCAATGGGAAAAGGTAACTTATTGTCAATGACATGTTTTGTCATAATTTTGTAAGTGTGATTTTTTGTATTTTTAGTGTTGCCTGAAAACAGGGAACGAAGACAAGGTAAGAGCTCTTTTCATATTCGCATATTAACCCGCTACAGTATTTTTTTTGTCTTGAGTGTTTTGTATTTTTATCTTTTCCCCTAGATTTCAAATTAAACAACAACGAACTGTAAGGCAATAACTATAATATTAGAATGAGGAAAAGATTAAAAGCTTTGTATGTATAAAAAAAATAGACTTGGGTCAACAACTTTATATCAAGTCCATTCATGAAATAACACCTGAGATTTGCACTCAGTCTTTGAAGAATTAAAAATGATGACTTTAAGCTGAAAATTGTACGTGATTTCAATATTTGACTGAATTAAAAGAGAGACTTGGATATTAACATTTGTAGTAGAATAAAATAACAGTTTCGGATGGTCCAGATATATCATATCAAATTTATGTTATTAAACTAGTGAAAACTTTGGATTGATCTGTTTTTACCACTATACAAAATGTTACCGGAGTTCGAGGGCGGGCTAGTCGACTGTCTATGTGTTAAGTGGCGTCAGGGCATCAGGGGGAGCGCGAAGTGACATGGTACTTAATGGTTTCGGCCTGAATATGGAAGATATTTGTTTACTTTTTCACGGCCAAAAAAAACTAGGGACATGCTGTGTAACGACAATCATGGCGACACACATTGTCTGTGTGGTGTCTTCAGAATATTTTTAAATATTTTATTGCATTGTTTTTGTGATAAGTTTGCAAAATAACGAGAAAGTGTCGAACTGAGTAAATATTTTTTTATTATGTAGTTTATAAAACTTTGATGAATGTTTACCTAATAAGTTTTAACACGATCACAGTATGTCATGTTTGTCAGTGTTACAATTTCTTCTGTCTGTATTTGCCAACGAAAATACCTCCTTCCTCCTCCCCTTTTTTCATCTTAAGACCAAACCTTTTATTTGAATTTTTGTGTATTTTTACAAGAAGCTTATAACTGTCTGTTTCTTGCATTTTCATTTATTTCCACTACAACATTCCTTTGCAATCAACGATGTAAATGTAATGCTGCTTATGGCCCATGGCATAGTTTTCGGCGCAATTTTGTATGTGAGATTTGTTTTTAATTTTTAGTGTTGAATGGAAAGAGGAAACGAAGACAAGGTAAGAACTATGCTGATGAACAATATGATTGAATTAAAATAGCAATGAAAGGAAGAAAAAATAATAGATTTGTGTGTATTTCAGAAAAATTATTTTGATCATTATCCAAATTGGTTATTTAAATCATTGTTTTTTATCTGACTTATACCATTGGTAATATATATTTTTTTGTGTCAACGACTTTTTGAATAAACTATTTAGAAATATATGTCGAAAGTCGCTAATTTCTAATTTTCGTTCTCAAGTATGTAATATAACTAAATATTTAAACATGGTGACAGCTACAATAGAATTTACAAACATACCTAATGTTTTAACTAACTTTAACCTTTTGACGGATAACATTGATATTTTCTAATTCTTTTATGATAAAGCACAAGACGAGTTTAAATATTACATACAGTATATACAATGGAATTCATACAGAATCAGGTACTGTCATTTTATAAAATGGAATAAAAATAATCGTGTATAGCAATATGTATTTTTGTTATATTATTTTTTTAAGTGGCGATCAGTGAGAGCATTGAGAGCAGTGAGAGCATTGAGAGCAGTGAGAGCCCTGAGAGCGCTGATAGCAGTTCCGCAGGTAAAAATTAAGTTCACCTACGTAATGGGAAGCTAGCTTCAGTACCAAATTTTCGCACTGTTTAAAATATTTTGCTTTGGTTTTATCATTGTTTACCACCGTAGAAAATATGAATATGAGTCCGAGGGCGGACTAGTTGAGTGTCTGCGTTAGGTGGCGGGTATACGGGTATCAGTATGGACGCGAAGTGACATAACGGTCGATGACATGATACTACATAGGTTCGGACCATGAACGGAGGAAAATATTGAGACAAAATTTAACTCAGCTTTTGAATATTAATCAATAATCATCCAATTTCTCAACACGAAGATTTGGGCTAAAAAGTATTGATGATTTGATCAAGCTAGACACTTAAATTATATGAGTTTGGACAAAGGCTCGTTAATTAATGGATCTGTGGTGTATTCTAGAAAAAAATATTTTGATTAATATCATAATTGTTTATTTTAATCATTATTTTTATCTGACTTATACCATTGGTTATGCATTTATTTTTGTGTCAACGACTTTTTGAATAAACTATTTAGAAATATATGTCGAAAGTCGCTAATTTCTAATCTTTGTTCACAAGTTAGTAATACAACCACATATTTAAACATGGTGACAGCTACAATAGAACTTACAAACATATACCAAATGTTTTAACTTACTTTAACTTTTTACCGATAACGTTGCTATTTGTAATTCTGTAATGATAAAGCATAAGACGAGTTTGAATATTAAATACAGTAAATAATCATGTATAGCACTATGTATTGTTGTAACATTATTTTTTTTAGCGAGCAGTGAGAGCCTTGAGAGCTCTATGAGCGACGAGAGCAGTTCCGCAGGTAATAATTAAGTTAAATTACGGAATTGGAAACTGTGGCTTCAGTGCAAATTAGCGCACTGCTGAAAATATTGTGCTTTGTATTGATCATTATTAACTACCGTGAAAATGTGAACAGAGTCCGAGGGCAGGCTAGTTGTGTGTCTGCGTTAGGTGGCGTGTATACGGGTATCGGAATGGAGCGCGAAGTGACATAACGGTCGATGACATGATACTGCGTGGTTTCGGCCCGTGAACGAGGGAAAACATTGAGACTAAATTTAACTCAGCTTTTGAATCTAAATCAATAAGCATCCAATTTCTCAACACGAAGATTTGGGCTATAAAGTATTGATGATTTGATCAAGCTAGACACTTAAATTAGACGAGTTTGGACAAAGGCTCGTTAATTACTTACTCATTACAAAAAGGCCGATCATATTGTGACATTCTGTGTAACAACCATGGTGACACACATTACCTGTCTAGTGTGATCAATATATTTGATAATGTTTTATTGCAATGTTTTTCTGAACATAACACAAAATAGCGAAAAAATGGTGAACGAAGTAAAAACGTTTGTTTTAGTTGACGAAACATTAATGTGTGATTGGCTAATTTACCAGGCGTTTTGATATGATCACATTGCGTCATATGTGTCATTTTAATAGTTGCAAGTGTCAGAGTGTACTGAATAATTAAGTGTCGTTGTTTTCAAATACCTTTTTGATCAGAGGCAAAACTCGCACACTAGAGTGATGCGTAAATGTATTTGCTTACTTAACCCCCCCCCCCCCCCCCCCCCCTTTTTTTTTTCATCTGAAGGCCTCACCCTTTAATTTGAAGTTTTGTGTATTTTTACAAAAAAACTCATAACTGTCCGTTTCTGGCATTTGCATTAATGTCAATCACAATATTGTTTTGTAATCAGCGAAATAGATGAAGTGTTGCTTAAGTTCACTGGCATATTTTTTACCACAATTTTGTAAGTTTTTTTTTTTTTTTCAGTGTCGGATGAAAAGAGGAAACGAAGACACGGTAAGAGCTATGATGATGAACAATATAATCCAATTAAGATAACAATGAAATGAAAAAAAACATTAATAGATTTGTGTGTATTCGAATAAAATCATAACATGATTTATTATCATTATTGTTCATGTCAACAACGTTGTGTAAGCTATTTAGAAACATATGTTTCGCTTATTTCTGTTCTTCTTTCTTATGTTAGTAACTAATATTTATACATGGTGACAGCTCCAAAACCTAACGTTTTAACAAACTTATTTGTAATTTTTTAATGATCGCATAATACGAGTTTAAATATAACATACATTATTTACAGTGGAATGCATATGACATCAATTAATGTCAGCATATAAAATTGAAACAAAATGATCATGTATAATACTATGTATTTGTTTTTTATATTTAATTTCGTTTAGCTTCGAGCAGCGACAGCTCTGAGAGTACCGAAATTTCCGCAGGTAAATACATTATCTTATGTAATGCTGCATCTTATCTTCAGTCCAAAATCAGGACTCTGATAATCATTTGAAGAATTAAAATTGTTTGACTTTAACCTTGAAATTGTATGTGATCTTAATATTTTATTTAATCACCGAGATACTTCTCTGTTGGCTTCTATAGTGGGAAAACATAATCCATTCCGGACTTCTAGATTATCACATGGTGGGTCTTGACGATGTCATTTCGTCACTCAGTTTTTTGCTTGTTTGTTTGTTTGTTTGTTTGTTTGTTTTAATTCACTGCTTGCCACTAGTAATACATTTACACGTCATCGATTTTTTTTCGAAGTAGTCAGACATACATAAAATAAAAGCAAACCAGTAACATTACCCCTTGTTAAATCAACGTTTAGTTTTATTCTTGTTTAGTTGAACACATCCACAGTATGAGCAATTCCGTCTGAGTTAATGTAATACTCTACATATCAGTATTATTCACCAGATGCTATCTACCGTGTTTTGGATATGTCATTATCTAATAAACAAGATTAAATGACAAATATAAGTAAGTGATCATTTGGAAGTTGTTTCAGAGATATTATGTTGTAATGCCTTCAATATTCGTGTGTCACATTGTTACTTATTGGTTATATATTAATTTCTTTACAGAGTCAACTGAAAGTAATGAGAGCCGATAGGTACGAGGTAATTACCCAATTTCATTATGTAATCAATATAATATCAATTGCTAACATTTTGTTGGTATAAGACAATTGTTTATTCTAAAGAGGCTGATAACAGCAATCGCGTACATGATTACTAGATTTGATATGGTAATGTAAGTTTTCTTCTCTTATAGGTCAGAAGATTACATGAGAGAGGAACGCTGCGGAAATAGACATACTATCTTTACAAATAAATACATCAAAATAAAAAGAAGACATTCAAATTTATGTACATGCTTTTGTTGTCAGATAAGTAAACGAATAAACGCATATGTTGTGCTTACTTTTTTTGCCTTATATGAACAACAATGCCTGTTTCTGGTTGTAGGTCAAACCAGACACCACTCCGTTCTTTTAATGGTATTCACTTATCGGATCTTTAACAGGTTGTCCTCTCCGTTCCTGTTGTAGTCCAGTTGGTTTTGATGTCTCGATCGCTCCTTTTCAAGCCTATCCCTTTTTGTGTCTCGGTTATTCTTTTAAACAATCCCCATTAGTTTTGATCTCACGTTCCTTCTCTTTGGAAGTCTTCCCGTTTGTTTAAGTGTCGAAATTGTTCTTTTAAATGTGTTCGTGCTGGTTTTGATGTCTCATTATGTCCTTTAAATGTTTTCCCATTGGATTTATTGTTTCAATCATTGGTATTGAAATTTCCCAATGGTTTTGGTGTCTCGATTTTGTTCTATGGGAGTGACTTGCGATTTAAAACATCATCAAACAAATTATCTACCTTTACTACAAAACTGAGGACTTTATTCAGTTCCAGTTAGCCTACATATACTAGTGATCCATGGCGTCAATTAGTTCAGTGTCGATCTAGAGAGAAATACTAGTGGGGTGACACCTGAAGGATGTCACAGAAAGAATGAAGTGTAGTGAGGGGCGATAACTCTGTTTCAGCACGGTTTTCATCAAAATCGCTCAATATCTACATTTCGATCAATTCGAAGACTGGGTGTTGTTCCGAAGGCAACACAACCCATACAGTTTAAATTTGCAGTCCCCGAATAGTGCATGCGAATACCCCTATATACCAAATTAAATTAAAATCAAACAGTATCTAAATTTCAACCAATCAGAGACCAGGAATCGGCGGCCATTTTGTTTAAATGTGAAAGTGGGGTTACAAGAGTAACCCAGTGTCCAATGACATACCTAATATCCAATTTCATCAAAATCAGACAATATCTTAATTTGGACCAATCAGAGGCTTTGAAATGGTGGCCATTTTGTTAAATTCGAAAGTGAGATTACAAGAGTAACCAGTGTCCTATGATGTACCTTCATAACAAATGTCATTGAAATCAGACAATATGTAAATTTTTGACAAATCAGAGGCCATTTATGGCGGTCATTTTGTTAAAAAGTGAAAATGAGGTCACCAGAGGGACCAGTGTCCCATGGTGTACCTACATATCGGACAAAATCTTAATCTGGACCAATCAGAGGCCAGGAAAAGGCGGCAATTTTGTTTAAAATAAAGTTAAAGTGAGGTTACAAGAGTAACCTGTGTGCCATGATGTACCTAAAACCCAATTTCATTGTAATCGTGCAATATCTAAATTTGGACAAATTTCCTCAAGAAACAGAGATTTACTTGTTCAGATACATGTAGGAATATCCAGTAGAACATAATGATACAAATAAGAGAAGAAAAAATGTTTGTTTGATTGATTTAGCCATTTCAGTAAAATTATATTGTGAGACTTTCCCTTTAGATTAAAGTCAGAATCACTGTCTGTGTCAGTTGGCCATGTCGATTTTATTTATTTGAAACTTTGCAAATTGTTTAAGTAGTGTTGGGACTCACTATAAAGTTCATGATCAGTTATCATCATATCAATAATTGGTCGATCATGAATAGAAAGTGAAATATCTGCAAAAGCATTAATATGAATAATCATTCAATAATCACTACATTATATGTCCGCATGTCATCCAGGAATTTGAGCAATAATTTATGAAATGAAGCTTACCAAGCAAAATAAATCATGTTTTCTTTTAAAATAGATGTTTTCAACCTCTTATAAGGGGAAGCAGTGTAGACCAGTTTGCTTGGTTTCTGAAAAATAGGTGGCATCTCCTAGTTTTAGGATGGGTTCCCTTGTAGTAGTTGGTGACTACCTTACTGAACATCATGCAGGAGGCCCAGCACATGACATCAAGAACCCAACCACGACAGCACTGAAAATAAGTGGCATGTCTTACTCTGAAATATGTTTGTTTTGTTGTTTGCTGGGATAATCACCTCATGAACAGCCAGGGTCATTTTGAGGTGAGGTCACTTTGTAGTAGTTGGTGACCTCCTTACTAGGCAGCCTGGGTTTGATTTCTTGATTGGTCGTGAATAGGTATGGGGGTTACCTTCCCAACCACGTCGCTTCCTCCCACAGTAAGACCCCTCTCGCACGATTCCATCCGGGCTAACAAGCGTGATTAATATAAGTTGATATAACTTGTTTCGCAATGGATGTTAAATAAATAAAGTTTACATTTTAGACTACTCCACTTAACAACATACGGGAGGCCTGTCGCATGCCATATGTAAATATCGGTAGGATAACTGCTCAGTTTTTTTAATACTTCTTGTAAATATATTAAGAAACTATCACACAAGTGCAATTGTATCAAATAAGTGAAAATTGTGAAAAATGGTGTTTTCCAAATTTCTAACAGCTTGAAATTGAGAGAAAAGTTCTGCTATATGAAATGAAAAATTGAAATATTCCAATTCAGGTTTTCTCTAGTAGTCTAACACAGAGGGAAATTAACTGTCATCCGAGGCCTGCAATTATAACCCGCTTCCTGATGTAAATATTTGTGTTCAACTTCAAAATCGAAACATAACATTGCGAGATGTTTACACCAGTCCCTGTGCAACTGTACTTTAACTGTGTGAAGATGACATTTCGAAGAAGACTTTTTTGTAAAATTGTGATAATTAAATCTGGATCATTCTTTAATATTGTGAATTAAGTATATAGTACCTTTTGCAATAAGTTGAAATTAATTCAAAAGGTGAAACTTTTATTCTCCATGGTTTCACAGCCAAAGTTACTGAATTTAACTTAATGCGACATAATAATTCACAATATTTAAGTATAAATGTGTCAGTACAGCTTTCTCACACGTTGCTTTCTTCGGTGCATGCCAGCGAAAGGTCTAAACATGTTTTTATGGTATTTAAAGCGAAGATATTTGAAGATATACTTATTTCTACCTGTCTGCAGATGACTTTTCTAAGTAGACTATTTTGAAAAATTGTGATAGTTAAATCCTGGTAACTCTTGGATTTTGTAAAATAAAGTTGAAATGAATTATAAATCAAAATATTAGAAAACAAATTACATAGCATGGTTTCACAACAAAAATAACTTAACTTAATGCGACATAATAATTGACAATATTTTAGCATAAATGTCAGAACAGCTTTCTTGCATATTATTTTCTTTGGTGCACGAAAATGAAAGGTTTAAATAAGTTGTATGGTATTTGAGGCAAATATATTTGAAAATTTATTTCATTCATTTATTAATGCAAAAGATTATATGATTTGACCCTGTCCTAAGAACCATCTTAATAAAGGGCAGGTCAGACACTTTTATTTTCAAAATTTAAAGCACTTGAATATAAATATTTCATTAAAATTTTGAGGGAAAACAACTTCTAATAAAGTATCGAAAACAAATTGTTAAATATATTGCTAGTGTGTACTGAAGTACATGTACAGTTCTAGTTCCTAGAAATTCGTGTCATCGTAAGCTAGGCTAGGGATGTATGCGGTATGTTTCTCGAAACGTTGCTACTCGACATAAACAAATAGCAGCTGATCAAGATATCAAAACATAAACACAAAACCTAACAAAAAAGCAATTTCATTAAACAAACAAGCAATAAAGAAAATAAATATTACATATTTAAACGTCGCCGGTCTCTAAAACGTTAATGAACACGTAAACCATCTACAGTAGACCAGAGACGTACTGGAAGCTTACGACTAACGAGTTTAGATAAATTTGTTATTGAAAATAATTGAAAGCTGGTCTGGGTTGACGATGGATACTGATCCTGTCAAGCAACTAATTTGCTCAACGTAGAACAGCCATAACCTCGAATGTCAGTTTTAATATGATATAATATTAGAAAGCCCTGGTCCTGAGTTGAACGAGTAAGCGTCGTGAAGTCTCCAGTGTTATTCCATCCGGAACTCCACGGGGAATCATTTCAGAGACAACACCCGATGAGTTCAGGATGGCGTTATGTACGTCATCAAAACAGTTGGTCTATTTATAGTAAAAAAAAAACCTGTCGAGTGGAAAAATACTGAGAAGGTCGAAAAAATAGACCATTTTCAAAACATTCTTGTGACCGTTCTGTAAAAGATATCGAAAAACTAAACAGACCGTTTTCTTCAGGAAACATTTATCTATTGTTATCCGGCAAAATAGGCGAATTAGCTCGTGTTATCATTACGTTCCGTAAGGAACGATAACGAGTTATCGTCCCTTAGTACACTTCATTCTTTATTGAGATTAATATGTTAGCATCTTCTTCTTCGCACCACGTAATATGCTATCGTTGTACACCGGACGCTTGTGAATATAACATCTAATAACTTCATTATCAGGTTCTAAAAACTCGCTCAATTAATCGGATGGATTTCTCATTATTCATATTCTAGTATTTCTTTATTGATATTAATATATTTTCATTTTACGTCTTGTATTATAATATACTATAGACACAAAGCATTATACTTTACCGTAATGATAAGAAAGTACATAGAAAAATAACAAGGGCTCAATTTTCAATTAATCCTCCTTCGCTATTTTTCCATAACCATTCCAAGAATAATTAGAAATAATACACTACCTAATAGGCACAATAGGCTCATTTAATGAAAACGACATCTCATTCCCACATCGGATAGCAAATTGCTACGAAACAGCTAAATCTAACTATACCGTGTAATGCACGTCCCATCGCCTAACATGAGTTGTCAATGCTACTTCGTCTCTCGTGTCGAAGCGTCGCTATCGTTAAATGCATATATAACATTACAGATGACGCAAGTCCGTAATATGTATTATACTTATATAACAAAAAGAGCTCTGCGGCAATGACGCTTCATTGTCCAAGAAAATACGTGCTTAGTAAAAACAGCCATATCAAACAAGCACTTTACATATGTAGCACACTCTCTTCAGAAATGTTTCATTTTATTTCAGCAGTCTTTAGTCTCTATGTAATTGATTAGTTTGATTAGTTCTGATTTAACCAAATCAAGAAACAATGTTATATCGACATTGCGATCATGCAATAAGAACCGTGGTCACCTTCAATCAATATATGGATGTTTTAAATATTATAGAGGCAAGTGTGCGCCAATAATGTTTGTTTGAAATGAGTAAATTAAGATATTTATTCGTAGAAACAGTATTCCCTAGCCAGATATAAATTTCTTTCAACAATTCGGTTTTCCTGTCATCCAGTGAAATAAAATGTTATCATTGGTTTCATATTGTGTAATGGCATAGTTTCAGATTTCATAAAACATTTATCAAATCAGAAAGAATTTGATTAAGCACTGCATTTTCATTTACAAGACATCATCCAAATGATGTCATCCCGTGCGTTTATCAATTCCTGTGTAATACATTTTATTTTTACTCCAATGTAAATAAAAAACACATCGTAATTTAAAAAAAATATAATAATGATAATAAAAACTTCTTTGAAATGCTAGCCGGTGATGTAAATACATGTTTATTTGACCGGTGATTGATACTATGCCAATTGCAGGTTAATCTGACTGGTCAGAAATAATGTGATGAATTCACCTGATTCGTTAGTCTGTGCTTTTAAAGGTATTGTTTTAAAAGTCTGCAACCTATGTGCACTTAGTCTGCTCCGTTACTCTGACTACAATTAAGGTAGGCTAGGGTTGGTCATCAAATACAATGTATTGAAACCCCTGTAAAAACAACAACAAAAAAACAACTTCTAAACAATAATTCTCGAAACATTGGTCAGTGACGAACAAACAGTTGGTTCGAAGGCCGTGATGCGCTTATATATATGGACAAAACTCTGAATGATTGTGTAAGTTAGACTTATAGATTTCCACTTTATTTTTTGCAGATTTAATCAAAATTTGATATACAATGAGAAAATAAATATCTTTTTCTTTCTCGCTTTTTTCTGAGTTGGTCGTCAAAGTCAAGGTCCTCGGGTTAGTCTAAAATTATTAGAAAGCCTATTTGAAAAAGTGATGCATGGGGGACAACTCGCATAAGTATCTGCTCATCATAGCATTCATAATGGAGCATGTTATGGCAAAATGTTTCTGCCTTTGATGTCAACATTTAAATAACAGCATACCTTCTGACGCCGGAATATGGCCGATTAGGCATTTCTGTCTTGATGCTTGGAAGTTGGCGTGGTCACGTGGAAAGCAATGGATTGGCGGAGTACTTTATCCAACCTTTCTAGTAGTGGTACGGATTTGATGTCGTAACTGAGGTTACTCCTGGCTGAAAGAGGACCGTCCTCACTCTCTTTATCATCAAAATCTAAGGACAGGGCCCGGGGAATATACAGACCTGGGAAAATACAGAATCTACTGTAAAATGCTACAATACAAATTAAAAGCGGCTATGTGTCTTAGTTGACCTCTTTGACGATCTACCAATCTCATTGATCTCCCCTTAACTAATTCTTCACTCACAAGCACGTTCCTCGTCTATTGATACAGCCAATTGTATATTGGGTGCATTGACAGACGAGGCGAGTGCCTTCGCTTCAATATACTGTCATTATTATCATACCGATTTGACTTTGTACAGCCAAACTGATAGTCTACTGTCGAACTCCATGACTGTATTATGTCTGACAGAGAAAAAGAATGAAATTAGCGCATATATAAAACAAATCTATGGAAAATGAAAGATAGCAAAAATAAACCAATTTGTTTACATCTGACAGAAAAATACGAAAGCGTCTTCGTGGACTTTTTTGGAGAAATTTAAATTTAAAGCCCATACTCCAAAACAAAACTATATATATACACTTGTATATATCAATGTTTATATTTTGACCTCTTAACAGTAGTAAGACTTATGTAAGTAGCAAATTATCGGGAATAAAATTGAGATAAAATGTATATTTATGAAAGTAGACGGAAAATTCCCCCAAAAAATAACTGGGTCCGACCGATCATTTTATTTTTATTTATATATTTTTTTTATTCCGATTTTTTCCACATAATCACATACGTCTATACATCGCATATATTTTATTGGATATGTTATTATTTACATAAACCTCAATATTCAAGGACAATTTAAAATAAATATTTAGATTATCATTATACATATTCGTTATATGAATGTACAGTACATTGCACATATAAAATATGGACATGTATTTGTTGTTACTTCACGAAACAAGGTAAAACTATAAACAGAAACTGTGTAGTTTACAAACCCATTGGTTTAACAATAGACAAAAATTCCGCAGTTTACCAACCAGCTAATGTGTTGACTTAAAAGTTGATTAATAAGATTCCATTTATATTTTACCTTTTCTTATTTATTAAAATTATCATTATATTCAAAACATGAATGAACAGTACAATACATATGTTTAATTATCTTAGTATTGAAATCCTTAACGCACCCTCCATTAGAGTATTTGAAAAGATGATATCTAACAACAGTGTAAATAATAATACTACTTCAGCTATCTTCAAAAATCATGGTACTAGACATGATAATATAATTTTATGTCAATTAAGGAATGGTGCAAGCCAGTTAAACTATGATCTATTTAAAGATCATCTAAATGATTCCCCTGACTGCAGTTGTGGCATAGGGTTAGAAACATCATACCATTTCTTCTTCTTATGTCCACAGTATAACATACATAGAGACACTCTTAGGGAATCCCTACATAGTCAACAATACTTTAGTCTTAATATTTTACTAAATGGATCAGATGATCTTAATGATGAGGAAAATACTCACATCCTAGAAAATGTAGTTAAATATGTAAATAACACAAGGAGACTCTGATGCTGAAAATATACCTATACAAACATAGATTCACTATATATGGTCATAAATAAGTACATAAAATATATTAATTGAATATATGTCCATCCTTATAACTGTCTATCAATCTATGTAATGATTCGTATTAAACATGTATACCTTGATGCTGATAATATACATGATTAACGTCGTTATGTTAAAAATGTACCGGCGACAAGTACTTCTTATTGCGTAAAATAGCAAATATACACTTACATATATATAATTATTGAGAATATTAATAACAGCATACATATTTTTCTGTTATTATGATCATATACATATTATTATCATCATTTACTGGTAAAGTAATATCACAACAAAGGGCCAGGTAACATATATATACACATATACATATCACTGAGTCTGTGCAAACTATCTCTTACTCTATAATTTGATAATTATATAATATGCATATAAATGTACAATTACGGATGCTGTCACTGTGTTTATGTGGTAATGATTTTCTAATTATTTTCTGCTTTCTATAGTAATCACTGTACATCTATTAAATAATATTATCAACATACACACACATACAAATGTATGTATATATAATATATATATAAACAAAAGTGAATAGTGTCAATGTGATTGTAACCCTCTTAACTAAGCATCATTATATTTATTACATGCCTTACAGGGTAAAGTTGGGTGAGATGTGGTGACTTGCTAGTTATGTATAATTGATTTATCTCCTTCCTATGAACAATCTCAATTGATAATCTTATTTGATTTGGACTTAATCAGAATTATACAATTTTATGTTTTATTTTAAATTCTTATACGGTACCAGTTTATATGCGGTAGGGAGATGCGTGTTTGGTCAACACATGAGTAGAAGACTACTTGTATTTACCAGATGGACATTATAGTCAGAAACTCTGTTGTTGATCAGGCACTTGTCTCTCTCCTGCATAGTAAACGAGTTCTCATATATATTTAACAATAATTTGAAAATTATTATAAAGAAAAAGAAAATACATAAGATTATCGTTATATATTATTCACAAATACTCTTTCTATATATATATACTATAATTTCCATTCTTGACTAATAACCAAATACTAATTATTTGAAATAAATGTAATAATTTATGGAGAGAACTTTAATATAGGCTTAGCCAAATGTTCAATCCATTTGATTATCAATAAAATATGTTGAAATGACAAAAAAAATACATATGTAAAATGTGGACATGTATCTGTTTCTACCTCACGAAACATGGTAAAACTATAAATAGAAAATGTGTAGTTTACAAATCCATAGGTTTACCTATAGACAAAAAATGTGTAGTTTATCAACCAGCTAATTTGTTAACTTAAATATTGATTGATAAAAATCCAATTTTATTTTACCTTTTCTTGTTTTTGATGATGATACGTTAACAATGCCATATGTTCTATTTTATTGTTATGGTTGATGTATTTTTTGCTTTCAAAATTATTTGAGTTGTGTTTTTCAATTTACACAAATATATATAGTATCTCATAAGCAGCGATAAAAAGTTTATCTCATAATTATGTTCAATGTCTGTTACAACAAAAAGAAATGTCATTTGGTGTCTAGATAAAGTTATTTGCCATTTGTTTTCCAACATTTCCATTAATAAAAACCCAGAAAGTTTTAACAACACTATATTCCCAAAATAGATGAAGGATATAGTTTCTCTTCCAATTGTTTAGACGATATTTTTTCAGTTTCTGAAATTTTACATTTAATCAACTTAGTAATAGTATGCAATAGTCTGTGCACTAGTTTATAATGCAAGTTAATAGGTTGATTATCATCAGTTACCTCATTTGGTATAAGATAAAGGAATTCACAGGTTTCATTACTAATATCAGTATGTCATTTTTCTTGCCACTTTCTTCGGCTATTAAGTGGTTTTTCAGAAAGAAGTCTGATCATAATATAAAAGTATTTAGTGACTTTATCGTGGGTATTCAAATAATTAATTATATTGAATTATAGGTATATCTACATTTATGCAAATTAGTCCAGAATTCAAAATGGCGGAACGCCTACATATTCTGCCAACACAAATTTTAAGGGACTGGAATCGTCAATACTCGAGGATTTCCTTTGGACAATAATTGGTTTCTTGGAATTTAGCAAGAAAAGAAAAGGTAACAGACTCGAATTCAGATTTTGCTTGACGTCTATTGGATTGCTGGTTAGCTTATCCGTATTCCTCGAACGTTGTCAACTTCGCCTATCTGAATTTTATCGATGTTTTGTTGTATGCATTTGCTATATATCAAAATTAAATATTAAGTTGTATGTTTGTTATCATCTATCATTTTTTACTAAAATATTTTGGTAATATGTTCAAATGAAAGCACTATTAGGCAAGTTCACGAAATACTCGATATGTAAACAACGGCAATGTATGTAGTTTATGTGTAGCGCACCTTGTTGTTGTCTCGTTCTCGGCTCCGTGACAAATCCCGAGATTAAAATAAATGCGACGAGTTATTTTTATACATATATGTCGCAAGGATTCCCCCGGTCAAGCGTCCAGTCCAATGATAATTTTAATTTTTGGAGAGCGTGAATGAGCATCTTGGATTTCCATAAATACATGTGTACAGCTAGAATTTTAGGTTATTTTGGAGTTCATTATTTAAGTCGTATGTGCGAGATAAGAAATCGAACAAATGAGATAAAAAGTCGTTCCAACTCGAACAAAGAAGATAAAAAGTCGTATGAACGAAATAATTAAGACGTACGAACGAGTTTATAGGTATCTGATAGAAGTCGACCACCTTCAATCCATAACACGCATTCAAAAGTTGAACAAGACACAAAGTTTGTATACATGTACGTCTTTATTCATCAACAGAATAGTAGTACCGAGAACAATTGTGCAATACTGTGTATATTTGGGAAAAAACAACATAATGGGTATTGCTGAGGCAATACATGTCTCTGCGGGTCACAGCAGCAATCAAGATTCAAATAGGAAGCCCTGTCGAGAGTAAGAGTTATTATTCCCTCGCGCAACGAGTCGCCAAGGGTATATAGAGATATACCCGTACTAAGTACGTAGGTACTTAAATAAGTACGTACGTACGTAATATATTTGTGCGGACCATAACATTTTATGGGTGATAATTTCATCAAACTTTATACACATCAGACCACATCAAGGTGGGGTACATTGTGCAGAAACAGTAGCTCTTGCTTCCGTTTTCATAGAAGTATACCCCTTCAAAAAAAAACATTAATCTTGTCCTGAGCACACCTTTCAAACCATGCATGATAATTGCATCGAACTTCATACACATCAAGACCACATCGAGGCAGAGTGCAGTGTGCAAGAACCGTATTCCATTTTACAAAGTTATTCCCCTTTTTTAAAGAAAAATAATTACCTTGTCCTGAGCATAACTTTCAAACCATGCATGGTAATTTCATCAAACTTCATACATATCAAGACCACATCAAGGCAAAGTGCAGTACGCAAGAACCGTAACTCTTACTCCGTTTTTACAACAAATTTCTTACACCAAGTATTGCTACAGAGATCATCAAATCGCAGCATCAAAGAATCGTAGCTCGTGCTTCGGTTTTCACATTTCGGTTTTCATAGATTTATTCCTCTATCTATAAAAGATACTCACAGTATGCTTTTCTACGAAGGATATGGAAACGGGGTGCAGTATACAAAGTTGGGTTAGTAAGTCAGGTTTTACCGCGAGTGGATTAGTATTGTTCCGCGATGCCTTATTTCCTATCGGTGAAGACAATATATATAATAGATTGTTATCAACTGATTTTTCTTTACTTTTTTACTAACAATAAGAAAGGGTCCACTTCGGTATCAAGTCTGCCACTCTTTGCTTTTGGAGTATACCCTCTATGTCACAAATTTACACTAAAATTGACAATTGTTTATTTAAGAAGCAATTTTCTTCATTTTGTTTGGATTGTTTTTTCCAATATAATTTCAAACACAATTTATTTAAATAGAACAAGACATTCATAAGGGAACGTTTTACAAACACACACTCGAAAAAGTGACGTGGGACTAAAGTTGGCGCCCTAAGCCTTGGTATTACACCCTTTTGTGATATCACTTCCTTGTTCTACGTATGCATGTGCTGCAGTGTCACTGCATGAGCACTGCTGTCATTAGTGTTATGAACCGTTATGAAAAAAAATATTTAAGTATATTTATAATAATGCTAATTTCTATGCTAATGACCGTAGCGACTGAACAACTGTTCTGAATACATATTGACAAAACTAGATGATCTGATCACACGAGCATGTTGTACGATGTTTACTTGCCGAAATATACGCAATCTAATTTCAATCCAAACCGCCTGTCATATTCAGGTCGCCATTTTTTCACATCAAAGCATGTGCGTTTCAAAGAGTCAGTACTGGCAAAGCTTCTAGACGATCTTGTGATCAAAATTTACTGATTATAAAAGAAACAAAAATATTTCTTAAATATTTTAATTTCAATTGGTTATGCTTCAGATGAGCGAATCATAGCAATTATCTACAATGAAACTTTAACTTTGTACGCACTACTGATCAAAATGTTTTTTTTTTTTATTTAGATAGTCTTTATTTCTTTCTTTCATTTGATTTCATCTAAAAGTTAAATTTGATTTTGTTCCCCAATATTTTCGCGGGAAATGATATTTGATGATGTAACAGGAAGCGCATGCTATTTAGAACTCCAGTTCCGCTATAGACTTATGAAGTGTTTACAAAACTATACAATATTGATGTGGCTCTGTGTCTGACTGACATTACTAAGACACTGAGCACATTGGGTACATTGATGTCAAAAACAGTTTTGCTTTAGTAGGGAAAATCGTTTTGTTTAATTGTATTGCCTTTGCAAGGCTAAGAATGGATTCCAGGTCAGGCGGTAAAAGCATCAAAATGCATATAGCATCACTTCACGACAATCACATGGGTACCTGAAAGCATACACTGATTCATACAATGCATTCTTCAATCTTGGTAAAGATACATATCATTGGTAAAAAAAGAACATTCATTATATGAAATTATCAAAAATAAGCTAAGAGGATGAAGCAATTTATTCCAATGCCTCCACTACTGATCGAATCTAAGAACTCTGGATAACTACTATTCTGCTCAACCAACAGACATATATACTCCATATAAAAATAAATGTTTGGTTATGTGTTGTTTAATGTACAATTTATCAACAGGGGTCATTTATAGTTATGGACAGCCTTCCCTGTTTGTGACATGCATGCGTGTGGTTGATGTGTGCATAAATACATGTTTCAGGAGTCTGCAGTATGTTCATGTTTGTCTCCTTGTGGTATTAATCTGGAAAACTTTTAAACAAATTTAAGCTTGTTCCAGCACAGGCCACCTATGTCTTTCCCTTGGTTGTCCTATAGATTAAGAATATGGTCAATCTAATCTCTCTCATTTGATATAAACAATAAACGCAAAGAATATTTCCCGAACTATTAAGTGCTATCGCTTCACACATAACGTATATTACTGACTAGGATTGATGTTTAAACGGGAATAGACTACACAATCTTAACAAATGTTTGCATTTCAGAAAAAAACACTTTTGGGAGAAAAACATGTAAGATTTTTTAAGGGTCAATCAGGTTAGTACAGACGAAGTTTTTACTGTATTTGGCCTATTTAAGGCTAAGTCATGGAAATAAGAAATAAAAAAAATAAAAAACAAACTATTAGTTATAAAAATGATTTCAATCAATGCCTCCACGACGGATCGAACCTGGGAACTCTGGATAATTACTCTTCTGTTCAACCAACACACATCTACTCCATATCAAAATAAATGTTTGGTTATGTATTGTTTAACGCACAACTTCTCAACAGGGGTCATTTATAATTATGGACGGCCTTCCCCGATGGTGACATACATGTGTGTGGTGAATGTGTGCATTGATACATGTTTCAGGAGTCTGCGGTATGCTCGTGGTTGTCTTCTTGTGTCATTAATGTGGAAAACTTTTAATTTTTTAAAGATTGTTCCAGCACTGGCAACCTATGTCTTTCCCCTGGTTGTCATTAAAATTAAGATATTTATTAATTTAATCTCTTTCACTTGATCATATAAAAACAGAGATTATTTCCCCAAATATTAAGTATAATCGCTTAACACCGATCTTGTAAAATAATAATACTAATGATCACACTAAATCGTCTGCATGCAGGCATGCAAGATGCCACGACTAATATAGAGAAAGATGATTCGCGCCCCTATAAATTGTGTAATCTACCAGAAATATCATTTGGGTTTTTTTGTGCTTTTTTATAAAATACATTTTTGGGGTTTTATTTTTTTTTCTCCTTTTTTTTCTAAAAAATTTTTTTCAAAAATTTTTCCCCCCCCCTTTTGCCCTTTTTCCCGGGTTTTTCCCTTGTTTAAAAAAAGGGGTAATCTTTTCCCTTCTTGAATAAAAATAAAAAAGTTTTCCCCAATAAAATTATCCTTAAAAAAGGGTTGGGGGTGTTCAAAAAAATTTTTTTTTTTTTTTTTTTCCCCACTTTTAAAAAACCCTTGGTTTTTTTAAAATTTCCTTTCTTTTTTTTTTTTTGACAGGAAATGAAATAAAAAAAAAAAAAACAAAAAGTTTTTGACAAAATGCTCACAGGAGGGAATTTTAATTATTTGTTTAAAAACCTTACCCAAAAAAAATTTTTTGGATTTTGAAACGCCAATTCCAAAAAAGGGTTTAATATTATTTCCCCTTGAACTTTTGGGGGTTTTGGGGGGTTAAAAATTTTTTGGGGGGGCCGGGTTAGGGTTGTTTTTTTTTTCCCAAGGGGAAAATTTTAATTTTTAAAAGATTTTTACCTTTCCCTATTTTCCCCCGGTTATTTAAAAAAATTTTATTAATTAATTTTTTTATTTAAAAAAGGTTTTTTTTCCCCAAATTTTAATAACCTTAAAGACTTTTTAAAATAAAAATCAATTTCCAACCTAAATGTTACAAGGGAAATCAGAAAAATTTGGAAAGATATTGGGAAAAATTTTAATTAAAAAAATCGGTATCCCTTTTTATATAAAATTTTAAAAAACTTTCTTTTTTGTTAGGGGCCGAAATTTTTTTTTTAAAATTTGGGGGGGTTTTCCCCCAAAAATCCCAAATTTTTATGAAAACAAATAAAATTTCCCCTTTTTTTAATGGGTCAAAAAATTATATTAAAACGTGAAAATTTTTTTGGGTGTTTTAAAAAGGCGTTTAAGCTTTTAATTTTTTACCAAGGGCAAAAATTTTGTTATTTTGCGGGGGGGGCAAACAAATTTGAACCCAACTAAATTTTTTATTTTTTTTAAATTTTTTTTTTAAAAAATTTTAAAAATAAAAAAAATTTAAAAAACCAATAAATTTTTAAAATGGTTTTATTTTTATTTTTCTCGGGGGAACTTTTTTACTGCCTTAAAAAAATTACCATACCCAGTTTAAATATCCATAAATTTTTTTTTTTAAAAATCCAAAAAAAAAAAATTTTTAAAAATTTATTTAAAAAAAGCATATTTTTCTTTGAAAATTTCAAACCATTTAAAAAAAACTCCTGAATAAATTTTAAAAACCCCGGGAAAACCCCAAAAAAAATTTTTCTTTATTTTTCCAAAAAACACTTCTTAATTAAGCTTTTTTAATTTAAGGGGAAAATTTTAGCAAAAAATTTTGTCCCCCGCTTTTTGATAAGTAATTCTTGGGCCCCTGAAATGGAGTTTTAAAACCCCAAATCCCCCATTTGGGATTTTTTGTTTTTAGTTTTTAATTTACAAGGTTTTTTTAAAAGGAAATTTTTTTTTTATTTTTTTTTAAAAAAAATTTTAAAAAACTTCGCCCATAAATTAAATTTTAAATGACGAAAATTTTTTTAACTATAAAAAAGTCCTTGTGAAAAAAATTACTTTTTGGGGAAACATTCTCTTATTCAAAAAATTTCTTGTTTAAAAAACATTTAAAGGGAAAGAAGAGTTTCCCTTTCAATTGGGTCTGTTCCTTTTTTTTCTATACCCCTTGGGACATGAAACTGAAATTTTTAAATCTTTTTTTATATATTTTTTCATTTTTAAATATTTTGTTATTTAAATTTTAAAATTTAAAAAAAGGAAAATATGTAAAAATTTTTTTAAAATTGTTTTTTTGGAAGTTAAAGGGTTCTGCATTCTTTTAAAACTGGGCCCAAATTTACTCAATTGAAAACATTTATGGGGCAAAATCACCCCTTTTTTTGTTTTTTTTGAAAAGGATTTTTAAAATTTAGTATAACTTAAAAAGGGGGAACTAATAAGGTATAAAATTTAATTTTGAAAAACCCTATTTGCGACATAAAAAATTTTTTTTTTTTTTGATGGGAATAATAAATAAATTTTTTAAAGTGGTAATTAAAATTTGTCCTTTAAAATAGGGGCCACGACTTTTTTTTAAAATAAAAGAAAAATTTTGCCAAAAAGTTTTTGGGGGCATATATTATGTATTTTATAAAAAAAATAATAAAAATTTTTTTTAAAAAAATATTTTGAAATTTTTTCCATTTTTGAATTCTTTTAATTTTTCAATTTCCTTTTCCCCTTGAAAAAAAAATCAAGCTTTTATAATGAAATTTTGTAGATTTTTTTGAAAAAAATTTTTTTTTTTAAGAACTAGACTTATATTTGCAGGTAAATCCCCCAAATTTAAGAAGATCGTCTTTTAAATTTTTTTAAAAAAATTGTCCGGGTTTTGTAAATTAAAAAAATTAAAAAATTCCAATCGATCGATATTTTGGTTATCTTAGCCTTTCAAAAAATGAATTTAGGGGGAAAAAATTCTGAAGAAAAAGTAACCCAAATTTTCATTTTTTAAAAGGAAAAATTAAAATCTAAAAAGTTTTCCCGGAAAATTTTCTTTTTTTTTCAAAACTTCAACCCTAAGTTTATTCCCCTTTTTGTTTAATATTTGGGGAAAAAAAATCTTTTTTTTTCCAAAAAAATTGCACGAAAAAATTATTTTTCAAAAATTGCAGTTTTTAAAGGGTTTCCCGGGACCTAAAAGGGAAAATTGAACAAATAAACTTAAAAAATTTTTTTTGGGGACAAATTAATATCCGCTTTATTTCTATTACAAATTTAAAAAGCGAAACTAACCCTTAAAAATGTATAATTATAGGGGAAAAACCAAAACCCGCTTTTAAATTCTCGGCCCCCCCTTTGTTTCTTAGTTATAAAAAGGAATTTAAGGGGAAACTTCTTGGGGGAAAAAAAAAAATTTTTTTTTAAAAATTTTTTTATTCCCCTTTTTAGGTTTTATAAAAAAAAAAATGAAAAAAAAAATTAAATTCATGGTAAAAAAAAAGTTTTTTTTGTCTTTGGGGCCCCCTTTTTTGAAAAGTTAATTTCGTTTTGTTTGTTTTGGTTACTCTGATTACATTTGAAAGATGTTTTTTTTCCTCTTTTAGAAATTCATTCTAAGGGGGGGGGGGGGGGTGGGGGGGGGGGGGGGGGGGGGGGGATAAAAATTTTTTAAAAACAGAAGGGAGGGTTTAATTTTTGATTCTTTTTTTAAAATATCAATTTTAAAATTTTGGGGGGGGAAAAGAATTTACATGTTTTTTTTAAATGGGGTGGAGGTTTTCCGGAAAAAAAATGGTAGAAAAAATTTTTTATAAAAATTTAAATTGCTGGTTTAAATTTTTTAAAAAATTTTTTTTGTTTTTTAAAATTTTTTTCCTTCTTTTTTTCATATTTTTTTTGCAAAATCTTTTGAAAACATTTGGGTTTTTGGTTTCAAAAAAAAGGGGGAATTTAATATTTTTGTCATATAACCAATTAAAAAAAAAAAAAAAAAAAAATTTTTAAAAAATTTTTTTTGCTTTTAAAAATTTTGGTTTTTTTAATTTAAAAATTTAAAAAAACTTTAAAATTGTTTTTTAACCCTAATTTCAATTTTTTTAAAAATTACAAATTTTAAAAAAATAAATTAAGGTTTTAACCTTCAATTTAATAATTTTTTTTAAAACAATTTTGAAAAAAATTGATATTTTTTTTCTTTAAAAGCTATTGATTAAAAACTTTAAAAACAAACAGGATGGTATTCCCTTTTATAATTTTGGAAAAAAATAATTTTTTTTTTTTAGCGGCCAGTTTTTTAAATCCAGGGCAGCCTGGGGGGTAAAAATTTTTTACCGAGATGCTTTTAGAAAAATTGGCATGTAAAAAAAGGGTTTTTGGTTTTCATTTTCCCCCAAAATGGGCTATTTTTGTTTTTTTTTTGGGGTTTAAACCCCTGAAGGACGCAAAGGACTAACCCGGGGTTTTCCCCCCCCCCAAAAAGGGGGAAAAAAAATTTTGGGAAAATTTTTTTTTTTAACAAAAATTCTTTTAAAAAAATTCTTTTTTTTTTTTTATTTTTGTTCAATTTTCAAAAAAATTTTGGGGGTTGGAAAAGGGGATCGTTTTTTCCATCGAAAAAAAAAAGATCAAATTGGAAAATTGTTAACCCCGGGGACAAACAAAATGTCTTTGGTTTAAAAATTTTTGAAAAGTTTTTCATTTTTTTAAAAATTTTTTTAAAATGGAAAAAGGGTGAAAAAGGCTTTTTAAAATTTTTTTTGAAGTAAATGAAGGGTTATAAAAAAATTAAAATTCCCGGTTTAAAATTTTTCGTTTTGAAAAATAAAATAAAATGGAATTTTTTTGAACAAAATTTCCCCACCCCTTTTCTTTTCAATCAAAGGGCTTTTTTAAAAAAACTGAATTTAAAAGGTCAAAAAATTCCCCTTTTTCTTATTAAGACTTTTTTGAAACGTTTTTTAAAAGGGTTTTTTTTTCAAAAAAAAATTTTTTCCCACTTTTAAAAGGGGTTTTTGTTTTTTGGGGATAAAAAAGGAAAAAAATAAACTTGGGAAAATTTTTATTTTGTAAAAAGACACGGGGAAAAGACATGATTTTTAATCCCAAAACATTTTCGGTTTAAAAGGGGTTTTTTTATTTTCCGAAAAAAATTTCATTTTGGACAAATTTTTAAAACAACCATAGAAAAAACCCTTCTATTTTTCAAAATTTTAAACTTGGGGGTTTTTCTCCCCATTTTCAAAATAAAAAATGGTTGTAAGGAAAAATTTTTTAAATTTTTTTGAAAAAAGTTTTTTTTTTAAATTTTTTAGCTTTTAATATAATTTTTCATTTATAGTTAATTTTCAAATTCATTTTAAAATTTTTTTTTAAAATTTAAAATCCTTTTTTAACCAAAATTAAAATTAAAAACTTATTAAAATTTGTAAAAATCCCCCATTTTTTTTTTTTTTGGAATTTTTAAGGTTTTGCCTTTCCTTTCAAATGAAATTTTCTTTTTTTAAAAATTAGAATGAACGTTTGCTTATATCAATGGCATTTTTTTTGAATTTTTTAAGTTTTTGGGTATTTCATGACTGAAAAAAAAAAAAAAAATAAGAGCCTGTAAAACAAATAAACCAATTGAAATTTAAAAATAAAATGGAAAAAAACTTAAAAATTTGTGTGTATTCCAAAAAAAGTAATATGATAAAACTTATCTTTTTTATCATTGTTTTTAATTAAAATTGCAATGTTTAAAAAAAAAAAAAATTTTTTTTTTTTAAAAATTTTTTTGGTAATTTTTTTTCTAATTTTAATTTCTTTAAATTAAAAATTTGAATAAAAATTTGGGGACACTACAAGAAAGGGGGAAAATTAAAAAGACTAATTTTTTTAATTTTGAAAACAATTGAAATTTAATTTTTTTGAAAAGCATTTGGAAGTTTTAAAATTAAAAGGAAAAAAATTCCCGGGGGGGTTTTTTTTTGTAAAAAATTGTTTAAGCAAAATGATTTTTTATAATTATTTTTTTTTTAACGGGGCATTAAGACGATAACACTTTGAGGTTTTTGGTTTACGGGAATGGAAACCCGTCCAAAAGGATGGGGTTGTGTTGTTTGTTTTTCCCCTAAGAAAAACCCCAGGGCACTAAATTTCGTTTTTCCTGTTTTTGGGCGTTTAAAAAGGCCCTAAAATTAAAATAAAACCTTTTCCCCTAAAAATTCCGGCCCGTGAACAGAGGAAAATATTGAGACTAAATTTTACTCAGGTTTTTTTTAAATTTTAATCAATAAGCATTCTATTTCTCAAATAAAGTTCTTTTCCGCGGTAAAGTATTCATGATTTGTTCAAGCTCGACACATAAATTATTCGGATTTGGACCAAGGATCGTTATTTACTTACTCATCGAGAAAAAAACGATCATATTGTGACATACTGCTTAACAACCATGGTGACAAACATTAGCTGTCTATTGTGTTCAAAATATTGACAATGTTTTATCGATTGTTTTCATGACCATTTTTCAAAATAGCGAAAAAATGTTGAACGAAGTGAAAACTTTTGTATTAGTTGATGAAACATAATTGGATAATATACCAGGCGTTTTGACAGGATCATATTACGTCATATTTGTCATTTTGATAGTTGCAAGTGGCAGAGTGTACTGAAACATTAAATTCCATTGTATTCACATATCATTTCGATCAAAAGCAAAAATCACAAAATAGAAGCATGCGTTAATTTATTTGCTAACGAAAATATCCCAACCCCCTTTTCTTTTCAATCTAAAGGTACTTTTTATTCAAAAATCGTATAAGTTTAAAAGAAGCTCAGAACTGTCCTTTTCTGGCGTTTTCATTGATGTCAACTGCAACATTCTTTTGTAATCAGCGATGTAGATGAAGTGTTGATTATGATCACTGAAAAAAAATTTGCCACAAATTTGTGAGAGAGATTTTTGTATTTTCAGTGGTGGATGAAGAAAGGAAACGAAGACAACGTAAGAGCTCTGATGATGAACAATATTTTATTTGGTCAAAAACGATCATTTCGGTGGTAAAGTAGTCATGATTTGTTCAAGCTCGACACATAAATTATACGAGTTTGGACAAAGGATCGTTATTTACCTACTCATCAACGAAAAAAACGGTCATATTGTGACATACTTTTTAACAACCATGATGACATACATTACCTTCCATTATGTTCAAAATATTTGATAATGTTTGTGGGCGTTTCATGACCATTTTACAAAATAGGGAAAAATGGTGAATGAAGTGAAAACTTTTGTATTAGTTCTTGAAATATCAATGTATAATTTTCTAATTTATCAGGCATTTTGACATGATCACATCTTTGTCATTTTATTAGTTGCAAGTGTCAAAGTGTACTACGTAATTAAATTCCATTGTATTTAAATACCTTTTCGATTAAAGTCAAAAATCTCAATTTCAAAGCATGGGTAAATTTTTTTGCTAACGAAAATACCCCCCTTTTATTTGGTTTTTGTGTATTTTTACAGGAAGTTTATAACTGTCCGTTTCTGCCATTTTCATTAATGCCAAATGCAACATTCTTTTTGTAATAAGCAATGTAAATGAAGTGTTGCTTATAATCAATGGCATATTTTTTGGTGTAATTTTGTAAGTGAGATTTTTGTATTTTCAGTGCCTGATGGAGATCTGAAAAGAAAACAACGTAAGAGCTCTGATGATAAACAATATAATCCAATTGAGATAACAATAAAATGGAGAAAACATTAAAAGATTTGTGTGTATTCCAAAAAAAATGTAATATGAATTAATATCATTATCTTTTTTATCATTGTTTTTATCTAACTTCGCAATTAGCCACTGGTTAAAAAAAAAATATGTCAACGACTTTTTGAGAAAGCTATTTAGAAATATATGTTTTAAGTCGCTAATTTCTAATCTTCGTTCTCAAGTTAGTAATATACTTGAATATGTAAACATTGGTGACAGCTACAATTGAAGATGGTTACAACTTACAAACGTACCTAATGTTTTAACTAATTTTGAAAGACTACATTGATATTTGTAATTCTGTTATGATAAAGCATATTGCGAGTTTAAATATTCCATTGGAAAACAGACAGCATCAGGTACTGTCCTTTTATAAAATGGTAACAAAATAATCATGTCAAGCACAATGTATTTTTGATTATATTATTTTTGTTTAGCAGCGAGCAGTAAGAGCGATGAGAGCACTTCTGCAGGTAAATAAATTAACTGACGTCACGGTGAACTGCAGATTCAGTACCAAATTAGCGCACTGCTGAAGATTTTGTGCTTTGGATTTGTTATTGTTTACCACCGTGGAAAGGTTAACACAGTCCGAGGGCGAGCTAATTGCGTGTCTGTGTTAGTTGGCGTTTAACCGGCCATCAGAATGGATCGCGAAGTGACATAACAGTCGATGGCACGATATCACATGGTCTCGGCCCGTGAACAGAGGAAAATATTGAGACTAAATTTTACTCAGTTTTTTTTTTTAAATTTTAATCAATAAGCATTCTATTTCTCAAATAAAGTTCTTTTCCGCGGTAAAGTATTCATGATTTGTTCAAGCTCGACACATAAATTATTCGGATTTGGACCAAGGATCGTTATTTACTTACTCATCGAGAAAAAAACGATCATATTGTGACATACTGCTTAACAACCATGGTGACAAACAGTAGCTGTCTATTGTGTTCAAAATATTTGACAATGTTTTATCGATTGTTTTCATGACCATTTTTCAAAATAGCGAAAAAATGTTGAACGAAGTGAAAACTTTTGTATTAGTTGATGAAACATAATTGGATAATATACCAGGCGTTTTGACAGGATCATATTACGTCATATTTGTCATTTTGATAGTTGCAAGTGGCAGAGTGTACTGAAACATTAAATTCCATTGTATTCACATATCATTTCGATCAAAAGCAAAAATCACAAAATAGAAGCATGCGTTAATTTATTTGCTAACGAAAATATCCCAACCCCCTTTTCTTTTCAATCTAAAGGTACTTTTTATTCAAAAATCGTGTAAGTTTACAAGAAGCTCAGAACTGTCCTTTTCTGGCATTTTCATTGATGTCAACTGCAACATTCTTTTGTAATCAGCGATGTAGATGAAGTGTTGAATATGACCACTGAAAAAAAATTTGCCACAAATTTGTGAGAGAGATTTTTGTATTTTCAGTGGTCGATGAAGAAAGGAAACGAAGACAAGGTAAGAGCTCTGATGATGAACAATATTTTATTTTGTCAAAAACGATCATTTCGGTGGTAAAGTATTCATGATTTGTTCAAGCTCGACACATAAATTATACGAGTTTGGACAAAGGATCGTTATTTACCTACTCATCAACGAAAAAAACGATCATATTGTGACATACTTTTTAACAACCATGATGACATACATTACCTTCCATTATGTTCAAAATATTTGATAACGTTTGTGGGTGTTTCATGACCATTTTACAAAATAGGGAAAAATGGTGAATGAAGTGAAAACTTTTGTATTAGTTCATGAAATATCAATGTATAATTTTCTAATTTATCAGGCATTTTGACATGATCACATTTTTGTCATTTTATTAGTTGCAAGTGTCAAAGTGTACTACGTAATTAAATTCCATTGTATTTAAATACCTTTTCGATTCAAGTCAAAAATCTCAAATTCAAAGCATGAGTTAATTTATTTGCTAACGAAAATACCCCCCTTTATTTGATTTTTGTGTATTTTTACAGGAAGTTTATAACTGTCCGTTTCTGCCATTTTCATTAATGCCAAATGCAACATTCTTTTTGTAATAAGCAATGTAGATGACGTGTTGCTTATAATCAATGGCATATTTTTTGGTGCAATTTTGTAAGTGAGATTTTTGTATTTTCAGTGACTGAACGAGATCTGAAAAGAAAACAACGTAAGAGCTCTGATGATAAACAATATAATCCAATTGAGATAACAATAAAATGGAGAAAACATTAAAAGATTTGTGTGTATTCCAAAAAAAATGTAATATGAATTAATATCATTATCTTTTTTATCATTGTTTTTATCTAACTTCGCAATTAGCCACTGGTTAAAAAAAAATATGTCAACGACTTTTTGAGAAAGCTATTTAGAAATATATGTTTTAAGTCGCTAATTTCTAATCTTCGTTCTCAAGTTAATAATATACTTGAATATGTAAACATTGGTGACAGCTACAATTGAAGATGGTTACAACTTACAAACGTACCTAATGTTTTAACTAATTTTGAAAGACTACATTGATATTTGTAATTCTGTTATGATAAAGCATATTGCGAGTTTAAATATTCCATTGGAAAACAGACAGCATCAGGTACTGTCCTTTTATAAAATGGTAACAAAATAATCATGTCAAGCACAATGTATTTTTGATTATATTATTTTTGTTTAGCAGCGAGCAGTAAGAGCGATGAGAGCACTTCTGCAGGTAAATAAATTAACTGACGTCACGGTGAACTGCAGATTCAGTACCAAATTAGCGCACTGCTGAAGATTTTGTGCTTTGGATTTGTTATTGTTTACCACCGTGGAAAGGTTAACACAGTCCGAGGGCGAGCTAATTGCGTGTCTGTGTTAGTTGGCGTTTAACCGGCCATCAGAATGGATCGCGAAGTGACATAACAGTCGATGGCACGATATCACATGGTCTCGGCCCGTGAACAGAGGAAAATATTGAGACTAAATTTTACTCAGTTTTTTTTTTAAATTTTAATCAATAAGCATTCTATTTCTCAAATAAAGTTCTTTTCCGCGGTAAAGTATTCATGATTTGTTCAAGCTCGACACATAAATTATTCGGATTTGGACCAAGGATCGTTATTTACTTACTCATCGAGAAAAAAACGATCATATTGTGACATACTGCTTAACAACCATGGTGACAAACATTAGCTGTCTATTGTTTTCAAAATATTTGACAATGTTTTATCGATTGTTTTCATGACCATTTTTCAAAATAGCGAAAAAATGTTGAACGAAGTTAAAACTTTTGTATTAGTTGATGAAACATAATTTGTTAATATACCAGGCATTTTGACAGGATCATATTACGTCATATTTGTCATTTTGATAGTTGCAAGTGGCAGAGTGTACTGAAACATTAAATTCCATTGTATTCACATATCATTTCGATCAAAAGCAAAAATCACAAAATAGAAGCATGCGTTAATTTATTTGCTAACGAAAATATCCCAACCCCCTTTTCTTTTCAATCTAAAGGTACTTTTTATTTAAAAATCGTGAAAGTTTATAAGAAGCTCAGAACTGTCCTTTTCTGACGTTTTCATTGATGTCAACTGCAACATTCTTTTGTAATCAGCGATGTAGATGAAGTGTTGATTATGATCACTGAAAAAAAATGTGCCACAAATTTGTGAGAGAGATTTTTGTATTTTCAGTGGTGGATGAAGAAAGGAAACGAAGACAAGGTAAGAGCTCTGATGATGAACCATATTTTATTTTGTCAAAAACGATCATTTCGGTGGTAAAGTATTCATGATTTGTTCAAGCTCGACACATAAATTATACGAGTTTGGACAAAGGATCGTAATTTACCTACTCATCAACGAAAAAAAACGATCATATTGTGACATAATTTCTAATCTTCGTTCTCAAGTTAGTAATATACTTGAATATGTAAACATTGGTGACAGCTACAATAGAGGATGATTATAAGTTACAAACATTTTTTTAACAAACTTTTGACTTAAAATATTAATATTTGTAATTTTTTAATGAAAGAATTTTACGAGTTTAAAAATAGCATACATTATATACAGTGAAATTCATACGACATCATGTACTGAAAAATGAAAACAAAATAATCATGTATAGTAATGTGTAAATTTTGTTAAATCAATTTTGTTTAGCTTCGAAAAGTGACACTAATGAGAGCACTGAGAATAGTGAGAGCGCTGACTACAGTTCCGAAGGTATATACATTATGTTAAGTAAGGCTCCATCTCAAAATTGATTGACTTTAAACTTGAAATTGCATGTGATATTTGTATTCCATTTAAGTGAACATTTGGAATTTATTTCAGAGATACTATTTTTAATGCCTGAGAAATTCGTGTGGCACAATGCATCACTTCATTATTTGTTACTAATTAGTTATTTATTACTTTCTTTACAGAGTCAAGTGAAAGTAATGAGAGCCGATAGGTACAAGGTAATTACCCAATTTCGTTATGTTATAAACATAAAACCAATTGCTAACATTTTGTTGGTATAAGACAATTGTTTATTCTAAAGAGGCTGATAACAGCAATCGCGTACATGATTACTAGATTTGATATGGTAATGTAAGTTTTCTTCTCTTACAGGTCAGAAGATTACATGAGAGAGGAACGCTGTGGAAATAAACATAATATCTTTACAAATAAATACATCAAAATAAAAAGAAGACATTCAATTTGATGTACATGCTTTTGTTGTCAGATAAGTAAACGAATTTATTAATTCATATACTTTGCTTAATTTTTTGTCTAATATGAACAACAATGCCTGTTTCTGGTTGGAGGTCAAGTCAGACACCACTCCGTTCATTTAATGGTATTTACTTATCGGATTTTTAACAGGTTGTCCTCTCCGTTCCCGTTGTAGTTCAGTTGGTTTTGATGTTTCGATCGCTTCCTTTCAAGCCTCTCCCTTTTTGTGTCTCGGTTATTCTTTGTTTAAATAATCCCCATTAGTTTTGATCTCACGTTCATTCTCTTTGGAAGTCTTCCCGTTTGTTTAGTGGTCTAGATTATTCTTTTAAATGTGTTCGTGCTGATTTTGATGTAGCATTCTTTCCTTTAAATGTTTCCCTATTGGATTTATTGTTTCGATCATTGGTATTGAAATTTCCCCAATGATTTTGGTGTCTCGATTGTGTTGTCTGGGAGTTACTTACGATTTGAAACATCATCAAACAAATTATCTACATTTACTACAAACTCAGGACTTTATTCAGTTCCAGTTAGCCTACATATAATAGTAATCCATGGCGTCGATTAGTTCTGTGTCGATCTAAAGTGAAATATTGAGATAAATGTATTAACATCCTCATCTTCGCACCACGTGATATGCTATCATTGTACTAAAGACGTTTGTAAATGAAACATCTAATAACTTCATTATCAAGTGCTAAAAACTCGCTCCATTAATTGGACGGATTTATCATTATTCATATTCTGGCAGTTCTATATTGATATTAATATATATTATACTATGCTAATTGCAAGTTAATCTGACTGGTCAGAAATAATGTGATGAATTCACCTGATTCGTTAGTCTGTGCTTTTAAAGGTATTGTTTTAAAAGTCTGCAACCTATGGGCACTTAGTCTGCTCCGTTACTCTGACTACAATTAAGGTAGGCTAGGGTTGGTCATCAAATACAATGTATTGAAACCCCTGTAAAAACAACAACAAAAAACCAACTTCTAAACAATGATTCTCGAAACATTGGTCAGTGACTAACAAACAGTTGGTTCGACGGCCGTGATGCGTTTATATATATGGACAAAACTCTGTATGATTGTGTAAGCTAGACTTATATACTTCCACTTTATTTTTTGCAGATTTAATCAAAATTTGATATATCATGAGAACATAAATATCTTTTTCTTTCTCGCTTTTTTCTGAGTTGGTCGTCGAAGTCAAGGTCCTCTGGTTAGCCTAAAATTATAAGAAACCTATTCGAAAAAGTGATACATGGGGGACAACTCGCACAAGTATCTGCTCTTCATATCATTCATAATGGAGCATGTTATGGCAAAACGTTTCTGCCTTTGACGTCAACATTTAAATAACAGCATACCTTCTGACGCCGGAATATGGCCGATTAGGCATTTCTGTCCTGACGCTTGGAAGTGGGCGTGGTCACGTGGAAAGCAATGTATTGGCGGTGTACTTTATCCAACCTTTCTAGTAGTGGTACGGATTTGATGTCGTAACTGAGGTTACTCCTGGCTGAAAGAGGACCGTCCACACTCTCTTTATCATCAAAATCTAAGGACAGGGCCCGGGGAATATACAGACCTGGGAAAATACAGAATCTACTGTAAAATGCTACAATACAAATTTAAACCGGCTATGTGTCTTAGTTGACCTCTTTCACGATTTACCAATCTCATTTATCTCCCCTTAACTAATTCTTCATTCACAGGCACTTTCCTCGTCTATTGATACAGCCAATTGTATATTGGATGCATTGACAGACGAGGCGAGTGCCTTCGCTTCAATATACTGTCATTATTATCATTACCGATTTGACTTTGTACAGCCAAACTGATAGTCTACTGTCGAACTCCATGACTGTATTATGTCTGACAGAGAAAAAGAATGAAATTAGCGCATATATAAAACAAATCTATGGAAAATGAAAGATAGAAAAAATAAACCAATTTGTTTACATCTGATAGAAAAATACGAAAGCGTCTTCGTGGACTTTTTTGGAGAAATTTAAATTTAAAGCCCCATACTCCAAAACAAAACTATATATATACACTTGTATATATCAATGTTTATATTTTGACCTCTTAACAGTAGTAAGACTTATGTACGTAGCAAATTATCGGGAATAAAATTGAGATAAAATGTATATTTATGAAAGTAGACGGAAAATTTCCCCAAAAAATAACTGGGTCCGACCGACCATTTTATCTTTATTTATATATATTTTTTATTTCGATTTTTTCCACATAATCACATACATCTATAAATCACATATATTTATTTGATATGTTATTATTTACATTAAACCTCAATATTCAAGGACAATTTTAAATAAATATTTAGATTATCATTATACATATTCATAATATGAATGTACAGTACATTGCACATGTAAAATATGGACATGTATTTGTTGTTACTTCACGAAACAAGGTAGAACTATAAACAGAAACTGTGTAGTTTACAAACCCATTGGTTTAACAATAGACAAAAATTCCGCAGTTTACCAACCAGCTAATTTGTTAACTTAAAAGTTGATTAATAAGATTCCATTGATATTTTACCTTTTCTTATTTATTGAAATTATCATTATATTCATAATATGAATGAACAGTACAATACATATGTAAAATATGGACATGTATCTGTTTCTACCTCACGAAACACGGTAAAACTATAAATAGAAAATGTGAAGTTTACAAATCCATAGATTTAGACAAAACATATGTAGTTTATCAACCAGCTAATTTGTTAACTTAAATATTGATTGATAAAAATCCAATTTTATTTTACCTTTTCTTGTTTTTGATGATGATATGTTAACAATGCCATATGTTCTATTTTATTGTTATAGTTGATGTATATTTTGCTTTCAGAAATTATTTGAGTTGTGTTTTTCAATTTACACAAATATATATAGTATCTCATAAGCAGCGATAAAAAGTTTATCTCATAAATATGTTCTATGTCTGTTACAACAAAAAGAAATGTCATTTGGTGTCTAGATAAAGTTATTTGCCATTTGTTTTCCAACATTTCTATAAACAAAACCCAGAAAGTTTTAACAACACTATATTCCCAAAATAGATGAAGGATATAGTTTCTCTTCCAATTGTTTAGACGATAATTTTTTCAGTTTCTGAAAGTTTACATTTAATCAACTTAGTAATAGTATGCAATATTCTGTGCACTAGTTTATAATGCAAGTTAATAGGTTGATTATCATCAGTTACCTCATTTGCTATAAGATAAAGGAATTCACAGGTTTCATTACTGATATCAGTATGTCATATTTCTTGCCACTTTCTTCGGCTATTAAGTGGTTTTTCAGAAAGAGGTCTGATCATAATATAAAAGTATTTAGTGACTTTATCGTGGGTATTCAAATAATTAATTATATGGAATTATAGGTATATCTACATTTATGCAAATTAGTCCCAAAATGCAACGGCAGGATATCAGTCAACACAAAATGGCGGAATACTCGAGGATTTCCTTTGGACAATAATTGGTTTCTTGGAATTTAGCAAGAAAAGAAAAGGTAATAGACTCGAATTGAGATTTTGCTTGACGTCTATTGGATTGCTGGTTAGCTTTTCCGTATTCCTCGAACGTTGTCAACTTCGCCTATCTGAATTTTCTCGATGTTTTGTTGTATGCATTTGCTATATATCAAAATTAAATATTAAGTTGTATGTTTGTTGTTATCTATCAGTTATTACTAAAATATTTTGATAATATGTTCAAATGGAAGCACTATTAGGCAAGTTCACGAAATACTCGATATGTAAACAACGGCAATGTATGTAGTTTATGTGTAGTGCACCTTGTTGTTGTCTCGTTCTCGGCTCAGAGACAAATTCCGAGATTAAAATAAATGCGACGAGTTATTTGTATACATATATGTCGCAAGGATTTCCCCGGTCAAGCGTCCAGTCCAATGATAATTTTAAATTAGTAGAGCGTGAATGAGCATCTTGGATTTCCATAAATACATGTGTACAGCTAGAAATTTAGGTTATTTTGGAGTTTATTATTTAAGTCGTATGTGCGAGATAAGAAGTCGAACAAATGAGATAAAAAGTCGTTCCAACTCGAACAAACAAGATAAAAAGTCGTATGAACGAAATAATTAAGTCGTACGAACGAGTTTATTTGTATCTGATAGAAGTCGACCACCTTCAATCCATAACACGCATTCAAAAGTTGAACCAGACACAAAGTTTGTATACATATACGGGTTTATTCATCAACAGAATAGTAGTACCGAGAACATGTGAGCAATACTGTGTATATTTAGGAAAAAAAACAACATAATGAGTATTGCTGAGGCAATACATTTCCCTGCGGGTCACAGCAGCAATCAAGATTCAATTAGGTAGCCCTGTCGAGAGTAAGAGTTATTATTCCCTCGCGCAACGAGTCGCCAAGGGTATATAGAGATATACCCGTACTAAGTACGTATGTATTTAAATAAGTACGTACGTACGTAATATATTTGTCCGGACCATAACATTAAAACAATGGGTGATAATTTCATCAAACTTTATACACATCAGACCACAACAAGGTGGGGTACATTGTGCAGAAACAGTAGCTCTTGCTTCCGTTTGCATAGAAGTATACCCCTTTAAAAAAAATATTTATCTTGTTGTGAGCATAATTTTCAAACCATGCATTATAATTGCATCAAACTTCATACACATCAAGACCACATCAAGGCGGAGTGTAGTACGCAAGAACCGTATTCCTTTTTTGCATAGTTATTCCCCTTTTTTAAAGAAAAATAATTACCTTGTCTGGAGCATAACTTTCAAACCATGCATGATAATTTCATCAAACTTCATACATATCAAGACCACATCAAGGCGGAGTGTAGTACGCAAGAACCGTAACTTTTACTTCCGTTTTCACAGAGTTATTACTCTTTGAGGGAAAAAATCCTACAACAAATTTCTTACACCAAGTATTGCTACCTAGATTATCAAATCGCAGCATCAAAGAATTGTAACTCGTCCTTCGGTTTTCACATTTCGGTTTTCATAGATTTATTCCTCTATCTATAAACGATACTTACAGTATTCTTTTCTACAGAGGATATGGAAACGGGATGCAGTATACAAAGTTGGGTTAGTAAGTCAGGTTTGCCTCAAATGGATTAGTATTGTTCCGCGATGCCTAATTTCCTACCGGTGAAGAAAATATCTATAATAGATTGTTATCAACTGATTTTTGTTTACTTTTTTACTAACAATAAGAAAGGGTCCACTTCGGTATTAAGTTTGCAACTCTTTGCTTTTTGAGTATACCCTCTATGTCACAAAGGGCCTGTTTCCAGTAATGTTAATTCTCCATAGGAGCCTGCCCCCGTATAACTTCTTATCTAGCTCAACTACAGTTTTTTTCTTTTCCGAAGAATAATTCTATACCTTTCCGACACCCAGATTTCATAATGTCAGTGAAAATGTATTTTTATAAAGTTGTCATTTTTAGCATCAAAGACATAAGGTCGTAAATAAAAGAAGGTTATCTCGAAATTGTAATTCGCAACATAGTATAAATTTCTTTTGATAAATATTTCCAAAACATCGTGTTTATTCATAAATCATAAAATAAAAATTTTCTCGGATGAAAATGCACTTGCAGAGACACAATTATGAAGAAAAATGCTCTAAAATTGCAATTTTCTCCCGTTATATAGTTTTGGATGCAAATTTCCATCACAAAATCGGATAGAGCGTTACTTGTTTCATATGTGTACCAAAAATCAGCTAATTCCATGTGGTGGAACGTTCTCATATCGCCGCCTGAATGTGGTTGTAAATTGAAAGAAAAGGGGAAATGAGTAACAACCTTGTCTGAAACCCTATTATATAGCTTATTATATACAAAATTTTATATTGAATATCAGAGCGGATATTTTCATGACAGTTTTATGATATCTTACGACTAAATAAACAGTATCGATATAAAGATTTACACTGAGGGCACCCTGATACATGAATACTGTTCTATCTCAAGTTGTCCTCTTTTGAATTTTCTGATCGTGTGGCCTTGTACATTTATCTGTATCTTCTTGTCTTTGTCTATACGTTTACGGAATCATTGACTCGACGCTAGCTATTCTTGTCTCACTTTCCTTGTTTTATTGTCCCATCTCCAAAGCGTTATGGCTCTGTCAGGGTCACACTTTCTTTGTGCCTGCCGACCACGCCACATCGAATAGATAGATTATCCATATGAAATACTTTATTTTGTTCTAAGTAATCAATCAATTCTGCGCTTCTTGGAGGTATTGAATGTGATTTATTATATTGTCTTGTTATTTTGTGTAATTAGTTGTTCGTTATTTATCACACATTTTCGCATAATTGTACCAAACTACTAAGTATTAGCTGTTTACAGCAATCATCGGTGGCTTGCTATTTTGTTACTTTATCGACGCTTCATAAACCAATCGTTATTGTTTCAAGATGGAGGGTAAATGTGTTGGAGAAGGCTGTCAACTAAACTTCAAGAAACGTAGTGGCAATTAGAACAGAAGTGCACGCAATGTAAATAGTCCACCATATAAATGGCTCCTAGATACGCTGGTGCAACAAGGATTGATGTCAGCAAAGGAACAAACACTTATTTACCAGAAGTGCTACATGAAGTATCTTCGGAACAAAAATCAGCCTGAACCTGAACCCGGGCAGAACCAGGAAATAGAGGAAAAAGACGACTCCCCGTCCCATATCCTGCCGTTGCTGACCCTTCATGGTCTTTTGAATGGATCATCTTCACACAAAAAATGCTGTCTCTGTCTTGTTACCTTTGCATTAAATGGAACAAAATCATCAGTCTTACCAAAACGTGTAAGACATCACCTGATCTATTCACACAAGCTGTGGTGTCCCACTTCATCCCGCGTCTGCTCCATTCACCTTATTGGTAACGACTAAGATCCGTCTACAGAGGTTGTCCTTGATGGTAGAGGTTCCTTGGAATCTCAGTTATCATCAAAATCGTCCGAAATCATTAATGACCTCCTAGAGGTGTCGCACGTCCTTTCACAGAACCAGTCTGCGTTTGCAATAAGCTTTTCTTCTCTTGATGACTCGGCATGCATGGCCTGGACAGGTTGGTCCAAAGATCAGTTCCTCGAAATCCACTCGCACTGTTCCCCATATCTTTCATCTGGTATATATACCAAGACTACACACGATGCTCTATTACTGTTCTGGGTAAAACTGAAAACCGACATTTCCTGGAGTCAGTGTTCTTCTCTTTTTGGAATTTCCAAGTCAAGTGTGTCCAAAACTTTCCACTCCATAGTACAGGCATTAGACACATCGATAGTCCCACAATTTCTAGGTCCGGATCACTTGACAAGAGAACAGTTGCTCGGGCACAATACTGTCTTTTCAGAAGCATGTTTTGGAGATAAAGCCACTGCCATATAAGATGGCACCTATATTTATATCCAGAAAAGCTCCAATCACAAGCTCCAGAGAATGTCCTACTGTGGCCAGAAGAAGAGAAACTATCTCAAATTCACGAGCATCGCCTTACCAGATGGCTACATTCTGGACACAGTAGGACCATTCACTGGCAGCGAAAATGATGCTACAATTACAAAAAAAGTCATGAACAAGCTTGTTACTTGGCTACAACCAGATGACAATGTTGCCGTTGACCGAGGTTTTAGAGATGTCCTACCAGTTCTCGAAGCCTCTGGCCTCAATGCTAGCATGCCGTCATACCTGAAACCCGGTCAAAGTCAACATTCTGACGTCCAAGCAAATCTTGACAGAACTATCACCAAATCGAGGTGGATTGTGGAATCCTATCATGGTCGTCTGAAACACTGGACGTTCTTCCGAACGCAATTGGTGTCTAACAGCTTTATCAATGTCATCGAGGCTTTGCTTCGAACCGTCACAGCCTGTCTGAATGGTATTAGAGGACCGATCTACCAGAGATCTCCAGAGAGAGATGCCAAAGATAGGCTAATGGCTGAACGTATGAAGGACCGTTTGACAACACCGAATAGTTTAGCTCAGAGAGTCAAGACAGATCCGGATCTATCTAGACGGTCCGAGTTTGTCAAGATGGATGCATCTTCCGTACTGTTTCCCCGTCTCGATCTCGATTACTTGAGAACCATTACGTGTGGAACGTATCAGATATCTCTGGCTCCTAGTTACATCGCCGAACATTTAAGTGATGACGGAGACTATGAGGTGTGGCTTTACCAGCACTCCCCAGACCTTCTCCGATGTCAAATACATTCTCGACACAAAAGCCAAACGAAATACAACGTTTGGATACGGTTCACCGTTTCACCCGATGATGAGGCCCCAATAAAGGACTACTACTGCCAGGGCCCAGTTGGAGAGAGAACGATGGGAATGTGTGCGCACATCTCCAGTATCTTGTACTACATTGGGTATTACAGGGCGCTGGAAAACCCTCGACCATTACAACCACAGGTGAAGAAATTCCGACAAAACTTAAAAATAGTTTTCCATGCGGCAACGGAGTGCATACAAATGTATGTCGAAAGTATGTTTGGGGCTCGATATGAAAGATCCCCGTTACCATGTGACTAACCAAACTTATAAATATAGGTGTTATACAATCGCCCGTAGCTATGAACACTCCCGTAAATGCGAAAACCAACCAAAATCATAAGGAACACGTTTTGTTTGTTGTTCTGTCTATTTGTCAGCCAATGTCTTCAACCACGGGGACTTGTGAAGTAGCCATTTTGGATTTTTTTTTAATGAAAAAGTTTTCTCACTTTTTTTCATATCTGTGTACATATTCTCAACATACCGAGCAGATACTCTCGTGTTTTTGTTAATTATCTAAAGAAAGTCGAAAATCGGCAATTCAACCATAGGCTAATTCAACCCAAGATTTGAAAATGTTCCACCACTTACATGTTGATGATTTTTCCTCTCATCAATAGCATATTACGTACTGTTTAATAGGATAAAAATTGGTTTGCATCCAACGCCCATAAAAGGGTGTATTCTCTAAAAAACACAGTTTTTGTGTCTAAAATGTTATCATCGAAAATGGCATTTTTGAGATTATTTCTTCCATAAAACAGCCAAATGGCGCGATGGAAACATGATTTTTTGTCACAATCATGCCATGAATGTATTCTTTACAGTGACCATCATTTGATTAGACTTTCATTAATATTTTACATAACATGCACATTTTATCAACACTTAGACAGCTTCTGAAAGGTACAACTTTGAGGAGCCATACAAAACAAACCAAGTGACCTAAATCTTTATACTTTATAGATTTGTGACCACAACGGCATGGGCAATGCACCACCAACAGGAAATTTGAATCAGAGAAGGGGCCATTTTGGAAACAGGCCCTTTACACTAAAATTGACAATTGTTTATTTAAGAAGCAATGTTCTTCATTTTGTTGGGATTTTTCCCCCAATATAATTTCGAACACAATTTATTTAAATAGAACAAGACATTCATAAGGGAACGTATTACAAACACACACTCGAAAAAGTGACGTTGGAATAAAGTTGGCGCCGTAAGCCTTGATATTACACCCTTTTGTGATATCACTTCCTTGTTCTACATAAGTATGTGCTGCAGTGTCACTCCATGAGCCTTTTCGGTGTCATTAGTGTTATGAACCGTTATGAAAAAAAATAACTAAGTGTATATATAATAATGCGATTTTTTATGCTAACGACCGTAGGGACTGAACAACTGTTCTGAATACATATTGACAAAACTAGATGATCTGACCACACGAGCATGTTGTACGATGTTTTCTTGCCGAAATATACGCAATCTAATTTCAATCCAAACAGTCTGTCAGATTCAGGTCGCCATTTTTTCACATCAAAGCATGTGCGTTTCAAAGAGTCAGTACTGCAAAGCTTCTAGATGATCTTGTGATCAAAATTTACTGATTATAAAAGAAACAAAAAATATTTCTTAAATATTCTAATTTCAATTGGTTATGCTTCAGATGAGCGAATCATAGCAATTATCTACAATGAATCTTTAATTTTGTACTCACTACTGATAAAAATGTTTTTTTATTTAGATAGTCTTTATTTCTTTCTTTCATTTTATTTCATCTAAAAGTTAAATTTGATTTTGTTCCCCAATATTTTCGCGGGAAATGATATTTGATGACGTAACAGGAAGCGCATGCTATTTAGAACGTGGCCCGGAAATAATGTTCATCTGTTCACGATAACAATTAAAAACAGAAGGTTATCCAACATAATTGGATTGTTTCCGTATTTGTTGAGACACCAATAAGCTAGATTACAACGAAAGGTAACATTAATTTAATTCATAGTGATTTCGCATCATGTTAACGCACCATTACTGCGAAAATATCAGTGTTTGCTTGGACCTTGTTAGGCTACTTTCGTTTTACACTCGTATTTTCACAGTCATAGGGTAAACAGACACAAAATGTGTCGCATGTTATAACGAATCGTAAGGTAAAAGACATATCAAGTGATTACACTTTTGCTTTATTGGGAAGTGTCGTTTTATTAAATTGTATTGCCTTGGCAAGGCTAAGAATAGACTCCGAGTCAGGTGATCAAGCATCAAATTAGATAGCATTACTTCACACCACATGGATAGCTAAAAACATGCCTCGATTCATATAGTGCATGCTTGCTGAATTTATATATCATTGGTCAAAAGGTACATTAATTTCCAGGAAATTATCCAAAATCAGCCTAGACCATGATTAATTAAATTTATTTCAATGCCTCCACTACGGATCAAACCTGGGACCTCTGGATTACTACTATTATGCTCAATTATTTGAGCTTATAGAAGGTCTCTCTAGCCGAGCACTATATTCCGGCGAGTATTTAACAGAGTTACAGTAAGATACTCATGTCAAAATAAATGTTTGGTTTTGTGTTGTATTATTCGTACAACCTATCAACTGGGGTCATTTATGGACGGCCTTTCCAGTGTGGTGAATTTGTGCATCAATACATGTTTCGGGAGTCTGAAGTATGTTCATGTTTGTCTCTTTATTGTACTGTGGAACTGTGGATCTGACGCCAATTTTAATGTTACTTACAAAGGCATACCCATATTGCTGAAGACACCAAAAAAAAGAAAAGACACATCACATTTCATAATCGAACTTCATTATCGCAGCTTCTTCGCTAGCCAAAGGTTCATTATTTTGTATTCAACCTTAACATAATTTGCCTTGTGCTTAATATCCCTTGTCTGCCACATAGAAGTATAACCTTTTACAATTTCATTGGATACTCTAAACAAAGACACACTATAATTTGAAAGTATGATTGTTTCTACTAACAAATAAAAGAAAGTACCAGTTATTTGGTAGGTAGGGTTTAAAATAAAACCTGGAGATACATGTATCTCAAGTTTATGTGTAATCGATCTACATATACTAACGAATTAACGTTAATGGACTACACAATGGTAACAAATATTTGCAATTTTAAGGAATAAATACCGAATTTGGGGAAAAAATTAAAGGTAGGTCGGATAAGTAGAAACAATTCTTTATTATAGTTGGCCTATTAAGGCTAAGTCATGAAAATGTTATTTTGATTTTTGAAAATAAAACTTATTGAAAGATGGGATTTTACACACTTGACAGGTAATGAAACAGAAAAAAAACTTAAAACATGATTGAAATGTCTTTTTTGCAGTTCCTACAGACTGTATAAACACATTATGAAGATGTAAAATTAAGTTCATTTTACACAAATTACCAGATTTTATTGTTTACCTTTTGTTAATTTAGTTCGTCTGTATTTCAACACTGTTCTCTGTGTAAGAATAGGGTTTTTCGTTTTTTGTTTTGGTTTTTATAAAGACTGGTAACATTTTTTTAAGTCTAAAAGAATCTGATTGACAGCTTGACTACAGAGCAGGAATTAAGCTAAAATCTTTCAACACAAATACTTTGTCATATCTCTTTGATCCATTCAAACCTTAAAGAGGCTTGCCCGCAGAGAGATCAGAAAAATTGGCTAATAGAAAAAGATTTTTTACACATGACAGATTGTTGGAATTGTTGAGTTTTTCATTTTCCTTATAAAACGCTGAAAAGTGATATTAAAATCTCATTTTTAAATATTATTTATTTAATCGCAACCCGCAATAAGTCTAATTTGATTGACACATCAAAGAAACAAGCACGTGCACAGTGCCGCACAGTGATAACTTAAAAGGCAGCGGCGATTTACAAAGAAGATTTGCCGTTATATTCCATACATTTCCCTCTCAGGTTGAGTTTTAAAACGTCTTTTAAATACATATTCTGTAATTGTTTTCAAGAAATAAAGTCGGAAAGCCTCTACTTTTGTCACATAGAAACGTGTACTGAAGTTTATTTAGTGATCGGAGATGTGCCGTTTACCGGTCCGTCTGCGGGTAAGCCTCTTTAACATTTCAGTCATTTCCCAAATCTGTAATTTTTTAATTAATTATTGTAAAAAATATATGTTTCCTTTAATAACAAAAACATCTTTTGTTAAACATTCATATAAGCATTGGTGTATAAATCCAAAACTACTTGTTGACATGATACTTCAATACTTTTAGTCAGATTGTGATATTGGATCTGGCAACCATACTTTCTTTAGGTCAGACCCTTGATGAGATGCATTAATGAGTAGCAAGAATTTCGTCTGGCCAAACGAAAAAAGTTAGACACTGACAAGCTCTCATACAGTTGTTGATTTTGGTTTAGACACATTCTCAAATGACAGATAATCACAGGTTAAATTCAGGGTTAGATTTTCACTAACTTGAAGGGTTGTCCTCCTTTGTTTCCTTGTTTCTTTCCTATTTATTTTATTCAAGAAAAATGGTATTAGTTATTTTGTCTCATTGAGTTCATTTCTCCAATTAATCGAGTTCAAGAAATCTGGAAGTTACAAAAGATGCGAAACTTTACAAATTCATTTCTGCTTCCATGTGGTTAATATTTTAACATTTTCAATTATGGTTGTTTCACTTTCCATTGTGGGGGTAGGGGGACTTTTTCATAGCAATCAGATACAACTTTTTTTTATACCAGTAATAACGTTCACACTTTATAATATATATAGACATGCTCTGTCATTTCCTTTTAACAATACTTTTAATGAATTTTTGAGTTTGCTTTAAAACTCCCATACTGAAGATGTTGGACATCGTAAATTGACAGATGTGTCAGATCAGCACATACTTAATTCGAAATTGCATTACCGCAACACTAATTATGTCTCTTTGCTTTCATTGTTAACGTTACCCGACTCAAACAGTTTTCTCCTTGTGGTTAATCATCTAATTGTGACAGTTTATGATAGAGGTCATAACTCCTCTGTGGTGGAGGGAGGGGCCAGAAAGGACAAATAGTCTAAGAGAACATCCCTGTTAAGTTGTTCTTCTTCTGTATGGCTAACTTAATCATCACAATGTTTTCAAACTTGGTCTGGAGCATTACTTGGCTGGACTAAATGCTGTTTTAAGAGACTTGAGTTTGTTTCTCTTGTAGCACTCTGCTCAATTTCACAGGAGTCAAACATGCTAAAAAACTTTTTTATCAATAGCCAAGAGGTCAAGAGAAGCAGGTGATTGATACATGCCCATGGGGCCTCTTGATTGGTTGCTACACAATACCCCAAGTACTCTTTCATGCCCGGAGGTCTATTAATTGAAAATCAGTTGAAGTACAATATATTTAGCTGAGCTAATTATGCTTATAAGACGTTATCAAATTCTACCTTGTGCCTGCTTGCCGGGATAACTTATAGAGGCCTGGTGCTCAAGGTCACCGTTACTAAAGAAAAAATTTGCTTGGAATACTACATGTAGCTTCGGGTTTAAAAGTCAAAGGCCAAAGATAATGTTACTATAAATAGGAAAAAGATATATGCACATAACTTTTATGCTGGGTTGTATGCAAAGTACTAACCCAATGCTATCTTAAACATATTTTCTTATTCTTCAATTAACATTGAGGATAGATACGGCAGCTTTATCAATACATTAATATATAAATACTTATTACCGGTAAGCTTGTAATTAAACAAGGGTTGGCAAACTTGCAAAATATGTCACAGGAGAAAGAGGAAATGTTGTTCCAGATCAGGGTTCGAACTCGGGACCCTTTGCTCTCTAGAAGGACACTCAAACACAGCTACCTGGTCTCCGATGATTAACCTACTCCAGTTCCGCTACAGACTTATGAAGTGTTTACAAAACAATACAATATTGATGTGACCCTGTGCCTGACTGACATTACTAAGACACTGAGCACATTGGGTACATTGATTTTTGCTTTAGTAGGGAAAATCGTTTTGTTTAATTGTATTGCCTTGGCAAGACTAAGAATGGATTCCAGGTCAGGCGGTAAAAGCATCAAAATGCATATAGCATCACTTCACGACAATCACATGGGTACCTGAAAGCGTACACTGATTCATACAATGCATTCTTCAATCTTGGTAAAGATACATATCATTGGTAGAAAAAGAACATTCATTATATGAAATTATCAAAAATAAACTAAGAGGATGAAGCAATTTATTCCAATGCCTCCACTACTGATCGAATCTAAGAACTCTGGATAACTACTATTCTGTTCAACCAACAGACATATATACTCCATATAAAAATAAATGTTTGGTTATGTGTTGTTTAATGTACAATTTATCAACAGGGGTCATTTATAGTTATGGACAGCTTTCCCTGTTTGTGACATGCATGCGTGTGGTTGATGTGTGCATAAATACATGTTTCAGGAGTCTGTAGTATGTTCATGTTTGTCCCCTTGTGGTATTAATCTGGAAAACTTTTAAACAAATTTAAGCTTGTTCCAGCACAGGCCACCTATGTCTTTCCCTTGGTTGTCATATAGATTAAGAATATGGTCAATATAATCTCTCTCATTTGATATAAACAATAAACGCAGAGAATATTTCCCGAACTATTAAGTGCTATCGCTTCACACAAACTTGTATCACTGACTAGGATTGATGTTTAAACGGGAATAGACTATACAATCTCAACAAATGTTTGCATTTCAGGAAAAAACACTTTTGGGGGAAAACCTGTCAGATTTTTAAGGTTCAGTCAGGCTGATCTTGTAATTTCAAAGTAAGAGGAGGTAAAACCATTTGTTTGTATACATGTTTTTGAGTTAACTAACAGCATATTTATCCAATTACAAAAAATATTGCCAAATTTAAAATCATGTAAGCATTTCATTACCCATCCCCATTCAATTCTGTCAAAGGCTTTTTGTTGGTCTAAAAATATCATGGATCCTTCTTGGTTTTCAATGTCACAATAATCAATTATATCTTGCAAAAGTCTGTTAGCATCCATAATGTTTCGGCCTGCTACAAATCCTTTTTGATCTGTATGAATTATTTTTGGTAGTACTGTTTTCAATCTATTACTTTAAATTTTTGCAATTATTTTATAATCAGTACTCAACAGTGTCAATGGTCGCCAATTCTTAATATCTTCTCGCTCACCTTTCTTCTAAAGTAGTTTTATAATACCATTATGTTGTGAGTTTGTTAACTTATTGTTACTGAAAATTTCCATAAACAATTTTATAATTTCATCTTTTATTAAGTACCAGTATGTTTTGTAAAATTCAGCTGTTATACCATCTTCTCCAGGAGATTTATTTAATTTTAAGTCATTTATTGCTGTAGTGATCTCTTTCTGTTCTATAGGTCTTTCCATAAAAGTGCTTTCTTCTTCTGTTAGTTTGTTTTCTATACGTTCTGTTAACTGTTCCGCTTTGTCAATATCCCACCCCTCTGAGCTGAAGAGTTTTTTTTGTTTTTTTTTTCATAAAGTATATTATCAATCCCAGTTACATAGTGTCCTTCCTCATTTTTTATTCTGAACCATTGTGTATTTTCTGCATTTTTCTTTTCTAATCCAAAGAAATACCTTGTTGATTTTTCTCCTTCTTCGTAATCTTGGACTCGTGATCGGACTTTTGCAGCATCTGCTCTATTATTATGGTATTGTTTGATTTTAGTTTGCAACTTTTCTATTGTATTAAGGGTTACTGGATCATTAAAATTGGCCTTAACAAGTGTATCTAGTTGATCTTCAATTTTTGTTATTTCCTTTACTTTAATATTAATCTGCTTTCCAACTTCCATTGCCAGTTCTTTTATCTTTATTTTGGTAATATCCCACCATTCAAGAATAGTTTCATACATGTCTATTTCTTTTATCCAATGTTTCCAGCAAGCTTCTAATGAATTTTGAAAAATATCACTTTTAATAACCTTTTCACTTAATTTCCATGAACCTGGCCCTCTATCAGACTCATATAAAAGTAATTTCATTGAAATAGACTTATGGTCACTATAAGGACAATGTTTAATTTTTATATTACTCAATAACGATGATATATTTTCATGTGTTAGAATCATGTCAATTCGTGACTTTGATAGTCCACGTTGAAAAGTATACTGAACTGTAACTGGGTTGTGTATTCGCCATATGTCCTGTAAGCTGTAGGTAGCAATCAATGTGTTTAATTCATTACAACCTATATCATCCATATTTTGGTTTGAATTCCTATCTTTTGACTTATCCAAAACACAATTAAAATCACCAATTAAAATATTTTCAGTATTATTATCAGTTATGATGAGCCTACCCAGTGTGTTAAAAAAAATGCTTCCTTTCATTCCCTTTATTTGGTGTGTAAATGTTAATTATCTGAAAGGTTTTATTTTCTGTTGACATTTTACAGGATAAAATTCTCCCATGGTTATCTCTCAAATCTTCGGATATTTTAATGTAAGATTCTATTTTTCTAGTAAATAGAATGGCAACACCTCTCGATTCGGTTGTTCCATTATTCCAAATACTTTCTCCACCTGTTATATCCTTCCATTCATTTTTCCATTTTACAACATCCGAATCTACACAGTGTGTTTCTTGTATACAAATAATATCAATTTTTCTACTTTTCATCCAGTGCATTAATCTTGCTCTCTTGCTACTATTTCTCATACCATTTACATTTAAGGTAGCACATTTTAAAGTATTATTAGACTTCATTGTAGCACATTATATTTTATACATGTCTTATATTTACATATTTTACATTCTGGATTCATTTTCGACAATTTCCATTTTACCACATCCAATCCATACAGTATATTCATTGTATACAAATAATATCATGTTTTTACTTCTCATCTTGCTCTCTTATTACTTTTTTCTCATACTTAAAACATTTTAAAGTATTGTTATTATACTTTATACATGCATTATATTTATATATTATACACTTATTTGAATAAAGCTGCATTATCACCTTCAAACAATCAGCAAACTTAGTTAGATAATCATGATTATAAACTTAGACAAAACATTTCTGGTGTTTTCAAAATAAACACTTCCATCGCATAGCGCCACACCAAAGCACCTGAACCTCGTTTTGTAGCAAAAACTAAAGGCTATATACACATGTACATGTAAATATTATAAAGAATTTGTATATCGATTTAAGGGTGAACATGTAAATGGTATTGATTTGAGAAGTGTAACCATATATTTTAAACATTTGATTGCTGACACGAGTAATACTGCCAACGCTGCGAACAAATCACAATCCATAATTTTAACACCACGCACACAAATGGTGCAGTGAGTGTCAATCAACGCACCTGAGCGACACGTATCTCTAGTCACGGTACAATGCACTTGTCACAGATCGACACGTGTAAATATTTCACACATACGTTGTTAAATATTTTTCTTTATATTGCATATTACGTACCATTTTAGGTCCTGAACTTCACATTATATTTCACCGGTAAATATAATTCATTATAGCTATTAGCTATTATTATAATAATATTATAGCTATTAGCTATTATTATAAATTCATCATTACAGACTTACTTCAAAGTGTAGATAGAGCCGCGTAGCCCAATCGCAAGCTGAAAGGCATATACCCCCTCGCTCTCCAATCACAATATTGCTACAAATAGCACAAACACCAAGGCGGCAAAATGATAACATGTACATTACACATGTTCGGTATGAGTAGTACTAGCGGATCCAGAGGGGGGGGGGGGGTGTGTCCCCCTTTCAAATACCTGGATCGGGGGGGGGGGGGGGGGGGGGGGTCCCCCTTTCAAATACCTGGATCCGCGCCTGAGTAGCGTAGTGATTGATTTATTCTTATTCTTATCTAGAATATTACTTTAATTGAGACTGTTTAGTAAATTTAACTTTTCGATTTATCACAAAATACAGTGCAAGATACAAATAACAACATAGTGTTGAACTTCGCTTCTCTCGAGATCGTTAAAATGTTACATATATATAGTGTTTTGTTTTATAAGTGTCGAAATTTCATTTCCCGGTAAACATTTGCGCTACTTATCTAGGTAGGATTTAATCAAATGATTTGGAGTGTATATATGTACTATACATTTACAACACAATGCATCTCTAGTATCGCTAGTATCAATCGTGATTTCACTACATATAAATGTATCCCTGTTTTTCACAACATTGGGCTGTGGGCTGAGATACTGTAAGTTCAAAATGTAAGTCCAGCTACAGTAAATGGGCCGTACAACAACAAACACATAACGATATCGGGCAGTGCACCTGTCAATCATGAGTCAAGTCCTTTGTTTCACTAATCCCCAACACTCTTCCACATCGTGTCGCGCGTTGTCAGTAAACAGGTGACCACTCGGGTTTTGAGCCTGTGTCAGTCGGTGTTTTAACCGAGATGCAACCGACTGAGTGAGTGGAATGAAGATATTATACCTCGCCACTGTGGCAGTGATTTGGGACCATACCACCTGACGAGTACTGTATTTGATTCAAAATTGCATGATCTCGTCAATAATTATGTATCATTGCTTTCATTTTAAGTTTTCTCCTTAAGGTTTTAATCTAATTGTGACAGGTTGTAATAGGGGATATAACTCTTCTGTGGTGGAAAGCAGGGTCAGAAAGGCATATAGTCCAATACAACATCCGTGTTGAATTGTTTTCTTCTGTATGGCCTATTCGATGATCACAATGTTTTCAAACTTGGTCTGGGACATTGCTGGCCTAAGTATTGTTCAAGAAACTTAAGACACTCTGCTGGCCCCAAAGGAGGGGGAGTGGGACCCAAAAGGGCGATTCTGCAATTGTAATGCACATTCTGTAGTTATGGTTCCAAATCATGAATGCTACTTGGTTTGTTTGAATGAATGACCTTTACCTTCATTAAATACCACTGGAGCTAGACATGCAATAACCTTGTAAATCTTCAACTCAATAACCTTGAGGCCAAGATACCTAATATTGGGCCGGTAGTATGCTGGTAAAGAGAGATACAAAATTTGTTTACAAACGAGCAATATTGACGTATTTTCAAGGTCACATCAGACAAACCTGTCTAAATGTTTTAAACTTTTTTTCTCTCAATATCAAAAAGAGGTCCAGAGAAGGTGATTAATGCTGGCCCATATGGCCTCTTCTTTGGTTGCTGCACAATACCTTAAGTACTCTTTCAGACTCGGATGTCAAAGGTCAATGCCACTATTTCTGTCAAATGAAAATCAGTTGCTTGGAATACCACATGTAGCTTCAGATTTGAAAGTCAATCATTAAAGATAATGTAACTATCGATAGAAAAATAATGCACATATCAATCAAAGACCATGCTTTCCCTAGATGAACAAGAGGTCAAGGGTCATTAAGTTCTCTGGGCATGGTATTATTTTTTCTATTTATTGTTTTCAATTTTCTTGCATTTGGTAATTGTAATTTTTTGTCAGAACCAACATCTCATTTGCAAACGAATTTTTACAGTGCAGCGCTTACGACTTTCTCAGCTATACTTTATTGTTATCAACTCAACAACTTCACAATACCTATTATCTGGCATCACAATATACAGCCATGAATGCACTGTTAGGCTAAAATTCTGTTTACAAGGTGCAAAGCAGCAAAATTTTCGCCCGGTGGCTATAGTTCTCGGGGCTATAAAGAGCCCCGGAGAGCTAAAAATTATTAGAAGCCAATGCTACTGGTCACACATTTTTTTTATATTCTTTACGTAGTTGGATACGGCAGCATTTTAGATACTTTAATATATAAATACTTATTACCGGTTAGCTTGTACCTAAATAAGTATTTATATAATAATCCGAATCTTTATGTTAATGACCGTAGCAACTAAACAACAACTATTCTGAATACATATTGATAAAATTATATGATCTGAACACACGGGAACATTGTACGATGTTTACTTGCCGAAATGTACGCCAATCCAGACCGCCTCACAGCTTCAGGTCGCCGTCTTTGTTCAAATCAAAGTATCTGTGCGTTTGAAAGTGTCAGTATTGCAAAGCTTCCAAAAGATCTTGTGATAAAAACAATTAAGATTAATTTCAATTACTTATGCTTTAGGTTAGCGAATCGTAGCAATCATTTACGATGGAACTTTAATGTTGCACTTAATACTGATCACAATATCTTTATTTATGAATTCGATGACGTAACCGGAAGTCAACATGATATTAGAACGTGACCCGGAAAACATGACAATTATAAAAGATGAAGATCATTGAACATTACCGGATTATTTTCGCATTTTTTGAGACACCAATATGCTAAAATACAACGGAAGGTAACAATGATTTAGTTCATAGCTTTCGTATCAAGTTAAACGAACAGTTATTGCGTAAATTTCCGTTTTTTGCTTCACCTAGTTGCCAGGGCTAGACCTACTTACGTTTTAAAGTTTACGGATACAGTGTGGTCATATAAATGATTCATCTTCTCAACCATAGTCGATCTAAATACTTAACCGCGGGATTTTTTTCTATTAAGAACATTTGTACTTCTCAGGTACAGTGCATCTTTGTTTAAACATGACTGATCTACAGGTCTGATCTGACTACCCTCAGCTGACCTTGACCACAGGGCCACGTTACTATCGTATCCTTTTGTAAACACTTCATAATTAATGTCTGTGTATCCCATGTATTAACTTCATACTTCTGTTTACCATATGACTCTTTCTACTCTATAACTCATAACCTGTGTCAGGTTTACTGGTTATGAGTCACAGGGTAATCAGACAAACATGTACAAGTATCAAGTGTATCACAGGTTAAAAGTCATAGGTAAACAGACATATAACAGGAGAAAAAGAAAACGTAGTAGCGAGACCGGGGTTCGAACCCAGGACCTTCCAAATTCTAGACGGACACTCTACCACTGAGCTACCCGGTCCCCGATGATCAACCCAGTCCAGTTCCGCAAGATTCCTCCCTCCTTTTATCAAGTCTTCGCCCCCACAGACAACATAATCGGATATCCCGTACCTTTAGCATCATCCCAATGCTTTAAACAATGATTTGGAAGCTCGCAAAATATGTAACAGGAGAAAAATGTA